>NC_091762.1:75098996-75723996 GCF_029378745.1 Bos indicus
GCCGCCGCAGCGCCAGCTTCGTCGCCAGCGGTGAGCCTCCTGGATTCCCTCTCTGCCCGTGGCGGCGATGACCGGGGAGAAGATCCGCTCATTGCGGAGGGACCACAAGCCCAGCAAAGAAGAGGGGGACCTGCTGGAGCCTGGGGATGAGGAAGCGGCGGCTGCCCTCGGCGGCACCTTTACAGGAGGCAGGCTTGGCACAGGCGGCAGCGGCAAGAGCGGTAGAGCCTGCCATAAGATCTTCAGTAACCATCACCACCGGCTACAGCTGAAGACAGCCCCGGCCTCCTCCAATCCCCCCGGCCCCCCGGCCCTGCCGCTGCACAATTCCTCCGCGACTCCCATCTCCCAGTCCCCGGCGCTGTTAGCGGGCACCAGCCCCATTGCTGTCGTCGCAGGTGGAGGCGGTTGCCCTGCACACTACCCGGTCCACGAGTGCGTCTTCAAGGGGGATGTGAGGAGACTGTCCTCTCTCATCCGCACGCACAATATCGGGCAGAAAGATAATCACGGTGAGGAGTCCTCGCCCCGTCCACCTTTCCTTCCCAGAGCCTGCACCTACTCAGGCCTCTCAAATCCTAGGTTTCTATACATCCTAGGCTTCTATCGGACTCTTCTTTCCTCTCCTTTGCCCATCATCCGAGCCAAATGCCCATAAATCATGTAATAGCATGCCAGTGGTCTGGGGATTGGTTCTTGTGGGTGCAAAGGAATGTTTCTTCCTTGCCTTCTTCAAACTATTAGAAGCTGTTATATCTTTGAGTCGGGGCTTTAGTTGATTCTTGACAATAAGAAATTTTAGACTGCCTCTCATCAAGCCTGGTCGTCATCCTTGTTTGTTGAATTGTATCTTCTTTTTCTGTCCCCTCTCCACCCTTGGGATCTTGAATTTTGAACATATAAATTGTCCACCTCCCTTTATTGTCCAGGTACAGAACCCAACCTGGCTGCAACTGGTTATGATTTCTACACGCCATCAGGCTGTCTGTTTCTTTTTCCTTCTGCTTTTAGGAAGCTTAGTTTGATACAAAGTGTTTACACTTTTTTTGCAAGTGTTTTGATTTCTGAAAGCAACAGTACCAATTTGTTGGCATTTGATACCTAGAGCAAGTAGTGACTTCCAAGGGGCTAAGATTTTGCTGAAGCAAAGCTTAGAGTTTTATACTTATTTCACATAGATAATTGCTGATAGTAATTAAAACATTACTTGATGACCTGTGATGAGAAATAGTACTATGATTTTTCATAGTAACTTCCTCATATCCTACATGACAACATGTAGTGTCATTTGTTATTCAAGGACTGTATTTCTATTGTTTGCTTTAACTTATTAGCTGATTTTTTTCGGTTTCTTCTAAAAACATAATGTGATTGAGTTGACTGTGATAATGTGATTATCAGTTGACTGTCATAATATGATTGACTTTATTTTACTGTGATTTAAGCCACAGTAAAATAAAGCTAATTGCAAACACTGATATTTTCAGCATTTAATAAATAGGCCATTTTAAACTGGGTACTTGGCAAATATTGTTAATAGTTCGCTTTTAACTGAACATGAGAATTGTATACATTCAATTAGAACACACTCAATTCTATGCTCAAAATAGTATAACACATTAATGAAATACATGCCTGTTGAATAAGCTTTCTTAATTCCATTGGACTCTAGGCTTCTTATCTACAATTAGGGCAAAAACTGATGTTAAAAAAAAAGAGTAAGATTTCCACTGTTTGTATAATTCTCTGACAACTGCATTTGTATTCTGAATTTACAATATTGTAATATTACTGTCATTTATTAAAAATAAGCCCCCCCAAAATGTTCCTAAAAGTTGCACCCAGGTTTTCATTCTTAAGTTTATTTAATTACTTTACTATTGTTGCAACAGCATCATATTGTTTGTTGATAGTAATTATATTTTAACCCTTTGGGAAATGGTTTTTAGTGGGAGATCTAGTGTAGCTTTGAATGTTTAGAATGTTTTTCAGATTTGATCTTCATAGTAGCTGTATAAAAGGTTTATCTTATGGCCATTGCATTTAAAATATTGCCATTTAAGGGTTGCATTACATTGAAATATACCTGAAAAAAGTTGAAACTTTTTGAGGGATGATTCCCTTTGAAAGAAGCGAGAGGTGACTATGACAGACTAAGTATGATAGTATGATGTTAGAGCTGATTTTTTTTGATTGATCACAGAAGGTACTGAATTGCAGGACTATTGAGCTTGCATGTCTGTCATCTAGCAGATGAGAGCTGGTTTGTTAAAGTACAAATTCTGCTCAAAGTAATTAGAATCCTAAATACCTTTAAACTCTTTTCCATAGTCTACTGAAATTCTCTTTAAAAATCATTTTGATATACTAAATGCTTGCATTGTACTTAGCTGCCCTTACTTTGTTGATTTTTTTTTTTAATTGAAGTATAGTTGACTTACAGTATTTCAGGTGTACAGCAGAGCGATTCAGTTTTATATATATATACGCACACGTATTTTAGATTTTTTTCAGATTCTTTTCCTGTTTTAGATTATTACAAGATATTGAATATAGTTCCCTGTGCTATACAGTTCAGTTTAGTTCAGTTTAGTTCAGTCATGTCCAACTCTTTGCGACCCTGTGGACTGTAGCACGCCAGGCTTCTCTGTCCATCACCAACTTGTGGAGCTTGCTTGAACTCATGTCCATAGAGTTGGTGATGCCATCCAACCATCTTATCCTCTGTCGTCCCCTTCTCCTGCCTTCAGTCTTTCCCAGCATCAGGGGAAAGTGCTATACAGTAGGTCCTTGTTATCTCTTTCATATGTAGTAGTGTGCATCTGTTTATCCCACTTTTTACCACCCCCCCCTTCCCCTTCGGTAATCATACCTTTTTTTAATGTCTGTGAGTCTATTTCTGTTTTGTCAGTAAGTTCATTTGTATCACTTTTTATTTATTTGAATTCATTAATTTTTGGCTGCACTAGGTCTTCGTTATGGACTTCCCTGGTGGCTCAGTCGGTAAAGCAACTGCCTGCAATGCGGGAGACCCAGGTTGGATCCCTGGGTCGGGAAGATCCTCTGGAGAAGGAAATGGCAACCCACTCCAGTATTCTTGCCTGGAAAATCTCATGGATGGAGCCTGGTAGGCTACAGTCCATGGGGTCGCAAACAGTCGGACACGACTGAATGACTTCACTTCAGGTCTTCATTGCTGTGCCTAGGCTTCTCATTGTAGTGGCTTCTTTTGTTATGGAGTACAGGCTGTAGAGCACTGGCTCAATAGTTGTGGTACACAGGCTTAGTTGCCCTGAGGAATGTAGAATCTTCCTGGACCAGGGATGGAGTTCATGTTCCCTGCACTGACAGGTGGATTCTTAGTTGCTGGAGCACCAGGGAGGTGCATATCACTTTTTTAGACTCCCCATATAAGTGCTGTCTTAAGATACTTGTCTTTCTCTGACTTACTTCACTTAGACTGATCATCTTTAGGGTCATCTATGTTGCTGCAAATGGCGTTATTTCAGTCTTTTTTATGGCTTAGTAATATTCCATTGTCTATATATACCACATCTTCTTTATTCATTTATCTATCCATGGACATTTAAATTATTTCCATGTCATTGTTATTGTAAATCATGCTGCTGTGAACTTTGGGGTGCATTTATCTTCAAATTAGAGTTTTTGTCTTTTCTGGATATATGCCCAGGAGTGGGATTGTTGGATCCTCTGTTAACTCTAGTTTTTTTAAGGATCCTCTGTTAACTCTAGTTTTTTTAAGGACCCTCCATACGGTTCTCCTAAATGGCTGTACCAATTTACATTCCTACCAACAGTGACATTGTTGACATTTTTCATGACTATAACCAGTGTTTCATAAACTGGTGGAAACTGTAATTGTTGTTTTCTGCAATATATGGATACATTCTCATCTCCTACAGTGAAGACTCCTAGAAAGAGTAGCTTTTAACGTTGTTCTTGTTTAGTTGCTAAGTCATGTCCAACTCTTTGTGATCCCATGGACTGTAACCCACCAGGCTCCTCTGTCCATTTGATTTTCCAGGCAAGAATACTAGAGTGTGTTGCCATTTCCTTCTCCAGGGGATCTTTCCAACCCAGGGATCAAACCTGTGTTCCCTGCTCCACAGGTGGATTCTTTATCACTGAGCCTCCTGGGAAGCCCATTTCTGTTTAATATGCTACTTCTTCAATCTTTTTGCTTATAGCTGCATAATTTCCCTACTATGTTTACATTACTTTTACTCTTCAGAGTTTACTAACCTGGATATTTCGTTAACTTTTTTTGGAATATTTTCCCTTTCAAATTACAGAAGATAAAGGCATTTTAAGTTGCCCAACAAAAACAAGCTATGTATTATATTTGGATTGTTAAAACATGATAAATACATAGAATCATCTACTCATTCAGGTGCATAGCAGAGCCATACAATTAAACCACATCATAGGACATAGTTGTATGTTGACTTGACATTCCTTCCATAATATAATGATGATGATGATCATGATCATAGTTTCTTGAACATGTCAGCACTATGCTAAGTGTTTACATACATTATCACATTTAATTCTTACAATAACCCTGCAAAGCAGATAGTTTTATTCTTGTTTTAAAGGAGGAAACTGAGGCCTTGAGGCACAAGGAAACTTTGCCAAAGTTGCATACCTAGTATTAAGTTCCAAAATGGGGAACTGAACTAACAGTAAGGGCTTCAAAGCCCATGATCAACCTCTGTAAATTTTCTGTTAATCAGGACCCACTAATTTGCAAAGAAATCAGTTTTAATAATGTGTATGTGGCATTTTATGGCAAAGTTCTTTGATATATATTTTCTCATTTAGTACCTATAGAAAGATAATGCTATTAAACAGCTCTCAGAGATTTCCTGTACAGCTGAGATCTCTCACTATTGTTATTTTTCTTTTTCACGTAATTGCACAGATAAATGCACTGCCTTGTCCACATGATAGCCCTTTAGATACTTGACAAGCAACAGCTATCATGTCCTTCCTGTCTTCAAGTTAAACATTCCTAACTTCTGTATCCATTCTTCATAGGACATGATTTACAAAGTGCTAAGAATGGTCCCTGAAACATAGTGAATACTATAAAACTGTATTAAATAAGTAAATGAAGATCTTAGTCATCTTTTAGTGACACTCTAGTTGCTTAGTCTTTCCTTTGAGGAAGGAAAGAACCAACCTTGTGTTGAAGTTATAGTAGCCTCATAAATGAAGACAAAGAGATTATATTTATTGCTCTAAGTGATACACATTTAGTAACGTGTATTACTAAAGAGCACACATTAAATAATACAGTGAAATAATATGTGGATTTTTAAAAATGTTTATTCTCAAGTGGTTGTCTTGCTATTCTAATCTCTTCTTGTGCTTTTTTTTAAACCTCAAAACAGAACTTGACATTTATTAATATTTATCTTGTTAGTCTTGATCCTTTATTCTATCTACCATGAAAGCGTATTGAATTCTACAGATAGTAGATAGTGCGTGGTCATCTGTGTCTGACTTTTTATGACCCCATGGACTGTAGCCCTCCAGGTTCCTCTGTCCATGGAATTTTCCAGGCAAGAATACTTGAGTGGGTTGTCATTTCCTACTTCAGGGGATCTTTTCAACCCAGGGATTGAACCTGCATCTGTTGCCTCTCCTGTATTGACAGGCAGATTTACCACAGTGACACCCGTTATTGGATCCTAATTTGGTCACTGTATAGCTCAGTATTCATTAGCTCTTTCAGTTTTAGTGATCTTGGAATGAAACACTTTCTTTGGGGGTGTGTGTGTGTGTGTCTATGTGTGTATTTATAAGTTATTGTCAAATTGAATAGGGGCGGGGATAGAGCTTTTTTTTTTTTTTTTTGTGGAAAAATGTTAGTTTAGTTTGAATTGCTTTTTCTGAGCCATCATTTATACTGGGGAGTATTGTATTTGGATCCAAACGTATTGCTTGAAATATAGTTAAATACAGTAACAATCATAATATCTATATACTGTGTTCAGAAATGGCAATGATTTTGACTCATGGTATATTTAGTAACAGTTTTGTTTGAGTGGGGAAAAAGATACATTAAGCATACAAAAATTGATTCAACTCTATGTCATTAGTGTATCTTTAGCTTTATACTACTTTTTTTTTAAGTATAGGATTAAAGTTTAAATATTTTTTTTTACATTGAGTGTAAAGATTTTTTCTGACTTTTTTTTTTGCCATTGGTATTTAAAGAAAGCATCATGTTAACGTGCTGGGTTTGTTTGTTTTTTTACAGTTGGTGGTAATGATTTTTATTTCTTCTTTAGAACTGAGAATGATTGTGAAGTTTATAGAAGACTTTCTTGATTTTGACTGCATTTCCTATTTGCCAAACTTGTATTTTTTTTCCCCCTTAATTGAGTTAAATATCTTTGGAAGTTAAGCACCTTATCTTGGAAACTAGTCAAAAGCTTTTAGGTGCTAAAGTGATGAATATCCTTGATCTATGAATTGCTTAAAATCTAAAGAGTACAAGGTAATTGTCAGGATGCTTTGTGTTCTAGAAAGTGAGTGTAGTTTCTCAAAAATTGGTTGGGGGTTGAGCAGACAGAGAATATATTCCTGTTCATATTCATATGTCATCTGTTTTATCTGGAGAGAGATGGAAGGTCAGTTTTAGAGCAAGACAGAAGCGTGTCAAATGAGTGTAGGAAAAAGAGAAATATCTCTTTTCTAACTGTTTAAAGATTATGAATGCTGTTCGTTACCAGGATATGTGAGGTTTAACTCTGTGGTTGGTTGCGTTTCATCTGTTTTTGAGCCTGTTAGTCTTGTTGATATCCCAAAGATTATCTGCAAAACCGCTGCTGCTGCTGCTGTCACTTCAGTCGTGTCCGACTCTGTGCTACCCCATTGACGGCAGCCCAGCAGGCTCCCCCGTCCCTGGGATTCTCCAGGCAAGAACACTGGAGTGGATTGCCATTTCCTTCTCCAATGCATGAAAAGTGAAAGTGAAGTCGCTCAGTTGTGTCTTCGCGACCCCGTGGACTGCAGCCTACCAGGCTCCTCCGTCCATGGGATTTTCCAGGCAAGAGTACTGGAGTGGGTTGCCATTGCTTTCTCCGTCTGCAAAACTAGAAGGCATTTTTTATGTATGAGATCTGAGTTTGAGACCATGCTTCTCTACAAACTGGATTTTATGTAATTATACTATTTAACTGCTGAAATAAGTAGATATATCTATCTCTTGGGGCATTATTTTCTTATATGGGAGACTGTACTTGAACATAATGTTGAAGGCTCATATCATAGTAATAGCAATTAATATAAATACCTTGCTCTCACATTTGCTATGATGTACCTTTCAGCAGAGGACACTCTAGTTTTTGAGGTTTAGATAGAGCTTCATTCACTTGAGGTTTTATACTTGAATTTATACTGCCTGTCAGTTTGCTACAAGGTTAGGTTTATTTGTCTCTCCCCTGTAAGGCATCTTTAGTCTACTACTGGTATAACTCGGTTCATACCTGTTGTATACTGTCATCACTTTTGTTTGTTTTGGGGTGTTTCTAATTTGGATTTTGTTTTTCTGCATATATTTTTCAGTTGTTTCTGTCTTTCCTACTTCTTATCTTTTAGTTGAGATCCAAAAGAAGGAAAAATCTGAAGGAATAAATATACTTTAAAAAGAGTTTATTAGATAAACCTTCTGAAGGGAATAGTAGATAAAGTTAAGCACCTCAGTTCAGTTCAGTCGTTCAGTCGTGTCCGACTCTTTGCAACCCCATGAATCGCAGCATGACAGGCCTCCCTGAGTTCACTCAAACTCATGTCCATCGAGTTGGTGATGCCATCCAGCCATCTCATCGTCTGCCATCCCCTTTTCCTCCTGCCCCCAATCCCCCCCAGCATCAGAGTCTTTTCCAATGAGTCAACTCTTCGCATGAGGTGGCCAAAGTATTGGAGTTTCAGCTTCAGCATCATTCCTTCCAAAGAACACCCACAACTGATCGCCTTTAGAATGGACTGGTTGGATCTCCTGCAGTCCAAGGAACTCTCAAGAGTCTTCTCCAACTAAATACATGTTAAATTCAATTTCAGGTTAGTGGTATATTCCAGTTTACAATAACTTCATATACCTTCCAGGTATATGAACAATAACAACAAAATGCATTTGGATTCTTGGGTATAGATATCTGTCAGGTTTGTTAATTCATCCTCTCTTAATCAGCATAGTGCTGAATTCTATAAAGCCACCAGTGCTATGTTGCTCATCCTTTTGAACACTGATTGGCTTTCATAGAGGGTCATGTGGAGACTTGCATTGTCCTGGGTAAAATGCTTTTTTGGAGAGTAAAAACAGATTTTAACACTATTCTGATGGTTCTTCATGGGAAGATCCCCTGGAGGAGGGCATGGCAACCCACTCCAGTATTCTTTCCTGGAGAATCTCATGGACAGAGGAGCCCGGTGGGTCCTTAGGGTCACAAAGAGTCGGACACGACTGAAGCAACTTAGCTTGCTTGCTAATGATTCTTTATAGTCCACCCTCCCTGCCCCCGCCATTTTTTTGGTTCATTCATTCCTTCATTTAACTGATATATATACTGAGCTCCTGATAACGTGATAAACAGTGTTTTAGGTTCTGGGGTTACTTAGAGCAGTGAACAAAATGAACAAAGTCTCTGCTCTCAGGGAGCTTACATTCTAATGGGGCAAGATAAATAGTAAACAAACTAATAAACATATGGTAATACTCTTTGGTATCTCAGATGGTAAAGAATCTGCCTGCATTGCAGGAGACCCAGGATCAATTCCTGGGTCCGGAAGATCCCCTGGAGAAGGTAAGGGCTACCCACTCCAGTATTCTTGCCTGGAGAACTCCATGGACAAAGGAGCCTGGTGGGTTACAGTCCATGGGGTCGCAAAGAGTTGGACACAACTGAGCAACTGACACAGCAACAACATAATAAAGATTATAGAGTAAAATAAAGCAGGGTGAAGATAGAGAGTGCTGGCAGTATAGGGAGGGGAGGTTAGGGTCTGGGAAGACATCAGGGATGAGAAAAATAGGAGCAGTTACTTAAAGAAAATTAGGGAGCTGTTTTCTAGAAGAAAAGAATTTCAGGCAGAGAATTGCAAATATAAAGAAAGGTACCATGTTCAAGGAATAGGAAGAAGGCAAGTATGACTGGAACAAGGCAGAGAGTGGTAGGAGATGGGAAATTTTGATATGTGGGGGTGGGGGATGTAAGCATGCAGGACTTTTTGTAGACCATTCATTGCTTTTACTTCACTCAACATAGGAAGTGATTTGAGGATTTTGAGCAGCCAGGTAACATGATCTGATTTTAAAAGGCTCTTTCTGGCTGCTATATGAAGCAGAAAAGAAACTTGGATGGGCATGGATCAATTTAACATGCCATTGTAATAAATGGAGTAACTGGAAATAATGAGAAGGTAGAGCTGGTTAAGAGTTGATGATATTTTGAATATAATATACGTGTGTGAATTTCAGTAGTAAAGTACCATTCATTTCCCATCTCCTACCACTCTCTGCCTTGTTCCAGTCATACTTGCCTTCTTCCTATTCCTTGAACATGGTACCTTTCTTTATATTTGCAATTCTCTGCCTGAAATTCTTTTCTTCTAGAAAACAGCTCCCTAATTTTCTTTAAGTAACTGCTCTTATTTTTCTCATCCCTGATGTGTTCCTAGACCCTAACCTCCCCTCCCTATACTGCCATTCATGAGAGAAAGTACTAAGATTCTCCCTTTTTATTGCTTGCTTGGATGAGACTTGAAAGTATCTGTAGAAGCTGGAGCTTTGGTTGTTGTTTGTGTGTGTCTGTGTTAGTCACTCAGTCGTTTCTGACTCATTGAGACCCCATGCCAGGCTCCTCTGTCCATGGGATTCTCCAGGGAAGAATACTGGAGTGGGTTGCCATTCCCTTCTCCAGGGGATCGTCCAACATATAATTTCCTGTTTTGTTCCTTGGTTAGGGGGCACATGAAGTCAGAATTATTTTTGAAATAATACAAAGTCATTGTTTGCCTTTTTTTCCCACTGCAGTGACATTTTCACTGATGGTACAAAAGCAGTGGTGGGTAAAATTGTTGGAATGTTAGCATGAATTAAGGCACTGAATTGCTAGTAGTCATTGTATTATTCACTGCCTGTACTTGAAGTGGGGCAGAGGTGGGGAAGCCAATTTCACAATGTCTTTGCTGAAGCTGTAGAAATTGTTAATTTTTAGTCTTAATCTTGAGTACATGCTTTTTATATTCTTTGAGACATTATGTGGATTATGCATGCTTTTCTGCTACATACTGAAGAGAAAATAAGGGAAAACATCTGTGCATTTTGAGTTGTAAGCCAAACTGGCTGCTTTTGTCATGCAACACTATTTGTATTTGAAAAAACAACTTACAAATTATGGTTATTCCAATTTGGATATTTGGGATGCATTTCCTGGAAATTGGAAAAGTAAACCTGGGACCTCAAGGAAAACAATTGGTAGTCTTTGCTGCCAATGGAAGAAGTTCAATTTGAGATGAAAGAATTTAAAACACTTGTCTTTGTTACTCTAAGCTTGACAGTTTCCTAGTATTTAAAGACTGTTTTGGCCATATTGGTAATATTACTAAATATGATTTAAAAAATTTTATGTAGTGAAATGTGTTGACATATGGAAGATCTGAAGGACTCAGTCAACTAGTATTTTTTAGACTGATCAGTCTGTTATGTTACAGAATCATGCATCAGTAAAGATTCATTCAAAGTGCAAGTGAAACCAATGAATTTTGGTGTGCCAGAAAACAAAATAATTATTGATATGGTTTTAGATTTCACATGGCAACAGTCCATTAAGAAATGACCACTTAATAAGTTCTGGTGTTGTATCGAAGAATACAACTAATTATTTGAAAAGGCTATTAAAATGCTCCTCTTTTTTCTTTTAATTGCATGTCATCTGAATCTGGATTTAGTTATAAAAACCCAGCTGTTTTCTATTAAGTAAGACATTTAATTTACTTTAATTTTTAATTAAAGAATTTAAAATTGTACCACTCATCATTTTTTTTTAATTTGTTTTGGAAAATTGCAATTATGCTTTTCATAAAAAAATTATATTATCATGTAATGAGTTTATTGCAATTTTAAAATTAGTAAGGAAAATTTTTAAACAATTTAATGTGGTCTTGAAACCAGAAAGTCTGAAATCTGTTGGTATGATAAAAAGAATACTGATTTTAGAGTCATGACTGTCATTCCTATATATGTAATTTTAGGAAATTATCCGTTATTAGATGTCTTTTTCTTATGACATGTGAAATAGGAATAATCTTTGTCTCATGGGGTTAGGGAGAAAATTAAATAAGATATCTAAAATATACAGCATAGTGCTGGGCCTATACTAATATATGCCCTATAAATGCCAGCCATTTGTTTAATAATTTGCATACTTTTAACACTGCAGTGTTCTTAATGTTACTGGAATGCTTTTTAATCATTTAGCAAAACAGAGTTCAGTTTTGTTTACCAAGTTAGAACCAAGGCATCCAATTTCAGATTTAAAAGTATATTTTGAAAAGCTAACAGTTATTTTTAAGATTTTTAGCATCCTTTGTTTAACAGAGTAGCTTAAGCAGCAGGTTGAGGACTTAGATAACTGAGGGGATAGTAGATGAAGGTTCAAACTAGGGTGCTTGAGCGCTTAGTTTCATGATACATTTGGTCATGTGGTGTTGGGTAGAGAATGACGTTGATGATGAGTATTTTGCATTTTAAGCTATTGAAATCATAGTGTAACATATGGCATTCTTAATTGTAGGTAGTATATATTTCTGCTCATGTTCCTGCCTGTGAAGTGAGAGGGACTGGATTGTTGAACTCAGAGTCATTTCTAGTTCATAAATCTTTTGAAATTGTGATTACTTTGGACTTGTAATAGGAAGTTTCATTTGTAACTTCAGTAGGTACTAAGGCTTTTACCTTTTCATCTATATGTTCTTGGAAGATTTAAGAAAACAGTAATTATTTAGGTGCATAAATGCCTTGATTTCTTCACCTTTGTGCTCTGCTAGACTCTGGTGGGTCCTTCTTAATTTGTGTAAGTTTTTGAATAGTTACTATGTTTACATGCTACAAAACTGCAAAAAGATATACAAGGATATGATGTAAAAGTAAAGTTTCTCTCCCACCTGTCTTTATTCACCCAGTTATCCTCTTTGCAGCAACTAGTGTTATCAGTTCCTTGTTTTCTTTCTGTTGCCATTTAGAACATTAGAACTTTTTTTTTTTCTCCTGAAAGAGAAGTGAAGAAAGAGAACTGTTGTTACCTTTTCTAATATTAGGACAAAAATAGATATTCAGAAATTTATTTGTTTTATTTAAATGTATTTCTCTTTTTTTAATTTTGAATTTATATCTCCAGTCTAGACTTCTCCTTGGAGTTCCAGATATTATAATTATCCACACTTGAGAATCTTAGAGATATTTCAAAATTTATTTGTCCAAAATGGAGTTATCATTTTCTGCCTCCCCCCGCCGCACTCCCCCCATCCCCCGCCATCACATCATTAGATATCCAGTTCTCAGGTGTCAATCATTGAGATCATTCTTTGTCTCAGTTAAGTTCAGTGGCTCAGTCATGTCTGACACTTTGTGACCCCATGGACTGCAGCATGCCAGTCTTCTCTGTCCATCACCAACTCTCAGAGCTTGCTCAAACTCATGTCCATTGAGTTGGTGATGCCATCCAACCATCTCATCCTCTGTTGTCCCCTTCTCCTCCTGCCCTCAATCTTTCCTAGCATCAGGGTCTTTTCAAATGAGTCAGTTCTTTGCATCAGGTGGCCGAATATTGGAGCTTCAGCTTCAACATCAGTCCTTCCAATGAATATTCAGGGCTGATTTCCTTATTTGTCTCACTTCCTCTTTTTACCCACACATATCTAATTAGCAAGTTATTTTGAATCAGTCTACTTTCTGTCTCTGGTCCACTTTGAGACCAACCAATTTTTATTATCTTTTCCCTGGAATACTGTACCAGATCTGCAACTAGTCTCCCTATGTCCCCCTCAATTCCATTCTCTGTGGGGTAATAAAAGTGATCTTAAAATGTAAGTTGTATCATGTCATGTCCCTGTTCAAGATCCTTTGATGACTTCGCCACTTCAAGATAAGTTCATATTTTTAAAATCATAGTTAAAGAACCCTTTCTTATTTACCTGATGTAATCTTGTACCAATCTTTCCTTTTTTTCTGTGTCTAGCCATACTTGTTTTCTTTCACTTCTTGAATATGCTAGGTTATTTCTGGCTTCTGTCTAGAATGCATTTCTTCTCATTCTTTGATTTCTTATTTCTTACTTAGCTTTTAGATCTCATTTTAAACTTTATCTCTTTAGAGAGATTTTCCTAATTTAAATATCAAAAAGTATGCTTCTCATTATTTTCAGTCTTAGCCTTTTGTTTTTCTCAATACTTAAACTCTATTTTGTTTAATTTTATATTTCTCTTCCTTTTATGAATATAAACTCCATGAAGACAAGAGTTTCTGGCTTATTAGCGGTTGAATCTCTAGTGTCTAGTACTATATGCCTAGTGCATAGTGATGCTCAGTAAATATTTATTGAATGAAAATGAATGGAGTTTGCTTCTGGGTAAAATGTTAAAGAAATAACAGAACCTATGAACTCAGATGACCATTGTATCTACTACTATGGGCAGGAATCCCTTAGAAGAAATGGAGTAGCCATCATGGTCAACAAAAGAGTCTGAAATGCAGTACTTGGATGCAATCTCAAAAACGACAGAATGATCTCTCTTTGTTTCCAAGGCAAACCATTCAGTGTCACAGTAATCCAAGTCTATGCCCCAACCAGTAATGCTGAGGAAGCTGAAGTTGAATGGTTCTATGAGGACCTACAAGACCTTTTAGAACTAACACCCAAAAAAGGTGTCCTTTTCATTATAGGGGACTAGAATGCAAAAGTAGGAAGTCAAGAAACACCTGGAGTAACAGGCAAATTTGGCCTTGGAATACAGAATAAAGCAGGGCAAAGGCTAATAGAGTTTTGCCAAGAGAACGCACTGGTCATAGCAAACACTCTCTTGCAACACAAGAGAAGACTCTACACATGGACATCACCAGATGGTCAACACAGAAATCAGATTGATTATATTCTTTGCAGCCAAAGATGGAGAAGCTCTTATACAGTCAGCAAAAACAAGATGGGAGCTGACTGTGGCTCAGATCATGAACTCCTTATTGCCAAATTCAGATTTAAATTGAAGAAAGTAGGTAAAACCACTAGACCATTCAGGTATGACCTAAATCAAATCCCGTATGATTATACAGTGGGAGTGAGAAATAGATTTAAGGGACTAGATCTGATAGACAGAGTGCCTGATGAACTATGGTTGGAGGTTCGTGACATTGTACAGGAGACAGGGATGAAGACCATCCGCGTGGAAAAGAAATGCAAAAAATCAAGGTGGCTGTCTGAGGAGGCCTTACAAATAGCTGTGAAAAGAAGAGAAGCGAAAAGCAAAGGAGAAAAGGAAAGATATTCCCATCTGAATGCAGAGTTCCAAAGAAGAGCAAGGAAAGAGAGGAAAGCCTTCCTCAGCGATCAGTGCAAAGAAATAGAGGAAAACAACAGAATGGGAAAGACTAGAGATCTCACCAAGAAAATTAGAGATACCAAGGGAACATCATGCAAAGCTAGGCTCGATAAAGGACAGAAATGGTATGGACCTAACAGAAGCAGAAGATATTAAGAAGAGGTGGCAAGAATACACAGAAGAACTGTACAAAAAAGATCTTCACAACCAAGATAATTACGATGGTGTGATCACTGACCTAGAGCCAGACATCCTGGAATGTGAAGTCAAGTGGGCCTTAGAAAGCATCACTATGAACAGAGCTAGTGGAGGATGGAATTCCAGTTGAGCTATTTCAAATCCTGAAAGATGATGCTGTGAACGTGCTGCACTCAATATGCCAGCAAATTTGGAAAACTCAGCAGTGGCCACAGTACTGGAAAAGGTCAGTTTTCATTCCAATCCCAAAGAAAGGCAATGCCAAAGAATGCTCAAACTACCACACAATTGCACTCATCTCACATGCTAGTCAAGTAATGCTCAAAATTCTCCAAGCCAGGCTTCAGCAGTACGTGAACTGTGAACTTCCAGATGTTCAAGCTGGTTTTAGAAAAGACAGAGGAACCAGAGAGCATATTGCCAACATCCGCTGGATCATCAATAAAGAAGAGAGTTCTAGAAAAACATCTATTTGTGCTTTATTGACTATGCCAAAGCCTTTGACTCTGTGGCTCACAATAAACTGTGGGAAGTTCTGAAAGAGATGGGAATACCAGACCACCTGATCTGCCTCTTGCGAAACCTGTATGCAGGTCAGGAAGCAAGTTAGAACTAGACATGGAACAACAGACTGGTTCCAAATAGGAAAAGGAGTACATCAAGGCTGTATATTGTCACCGTGCTTATTTAAATTATATGCAGAGTACATCATGAGAAACACTGGGCTGGAAGAAGCACAAGCTGGAATCAAGATTGCCAGGAGAAATATCAATAACCTCAGATATGCAGATGACATTACCCTTATGGCAGAAAGTGAAGAGGAATTGAAAAGCCTCTTGATGAAAGTGAAAGGACAGTGAAAAAGTTGGCTTAAAGCTCAACATTGAGAAAACGAAGATGATGGCATCCGGTCCCATCACTTCATGGGAAATAGATGGGGAAACAGTGGAAACAGTATCAGACTTTATTTTTTTGGGCTCCATAATCACTGCAGATAGTGATTACAGCCATGAAATTAAAAGACGCTTACTCCTTGAAAGTTATGACCAACCTAGACAGCATATTGAAAAGCAGAGACATTACTTTGCCAACAAAGGTCCGTCTAGTCAAGGCTATGGTTTTTCCTGTGGTCATGTATGGATGTGAGAGTTGGACTGTGAAGAAAGCTGAGCACTGAAGAATTGATGCTTTTGAATTGTGATGTTAGAGAAGACTCTTGAGAGTCCCTTGGACTGCAAGGAGATCCAACCAGTCCATTCTAAAGGCGATCAGTTGTGGGTGTTCTTTGGAAGGAATGATGCTGAAGCTGAAACTCCAATACTTTGTCCACCTCATGCAAAAAGTTGACTCATTGGAAAGGCTCTGATGCTGGGAGGGATTGGGGGCAGGAGGAGAAGGGGACGACAGAGGATGAGATGGCTGGATGGCATCACCGAGTCAGTGAACATGAGTTTGGGTGAACTCCGGGAAATGGTGATGGACAGGGAGGCCTGGTGTGCTGCAGTTCATGGGGTCGCAAAGAGTCGGACACGACTGAACAACTGAACTGAAATGATGAACTCCTTTTCTAACTTTATATTAGGATACAATGGTGACTCTCAAATCAAGTAAACTAGGTTATGAGAGAAATTTTTAATAACAGTTGTAGTATGATTACATATAGAAATTATATTGATGGATGACCTGTGTTGTATCCTGGAAGCAATATAATGTGACATGAAACCCTTAGTATTTAGAGCATTGGTCTACAAACATTTCATTAAAGAGCAAGATTAATAAATATTATAGGCTTCGCAGGCTATACTATTTGTTACATGAGCATAGCCATAGACAATTCATAAACAATCAGCATGTGGCTGGGTTCCAGTAAAACTTTATTTACGTCATGTTCCTGAATTAGAGGATAAAGAAGTTTCTAATACAGGAAAATGATGGCAGGAGCAATTTTGTGCCAGAGCAAGGTTACCCCTTCTTCTTGCCTTCTTTTATTGCTATCATTAAGACTGATAATAGTCGAAAAAAATAAAGCTTTTATACAGTACCTTATTTTGAATAGAGAAATTCACACTGAAGAAGCAAGTGTGCAAGAAAGCTTGTTTTAGTTGAGAGCTAGACTAACCTGGGTGTGATGGTTGATAAGGTAAAATAAATCTGGTAAAAAGACGTTTTTAAGGAAGTTTTTTTTTAAAATTATTTCAGTGAATGTGTTAACCTCCACTTTCTTATCTCTTCTCCTATTCTGATATAATCCCTTTAGTGTATAGTTGAACCATTTAAAATATCCAGCTAAATGGTTTCTGGTAAATTCTAAGTTGTGCAGCTATCACTACAATCAATTTGAGAATATTTTTATCACCTTAAAAAGAAATCATGTATTTTTTACCTTTCAGTGCTTCCCAGTCCATTTCCTCCAGCCCTAGACAATCACTAATCTACTGTCTCTTTAGATTTTATTATTCTAGACATTTCATATGAAATAAAATGACACAATATGTGGTCTTTCACTTAGCACATTTTTTTTTTTTTAATTTGTGTTATAGCATGTATCAGTACTTGATTCCTTTTTTTTTTTTTTTAAATTAAGATTACATTGTATGGGTATTTCTCATTTTATTTATACTCATCAATTAATGCAAATTTGAGTTGTTTCTACCTTTTGGTTATTTTGAGTAATGCTCTCATGAGCACTTGTATATGTTTTGTGTGGAGATGTTTTCATTTTCTTGGGTGTATACCTTTTGCTGGGTCATGTGTTAAGTCTGTGTTTACTATTTGGATGAACTGCCAAACTATTTTCCAAAGTGATTGCACTATTTCACTGGCCCAAGAACAGTGTTTGAAGATTTCAATTTCTCCTCCTTGCCAACATTTGTTGTTACCTGTCTTTGGTTATAGGCATCCAAGTGAGCATAAAGTTGTATCTGCTTGTGGTTTCAATTTGTATTTCCTTAGTGGCTAATGATATTGAGCATATTTTCATGTGCTTTTTGGCCATTTGTATATCTTCTTTGGAGAAATGGCTATTCATATATTACCATTTTAAATTGGGTTGTCTTTTTATTATTTAGTTGTAAGAGTTCTTTATATATTCTGGATACTGCTACTGCTAAGTCACTTCAGTTGTGTCCGACTCTGTGCGACCTCAGAGACGGCAGCCCACCAGGCACTGCCGTCACTGGGATTCTCCAGGCAAGAACGCTGGAGTGGGTTGCCATTTCCTTCTCCAGTGCGTGAAAGTGAAAAGTGAAAGTGAAGTCACTCAGTCATGTCCGACCCTTCGCGACACCATGGACTGCAGCCTACCAGGCTCCTCCGTCCATGGGATTTTCCAGGCAGGAGTACTGGAGTGAGGTGCCATTGCCTTCTCCATATTCTGGATACAAAACCCTATGATTTGCAGAATACTTTCTTCCTTTGTAGGTTGTCTTTTCCTCTTCTTGATTTTATCCTTTATAACATAAAACGTAATTTTGGTGAAATCCAATTTATTTTCTTTTTGCTGAGCTTTGGTGTATCTTAGAAACCATTACCTAATTAAAGATCACAAAAATTTACTCCTTTGTTTTTTTCCCTAAGGATTTTAGAGTTTTAATCCTTACATTTAGGTCTGTGATCTTTTTTTAAATTAATTTTTGATGGTGTGATTGATATATACTTCTGTCCTTATGCAAGTACATACTCTATTGATTCTTGTGGTTTTGTAGTAAGTTTTGAAATTGGAAAGTATGAGTTCTCCAACTTTGTTGGTTTTTTTCCCAAGATTCTTTTGAATATTTTGGGTCCCTTGAATTTTTGTATGAATTTTTAGATCATCTTGTCAGTTTTCAACAAAAAGCCAGTGAGTTTTAATGGAGAGTGCTTTGAGTTTATGGACCAATTTAGGGAGCATTGTTATCTTAACAATATTTAATCCATGAATTTGGGGTATTTAGGTATTATTTAATTTTTTTCAATAGTATTTTCTAGTTTTTGGATAGAAGCCTTGTACCATTCTCCTTATCTTTTGAGTTATATGCAAGCAACTCCTTAATCCCTCAGCTGTTTGATTTCTTTGTATTATTTAGAGTGTCATAGGAAAGTACTTAAATACCAGTTTGTTCTTTTAGATTCAGCATGTAGAGGAGTTTCTGCTACTTTTTCTCTTGGACGTTGAGAGAAAAGCAAGGGCAATATGCTTGCCCTTTCCCATACTAGAGCTCAATGAATCATTCCAAGATGGAAAAGCAGAAAAAAAAAAAAAAAAAATCCATGTGAGAGTCTTTGAAAATGATTATTATAAAAGAAGCATCAATATAAGTATCCTAAGTCTCTATTAAGAACTGTAAGAAATAGAAGTTTAGAAAATAATTGCCTTGTTTTTTAGTAACACATAAAGCAGTTTGTTTCTTTAAAACTGGTAAATCATGATGGGAAGAAAACAGTCCAAATTATCAAGATACTATGGAAATTTAAAAAAATATAGTCACTTCATTTTAAAACATCTAAATTGAA
Source organism: Bos indicus (assembly GCF_029378745.1). Taxonomy (NCBI): domain Eukaryota; kingdom Metazoa; phylum Chordata; class Mammalia; order Artiodactyla; family Bovidae; genus Bos; species Bos indicus. The sequence goes on from NC_091762.1 coordinate 75,118,308, forward strand.
TACAGAAAAAAAGGCTTGACAGTAACACTCATGAAAGAAATTGAAGATTAAATAAACAGACAAAAAGTTATACTGTGTTCATGGTTTGGAAGAATTAATATTGTTAAAATGGCTTTACCATCCAAAGAAGCCTACAGAATTATTGCAATCCCTATCAAAACACCAAGGGTGTTTTCCATAGAACTAGAATGAATAATTCTGAAATTTGTATGGAAACACAAAAGACCCTGATTAGCAAAAGAAATCTTGAGAAAGAATAGAACTGGAGGGATCAAGCTTCCTGACTTCAGTCTACTATAAAACTACAGTAACCAAAACAGTATGGTATTGGCATAGAAAGAGATATTTAGATAAATGGAACAGAACAGAAGGCTCAGAAATAAACCCATGCATGTTGGTCAATTAGTCTATGACAGATGAGGCAAGAATACACAATGGAGAAAAGACATTCTCTTTAATTAGTGATGCTGGGAAAACTGGACAGCTTACATGTCAAAGAATGAGATTAGAACATTTTCTAACACCATATATTTATTAAACTAAGCTCAAAATGAATTAAAGACCTAAATGTAAGACCAGTACTTCCTAGAAGAAAACATAGACAAAACACTCTTTGATGTAAATAGTACCAATATTTTTTTGATCTGTTGCCTAAGCAAAGGAAATAAAAATAAACAAATGGGACCTAGTTAAACCAGAAAGCATTTGCATAGTGAAAGAAACTATTGACAAAATGAGAAGACTGCCTATGGAATGGGAGAAAATATTTGCACATGATCTGACCAACAAGGGGTTAATATCCAAAATACATAAACAGCTCATACAGCTCAACATCAAAAAAAAAAAACTATTTAAAAAGTGTGCAGAAGGCCTGCATAAACAGTTTTCCAAAGAAGACATACAAATTGCTAAGAGGCACGTTAATTATCAGAGAAATGCAAATTAAAATCAAAATCAGCTCGCACTTGTCAGAATGGCTGTCACCAAAAAGAACACAAATAGTAAATCAAATGTACTCTAATAAAAATTAATTTAAAAAAACATGAATAACATACTCACAAGGATATGGAGAAAACGGAACCTACACTGTTGTAAGGAATGCAAATTGGTGCGGCTGCTACGGAAAACAGTAAGGCAGTTTCTCAAAAAACTAAAAATAGAACCAGAAGTTTTACTCGAGTATTTATCTGAATGAAACTGAAAACACTTATTTGAAAAGATACATGCATCCCCAGTGTTCATAGCAGCATTCTTTACATTTGCCAAAATATGGAAGCAACCTAAGTGTCCATCAAATATGAATGGATGAAGATGTGATTTATATATAACGGAATATTACTCAGCCATGAAATTTTGTTTTATGTAGCAACATGGATGAACTTGAAGTGAAATAAGTCAGAGACAAATACTGTATAATATTACTTATATGTGGGTTCTAAAAAGTAAAATAGACCAGTGAATATAACAAAAAACAAACAGTCGCAGATATAGAGAACAAGCTAATGGTTATCAGTGGGGAGAAGCAAAAGGAGACAAGAGGAGGATAGCAGAATAAGAGATACAGACCACTATGTGCAAAATAAATAAGCTATAAGGAGTATAATATAATACAGACAATATAGCCTATACTTTATAAATGGAATATAACCTTTAAAATTGTGAATCACTATGTTATACACCTGAAACTTAGCAGTTTTCTAATTGGGTATCAGACTAGATGGGTTTGAGTCATGTGTCTTCCCTGGTTTGTGTTTTTAAGGTACAGCATTTGTTACTAAGAGAAAACAGTAGTGAAGAAATTCCAGAAATAGTAACTATGACATCTCGTAACTAAAGCGAAGAAAAGAACTTTCATATATCCTTGGAGAATAGTGAAAATTGTAAGTTTTATTGTTGTGTTGGTGGTAAAGAAAAGAAAGCTATGACTGTCAATTGCTGATAAAGTTGAATTTGAGGTAAAGTGATTTAAAAATGCTAAGAGAGTAATTATATTTTGATAGAAGGTATGATCATTAGTACTCATAAAGTTATTGCATCTTTATACACTCATCAAAAAAGTATAAAAAAATAGCAAAGTATTAACGAAGATAGAGAAAAGTTAACAAATAAAATCAAAGTAGGACTTCTGCCTCTAGTAATGATGACTAGATAATTAGGACCAGTCTTCTTTAGAAGCAAATGAGAATAAAATTCCAGAAGAACTATTCAGATCCCTAAAGGACGATGCCATCAAAGTTTTGCATTCATTATGTCAGCAAATCTGGAAGACCCAGCAGTGGCCACAGGACTGGAAATGGTCAATCCTCATCCCAGCTCCCAAGATGGTAGTATCAATGAATGTGCTAACCATTGGACAGATGCACTTAATCTTCCATGGTAGTAAGGTCATGCTTAAAATATTGCATGCTAAGCTTCAGCATTACGTGAACCAAGAACTTCCAGATGTCCAGGCTGGGTTTAGAAAAGGAAGAGGAACTAGAGGTCAAACTGGCAACATTTGCTGGATTATAGAGAAAGCAAGGGGATTTCAGAATCTTTGTTTCTTTGACTACGTTAAAACCTTTGACTGTGGATCATGACAAACTGGAAAGCTCTTAGAGAGATGAGAATACTAGACCATCTTATCTGTCCCCTGAGAAACCCGTGTGCAGGTCAAGAAGCAACAGTTAGAACGCTGTATGAAACAACTGATTGGTTTAAGATCTAGAAAGGAGTATGACAGGGCTGTTTGCTGTCACCTTGTTTGTTTAACCTATATGCTGAGCACATCATGAGAAATGCTGGGCTACACGAGTTAAAAGCTGGAATCAAGATAGGTGGGAGAAACATCAACAATCTCATGTGTGAATGATACCACTCTAATGGCAGAAAGCAAAGAGGAATTAAAGAGCCTCTTGATGAGGATGAAGGAGAGTGAAAGAGCTGGCTTTAACTAAATATTAAAAAAAAATAAGATCGTGGCATTCAGACCCATTACTGCATAGCAAATGGAAGGGGAGAAGGTGGAAGTAGTAACAGATTTCCTCTTCTTGGGCTCCTAAATCACTGTGGATGGTGACTGCAGTCATGAACTCAGAAGACGATTGCTTCTTGGCAGGAAAGCGGTGACAAACCTAGACAGTGTGTTGAAAAGCAGAGACATTACTCTGCTGACAAAGGTCTGTATAGTCAAGGTTATGGTTTTCTTGGTGGTCACGTATGGTTGTGAGAGCTGTACCGTAAAGAAGGCAGAGAATGCCAAAGAATTGATGCCATTGAAATCTGGTGCTGGAGAAGACTCCTGAAAGTCCCTTGGACAGCAAGGAGATCAAACTAGTCAACCTTAAGGGAGGTCAACCCTGAATATTCACTGGAAGGACTGATGCTGAAGCTCCAGTGTTTTGGTCATCTGATGCGAACAGATGACCCTTTGGAAAAGTTCGTGATGCTGGGAAAGATTGAGGGCAGGAGAAGAGGGTGTCAGAGGATGAGATGTCTGGATGGCATCACCAATGCAATGAACATGAACTTGAGCAAACTCTGGGAGATGCTGAGGGACAGGGAAGCCTGGCATGTTGCAGTCCATGGGGTCACAAAGAGTAGGACACAACGGGGTGACTGAACAAAAACAAAGAATAAAATATTCTACTTTAAGGGCATTGAAGATCTAATGAGGTAGGAAGGAACCCCTGGTCCAAGATCTGGCAGAAGATGAAAACCCAGTAGCTTTTGTAAATCCTGAAGAAGTGGTTAAGAGGCTGAGTGGTATTTTTGACAGTCTCAGTGAGCTAAGAGGACAAAAGATGGAGATTGAGCTTCCCTGGTGGCTTGGTGGTAAAGAATCTGCCTGCACTGCAGGAGACCCAGGTTCCTTCCCTGGATGGGGAAGATCTCCTGGAAAAGGAAATTGCTGTTCACTCCAGTGTTCTTGCCTGGAGAATTACATGGACAGAGTAGCCTGGAGTGCTACAGTCCATGGGGTTGCAAAGAGTAGGACACAACTGAGTGACTAACACTTTCACTTTCAGGGCCTACCAGGTGTGGGATATCTCTTAAAAATGCTGGTCTTTGGGATGAAAACTTGAAGAGCTGCCGCTTGGGAATAAGGGTCAGTTGCAGGTCAATCAGCTCTGATACAGAGTGAATCATACTTTTGAGTCATGAGGGCCAGAAAAAAATTTCAGCCCCTGGGTTAGTCTAGTACCCCCAGCCATATGGCAGAACCAAATGAAAGTCTCTGAAGGATTTGTTTCTTAGGCTTCAATATTTTTGCATAAGGAGTTGGTTAAATATCACATTCAGCTTATAATTAAAGATGACCAGCATTACAGGGAAACTGGACAATGTGAATGAGAACCAGAGAGAAGCAATAAGAGAAACAATCATCAGAGCTTCATTTATTGTAATTGTTATTAGATAGGGACTATTTTTTATTATTTAATAGAAGTACAGTTGATTTATAATGTTATGTTAGTTTCTGGTGTATTGCAAAGTGTTTCAGTTATTCATATACATATTCCTTTTCAGATTTTTCCATTATAGTTTATTATAAGATACTGAATATAGCTCTCTGTGCTATTTACAGTAGGACCTTGTTGTTTATCTGTTTTATGTACAGTAGTTTGTATGGACAGAGACTTTTAATGACAATGTTTATGATTTTCTTGGAGGATGAGAGACAGGGTTGAATATTTATTAGAGAACTTGGAACTATGAAAATTAAAATATCTGGAAAAGAACTAAATAGAAATTCTCAAATGGAAATGTATAATCCTGAGTTGAAAACTAAATAAATGGGTTTAGATCCTGAAGAAGACTGAACTTATGATCTTGGAAATATATCAGAATACAATGAAATACAATGAAAAATACAATGAAAAAGGGAAAGAAATTTTTTAAAAACTAAAAAGGTAACAGCAGTTTTATGTTAACTGAACACCAGGAGAGAAGAGAGAGGATATGGGGCGAAAGGAGTATTTGAGAAGACAATTGCTGAGAATTTTTAAAAATTGATGAAAGATATCAATTCAGAGATTTAAGAAGCCCAGTTCAGTTCGGTTCAGTCACTGAGTCGTGCTTGACTCTTTGTGACCCCATGGACTGCAGCATCCCAGGCTTCCCTGTCCATTACCAGCTCTCGGAGCTTACTCAAACTCATGTCCATAGAGGCAGTGATGCCATCCAACCATCTCATCTGCTGTTGTCCCCTTCTCCGGCCTTCAGTGTTTCCCAGCCTCAGGGTCTTTTTCAATGAGTCAGTTCTTCACATTAGGTGGCCAAAGTCTTCGTGTTGTCAGCTTCAGCATCAGTCCTTCCAATGAATATACAGGACTGATTTCTTTAGGATGGACTAGTTGGATCTCCTTGCAGTCCAAGGGACTCTAAAGAGTCTTCTCCAACACCACAGTTCAAAAGCACCAATTGTTCAGTCCTCAGTTTTTTTAATAGTCCAACTCTCACATCCATACATGATGACTGGAAAAACCATAGCTTTGACTAGAAAGACCATTGTTAGCAAAGTGATGTCTCTGCTTTTTAACATGCTGTCTAGGTTGGTCATAGCTTTTCTTCCAAGGAGCAAGCATCTTTTAATTTCAAGGCTGCAGTCACCATCTGCAGTGATTTTGGAGCCCCCCAAAATAAAGTCTGTCACTGTTTCCATTTTTTCCTCATCTACTTGCCATGAAGTGATGGGACCAGATGTCATGATCTTAGTTTTCTGAATGTTGAATTTTAAGCCAACTTTTTCACTCTCCTCTTTCACTTTCAACAAGAGGCTCTTTAGTTTTTCTTCACTTTCTGCCATAAGGGTAGTGTCATCTGGATACCTGAGGTTATTGATATTTCTCCCGGCAATCTTGATTCCAGCTTGTGCTTCATCCAGCCTGGCATTTTGCATGATGTACTCTGCATATAATTTAAATAAGCAGGGTGACAGTATGCAGCCTTGATGTACTCATTTCCTGATTTGGAACCAGTCTGTTGTTCCACGTCCAGTTCTAAGTGTTGCTTCTTGACCTGCGTACAGATTTCTCAGGAGGCAGGTCAGGTGGTCTGGTATTCACATCTCTTGAAGAATTTTCCATAGTTTGTTGTGATCTACATAGTAAAGGCTTTGGTATAGTCAATAAAGCAGAAGTAGATGTTTTTCTGGAACTCTCTTTGTTTTTTCGAGGATCCAGCGGATGTTGGCAATTTGATCTCTGTTTCTTCTGCCTTTTCTAAAACCATCTTGAACATCTGGAAGTTCATGGTTCATGTGCTGTTGAAGCCTGGCTTGGAGAATTTTGAGCATTACTTTACTAGCGTGTGAGATGAGTGCAATTGTGCGGTAGTTTGAGCATTCTTTGGCATTGCCTTTCTTTGGGATTGGAATGAAAACTGACCTTTTCCAGTCCTGTGGCCACTGCTGAGTTTTCCCAATTTGCTGGCATATTGAATGCAGCACTTTCACATCATCATCTTTCAGGATTGAAATAGCTCAACTGGAATTTCATCATCTCCACTAACTTTGTTCGTAGTGATGCTTTCCAAGGCCCACTTGACTTCACATTCCAGGATGTCTGGCTCTAGGTGAGTGATCACACCATCGTGGTTATCTGAGTCACGAAGATCTTTTTTTGTATGGTTCTTCTATGTATTCTTGCCACCTCTTAATATCTTCTGCTTCTGTTAGGTCCATACCATTTCTGTCCTATATTGAGCCCATCTTTGCATGACATGTTCCCTTGGTATCTCTGATTTTCTTGAAGAGATCTCTAGTCTTTCCCATTCTATTGTTTTCCTTTTTCTTTGCATTGATCACTCAGGAAGGCTTCTTATCTCTCCTTGCTCTTCTTTGGAACTCTGCATTCAAATGGGTTTATCTTTCTTTTGCTCCTTTGCCTTTTTCATCTTTTCTTTTCTCAGCTATTTGTAAGGCGTCCTCAGACAACCATTTTGCCTTTTGCATTTCTTTTTCTTAAGGATGGTCTTGATCACTGCCTACTGTACAGTGTCACAAACCTCCGTCCATAGTTCATCAGGCACTCTATCTATCAGATCTAATCCCTTGAAACTATTTGTCACTTCCACTGTATAATCATAAGGAATTTGATTTAGGTCATACCTGAATGGTCTAGTGGTTTTCCCTACTTTCTTCAATTTAAGTCTGAATTTGGCAATAAGGAGTTCATGATCTGAGTCAGAGTCAGCTCCCGGTCTTGTTTTTGCTGACTGTATAGAGCTTCTCCATCTTTGTCTGCAAAGAATATTATCAATCTGATTTCGGTGTTGACCATCTGGTGATGTTCGTGTGGAGAGTCTTCTCTTGTGTTGTTGGAAGAGGGTGTTTGCTATGACCAGTGCGTTCTCTTGGAAAAACCCAGAATAAAAAAAAAGAATTGCACATTGGAATGAGATGGCTGAAAAAAAACTTAAGTGCTGCCAGAAAATTCGTATTATTTTAGAAAGAACAGTAGAAATTCCTATAGCTGACTTCTCAACAAGAAAGAAAACCATAAGACCACATAGAATACTGAAGAAAATAACAGCTAATCAAGAATTATATACCCTTTACAGTACCCTTTGAAGTTGAATAAACATTTGCAAACAAAACCTAAGAGAATTCACTTATCAGACCACCACTAAAAGAAATACTGAAGGATGTATTTCAGATAGAATAAAAGTGATTCTGAAGTAGAAAGGAATGAAGAGTAACAAAAGTGGTAAGAAATCCTAAATGAATATTGACTGTAAGATTCAAATAAAAACTCATGAGACTAGATAACAGCATGTAAGTCTGGATGGAGGGAATGAAGTTAGTGTTCTAAGGTCATTGACTTGCTCTCAAGGGTAATGTGCCATTTACCATGAGAATTTGATAAATCAAGGATGCATATTGTAAACTTTAGAGCTGTGCTATCTAATAGAAAGCCAGTGCAAGCCTCTCTTAAAACTAAATTTTCTATTAGCCTCATAAAATAGAAGTAGGTTAAATTAATTTTAATACTACATCTTATTTAACCCAAAATATCCAAAACATTATTTTAATGTGATGACCAATATAAAACATTATCGAGATATTTTACATTCTTGTTTTTCATACTAAAGTCTTAAACATCCCACTTATGGCACATCTCAGTTCAGACCAGCCACACTTCCAATACTCAATAACCACATATAGCTACCATATCAGACAGTGCATGTCTAGGATAACTACTATAAAAATAGTAAAAATAAATATATACCTTCTATCTACAGACAGAAAACCAAAATGGAAATATGAAAATAATCAATTTAGAAAATGGTAGGAAGATGAGAAAAAGAAATGTGGAACTGGCAAGACAAATATTGAAAGCACAATGAAAAGCACAATGCTGGAAGGTAGAGTTAAACTCCAATAATATCCTTAGTGGCTCAGCTGGTAAAGAATCCACCTGCCATGTGGGTAGACCTGGGCTCCATCTCTGGGTTGGGATGATGCCCTGGAGAAGGGAACCGCTATCCACTCCAGTATTCTGGCCTGGCGAATTCCATGGATTGTATAGTTTGTGGGGTCGCAAAAAGTCGGACACGACTGATCAACTTTCACTTCAATATAATTAAGTATAATATATGAGACTGGATTAAATGCTCTAACAGTTAAATGATAAATACTGTCTTACTGTATGAAAAAACACCCAGCTGCATACAATTGGAAACACATTTGAAATACAGCATATAAAAATTGAAAGTGAAAGGAGTGAACAATATATTCCATGTAAATACCAGTCAAAAATTGGTATAGTTGTGTTAACATCATGTGGTTAACACAACTGTAGTCACTAAGTCGTGTCCGACTCTTGCACCCCATGGACTATAGCCTCCCAGGCTCTTCTGTCCATGGAATTCTCCAGGCAAGAATACAAGGGTTGGTTGCCATTTCCTTCTCCAATATTAACATCATCAGATCAGATCAGATCAGATCAGTCACTCAGTCGTGTACGACTCTTTGCGACCCCATGAATCACAGCACGCCAGGCCTCCCTGTCCATCACCAACTCCTGGAGTTCACTGAGACGTCCATTGAGTCAGTGATGCCATCCAGCCATCTCATCGTCTGTCGTTCCCTTCTCCTCTTGCCCCCAATCCCTCCCAGCATCAGAGTCTTTTCCAATGAGTCAACTCTTTGCATGAGGTGGCCAAAGTACTGGAGTTTCAGCTTTAGCATCATTCCTTCCAAAGAAATCCCAGGGCTGATCTCCTTCAGAATGGACTGGTTGGATCTCCTTGCAGTCCAGGGGACTCTCAAGAGTCTTCTCCAACACCACAGTTCAAAAGCATCAATTCCTCAGCGCTCAGCCTTCTTCACAGTCCAACTCTCACATCCATACATGACCACTGGAAAAACCATAGCCTTGACTAGATGAACCTTTGTTGGCAAAGTAATGTCTCTGCTTTTGAATATGCTATCTAGGTTGGTCATAACTTTCCTTCCAAGGAGTAAGCGTCTTTGAATTTCATGGCTGCAGTCATCATCTGCAGTGATTTTGGAGCCCAGAAAAATAAAGTCTGACACTGTTTCCACTGTTTCCCCATCTATTTTCCCTGAAGTGATGGGATCGGATGCCATGATCTTCGTTTTCTGAATGTTGAGCTTTAAGCCAACTTTTTCACTCTCCACTTTCACTTTCATCAAGAGGCTTTTGAGTTTCTCTTCACTTTCTGCCATAAGGGTGGTGTCATCTGCATATCTGAGGTTATTGATATATCTCCCGGCAATCTTGATTCCAGCTTGTGTTTCTTCCAGCCCAGCGTTTCTCATGATGTACTCTGCATATAAGTTAAATAAACAGGGTGACAATATACAGCCTTGATGTACTCCTTTTCCTATTTGGAACCGGTCTGTTGTTCCATGTCCAGTTCTAACTGTTGCTTCCTGACCTGCATAAAAATTTCTCAAGAGGCAGATCAGGTGGTCTGGTATTCCCATCTCTTTCAGAATTTTCCACAGTTTATTGTGATCCACACAGTCAAAGGCTTTGGCATAGTCAATAAAGCAGAAATAGATGCTTTTCTGGAACTCTCTTGCTTTTTCCATGATCCAGCGGATGTTGGCAATTTGACCCCTCGTTCCTCTGCCTTTTCTAAAACCAGCTTGAACATCAGGAAGTTCACAGTTCACCTATTGCTGAAGCCTGGCTTGGAGAATTTTGAGCATTACTTTACTAGCGTGTGAGATGAGTGCAATTGTGTGGTAATTTGAGAGCAGAAAATACCTGAGATAAAGAGAGGTGCTTCAAGAGGAAAAAACCATTCATTTTACTGGGAAAGTATTTAAGGATTTGATTTGTAATTAATAACATAGGCTGAAAATATACCAAGCAAATACTGCTAGAAATATAAGAAGTATAGAAATTCCTGTTATAGTGGGAGATTTTAGCTTTCTTTTTTTAACAATAAGCTGACAAGAAAACCAGTAAGGATACAAAAAGTATGAACAACACAAACTGGACCTAGTATGTTTATTTGAAATGTTGCACCCCAGATCCTCAGGTTACATGCTGTTTTCAAACATACAGAAAACATTTACAAAAATTGACTGAACTTGACCATAATGCAACTTTCAACATGTTTCAGATTGAAATTATATTGAGTCTGTTTTCTGATCAAATTGCAATTAAACTAGAGATTAGTAATCAAAAGATAAAGATATTAGGAAAAGGTGAAAAACCAAGCATCTAAGAATTCATTTCAAGAAATTAGGAAAAGAATAATTTACTTAATTTCCCAACTTAAGTCTGTTTTACCCAAATAACAGAAGAAAAGAAATAATAAAGGCAACAATTATTTAGAACAGGTGTTAAGTTGCAACATGCCAAAACTGTGTTCTTTAAAAAGATGCGTAAAAGTAATGAACCTCAGACTGATCAAATAAGAAACACAAATAACAGATGTGAATGAAAAGTGGGGCATCTGCATAAATTTTAATGTCATTTATAAATTGTAGAAGGATATTTATAAACAAAATATATGACAATAGACGACAATTTAGATGACATGGACAGAATCCTAGAAAAACATTGTCAAAATGTACGCAAAAAGGAATTAGGAAACATCAGTACTCTTGTCATTATTAATCCATAATAAAAATGTTCACTCTAAGGAAATTCAAGGGCTAAATGGTTTTATAAACATATTCTTATAAACATGTAAGAAAAATAACATGAAAACTTTTACAGTTACATAACCCAATTCTGGAAATATTTGAGTGTGCAACACTTGCCTAAGGTAATGCCTATTGCATTTTAGTGATATTTTTAGGGTTTGTTGCTATCAGTCAGAGCTTTTTCTGAAGCCTTCATTCACGAATGCTTATTGACTGTATTTTGAATGTTATATGTGTATTGGAAGCATTTCATATACATAAATGAATAAAATATGTATCTAGTTGTACTGAGGTTAATGTCTAATGAAGGAGACAGATGTTTCTACATAAAAAGTACAGTTTAGTGTGAAAAGTTCTTCAATAAAGAGATAGGTATAGAAGGCTGTGGGAGCAGTGCAGAGGAACATCTGATTATCTAGAGAAGGCTTCAGTGGATAGATGATGTTTGAGCTAAGCCCTAGAAGGTGAGTATTAACTTGCTAGGCCAATGGGAAGGAATATGTAGGAAGAATTAACAAAATGTGTGTAAAATATCAAGAATCTCAGCTACTGGAGAATTTATTGCATGCAATTCAGATGAAATATGGGGTAAGAAAGAAACTAGGAGAAGAAAGGAAGGTAAGGACTTATCTCAAGAACCTTTTATGCCACGTTAAAGATAAAATGTAGACCACGGTCAAGCCTTTTAAGTGAAACTACAACATGGTGAAGTTTTTGTTTTAAAATTATTATTCCAGTTTAGAGAGGAGATTGAAATGGGAATTAAGAATGAAAGTCCAAAGTAAAGGCTTTGGTTTTGGCTTAGTGTTGAGCTGTTTCTGGCATCAGTTTGTCAACTAGTTTACTTTTTGTGACTACTTTTTGGTTTTGATAGAGATTTTCATAGAATGTGAATGCAACACATGAAATTAGTTCAATATTTAGAAAAGGTAGAAGACGATCTTATTCTAACCAATCAAATTGGAAATTGATACTTGTATATGTAGATTTCTTTTTCTCTGGAGCTGATCAGAAACAAATGTTTACAATAACAAGGTACTGATTTTAGCAAAACAGAAAATGTATCTTCTATAGACCCACCTTGATTTAGCATATTGAGACAGAGGAAATTGTTTACCTTTGCAATATATTTTTTTTTTTTAAATTGAAGTATAATTGATGTACAACATTTTATTACTTTCAGGTCTATAACCTAATGTTTTCATGTTTGTATATAGTGAAATGATTACCACAAGAAGTCTGATTAATATGCATCACCATACATAGTTCAGAATTTTTTTTTCTTGTGATGATAGCTTTTAAGATCTACATTTAACAATTTTCAAATGTAGTATAATAGTAACCATGCCATATATTACATCCCCAGGACTTAATTTTTTAACTGAGTTTGTACCTTTTAATTCTCTTCACCCATTTCACCTACTCTCCTATTCTTCACCTTTGGCAATCACCAGTTTGTTCTCGCTCTCTCTCTCTCTGTGTATGTGTGTGTGTATGTCTATATATATATATATGTATGTATGTATTTTAAAAAATTCCACATATAGGTGAGACTGTATGGTATTTGTCTCTATCTGACTTATTTCACTTAGCATAATGCCCTCACGGTCCATCTGTGTTGTTGCAGATGGCAAGATTTCATTCTTTTTTTAATGGCCAAATAACATTCCATTGAATGTGTAATACATACAGACACACACACATTTTATCCATTTGTCTGTCGATGGGCACCTAGTTTGTTTCCCTATCATGGGTATCGTAAATAATGCTTCAGTGAAAATAGGGGTGAATATATTTTTTCCAGTTAGTGTTTTCATTTTCTTTTATTTTTTAAAACTTGAGGACAGGATTGAATCTTACTGAGATGAGCAAGGATGAGTGTGTAGTGGGTATTTAAACTGTATGCTGAATGAACAAAGGTTGATAAAGAGAGAAATTAGAGAAATTAGCAGCAAAGGAATCTGACATCTATTTGAAGGATAAGTCCCAAAGGCAAAATGGATATTTTTCATGGGAGGTGGGGGAAAGACAAGTAGGATATGCTGTGTTTAGAAACCATTGCGTCCTTTGACCTTGACTTTACCACATAAGGTGGATCATTTTGTAGTCACATTATTTTTGCTTAAAATTCGTCAGTGAACTTTCTGAAGGAGCTGAAACCATTTTAAAATAATTTTCCCAGTGTTTTTATACTAATTTGATTTGTTTTTGTTTCTGTTTTAGGAAACACTCCTTTACATCTTGCTGTGATGTTAGGAAATAAAGGTTAGTAAGTATTTCCTTTTTTTTGTTGTTGTATAGTCATGTCTATTGGGTCACACAGAGTTGGACACAACTGAAGCGACTTAGCAGCAGCAGCAGCAGCAGTCATGTATAATCAGTTTTATTACTGCAGATGGTGACAGCAGCCATGAAATTAAAAGACACTTACTCTTTGGAAGGAAAGTTAAGACCAACCTAGACAGCATATTCAAAAGCAGAGACATTGCCAACAAAGGTCCGTCTAGTCAAAGCTATGGTTTTTCCAATAGTCATGTATGGATGTGAGAGTTGGATTGTGAAGAAAGCTGAGTGCCAAAGAATTGATGCGTTTGAACTGTGGTGTTGGAGAAGATTCTTGAGAGTCCCTTGGACTGCAAGGAGATCCAACCAGTCCATCCTAAAGGAGATCGGTCCTGGGTGTTCATTGGAAGGACTGATCCTGAAGCTGAAACTCCAGTACTTTGGCCACCTGATGTGAAGAGCTGACTCATTTGAAAAGACCCTGATGCTGGGAAAGATTGAGGGCAGGAGGAGAAGGGGATGACAGGATGAGGTGGTTGGATGGCATCACTGACTCAATGGACATGAGTTTGCATCAACTCCAGGAGTTGGTGATGGACAGGGGGGCCTGGAGTGTTGCAGTCCATGGGGTCGCAGAGAGTCAGACACAACTGAGTGACTGAACTTAACTGAATCAGTTTTAAACTGACTTCACTCATGTATAGTCAGTTTTAAAATTTTAAGATGAGTTTTATGTTTTGAATTTTAAAACATTCACCTGATTATTTGATTTGCTAATTGAGTCTAGGATTCAGTATATTAAAAAACACAACTACTTTCTCATTTTTCATAGCACTTTTTTCAAAGAGTTAGTGAAAATCTTATACTAACCTTTATGCCTTTCGAAACTTTTTCCCTTGTTTGGTTATTTTTCAAGTAAGTATAATATCAGGAGACTCTTGTTTCCAAATATTAAGTTTATTAATATTATAATATTTTTAATATTCATAGAGTTTTATAAGATTCTTTAATATGGACTATTTTTTATAAACTCATAAGTCTAGAATTATTTTGATAGATAATAAAAAGTTAGTACTTGTTTATTCTTCAGAACAGAAAAACAGGTCATAGATGATTTAAAAGATCTCCCTTTAAAAAAAAAAATTTTTTTTATTTATTTGGCTGTACTGTGTCTTAGTTGCAGCATGTGAGATCTTAGTTCCCTGACCAGGATGGAATTTGTGCCCTCTGCAGGGGGAGCATGGAGTCTTAGCCACTGGACCACCAAGGAATTCCCAAAAGATCTACTTTTTAAGCCTATTCCCAGATGCCATAATTATCTGGATTCTCAGTTATCTTGAAAAGTGAGGATTCTAGGTAGCTGATTGGCACCTTTCTGAGTGCTAGATTTTAAAATCTTGGATGTGTTTGATAAAAATCTTTGGGAAGCATGTACTGTTGAATTTTTAAACAAGATAACTTTTTAACACTTTTCTGATGTTCTAACCATATCATGAACACCTGTTATTGTTATATACTATAAAATAGCTGTTGCTGTAAACGTTTGGTCTGAAAGATATTACTAGAACTTGCTTTGTTGAAAAACAAAATGCTTTTGCTAGTTTAAGTTTATGTGCTTATGTGAAACATGATTTGTCAGATATTTAATTTAGATTTTAATACTACATAAATTGGCCACCTGATGCGAAGAGCTGACTCATTGAAAAAGACCCTGATGCAAAAGGAAAAGAGGGCAGCAGAGGATAAGATGGTTAGATAGCATCACCGCCTCAGTGGACATGAATCTGAGCAAACTCCAGAAGATAGTGAAGGACAGGGAAGCCTGGCATGCTGCAGTCCTTGAGGTTACAAAGAGTCAGACATAACTTAGCAACTGAACAGCAACAACAAAACTGGGGACTCAAATTTTAGTTAGTTATGCTGTTTTTTCCCTCCTTACAGAGACACACTCAAGTAACTTTTAAGTAAAGAGAGATTCATTAAGAGGCTATATATTAAATTCAAGCTATGGGGACTATCTATGTCTCAGGATGAGTAGTAAAAAAGACAGTTTGGGAGATCAGCTATCATTTCCCCCTTCCTCCCCGTCTCTCCCCTTACTTCCTTCCTCTCTTTCTCTTCCCTTCCTTTCCTCCCTCCCCTCTGCCTACCCCCAACCTTCCACCTTCCTTCCCTTCATATATGTATGTATATCCATCTATATCAATCATCTTGTCTGTTTCTTATGGTGTATCTACTGTTCTTTATATATATATATATATATATTATCTTTTCTTGATTGATTTTTCTCTGTTTATTGAACATGACCCAAAATAAGTGTTCTAAGTTCTTGAATCTTAATGGCTTTCTGATTTCAGTGTTCTCCACCTAATAGTTCAATTTCTTAGGTTCCTGAATTTCTGAACAGAAAGTTTGATTGGGCTAGTTCACCTTCAGCCAAGTCACAGTGATGAGTGACTAGCAATCTCATGAATTGTTTTTGGGATATGTAGTTACTCATATAAAATTAGCTTTAGTGAGACTGACTCGGAGAGAGTTGGGGTAGAAGAGGGTATCAAGAATACAGAGGAAGAATATTTAGTAGGACTATTGGTAGGGCAGACCATGATAGTCATCTCTACACCTTGACGAAAAGAAAGATACAGTTAGCTAAATTTGACCAATGAAAAAAGCTTATGCCTTCTTTTGAAGAACATTGGATCAGAACTTTAGAAAATAACTGAAATGTGTTCATTTACAATGTGCTAGATGCTTTTTCAGGGCATTATACATGTTTACTCATTTAACATAGCAACCATGTGAGGAAGATACTATCATTGTCCCCATTTTACAGATGAAAAAAGTTAGCTCTGAGATGTTAAGCAACTTTCCCAGGGAGAAGTAGCAGAGTTTTTACTTGAACTTGGAGTATCTTACATCACAGCCTGGATTCCTGATCATTATGGTGACTGGCATTGCTCTCTTTTCACTGTGAATCATTTGAAAAGAAAATGGTTTAAATCAAAGTTAGCTAACATGCAGCCTGCTTCCCTCCTGTCTTTGTGATAGTCATAGTTAATTTGATGCCAAGTCTGATTGCTATTCTAAATTTAACACTTTAATAGTAAATATATATTTATCAGAATTTGAATGTGAAATTAAACATATTTACTGTCCTAGGTCCTACTTTTTGGTGGAGGAGGTTTTGCTGTGTTTCATCATAGGATTGTGTCGGCCTATCCAAAATTGTTTCACAGAACATTTGTTTCATGGGAAATAATTTTTAGAGGAAAATAGTGATTTGGAAAATAGTGGCTTAATACATATTAAGCAGGTTTTTTTCTTTTTTTATTGTGGACCTTCTTAGCACTTTTGAGGTGCTAATATTCATTGTGACATTCTGAATTGGAGCCTTCTATTATAGAGTCATTGTTCCCTGTAGTTATTTGGTATTTTCTCTTTCTTACAAGTATCTTGAGAAACTATAGTTCTGTGGAACATATTTTGGGAAACACTTGGTTAGATTATTCATGATCTGCAAATAATATCAGTTTTTGCTCTTCCTAAGTCCTTTTCACGTAGAGTAGGTAAAGCCATTAATATACCTATCAATATATAATTTTCCATTTATATTTTTTCAGTTGTATATTCTTTTTCTACTTTTTCCTAGTTGACCTTTTAATATTTTTGGTATTTGGTTGCATAGGCATGAGACTGAAATAGGTAGTGGAAGATAAAACATCTGCCTTATGTTTACTTCTGTACAGCAATTTTACATCCTACCACTATTCAGTCTGTGCTACTCTGTTCTCTTTTATCTTCTCCTTTAGAGGTGTGCTGTGTCTTTAGTGACTTCATTGTTGAAGGGCACTTTTCATTTGTATACGTATTTGTAAACACAGTAAAAATTCCCAGGGCATTCAAACATTTGTTGATTGAATTACCCTATAACTTACACACTTGTATTTACTTCTTTCACTCATCTTAACCTTCTGAATAACCTGTTTTTCACTAGTGAAGTCTTAATTTTTTCTGAATTTCTGGTGGGTATATAGGCCGTGTTGGCTAGGAAGAGTTTCACTTACGGATTTGAGTTGAAATAGAGAAGAACCTTATACTTAAAGGAGATTTCAGTGTACATATATTTTTATATACTACTAGCAGACTTTCTTGGAGAAGGCGAAGTACCTTCGCCCCACTCCAATACTCTTGCCTGGAAAATCCCATGGACGGAGGAGCCTGGTAGACTGCAGTCCATGGGGTCGCTAAGAGTCGGACACGACTGAGCGACTTCACTTTCACTTTTCACTTTCATGCATTGGAGAAGAAAATGGCAACCCACTCCAGTGTTCTTGCCTGGAGAATCCCAGGGACGGGGGAGCCTGGTGGGCTGCCATCTATGGGGTTGCACAGAGTTGGACACGACTGAAGCGACTTAGCAGCAGTAGCAGTTAGCAGCAGACTTTCTTAAACACCTTTGTGAAATTTCGGTATTTGTTTTGCTTACTTAATATAATGTCCTTTACTTAATTATATTTTAATATAATATGTGAGCTCTCTGATTATCTTTCTTTTCACTGCTTATATCTAGGACCTAGAACTTAGAAATGGCATGTAATAGGCACTTGATAAATACATGCCAAAAGACAGATTGGATGACTGAATCATTTCATTTAGGGAATTTAAATTGGATAGCTATCTTAAATTTCCCATGAGCCTTGTTTCAGATGTTTTCCTGCCTGTTAATATGCTTATTATTTTTAATTTAAGAAAAATGTCCTCAACCTATACAAAGGTCTATATCTTAGACTTTTTTTTCGTATTGTAGAAAACTTTTATTCATGTTGTCATATATTATGTTAGTTCTTATTGTAAGACTTGGTTCAGATTACCACATATCCTCAATGTTAAATGTTGGAAATGCCCTAGCCACTGAGTTGGAAACAGCAAGTATTATATAGATAAAACAGTTGAAACCACGAAATCCATTGATGAAGTACTATGTAAATTAATTTTCCCATGAATAACTAAAAATGTTGAGAGTGATGATTTAAAACCACCACCCGTGAACTTACCAGCTAAGATCCAAGAGGCTGAGATCCCTCAGTGCATCCTAAAATACACAGTGTTGAGAATTCCCTGGTGGTCCAGTGGTTAGAATGTCATGCTTCCATTGCAGGGGGTGCAGGTTTGATCCTGTTGGGGTACTAAGATCCTGCATGCCGTGTGACCAGCCCCCCAAAAATTCAGTGTTTTGGGAACTTTTGTCCTGATCATAGATTTTTAAATGTAATTATCCTGTCTCTTGTGGTAGTCTTCAGTGTTTCTCTTAAGTTTCAGCAGGCAGCTGTGCCTGGGCTGGATGGTGAACCAAGTATACCTTTTTTTAAAGTTACCTTTTTTGATTATTTTATTACCTTTTTATTACTTTTTTTGATTACTAGAAAAACTGTCCAGATTTTTTCTTATAATCATAAACAAGTTTTTGTCCCCTTTGGGTATTTTCTGAATTAAACAAGCTGTAAAATTTGAAAAATAAGGGCTTATGGAAACGTCAGTGATTCTTTTTGCAAGTACTTTTTTTCCCCTTTGAAATAAATAATGAACTTTCCATCTGACCTTGCAGATAGTCCTCTTCTGGCTCTTATTAGTTAGTAGAAGTTTTTATGTAAATTACTTTTGAGTTTCTTGAGTAATTTTTTATAATATGGAAACATTCTTAAAATATCCTTGGGAACAATTATTAGGGAACATAATATTTTGTTTGCAGAGAGATCCAATATATTTTTAGGTACTAGAATAGATAATTCTTGAATCTAAGGATTTGAAATAACATGGTTAGATACATAGGAATTAAAAAAATTACTTAATTCTCTATAGTACAGTGCTTATTTCATAGATCTGTTTATAGTAACTTGATACCTTGAATTTTTATGTGATTTTTTAATTTAGAGATTCTGAAAATTGCATCATGTTTAATATTATTACCGTTCTATGTTTCAGAATGTGCCCATTTACTTTTGGCTCACAATGCTCCAGTAAAGGTGAAAAATGCTCAGGGATGGAGCCCGCTGGCGGAAGCCATCAGTTATGGAGATAGACAGATGAGTAAGCAATATAAATTACTGTTGTTGTTATGTATTCTAAAAATATGAAATGATGCATTTGACATATTTTTCATTTGGTGTAACTTTCCATACTATGAAGAATTTGCAGCTACTTATAAACTTATGCATGAATTATTCTTGACTATATATATTACCATGTATATATAAATGTACCATCCCTCAGGGTCATCCCAGTGCACCAGCCCTGACCCCGCCTCATGCATCAAACCTGGACTGGTGATCTATTTCACGTATGATAATATACATGTATTCAATGCTGTTCTCTCAAATCATCCCACCCTCGCCTTCTCCCACAGAGTCCAAAAGTCTGTTCTTTATATCTGTGTCTCTCTTGCTGTCTTGCAATGTCTTTTCCTCATAGTGTATCATATAAGCTTTGTGAAAAATCAAGTCATCAATATGTTTCTTATTCAGCCTTTCATTTCTGGCTCCTAGAACAGTGCTTGGCACATGTATTTGTTCAGTGAATTAATGAAGATAATTAAAACTACAAGGAAGATTTGAGATTAATCAATAATTTAAAAATTTCTGAAAAGTATTATATTAGATTTTTATTTATTATCACTCTCCTGAGATACTCAAAACTTTAAAATATTTTTTTTAAAGAAAGTAACGACATTTTTTGTAGAAAGTTAGAAAACTATTGAGGAAAAAAGCTGGTGACTTTTTGGTCACTTGGTGACTCAGTTGGTAAAGAATCCACCTGCAATGCAAGAAACCTGGGTTTGACCCCTGGGTCAGGAAGTTCTCCTGGAGAAGGAAATGGCAACCCACTCCAGCATTCTTGCCTGGAAGATCCCATGGTCAGTCCATGGGGTTGCAAAGAATTGGACATTACTCAATGACTAAACCATCACCAGTGACATTTGTTGTAGCTAACTTTATTTTATTTCTCAATCACTGTTAATAAGATTCTTAGATCAGATCAGTCGCTCAGTCATGTCCGACTTTGTGACCCCATGAATTGCAGCATGCCAGGCCTCCCTGTCCATCACCAACTCCTGGAGTTCACTGAGACTCATGTCCATCGAGTCAGTGATGCCATCCAGCCATCTCATCCTCTGTCGTCCCCTTCTCCTCCTGCCCCCAATCCCTCCCAGCGTCAGAGTCTTTTCCAATGAGTCAACTCTTTGCATGAGGTGGCCAAAGTACTGGAGTTTCAGCTTTAGCATCATTCCTTCCAAAGAAATCCCAGGGCTGATCTCCTTCAGAATGGACTGGTTGGATCTCCTTGCAGTCCAAGGGACTCTCAAGAGTCTTCTCCAACACCACAGTTCAAAAGCATCAATTCTTCGGCGCTCAGCCTTCTTCACAGTCCAACTTTCACATCCATACATGACCACAGGAAAAACCATAGCCTTGACTAGATGAACCTTTGTTGGCAAAGTAATGTCTCTGCTTTTGAATATGCTATCTAGGTTGGTCATAACTTTCCTGCCAAGGAGTAAGCGTCTTTGAATTTCATGGCTGCAGTCACCATCTGCAGTGATTTTGGAGCCCAGAAAAATAAAGTCTGACACTATTTCCACTGTTTCCCCATCTATTTCCCATGAAGTGGTGGGACCGGATGCCATGATCTTCGTTTTCTGAATGTTGAGCTTTAAGCCAACTTTTTCACTCTCCACTTTCACTTTCATCAAGAGGCTTTTGAGTTTCTCTTCACTTTCTGCCATAAGGGTGGTGTCATCTGCATATCTGAGGTTATTGATATTTCTCCCGGCAATCTTGATTCCAGCTTGTGTTTCTTCCAGCCCAGCGTTTCTCATGATGTACTCTGCATATAAGTTAAATAAACAGGGTGACAATATACAGCCTTGATGTACTCTTTTTCCTATTTGGAACCAGTCTGTTGTTCCATGTCCAGTTCTAACTGTTGCTTCCTGACCTGCATAAAAATTTCTCAAGAGGCAGATCAGGTGGTCTGGTATTCCCATCTCTTTCAGAATTTTCCGCAGTTTATTGTGATCCACACAGTCAAAGGCTTTGGCATAGTCAATAAAGCAGAAATAGTTGTTTTTCTGGAACTCTCTTGCTTTTTTCATGATCCAGTCGATGTTGGCAATTTGATCACTGGTTCCTCTGCCTTTTCTAAAACCAGCTTGAACATCAGGAAGTTCACTGTTGACATATTGCTGAAGCCTGGCTTGGAGAATTTTGAGCATTACTTTACTAGCATGTGAGATGAGTGCAATTGTGCAGTAGTTTGAGCACTCTTTGGCATTGCCTTTCTTTGGGATTGGAATGAAAACTGACCTCTTCCAGTCCTGTGGCCGATGCTGAGTTTTCCACATTTGCTGGCATATTGAGTACAGCACTTTCACAGCATCATCTTTCAGGATTTGGAATAGTTCAACTGGAATTCCATGACCTCCACTAGCTTTGTTCGTAGTGATGCTTTCTAAGGCCCACTTGACTTCACGTTCCAGGATGTCTGGCTCTAGGTGAGTGATCACACCATCGTGATTATCTGGGTCGTGAAGATCTTTTTTGTACAGTTCTTCTGTGTATTCTTGCCATCTCTTCTTAATATTTTCTGCTTCTGTTAGGTCCATACCATTTCTGTCCTTTATCGAGCTCATCTTTGCATGAAATTTTCCTTTGGTATCTCTGATTTTCTTGAAGAGATCCCTAGTCTTTCCCATTCTGTTGTTTTCCTCTATTTCTTTGCATTGATCGCTGAAGAAGGCGTTCTTATCTCTTCTTGCTATTCTTTGGAACTCTGCATTCACATGCTTATATCTTTCCTTTTTTCCTTTGCTTTTTGCTTCTCTTCTTTTCACAGCTATTTGTAAGGCCTCCCCAGACAGCCATTTTGCTTTTTTGCATTTCTTTTCTATGGGAATGGTCTTGATCCCTGTCTCTGTACAATGTCATGAACCTCATTCCATAGTTCA
Source organism: Bos indicus (assembly GCF_029378745.1). Taxonomy (NCBI): domain Eukaryota; kingdom Metazoa; phylum Chordata; class Mammalia; order Artiodactyla; family Bovidae; genus Bos; species Bos indicus. The sequence continues at coordinate 75,140,699 of NC_091762.1, forward strand.
TCAGGTACTCTATCTGTCAGATCTAGGCCCTTAAATCTATTTCTCACTTCCACTGTATAATCATAAGGGATTTGATTTAGGTCATACCTGAATGGTCTAGTGGTTTTCCCTACTTTCTTCAATTGAAGTCTGAATTTGGCAATAAGGAGTTCATGGTCTGAGCCACAGTCAGCCCCTGGTCTTGTTTTTGCTGACTGTATAGAGCTTCTCCATCTTTGGCTGCAAAGGATATAATCAATCTGATTTCGGTGTTGACCATCTGGTGATGTCCATGTGTAGAGTCTTCTCTTGTGTTGTTGGAAGAGGGTGTTTGTTATGACCAGTGCATTTTCTTGGCAAAACTCTGTCAGTCTTTGCCCTGCTTCATTCCATATTCCAAGGCCAAATTTGCCTGTTACTCCATGTGTTTCTTGACTTCCTACTTTGCATTCCAGTCCCCTATAATGAAAAGGACATCTTTTTTGGGTGTTAGTTCTAAAAGGTCTTGTAGGTGTTCATAGAACCGTTCAGCTTCAACTTCTTCAGCGTTACTGGTTGGGGCATACACTTGGATTACTGTGATATTGAATGGTTTGCCTTGGAAACGAACAGAGATCATTCTGTCGTTTTTGAGATTGCATCTAAGTACTGCATTTTGGACTCTTTTGTTGACCATCATGGCCACTCCATTTCTTCTGAGGGATTTCTGCCTGCAGTAGTAGATAAAATGGTCATCTGAGTTAAATTGACTCCCCCATATATGCTAATAATTTTATCTGATTGTGTTCTGAGTGTGTCTATAAGTTGATGTTATATTTTAATGTGAAATCTCATAGAACAGGAATCTTTTTGCACACATCACTATGTTATATGTAGTTGCTGTCACTACATTTTTAATAATATTTGGTGATTTAAATAATTTTCTATGTATTGAAGATCTTCAGTCAGTTATATTTAGTTGATGGAAACCATATGGTTTCTGCTTTTAATTAAGATGCCTTTTCTTTTTAGGAAATTATTTTTGTTCTTTATGTGAACGGCAGTCTTTTTTAATCTGAAGTAAAGGTAGATTGAATAAACATTTATTAAACTATTTGCATTTATAGTGGAGAAGAATTATAGAAAGAATTCTATACTTAGATAATATAGTTTTGGTATTAAATTATAACAAACATGAAGGTTAGTTGGAGTCATATAAATTTGAATCTTTAAAGAATCCTAATTTATCTAGGTAATTGGTCCTTAGACTATTTGGATTTTATAGACCAGAAAATAATTTTATTTGAGGATTGAATGTAGGTAGCTGAAGTTTTCATTTTAGCATCAGTTTAGTTCACTCACTCAGTCATGTCCAACATTTTGTGACCTCATGAACCACAGCATGCCAGGCCTACCTATCCATCACCAACTCCTGAAGTTTACCCAAACCCATGTCCATTGAGTCAGTGATGCCATCCAACCATCTCATCCTCTGTCATCCCCTTCTCCTCCTGCCCTCAATCTTTCCCAGCGTCAGGGTCTTTTCAAATGAGTCAGCTCTTCGCCATTAGGTGGCCAAAGTATTGGAGTTTCAGCTTCAACATCAGTCCTTCCAATGAACACCCAGGACTGATCTCCTTTAGGATAGACTGGTTGGATCTCCTTGCAGTCCAAGGGCCTCTCAGAGAGTCTTCTCCAACACCATAGTTCAAAAGCATCAATTCTTCAGTCCTCAGCTTTCTTTATAGTCCAACTCTCACATCCATACATGACTACTGGAAAAACCATAGCGTTGACTAGACGGAACTTTGTCAACAAAGTAATGTCTCTGCTTTCTAATATGCTGTCTAGGTTGGTCATAACTTTCCTTCCAAGGAGTAAGTGTCTTTTAATTTCATGGCTGCAATCATCATCTGCAGTTATTTTGGAGCCCCCCAAAATAAAGTCAGCCACTATTCCCACTGTTTCCCCATCTATTTCCCATGAAGTGATGGGACCCGCTGCCATGATCTTCGTTTTCTGAATGTTGAGCTTTAAGCCAACTTTTTCACTCCCTTTCACCATGTATTGATATATACATTCTCCACCCCACTAATACATTTTTTATCTTACTTTATTCAAAGCTAATATTTTCTCTTATTTCAGTAAATGTGAGAGATTGATTGAGTTTGCTGGTATATTTTAGACCTTCATTCTAATAAACAAAACTTCTATTTACCTAATTGCAGGCACAGTAGTAAGCAGTTTATATTGAGCCTCTATAGTAACTCTTTGTAGTAGATTTTACTTGAGATTTACTATAGATTTTAATGTAGAGTTATTTTTACTTGACAAATGAAAAAAAGAAAATGAAGTTTAGGAAAATTAATTAAGTGTTCCATATTGACACAGCTAATAAGTAGTAAAGCTGTGGTTTGGACTTAAGCGATTTGTCTTAATATCTGTTAACTATTGAGAAGACACTGTGGAGGGTTTCAGGGTTTTTTTTTAAGAGTCTGAAGTTCTTTTTACAGATAGAATAGGATTTGTTTTAGTATTTTTTATGCTATGTTGGTAGTATGTGAGAGAAAGTACAGTCTCAAGTAGAAGAAGAACAGATGCAACTGATAACATTTTGTAGATAATTACATTAAAAAAAATACCTAGTATGATTTTTGAGATTTCCTGTCTTTGAGATCATCATTTAGACAACTGTTAACAACAGGACACTGCATCATCTGACTGCGGTTGGTAATCTTGACTCAGTCAGATGAAGCCTTACTGATGATTAAAAACCACCAAAGCTAGTATGACTGTAGGTTGATGTTGAGGTATCTCCTTTCAGGTTTTCTTGAGGATCATAACAGCTTTGCCAAAGGTATTTTCTAACATATTCACAATATCTGTATTATTTCTGTGTGTAATAAGCCAGTGGTGTTTCTTAGCATGGTGACATTTTTTTTCACTTTTTTTTTTAGATATAATTAGCAGTCTAACCTGGTAAAATTCATTTTAAATTAAAAATTTTTTTAAAATTTAAATTTTAGTTACAGCTCTTTTAAGGAAGCTTAAGCAGCAATCCAGGGAAAGTGTTGAAGAAAAACGACCTCGATTATTAAAAGCCCTGAAAGAGGTAAGCTCAATTTCTTGACTGATTTTGTATCTAAACTGTAATTGAAAGTGTACTCTTATGCATTTTAAAAATGCAGTTTAATTTTTTGCTAATTATTAAGGGTCAAGAAATAGTAAAAATCCTGCTTTAATTAAGCAATAATGACATTAAAAAATACTGATTATAGTGTGTAATCTTATAGGAAGCATTATTTGCTTTGAACTTAGAAGGTAGATAAAGAATTATTGCTCTCAATAAATTAGGTAACAGCTCTAAGAAAAAAGAAGGTAAGTGATAATTAATCGAAGTAATTTTCCTTTGTTCTTTGGATTCAAAAGTTTTCTATGAGCAGAAGCTGCTACTGCTAGTAGGGCCAGTTTGCATTTTCTGTTTGTAACAAAACTGTTTATCTATCCTACTTCATGATGGTACAGCTGGGTGTAGTGGTACAGACAGGGAGAGAGGTTTGTTTTCTGTTATTTTTTTTCTCTTTATTTTGGATGCTTGAAAAAGCTGTGGGAGAAAGACCTATGAGTATGTCTTCTTTTAGGTATGCTATTTTTTGAAATCTCAAGGGATAAAATTTTTTGAGACTATTTGATTAATAGTTCCTTGAACAGTTATAGTTTTTGTTGTTTAACTTCTAATTTAAGAAATAAAAACATTGTCTATAGATAATATGATGACAGATTATTTCAGATTTCAAAAACTTGTGTTATCACTTTATGGAAAAAAGTTTCTGTTGCAGTGAATGATTTTATTAGATCATTATGAGCCTATACAATAATCATTTTGGAAGTTTTTTTTTTATAACACTTCTAAAGTTATTAACTATTTTCACAATACTACTCATTTTGTTTTGGTTACACTGAGAAGTAGAATATTTATTGATGCAAATTTAAATGCCTATCAGTTTTATGTGATTAAAACGTTCTTGTAAAATCTAAAGCGGTATGTATTTTCCTTTGTGGATAAGTGTAGTAATGTCTGCTATTGTAATATTATTTTAAGTAATAAGCATATATATATATTTTGGTTCTTTCTCCAACCCCATAATTGAAATTATTTCCTATTTCTGTCTATAGATCTTTAATGATAACAGATTTTTTTAAAGCAAAATGTTAAGCAGGTATAAGAGCTGTTAACTAAGGTATGCATTTACTAATTATACATATTTCATTTCTCAGCTAGGTGACTTTTATCTCGAACTTCACTGGGATTTTCAAAGCTGGGGTAAGAATGTGCTATGTTTTACTGTAAAATATGTAGGTATGCAAAAATGCAAGTGTAAAAATAACTATTAAATAGAAATGTTAAAATAACCAATACTTGCTGTAAGGAAATTTAAATATTTTTCATCATGTTGAATATAATGGTTATAAAGCCCTGTGTGTGTGTGAGTTGCTCAGTTCTGTCCGACTCTTTGAGACCCCATGGTCTGTAGCTTGCTAGGCTCCACCGTCCATGGAATTCTCCAGGCAAGAATACTGGAGTGGGTTGCTATTCCCTTCTCCAGTCAGTGGATCTTCCCAACCCAGGGATTGAACCCAGGTCTCCCACAGTGCAGGCAGATTGTTTACTGTCTGAGCCACCAGGGAAGCCCATAAAGCCCTATAGTAATATTTAATTATCCCAACATGATTAGTAACTTCCATAATTATTTTTTTTAAGGTAAAAAATTGTCTTATTTAAAAACAAAATGTTGGTTAAAATATAATAATTTAGTGTAAGGAATTTTCAGAGAGAAGAGAAGAATTAACTATGGGATTATTAGGTTACTGAATTTAGGGAAATTCGACATATAGTATTTAGATACCTAAATGTGAAGAATTTGGTTAATATTAATTGATTTTGTATATTTTGTCATCTGTCAATCACTTTCACTGCTTTTATTGCCACTGTCTTAACACACTGTTTGGTTGCACACCATTCCACTTATTTATAAAAGATGTTAATTCCTAGATACTTTACAGTCATTTTTGATTTATCTCAGTAAGGTAAGTTTTCTCTCTTCCTCATTTTAAACATGAGTCTACTTAGGAAACTTTTGTGTCCAAATAGGAAGTTTGATCCTAGTGACCTATACTTTACTAAATAAATAACTATCCAAACAACTGACTTTTGGGTTAAACATTTTTTAATGTAATCTATATATAAATTGGATATAGTGTGCTTATGGGTTTTTTAAAAGCATCTGAATTAATCTTTATGGTATAAACATTTGAATGCTTATTATCACCAAAATAATCATAAAGATAAATCATAAAATAATCATAACAATAAATCAGATATTGACAGAGACCACTGTAGAGATGACTATTAATGTTTCATATGAGTATTTTAAACTCTCTTCAATGCTTATGAACATGTGTTTGTACACACATATAAATATAAATTTATATGTGTATATATAGCCTCAGCATTAGTTTTTTAAATGAAATCATACAATTATTATGCATTTTGTCATTTTTACTTAATCTATCATAAATATCTTACATTTTAGTTCATGAAGAAGTACTTCCTTTTTAAAAAAAACAGTATAATACTTTATGAGATGGGTGATTAAGATGTTTCTGGTTTGTTTAATCTCTAAATAAGAAATTTAATCCCTAAATATAATCAGTTACAACTTTAGATCATGAGGCTAGTTTTGGCTCCATCAAAAATCACACCTGCGGGAGTTCCCTGGTGGTCTAGTGGTTAGGGTTCTGGGCTTTCATTCCTGTTGTAGGTGTTGTTGTTTAGTCACTAAGTCCCATCTGACTCTCTTTGTGATCTCATGGACTATAGTCCACTAGGATCCTCTGTCCATGGAATTCTCCAGGCAAGAATACTGGAGTGGGTTGCCATTTCCTTTTCCAGGGGATCTTCCTGACCTAGAGGTCGAACTCTGTTGCCGGCATTGTAAGTGGACTCTTTACCACTGACTCTGGCCCAGGTTCAATCCCTTGTGGAGAACTGAGATCCCATGAGTGCCGTGGTGTGGCCAAAAAAACTCACCCAAGATTTTCTTAACTCTGATAATGCTTTATGCGCTATCATTTAGAAGTACCAGTGTCCTAGAATACCAAAAGAAAAAGAGATGTAATAGCATTGTGTAATAAAAGAGCTCCAAGTTAGATTGGTCTAAAGTCTGGATACTATTTTTTTCACTGTTTTTTTTTCTATCTATAAAGACCCCAGTCATTCTTGGTGATCCTTGAGTATACTGGCTCTTTAATTGACTGTTTGAGTAACTGTTGTTTTGAATTCTAAAATTGTAACTTTATCTTGCTGAGCAAAATATTCTAAAATATTTTAAAACTGACATTTCAATTACATGAACAAATTGAAATGGATATAATTACTCCTGAAATTGTGCATATTATCTGTAGTTGTAAACACACTGTAACTGTTGCATAATCAAGTTTATTATGTAACCACTGAGGTACTGTTTAAAGTATTGCTTCTGGGACTTCCTTGATGGTCCAGTGGTTAAGACTCTGAGCTGGGGGCACTGGGTTCAGTCCCTGATTGGAGAACAGAGATCCCACATGACAAGGGCAAAATATAATAACAATTCTTTTTGAAAAAATGTATTGCTTCTCTGAGAACTTGACTTTGACACAAGAAAGTTAGCACATCTGATTCATTGTTGATAAAGGTTTTTACTGATTTCATGTCCCATTATTAGCACCTGATGGTTGGATGTCATCTATCATTCTAAAAACTAAACTCACTGGCTAGATTTAGTTTATATGCTTTGGATTAAAAAACATTGGATAATCTCTGATTTGAGATTTGATTATCAATAATCAAAAATCAAATAAGATTTGATTATCAAGCTTTTTCCTAGAGTTTAGGCATGCTTCCTCCCTTGTGAAAGCCCCTGATATAAAAAAAAAAAAAAAGAAAAAGGCTCCCAGAAATAAGGGCAAGTTAAGAAATACTGAGATCCAGGGGTAAGTTTAGTTTAGTGGTAGCGGAGCACAAAAACTGCACTCTTTCTCCTTCAGTATTTGGCTGAAAATAGCCTCAGACTTGGTTAATAGCAAGTCTGAAGGCAGCTAAATTATTCCAGAGTGAGTTTTTAGGTATAGAAAAGCCTTAAAATGGAATCAGAAGTACTGGCTTCTGTTTGCAATGGAAAGTCACATATTTTTCCTGAGCTTGGGTTTTTTCATTTTAAAAGTGAGAGTAAGAATAAACACCCCACCTATTTTCAAGTCTTTGTTTTGGTGTAGATGAAATGAAATCATGTTTTTGAAGGAAACACTTTAGATGCTGTAAAGTGTTAAATAATTTATAGTATTATAATCACTACAAACTTAACATTATGTGTATGGCATGTTTCAACAGAAAAACTAATAGTTTTTTTCTTTATCTCATAATCTACAGAATATCTGTCCTGTTTTTAGGACTTTTTTTCTTTTTTGCATTTTATAGATGGAAAACATCAGGCCTAAGCTCTTCTTAAAATCAGGGAATAAGTGATAGCAAAGCCAGAATGAAAACTTAGAGATTATTCATTTTTCAGTTCAGTGGATTATACTGCCTTTGGAGTACTGTGTTAGACTCTTTTTTTGTGTGTGTGTTAGACTCTTAGATAAAGTTGAAATAACTTAAGATATAGAGAGCCTAATTGTTCAATTTACATGGGGGAAGAAAAAGTCATCACAAAATTGGGAAAATGCAAATTGCTCTATTTTTGGAATGCATTGAAATCTTTTTTTTCATCTATGATATACCTTCTTCTTTTTTTTTTTAACTTTTACTTTTCAATCTTCAAATTCTTTTTTTCTCTACATTCCCCCTTTCTTCCTTTTCTGATAAGTGGATATTGGTGTGTGATTCTGAATTTTGCTTTTGTAGTTTACCATACTACATTACAAGATGTAATAAATTTAAATTAAGTTAGAGTGCTGGCTTATTGTAATCATCTTTTTCTTACTATATCAAATATGTAAGAACAGAAAAAGTAGATCTCAATTAATAAGTAAGAAAGAGGAGCTTTGATCATTTATATAGATTTATGCCATTATTGGAGAAGGAAATGGCAACCCACTCTAGTATTCCTACCTGGAGAATCCCATGGACAGAGAAGCCTGGCAGGCTACAGTCCATGGGGTCGTAGAGTTGGACACGACTGAGCGACTTAGCACGTACATGCATATACCGTTATTACTCTTCTTAACTTCTGTTGTTTCATATAAGGAAGAATTGATTGGAAAATGATTTCTTATGTTCTTTGACCAGGGTAACTTTTAGTTGATACTCCCTCTGGGCTGTAAACTTTTCTTATTTTCATAAAATAAAAAGTCTAGAAAACTGTCTTTAATGATGTAATCATTTTAGATTGAATAACCTCTAAAGAATTAAAAAACTTTTAATGTTAATTAGAAAATATTTAAAAATTTAGAAAACTTTGGAAAAAGTTAACTAAAAACCTAGCCTTTAGTTTTCTCTAGGGTCTTTTCTTTCTAACCAGGTTGATTTTTATCACCCATTTTTAAAACACTCAAGTTTTATAAAATGTACATGTAATACATCTTACACAGATAAACACACACACATACATACACCTGTACATGTGATGAGATCTTTAATTTCAAGAATTTTGAGTTTCACATTCTTTTCTTTTTTTGGTATATGGTAGTTTAATTATTTAGCCTGTTATGTAGATTTATTTGTCTATAGAATAACTCATCTTTCTTCAAAATATAGCAGATAATGAATAATAAAAAACTATAAGAATATAGCTTATAATATGAATGTGAGCAACACTGGAATGTAGAAATGTATAAGTCAATAGTATGATTGCATTTTAAGAATTTTAAAACTAATGTACATTGAGCTTATCGAATAATCAATATATTTAGGATTCAAACTCAAATTCAACTAGCTCTAAAAATGTATTTTTTATTACACATATTACTTTTCTGGTATTTTATGCAGTTATATATAAAGAATTAGATGGGATCCAGGTTTGTCTGGTGACCCCTTCAGGAGGGTTTAATTACCAAAAGGCCTTGTTTTCTCACTAACAGTAGCACCTTGCAGTATGTACCAAGAATGGCGTTGCATCAGTTCTGATACTCTTATTTGTATTTGGTGGTGGGTAGTGGTGATGGTAATTACAATTAAATCCGAGAAGGCAATGGCACCCCACTCCAGTACTCTTGCCTAGAAAATTCCATGGACGGAGGAGCCTGGTAGGCTGCAGTCCATGGGGTTGCTAAGAGTCGGACATGACTGAGCGACTTCACTTTCACTTTTCACTTTCATGCATTGGAGAAGGAAATGGCAGTGCACTCCAGTGTTCTTGCCTGGAGAATCCTAGGGACGGGGGAGCCTTGTGGGCTGCCATCTATGGGGTCGCAGAGTCGGACACGACTGAAGTGACTTAGCAGCAGTAGATATTTGAAGTTGCTCAAAATTGCTTTGTGTATTATTTTTCAGTGGAAAAATACTATTTTAAAGGAAATTATGACAACTTTTATAAAATGGTAAAATGTTACAGTACTGTTCTTCTAATTAAAAAATTTATAATGTCTCAGAACTTTGGGTGGTTATTTTTCACCTTTTCTTTTTACAAATACAGTGCCTTTACTTTCCCGAATTCTGCCTTCTGATGCATGTAAAATATACAAGCAAGGTATCAATATCAGGTAAGGTGATTTGATTTTTCTCTGAGTAACAGATAACTGAGATTTAGAGGAAGCTTTTCTTTCTGTAGTAAAAGCTTATACATGGATGTAGTATTTTATAACTTAAACATGTCTTAATATATTCACAATGTTTTTTCTCCTTTGAGGTACTAGAGATAAGAAACCAAAGGCATAAAATCTTGACTAAAACAAAGGTATTATTGTTCAACTACATACTATCTAGAATGCAAGTAGAATGAAGATCATGATACAATACCAAGAAGATTTAGGATGGTCATGCCCCTCTTCCTAGCTTTTTAGGGAATAAGGAACACATAAGGAGGACCCAACTCTTGTCCTTTTTTACTGCATCCCTTTCCTACTGTTCCCCCCCCTATCTACCCACCCATGCTTCTAGCCATTCATCTATCCACTCTAGTGAATATTTTTTAAGGCTAATTTTAATTTTCTTCTGTTTTCTTTTTAATTGATTGATATTTGGATCTCATGAAGAATCTATTTATTTTACTCATTTCAGAATTCTATCATTATTTCTTTATACTAATATAGGTATATTTATAAATGATCACTTCTTTGGTACTCAGCCTTCTTTATGGTCCAACTCTCACATCTGTGCATGACTACTAGAAAAACCGTAGCTTTGAGTAGATGGACCTGTGTTAACAAAGTGATATCTCTGCTTTTTAATACACTAAGTTTGCCATAGCTTTCCTCCAAGGAGCAAATGTCTTTTAATTTCATGGCTTCAGTCACGATCTGCAGTAATTTTGAAGCCCAAGAGAATAAAATCTGTTACTGCTTCCATTTTTTCCCCTTATGTTTGCCTTGAAGTGATGGGATGACCACATGGCAAGATCTTAGTTTTTTTTTTAATGTTGAGAGTCCCTTGAATAGCAAGGAGATCAAACCAGTCAATCCTAAAGGAAATCAGCCCTGAACATTCGTTGGAAGGACTGATTCTGAAGTTGAAGCTCCAATACTTTGTACCTGATGCAAAGAGCTGAGTCATTGGAAAAGACCCTCATGCTCGGAAAGATTGAAGGCAAAAGGAGAAGTGGGTGGCAGAGGATGAGGTGGTTAGTTAGTATCACTGATGGAATGGACATGAAGTGGAGCAAATTCTGGGAGATAGTGGAGGACAGAGGTGTCTTGTGTGCTGCAGTCCGTGGTGTTGCAGAGTTGGACACAACTTAGCATTGAACAACAAATTATATAAATGATACCTATTTAAGCTATTTAGAATGCTAGTGAATATGCCAACTGTTTTTTTAACTGGCCGTACTGTGCGGCTTATGGGATTTTAGTTCCCCAACCAGGGATCAAACTTGGGCCCTGAGCAGTAAGAGTGTAGAGCCTAACCACTAGACTGCCAGGAAGTGTATTCATATTTGTACATTTATATATGTATACATATAATTTATATGCCTATGTTTATAAAAATTCACAATATTAATTTGAGTATTGTCTAGAACTAGAGATGTCTTAAAAAGTTATATAAACTCTTCATTTTATAGATTAGAAAGTTCAGAAAGGTGAAGTGATTTTTATGAGCATATTACAAATTAATGCTGAGCCAGGACCTCTCTGACTTACTGTCTTCTTATCATGTGACTTCTTATCATGTCACAAGACAGAAATTTAAAGAAAATCAACTGTTTATGAGATTAATTATTAAGTATGATGAATTATAATGAAGAGATAACCTTTAGTTGGAAGTAAGTTCTAGGATAATTATTCTCAAGCAAAATTCTCTTGGTTTAGGTAGAGTTTTCTGTGTTTTTGTTTTTTAAAAATAACCTCCTCAGATCTTGCTCATCATGAACGTTCTCATGCACATTCAATTCATGGTTATTACAGAAACCTTGGAAAACACAGTAAAGTATGGGTGAAAAACTATGAAAGGATTTGTTAATGATGTAGATTTAATTCAGTATTCTATTGTTAGCAATATATTATGAATTTCAAAAAATTATTCATCAGTTAAAAAATTTTTAATATGGGTACTTGCCAAAGTTAGTAGATAACTTGGGAGAATAGTATTGTCTTCCATGTGCTGTGTTAAAGGTTAGTTTTAGTTCTGTTTGATTCTTAAATTTAGAAGAAAAGGAGCTTCTTTCTGTTAAAAAATTATTTCACATTTATATATACCTTTTAAAAGTAAATGACATGATACATATTACATAATAAATATAGATAATAAAAAAACCCCACAAAATGGCTAAGATAGATGTATGACAATAAGAGAGAATAATTGTGTCAAAGAATGTAGCTTAAGGGGAGCTACTGTAATTTAGTAAGACACTGAAACCTGGGGCTTACTAGCAGGAAAGCTCTTTACTAAGGTTGAAGGAGTGATGGGTTCAAAATGCTGGTTATCAAAGTTAACTAGAGTAATGGAGAAGCTGCATTTTAGAATGTATGGTAAAGGTTTTTTTGCATAGATGAAGAATTAAAAGAAAAACCAGTTTGTTAACATTAAATAAAAACTTGCACATTTAAATGTCATGAGATAATTAGTTCTTTTAAACATCACTTCAAATGACTTTTACTTGTATCTCATGATAGCAGTGTGATTTATTTAAAGTATGGGAATTCCCTGGTGGTCAAGTAGTTAGGATTCCCATGCTTTCACTACCAAGATCACAGATTCCATCTCTGGTTGGGGAACTAAAATCCTGCAAGCTGTGTGGGCAAAAATCAACACAGTATCATCTTTGGTGTCTAGGAGAAATTAATATTTTAGTAGAAATAGTAATATGAACAACTTTATTGTTGAGAATACTAATAGATATTTTCACTACTAATAATTTTGAGGTAATATATAACCGTTGACCTAAATAATCTTTGCAAACTGTCTCATTTGAGCTCTTCCTATCTCAAGGATAGGCCCTATTTTCTTTTCACTGTTACTTGGGTAGTTATCAAGTTTTTATCTGTAAAAGAACATTTTCTATTTGAATCTTTGCATTTGTATAAAGAACTTTGTGTCCTTCATGGTGAATTACATGGTAAAAATTAGAAGTATTTAGGCTCATTAAGCTGAAAGCCAAGGACCAGTTGATACATTAAAATATCACCATGATATAAATTATATCATTATGAGGCATGTTTGATACAGCTTACTATGCCATCTAATATGTCTAATATATAAGTTGTGTTAGTCTTTCAGTTGCAAATTATGAAAACACATATAAAATAAAAATTGACAATGACTGATCTTAGGTGTGGCTAGATTGAAGGGCTCAAATGTTGCCAATGTCAGTCTGTCTTTGTCTCTCTGTGCATCTCTCCTCTCACCCCCACCCCTTGCAGCCCACTACTATTCTCCCCCAGGATGGGCAAGAAGGGAGTGGAGGCAGAAGACTATTCTGGCCCATGTCTTCTTTTTTTGAGGGGTATAGAGTTCCCTGGTAGCTGAACCATGGAGTCCAAATAGGCCACTCATATAAAATGATCTTTCCCCTTTTTGAGACTTCATTAGACCACATTAGCCCACATTAGAGGTAGGAGATAAGCCCCTTTTATTGGCATCGTTTTCTCTTGTGCCACATATACAAGCAACAACAGAATATGTTTAGTAGTACAAGCACCAATAGTGCAGTAGCAGCCACTGTAAGTGGACCCGGGGCAAGAATTCAACCATAAAGCAGCAAGTCAAGTTCACTCCTACAGGAGCTGGTGCCTTGCTATTTTTTTAGGACTTCTTATTTGACTCTGAGGGCTGTATGTATTTTACATGGCTCAGAAAAGAGCTTCTTATACATAGGTTAATCATACTTCCCTATTCATCTCTGTTGTCCTAGTAAAATTATTAATAGTGTCACCTTCACTTTTAAAAGTTACTAGTTTGGGTGTTAAATTATATGTAACCTTGGTTACTCTCTTGATGCAGCATGTGAAATATGTTCCATTTTTCAGCTTTTCCTATGAAGGGAAACTAGTAATGCCCACTCATTTGCCTTGTCTATGGTGAGAACGGAAAATCCTACAAAGTAATGAGTTCTTATATTGTGTTAGAAACTCAGTAGCCAGGGTGGACCTCTCACAAAGACTTAAAGAAATGTTCTTTTGGGTGTGATCAGCATTTCTTAACAGCTGTGTGAACCTATTTCTTAACTTAAGGACTGTGTTTTGAGCAGCCAGTCAGGTCCTGCTATGATGATCTGGAGACTACAAAGCCTTGGGCAAGATTGAAGCACATCAGGATACTTATAAAGTTTTCCACTCCATTATTCTCTCTAATTTCACCAAGTAGTGATTTATAGAATTTATTTGAGACCAACCCATTGGGTCGACCATGTCAGGTCTTGGTTACAGTGAACACAACAAACATACAGGTGTTTGAATACATGAATATTTGCCATAGGAAAGATCCATAATGTTTCGGGCCGTGGAGATGTTAGAAAAGAAAATGTTGGGAAAGAGAATGCTAATCTGAATCTGAGAAGTCAAGCAAAAGGGCCAAGAATTTGGAGTAAATTAAATGCTTTATTGAGTTGAAGGATGAAGCAAGGTTTAATACTGTATGATTAAGCATCAGCCTCGATGCAGCTCACAAGGACAAGACTGTGGACACACAGCCCTTAATCTAAGAATGTGGTCCGTGCATTGCTATACTCTTCAGGTATACAGCAGACCTTTGAACAACACTGGTTTGAACTACTTGGGCCTTCTTACACACAGATCTTTTTTCAATAAATACATATTATAGTATTACATGATCCAAGGTTGGTTGAACCTGAGAGCGTGGAAATGTACATATGGAGGGCCAACTGTAAAGTTACATATGGAGGGGATGGGAGTCAGTGTTCCAGACCCCTGTGGTTAAGGGTCAGCTGTACTCTGCTGAGCTAGCAACTTTGTCTTAAAGGGATCAAAAGATGTTAGACGGGTTTGCTTTCCTTTTCTGCCCTTCTTCCTTGAGGTAAATTTTATGGAGTAGCTATGGTAAGGGAAATAGAATGGGGTACAGGTTGAGAAATGCATCAGCAATGGGAAAACAACCTTTCTCCTGCTGGATTAATGAAGTTATATATTCAGGAAAATGAAATATAGGTAAAATTGAATATATATTTAAATATTCTTTTGGTGTTTTTTAATGAGATATTTTAAATTTAGCTCTTATATATAAGTTTGGCTTTGAAATATGGTATTAGCCTTTTGGTTTGAGTTCAGAAGGAACAAAGCTTATTTCATTAATATGAAGTTTTATTGAGATTTTATTTGTCAGAATTTCTCATCTGTCCATCTTTCACAGGCTTGACACTACTCTCATAGACTTTACTGACATGAAGTGCCAACGAGGGGATTTAAGCTTCATTTTCAATGGGGATGCGGCACCCTCTGAATCTTTTGTAGTATTAGACAATGAACAAAAAGTTTATCAGCGAATACACCATGAGGTGAGCATGTTGAGCAAATTCCTGTAAATGGGTTTAAAAAAAGTCTGTGTATGCAGCCAAGCCTCAGTGTAATTGTTTTGAAAGGCATAAGACATAATTGAAATGGTTTATTCCTAAAGTTTCCATTTTCTTACCTCTAGTTTTTAAAAAAAAAATTTTATCATCTTTTCTTTATCCTGACTAAACTATTGAGTCTGTTTGCTCATAATTCACTGATAATGTCCTGGTTAAATAAACTCTGAATTCTTGTAGTTCTCATTTATTGAACTTGTTCTGGCCCTACTTTATTTTAGGGTTGTGAACCATCTCTGTTTCTTTAATATGAGCACCTCTTTTGGTTTTTTGTCTGTACTCTTTTACTTTTCCTAACTCTTTGGCTACATTTCTTTTCTCTTTCTTTTCACTCTTAAAATGTAAAATTATATTCCTTCAAAACACCGTATCTCCATATTGGTTTTGTCTCTACAACCACCTTTGAAAAACCATGTGTACCATTATCTTGATCCATTGTTCCCTGAAAGCTCCTTGCCCTGCTGTAAACCAAAGAAACAGCTTTTATAGTATCTATGTATATCATTGATAGCACTACAGATGTTCTTAGATCAACATTTTGTTTTATCACTGTTGCTTTTATTTTGTTTTTATTTTTATTTTATGCAGGCACACATAGTTGATAACAGCAAGATTCTTTTTTTTTTTTCAGAGCAAGATTCTTAAACAGCATATTGATATGATCAAAAAGTAATTTAAATGAATTAATATTACATAGTTCTTTGACTTTTCCTCCTTCCCTCTCTTCCTTCCTTAAACATTTATCAAGGACCTAATAAAGTGCGTCTAGACACTGCTAGGTGCTATGTATGAGAGAAGGAAATGGCAACCCACTCCAGTATTCTTCCTGGAGAATCCCAGGGACAGAGGAGCCTGGTGGGCTGCTGTCTGTGGGGTCGCACAGAGTCCGACACGACTGAAGCAATTTAGCAGCAGGAGCAGAAGCAGGTGCTATGTAGTGGCATTGTATTAATAGTATACAGTTTGTCCCTTGGTATCTGCTGGGGAATGATTCTAGGAACCTTGAGGTTACCAAAATCCACAGACGCACAAGTAAATAGTTGTAAGCACTATGTAAATGCCTTGTAAATAGTTGACTGGACTTCGTGACAAGTTTAAATTTTGATTTTTGGAACTTTCTGGAATCTTTTCCTCAAATATTTTTCATCCTTGGTTGGTTGTATCTGTAGATGTGGAACCTGCAAATATGGAGGGCCAACTGTATATCAGTTACTATCATATATGAACGCAGAGTTGCAAAGAATAGCAAGGAGAGAGAACGCCTTTCTAAGTGATCAAGGTAAAGAAATAGAGAAAAACAATAGAATGGGAAAGACTAGAGATTTCTTCAAGAAAATGAGAGATACTAAGGGAACATTTAATGTAAAGACGTGTACAATAAAGAACAGAAATGGTATGGACCTAACAGACGTAGAAGATACTAAGAAGAGGTGGCAAGAATACACAGAAGAACCATACAAAAAAAACCTTAATGACCAGATAAAATCCACAATGGTGTGATCACTCACCTAGAGCTAGACATCCTGGAGTGCGAAGTCGAGTGAGTATTAAGATGCATCACTACGAACAGAGCTAGTGGAGGTGATGGAATTCCAGTTGAGCTATTTCAAATCCTAAAAGATGATGCTGTCAAAGTGCTGCACTCAGCATGCCAGCAAATCTGGAAAACTCAGCAGTGGTCACAGGACTGGAAAAGGTCAGTTTTCATTCCAATCCCAAAGAGTATGTCAAGGCTGTATATTGTCACCCTGCTTATTTAACTTATATGCAGAGTACATCATGCACAGTGCTGCGCTGGATGAAGCACAAGCTGGAATCAAGATTGCCAGGAGAAATATCAATAACCTCAGATATGTAGATGACCACCCTTATGACAGAAAGCAAAGAGGAACTAAAGAGCCTCTGGATGGAAGAGGAGAGTGAAAAGGCTGGCTTAAAACTCGACATTCAGAAAACTAAGATTATGGCATCCAGTTCTATCACGTCATGGCAAATAGATGGGGAAACAGTGGAAACAGTGACTTTATTTTCTTGGGCTCAAAAATCACTACAGATGGTGATTGCAGCTATGAAATTAAAAGATGCTTGCTGATTGGAAGAAAAGCTGTGACAAACCTAGACAGCATATTAAAAAGCAGAGACATCTCTACGGACAAAGATCCGTCTAGTCAAAGCTATAGTTTTTCCAGTAGTTGTATATGGATGTGAGAGTTGGACCATAAAGAAAACTGAACATCAAAGAATTGATGCTTTTGAAATGTGGTGTTGGAGAAGACTCTTTCTGAGAGTCCCTTGGACAGCAAGGAGATCAAACCACTGAATCCTAAAGGAGATCAATCCTGAATTTTCCTTGGAAGGACTGATGCTGAAGCTGAAGTTCGAATACTTTAGCTACCTGATGTAAAGAGCTGACTCATTTGAAAAGACCCTGATGCTGGGAAAGATTGAAGGCGGGAGGAGAAGGGGACAACAGAGAATGAGATGGTTGGATGTGAGTAAGCTCTGGGAGTTGGTGATGGACAGGGAAGCCTGGTGTGCTGCAGTCTATGGGGTTGCAAAGAAATGGACACGACTGAGCGACTGAACTGAACTGAACTGAAATATTTTGAATCTTCACCAGCAAACAGATTATGACTCGCTGAAGGTTCAGATAATGGCTAGCATTTTTTAGCAATAAAGTATATTGATATTTTTAAATTAAGGTGTGTACCTTGCTTTTTAAGCATGATGGTATTGCACACTGCACAGACTACAGAATAGTGTATATGATGGTGGTGTCACACTGATACATTGGAGCATTTAGAAAAGGAAGTAGGGTTTGGGGTTTTAGATGATGTTCATAATGAGTCCATTGCTGATATCAGTGCACTTGTTTCCACCTTCTCTTTGTATAGATTTCTCTGAAGTGTTTTCTATTAGTAATAACTCAGTTCTTAAAAATTTCATTTCCTTGTGATTTGACTTTGGCCAATAGATGTTCTTTTCCCATGTTTCTGTCTTACTCTCTTTTGTCTCTTCCTTTTTCTCCAGTTCAGTTCAATTCAGTCACTCAGTCGTGTCCGACTCTTTGTGACCCCATGAACTGCAGCATGCCAGGCCTCCCTGTCCATCACCAACTCCCAGAGCCTACCCAAACTCATGTTCATTGAGTCAGTGATGCCACCCAACCATCTTGTCCTCTGTTGTCCCCTTCTCCTCTTGCCTTCAATCTTTCCCAACATCAGGGTCTTTTCAAATAAGTCAGCTGTTCGCATCAGGTGGCCAAAGTATTGGACTTTCAGCTTCAACATCAGTCCTTCCAATGAACAGCCAGGACTGATTTCCTTTAGGATGGACTTGTTGGATCTTGCAGTCCAAGAGACTCTCAAGAGTCTTCTCCAACATCACAGTTCAAAAGCATCAATTCTTCTGTGCTCAGCTTTCATTATAGTCCAACTCTCACATCCATACATGACTACTGGAAAAACCATACCCTTGACTAGACAGACCTTTGTTGGCAAAGTGATGTCTCTGTTTTTTAATATGCTGTCTAGGTTGGTCATAACTTTCCTTCCAAGGGGTAAGCGTCTTTTAATTTCATGGCTGCAATCACCATCTGCAGTGATTTTGGAGCCCCCAAAATAAAGTCTGACACTGTTTCCTCATCTATTTCCCATGAAATGATGGGACCAGATGCCATGATCTTCATTTTCTGAATATTGAGCTTTAAGCCAACTTTTTCACTTTCCTCTTTCACTTGCGTCAAGAGGCTCTTTCTCTGCTTACTTCTTGAATATTGATAGGCCCTTGATGTTGTTCTCATTTTTACAAATTGCCAGAATATCCCCACAGCTCTCACTACCTCTTATTAGCTGATAATTCACGAGTATTTATTTCTAACTCAAATCTTCTGAGTGGGGACCTATTTAAATGCCTACTGGGTATCATATGTGTCTCTTAAGTACCTCAAAATCCAGTTTGTTGAAGACTTAACTCATTATTTTCCCTCCAGGTGCCTGTTCTCCCATTTTCTTTCTTTTGGTGATTAACATCATTTTCTGTTCCATGAGAAAGCTTGGAATTTTTTGGACCTTTTTTCTTGGACTCTCAGGTTTCCTAATTAGAGAACATGTGTGGTTATTCTTGTCTCCCTAATGCGTTATGGGTGCATGCATGCTGAATTGCTTCAGTCTTGTCCGACTCTGTGCGACCGCATGGACAGCAGCCCACCAGGCTCCTCTGTCCACGGGGTTCTCCAGGTGATAATACTGGAGTGGGTTGCCATTTCCCTCTCCAGATGCCCTATAATTATCCCTTTTTTTTATTGATGCTGTTATTGCCATAATTTAGATACTATTTCAGCTGGAGTGTCACAAATGTCTCATAAATGATCTTCCTGGCCCCCTTCTTGCCTGCTTCTAAATTATCTCACATAGTGGAGATAGGTTGAATATTGAAAACAAATTCATGAAACTTGTCTTCCTTAAAGACACTGTAAAAGTTCCCTATTGCCAAGAAGAATGACATCCAAATTCCTCCTCATGGGATGCTTCCTTCAGGACGTGGCTTTTGCTGACTTTCCCATGTTTGCCTTACCTTGTTATCATAGCTACCCTCATGCTGAACTCTTTGCAGTTTTTTCCAGGCTGTTTAGTATTTCATTCCTTTGTTCATGTTGTTTCCACTTCCAGGAATACACTTCTTACACTCTCACCCTGAGGGATACCTATTTAGTGTTGTTGCTTCCTCCCCTCCTGGGTGACCATTCTTTTCTTGATGCTCCACTAAATCTGGTACTGTAGAGCTTCTAGTGCTATTTCCTTTTTTTCTTTTAGTCTATATGGCATTCTTCTTTTTGTGGGGGCTAAGCTCCTCAAAGGTATGGGGGTCTTTTAGTTGTGTTCTCTGGTACTTAATACAGCATCAGTGCATTCTAAGCCAGAGTTTGCCAAACTCTTTCTGTAAGGGAGAGAGTCAATATTTTAGATATTTAAATGTATTTTTAGGGTCATATGGTCTCTGTCACAGCTACTCACCTCTGCTGTTATTAACGTAAAAGTCACCTTAGACAATATATTAATGAATGAGTGTGGCTGTGTTCTAATAAAATTTTACTTATAAAAACAAGTGGTGCACTGGATTTGACTGCTTTTCATATTCTGCTGACCCTTTTTCTAGACTCTCAGAAATGTACTAAATAATTTGAATTCTTGTGTCTTAAATAACAATAGGATAGCTAACGAGGCAATGGATGAGTTAGAAAGATGATACTAAAAGAGAAGCCAGAGATTAAGGCTAGTGGTGTAAATATTAGCTGATGTATTTAGGGTATATGCGTGTGTATTTTATGTCTAAAAGAATATAGAAAAGCTAGATAGTAAGCAGTAATTCTTATGGCAGGGAATACTTGTTTTTCACCAATATGTATTTATAAGTACTAACTGTTCATTAAATGTTTGCTGAATGAATGTAATTAATAACAGGTCATTTTCAGTGATGTGGTTAGGAGATAGTGTACAATTTATAGAAGAGTTCTGTATCAAATGTTTTTTGCGGGTTTCCCTCATGGCTCACTGCTAAAGAATCCGCCTGCCAGTGCAAGAGAGAGACATGGGTGTGATCCTTGGTTCGGAAGATCCCACATGTCAAGAAGCAGCTGCGCCTGTGTGCTCCAGCTGTTGAGCCTGCACTCTGAGCCTGTGTTCTGTGATGCGAGAAGCCACTGCAATGACACTGTGCTCCACAACTAGAGAGTAGCCCCCTCCCCTACACTAGAGAAGAGCCCGTGCAGCGACAAAGACCCAGCACAGCCAAAAATAAACCCATACGTAAAAGTATATAAAAAAAGTTTCTTTGAAATGGGATGTTTGAAACTTAAAGCAAATTTCTTCATAGGTAGTGTTATATATAGTGTTGTTCCCAAGCTAATACATAAAATCCTAATTTATAACATATTTGCATCATGAGGATTAATAGTTCTATACAATCTATGCCAGCCAAAATTTTGCAGTTGTGTTCAGAATTAGTTTGGGTTACCAGGAATACATTTTCATCTGTTATACAGCCTTAGCATTAATGTCAAGATTTTCCATTCCTCACTTGCAAGGGTGAAGGAAATCTGGGTGAAAGTTTGGTGGTGAGGAATAGAAAATAGGCCTCTTGGGAATCTAGAAATCAGGAAATATGGAAGATAGAGCCTCTAGTTATTGTAAACCCTATGGATGGTTCTCACTCTCCACTAAGGCTCTGGGTTCTTCTTTTTTTCCTCCTTCTCTCGTTTGGATTCTGTGGTCCTAAGTATCAGGGAAACTCTCTTAGCCTGTTAAGAGAATAGAACCTCATTTATTACCTACTCAGTTACTCTTCTTACTTGGTCATTTAGTTATGTTTCTATACATGAAACAAGTGCAAAGCTTTTTCTTTTAAAAAATATTTTTTGATCAATTATTATATGCCAGCACTGGGGAATACATTGAAGCAAGGCTGCTAATTGAGTTTGGAAATCATGGGATGATATTTATGGATTCCTTTTCTTTCTTTGATGAGTATAGAGAAGATCCTATACTCCTTTCCTTTCTTTCCTTCCTGCCCTTCCCTTTCTTCCTTCCACTTAAAACTACTGGGAAAGGGGCTCAAATGGTAGCAGTGGGTCTTCAGGTTAAAAAAACTAAAGTAAGATTCATCTGTATTTAAAGAAAACAAAACCTTTGTGTAGGGATTTTGTCTCAGACCTGTCTACTTAATTCTTAAATCTTCTGTAATTATGTACTCTGTATTTATGTAATGTGTAATCTAGTATTATTTCCATTATATATTTCTGTGATGGGTAAACTATTATTATTTTCATTACAAAGTACATTTTTCATGTGTCCTGTATTTTTAGATTCATAATTAGTTATAATTCTAACTTATTTAGATGAAAGTGAAAGTCACTCAGTCATGTCTGACTCTTTGCAACCCCATGGACTATCCAGTCCATGGAATTCTCTAGGCCAGAATACTGGAGTGGGTAGCCTTTCCCTTCTACAGGGGATCTTCCCAACACAGGGATCCAACCCAGGTCTCCCGCATTGCATATGGATTCTTTACCAGCTGAGCCACAAGGGAAGCCCAACTTATTTAGATATACGAAGTTTAAACTTCTGTAATTGTTTTTAGAATCGGTCCTTTTTGCTTTTTGAAATTTGTAACATTTTAATTGTTGATATTTTCATTTGTGGCACTAATTACCTTTAAAAACTTAGTTTCTTATATCTACCTTTTGCCTCCACCTCAGGAATCAGAGATGGAAACAGAAGAAGAGGTTGACATTTTAATGAGTAGCGATATTTACTCTGCAACCTTATCAACCAAATCAATTTCTTTCACGCGTGCCCAAACTGGATGGCTTTTTCGGGAAGATAAAACAGTATGTGCAAATCGAGATTTTTCACTTTAAAAACTGTTCAGTATTTAATATTGCCAAAATAATGTGATGGAAACGCATGTAGAACGAGTAGCTTAATTGTCAAGTCATGTATTCTTTTCTCCTTGAATCCAAATAGGGAATTATAATGGTTGGTTACAGAGTTGGAAGATCATCTTACAGAAGCCAGGAGAGAAAGCTTAGTTCATTTGAATTTTATGTTGAAAAATATTCTTGTTGTTAGTTGCCTTGTTGTTAAATAGGAAACGATGTCTTCACATGGTTCTGTTATATTTCTAATGCTTTTATTTTAAAAAGACCGTAAAGAATCTACACTGTTAAATTCATTTCCCTGAACCTTTTTTCTACTTTTCAACTTTAAAACTATTTACTTACCCATTATCTATTCCTGAGTATTCCATATATTTGACTAAGGCTAAATAAGCTTAAATTTCTACAGTACTTGTTTAATTAAATCTCAGTGGAGGTTTCTCCATTAGTAAATTGTAAATTCTTTCCATAATTCTTATTTCATCTGCTCAAAATATACTCACGCATTTTTTAGTTGGATGTATGAAGAAGCATTTTATAAAATTTTAAAGAATAAATAACATTGGATAAGGGCCAAGATTTTATGAATTTATCTTTTATTACACGCAACAGAAATATATCCTTATTATAAAGACAAAAGTAAATTAGTCAGGGTTCTCTGAGAAACAGAATCAATAGGAGATCTATATCTATCTGTATATGTGTATATATCTGTGTGTATACACACACACACACACACACACACACACAGAAGGAGAGAAGGGTGAGGAAGAGGTTGATTTACTTTAAGGAAGTAGCTTGTGTGAATGTAGGACCTGGTAAGTCTGAGATTTGTAGTACAGTCCAGCAGGCTGAAAATTCAGGAAAGAGTTGTATGGTTTTGAGCCTGAAATCTATAGATCAGAATCTCAGGCAAGGTTTCTGTGTTGCAGTCTTGAGGCAGAATTGCTTTTCCTTTGGGAAACCTTAGTCTTTGCTCTTCAGGCCTGCATTTGATTGAAAACAGCCTTTCCACTGTATGAGGGTAATCTGCTTTACTCCAAGTCTACAGATTTAAATTTCAACCAATCTAAAAAATGCCGTCTTGAAATTCCTCAGCAGTCCAGTAATTAGGACCTGTTTTCATCACCATGGCCTGGCTTCAGTCCCTTCTTGGAGAACTGAGATCCTGCAAGCTGTGTGGTGCACCCCTCCAAAACCCCATGTCGGCTTTGTAGCAACATCTCGACTGGTGGTGTTTGAACAGTTGGGCATCATAGTCTAGCCAAATTGACATAAAATTAACTACCACACAATCTTACATATAAAGCTGAGAAATCCCTCTTGACTACAGCTTATAGTCCCAGAGTCTTTTGCAGAAGATTATCCAGCTGTATATCTTCCTGACTTTTCTTATACTTTATATACATTGTTGTTCAGTTGCTCAGTCGTGTCCAACTCATTGTACATTGATATATATCTATAATAATCAATGTATCTCAATGTATATTGATTTATATCTATAATAATATTTAGTTATTGATACAAATATTTATTTTTTCAAAAAGTGTCATTGCATTGTATCTATTATTTTGCAACTCCCCCCTCCACCCAATTTTTAGTATGTCTTAGAATTACTGTATTCTTCTTAGCTACTGCATTGTATTCCATAGTATGGATATATTGTAATTTATTTACTCAGTCTCTTATTTTTGGATGTTTAGGTGGATACGCATTTTTGTCCAGTTTTCTCCCAGTATAAATGATGTTACATTTACCATCCTTTTATATCCCTTTGCATTGTCTTTTATAGCTAGCAAGAAATGGAATGGTTGTATTATAAGAAATATACATTTAAATATTTTTATTGATATGACTTGTTTTTTATTTATTTTTAATAAATGCTTTTTCATTATAAGATTTCCAAAATTGATCATTATCACCTGAATGTTTCCCAACCACAGAAAAATTCTCACTTTGAGATCTAGGTTCATCAATTTTCATCTCTAAGCCTGTTTGGCAACGAGTAACATGATAGGATTTCCAGATGTGAGATCCTATACTGCAATCTATTTGTTGGCCTGAGTCTTATTTGTCTGTACTCTGTTCTTCTGGACAGCATTAGAAGGATCACTTCAAGAGAAGATAAAAATTGAAGCTGCTGTTCATCTAGTACTACTGCTAAGCAGCTCAAAGCTCTTGAAGAGTGTCTAGGTGATCTTCTTAAATCTTTGACAGGTAAGGAGGGAGTCAGTAATTGCTTATAGTTCCCATTTTGTAGGTAGAAACAGGTGCAGAATGCCTTCCTTTCTAATGATTGGTAAGGAAGCCACAAAGCAAGGTAGAAACAGAAGCCACTCTAAACACTTAGTTTTGGAATGCCAGAAAGCAGCAGCAAGAGAAGTGATTTGCATACAGGTAGAAATGGGAAGCCTGTTTTCAGTAAGTTACTGATCATGTTGTTTGAGGTAAGGTATTTCAAACTCTGACCACCTGTGGGTCTGAAAAAAGTGAAGGTTAATGTTGAAGGAGGACTCTTCTTGATGTCCTTTTATTCCATTTGAGTTCCCCATTCTCAATCCATAATATAAATATAAACTGTACTAGTGAGCAAGACTGCTTGGTTGTTCTCTTTTTGTTGAAAGAAGCAAGCAACTGTATCTTGTAAGTTTGGGCCTGCTAGAGGATATTGGAATGGGTTATTAATTTTAGTTGTACTAGAAGTTTTTATGTGACTTAGTTTATTTTTTCTTATTCTAGTTTTTATTTCTATCTATAAAATGGGAACATTAATTATCCCTGACCCCTCCTTATAACTCATGATATTTGATTATTAGCTAAATTAAGTTTTCTGTAGCTTTGTGCTACTTATAAAGGAATACTATGTGCTGTTTTTACTTAGTCTTAATTCATTGGAGATTAACTACCTGCATTTTATGTGTTTAAAAATTTTCCTTTACAAATTGAAAATGTGTAATGTTATGTATTTTTTAGCTTAATAGAATGTGTAAGATAATTTGATAATTTTAAGTACCAGAGGAATATTTATTTTCATCTAAATGTTACATGTTTATGGAGAAACTGTATATTTTACTTTGAAACTTTAAAAAAAAATCTAAGGTAAACTTTGTTTTATTATTTTGAAATATTTGATTTCGTTTTAGGAAAGGGTAGGAAACTTTTTGGCCGACTTTTATCTGGTGAATGGACTTGTTTTAGAATCAAGAAAAAGAAGAGAACATCTCAGTGAAGAAGACATTCTTCGAAATAAGGCCATTATGGAGAGTTTGAGTAAAGGTGGAAACATAATGGAACAGAATTTTGAGGTATAATTTTACTTTTCTTAATGTATAATGTTCTAAGGGAGGGGGTAGACTTCAGTCCTGGCATTCAGTGAGTTTATTTAAATATGCTCGTAGGTTTTCTTTACCATGTATCACCTTTCATTTTTCTGTGATGGTCTGGTGAGTTTTTTGTGAATCTGTTGTTGGTTTTTGAGTCTTCACTAATAAATAGATTAAAGTCATTTTGTAAACATGAAACCAAAGCATGATCCCTTTGCATATATTTTTTTCTACTTCATCAACTGAAACCTGCTGCTGCTTTGAAGGCCTTGCTAACAATCTGCCTACTTTATGAAGTCATTTTTAGCCAATACCATCTGATAAATTTTGTATTCAGTATGTATTTATTGAAAACACACTACCTGCAAAGAATTGTGTGACAGTTAGGAAAGGGGAGGGAAATCAAGGAAATGCTTAGGTACAAGACACGATAACTTGTGTCTGCAATCTTATTTCCTTAGTAACATGAATTGGATGGGTTCTTAATGGTTTTTTATTTTAACAATTTTAGATGTTAAAACTGGAAAATAAAAGATTCCCAAAGATTAACATTTTATGACATTTTTTATAGCAGTGTTTTCAAATTGTAGAATTTGAATCCACTCTAGTGGATTATGAATTCAGTTTAGTAGGCTATTATGACTCCTGCTTTTTTTTTTAAGTAGAATCTAAATTCAGATAATAAAAGCTAGAGCACATAGTGTGTGTGTGTGCTCAGTCGCTCAGTCATGTCCAACTCTGTGACCTTATGGACTTGTACCCCGCCAGGCTCCTCAGTCCATGGGATTCTCCAGACAAGAATACTGGAGAATACTGCCATATTTCCTCCTCCAAGAGATCTTCCTGTCCCAAGGATCAAATCCTTGTCTCTTGCATCTCCAGTTGGGTCCTTATTACGTTTTGAATCAGTAGTGTCAGGGGTGTGTATGTATGTTGTGTTTATGTGCATATGTGTCCCTGCGGGGTTATAGTGTAAAACGTCAGTCACAGTCACGAAAAGCTTAAAGGCTACTATGAAGAGACTTGAATTCCTTAAATGTTTAGTCTCTCCCTTGCGGTGTTGTGCCAAATTACGTTTTCAGTTCAGTTCAGTCGCTCAGTCGTGTCCAACTCTTTGCAATCCCATGAACTGCAGCACGCCAGGCCTCCCTGTCCATCACCAACTCCCGGAGTTTACCCAAACTCATGTCCAGTGAGTCGGTGATGCCATCTAACCATCTCATCCTCTATCATCCCCTTCTCCTCCTGCCTTCAGTCTTTCCAACATCAGGGTCTTTTCAAATGAGTCAGCTCTTCACATCAGGTGGCCAAAGTATTGGAGTTTCAGCTTCAACATCAGTTCTTTCAATGAACACCCAGGACTGATCTCCTTTGGATGGACTACTTGGATCTCCTTGCAGTCCAAAGGACTCTCAAGAGTCTTCTCCAACACCACAGTTTAAAAGCATCAATTCTTCTGTGCTCAGCTTTCTTTATAGTCCAACTCTCACATCCATACATGACTACTGGAAAAACCATAACCTTGATTAGATGGACCTTGGTTGGCAAAGTAATGTCTCTGCTTTTTAATATGCTGTCTAGGTTGGTCATAACTTTCCTTCCCAGGAGTAAGTGTCTTTTAATTTCATGACTGTAATCACCATCTGCAGTGATTTGGAGCCCCCAAAAATAAAGTCAGCCACCGTTTCCACTGTTTCCCCATCTGTTTGCCATGAAGTGATGGGACCGGATGCCATGATCTTAGTTTTCTGAATGTTGAGCTTTAAGCCAACTTTTTCACTCTCCTCTTTCACTTTCATCAAGAGGCTTTTTAGTTCCTCTTCACTTTTTGCCATAGGGTGGTGTCATCTGCATATCTCAGGTGACTGATATTTCTCCCAGCAGTCTTGATTCCAGCTTGTGCTTCCTCTAGCCCAGTGTTTCTCACGATGTACTCTGCATACAAGTTAAATAAGCAGGGTGACAATATACAGCCTTGATGTACTCTTTTTCCTATTTGGAACCAGTGTATTCTTCCATGTCCAGTTCTAACTGTTGCTTCCTGACCAGTATACAGGTTTCTCAGAGGCAGGTCACGTGGTCTGGTATTCCCATCTCTTGAAGAATTTTCCAGTTTATTGTGATCCACACAATCAAAGGCTTCGCCATAGTCAATAAAGCAGTAATAGATGTTTTTCTGGAACTCTCTTGGTTTTACGATGATCCAGTGAATGCTGCCAATTTGATCTCTGGTTCCTCTGCCTTTTCTAAAACTAGTTTGAACATCTGGAAGTTCATGGTTCACTTATTGCTGAAGCCTGGCTTGGAGAATTTTGAGCATTACTTTACTAGCGTATGAGATGAGTGCAATTGTGCAGTAATTTGAGCACTCTTTGGCACTGCCTTTCTTTGGGATTGGAATGAAAACTGGCCTTTTCTAGTCCTGTGGCCACTGCTGAGTTTTCCAAATTTGCTGACCTATTGAGTGCAGCACTTTCACAGCATCATC
Source organism: Bos indicus (assembly GCF_029378745.1). Classification (NCBI taxonomy): domain Eukaryota; kingdom Metazoa; phylum Chordata; class Mammalia; order Artiodactyla; family Bovidae; genus Bos; species Bos indicus. The sequence goes on from NC_091762.1 coordinate 75,169,115, forward strand.
TTTCAGGATTTGAAATAGCTCAACTGGAATTCCATCACCTCCACTAGCTTTGTTTGTAGTGATACTTTCTAAGGCCCACTTGACCTCAAATTCCAGGATGTCTGGCTCTAGGTGAGTGATCACACCATCATGATTATCTGGGTCGTGAAGATCTTTTTTGGACAGTTCTTCTGTGTATTCTTGCCACCTCTTCTTAATACCTTCTGCTTCTGTTAGGTCCATACCATTTCTGTCTTTTATTGTACCCATCTTTGCATTAAATGTTCCCTTGGTATATCTAATTTTCTTGATGAGATCTCTAGTCTTTCCTATTCTATTGTTTTCCTCTATTTCTTTGCATTGATCCCTGGGGAAGGCTTTCTTATCTCTCCTTGCTATTCTTTGGAACTCTGCATTCAAACAGGTAGATCTTTACTTTTCTCCTTTGCTTTTCGCTTCTCTTCTTTTCACAGCTTTTTGTAAGGCCTCCTCAGCCATTTTGCTTTTGTTTTGCATTTCTTTTTCTTGGGGATGGTCTTGATCCCTGTCTCCTGTACAGTGTCACGAATCCGTCCATAGTTCATCAGGAACTCTGTCTATCAGATGTAGTCCCTTAAATCTATTTCTCACTTCCACTGTATAATGGATAAGGGATTTGATTTAGGTCATACCTGAATGGTCTAGTGGTTTTCCCCACTTTTTTCAATTTAAGTCTGAATTTGGCAGTAAAGGGTTCATGATCTGAGCCACAGTCAGCTCCGGGGTCTTATTTTTGCTGACTATATAGAGCTTCTCCATCTTTGGCTGCAAAGAATATAATCAGTCTGATTTTTGGTGTTGACCATCTGGTGATGTCCATGTGTAGAGTCTTCTCTTGTGTTAGGGATAGACAAACTTTGTAGAATAGTATGCCAGGTTTCAATTAATTCATGGTAATATTATGTTTGTTTGGAAAATTATTTTAATGTTAAAAAGTTTATATATTGAGCAAATCAGCCATTGTTTAATGAGTACAGGATGTAAAAGTACTTAAGAATCCACATTAAATGTTTAAGTTAAAATATGATCAGACCAGTTTAGTATGATCCTGTTCTCTTCCTGCCAGATCCTCTTTGTAGTCCTCATTTTTCTTTTGTCCTTGGGATAGAGCCTCACTAGACTTTATTTTCCAGATACCTCCTGGTATTTACTGATCTCTTGATCAGTAGGAGTTGTAGGATGTGTTATGTTCAGCTAATAGGAGATGAATTGAGAGAGGGAATGATGAGCTTAATCTTTGACAAAGCCACTACCCTTTTTCATTGTTAAAGAGCCAAAAAAGCCATTTCTTTGGACCTACATTGTTATTTATTGTTACAGTTCTTTTTAAAAAGATGACATTGTTGTGCTTATTGCTTATAGGTATTAACTGCTACCTTTGTTTAATTTTGGCAGGAAACCATTTTGAGATATGTACACAAGTTATTTTCTTTAGGGTGGAATTTGTAACTATGCAGTTGAATTGTTAAAGGGGTCTTTAATTGACATTTTAATCAAATACAGTTTTACACATTGAAATTAAAACTTAGTTTAATCCCAGATGCCTATATAATAGAACAAAATAGTGCGAGTTAAATAATTAAGCTTTTGACTTCTAATTAGGAATCAAAGGAAATGGTTCCTGGGTATTGGGTGAAGTATTTTTTCATATATTATCTCATTTAGTTATTAATTATTACAATGACCTACTGAGATTGAAAGCAGGAGGAGAAGGGGACGACAGAGGATGGGATGGTTGGATGGCATCACTGACTCAATGGATATGAGTTTGAGTAAGCTCTGGGAGTTGGTGATGGACAGATAAGCCTGTCGTGCTGCAGTCCATGGGGTTGCAGAGTCAGACACGACCGAGCAACTGAACTGAACTGAACTGAGATGACTATCATTGTGCAATTTTATAGAAAGGAGAGTGAAGTTAAAAAAAAATAATATATCTGAAATCATAAAGCTATAAGTAGCAGTGATGGGTTTTGATTCTAGGACCGATCCCCAGGTTCTTCTTGTTTTAAGTATATTGCTTCCCAGTCTGCCTTTGTTATAGTCTCTTCTTTGTGTGTATCCACATATTTAACTCATCTTAGCAATTCTTTCAGAATATTGTGAAATTGAACCTAGAAAAGGAATAAGGGAAGTTTGCTATTGAAAAGTGTACTAAAAATTAGTATTGTGTTTTTTTTCAGTGATGTGTCTAAAACATTAGTAAAAAACATGTTTTTGAAAAAAAAAAAAAAAAAACATGTTTTTGGCTTCAGAGCATTATTGAAATTTTTGCAAGCCTAGAAAACATATATGACTAGTTTTACTATGATTGTTTTCAAAAGACATGAAAATATTGTATATATACATATATATATATATATTTTTTTTTTTTTTTTTCATTTTTGGGTGGCATTGCATGGCTTGTGGATCTTAGTTCCCTACACAGGGATTGAACCTGAGCCCTCTGCAGTGAAAGCGTGGTGTTGTAACTACTGTGTTGCTAGGGAATTCCCCAAAATACTATATTTTAAAGCCACATTTTAGTAAAATTTTATTTCTTAAAAATAAATATACTAGTCTTTTTCAGAATGAATTTATGTTCTTTATTCTAAATAATTAGCTTTTGAGTTTCTTCTCTTTTTATAGCCAAATATTTGTTTTAGTTTCTATAAGAAATAGCTTATAGGTAGCATTTAGGAGAAATTGCTGTTTAACTAGTTTTGCCATGCCTACTTCTTCTTCCCCCCTCCTTTCCAGACATAGTTCTAATATTTAGTATATATTTTTAACAGTATTTTTTATAATAAAATTTAAGTGCTCAGAAATTCTTAAGTCATGGCTACTTGCTCCTATACTTTTGGTGCTGCTTTCCACTTTGTTCTACCCAATTGGAGGAAGCAATGTCATATTTATCCCTTAGACAGTCATTGATAAAAGTATTAATTGTATGCCAGCTAGCTATATATATATAGAGAGAATATTGAGTTAACCTCTGTTAGTGGTTATATATTTTTAATATATAAACTCAAAATAGGAACACATAGACATAAAATACGTGAATGCCTTAAACTTCCAGAAATCTTTGCAACATAAAATACTAGAATATAGCAAATCTAGCAATAAATTAAAACTCTTTTTTTATGCTTTAAGAAAAACAGGCATTAGAAGTTTGCATTTAATTATGTAGGAAAGGTTTGATGTCATTTCAGTTACAGACCCTATTGACTTGGGGAAATAACAGAAAGCCATCAGGTGTCCTGTGGCAGCCTTCATGTCTTCCTGTTTCATTAAATAGTGATAACTGCGTGGAGGGAACACTGACAGATTCAACTGCAAGTATCAGTATATAACAAAGGGCAAGTTAGAATAAACATAAACTAAGACAGAGCTTATTAAAATGTAACAACTGATTTTCATAATGATGAGGTAAAGTGCTCAGTAAAAGGTTAAGTTAGATTCATTACAGTCTCTACTAAGATGGGGGATGTATAATACATAGTTTAGAAAGAGTTCTACTGGAAATAGTAGAAACTGCTTAGAGAAGTTTATTACCTGAAAAATTATATGACATGCTACATTAATCATGCCAGGAAGTATATAAAATACTAGTTATAGCCAAATATATATGCAAGTATTAAATATATATATAGGTATTAAATAGACTGGGGCCTCAGTGGTAAAGAATCTGCCTGCAATGTAGGAAATGCAGGTTGGATCCCTGGGTTGGGAAGATCCCCTGAAGGAGGGTGTGGCAACCCACTCCAGCCTGGAGAATCCCATAGACCCAGGAGTCTGTTGTGCTACAGTCCCATGGGGCTGCAAAGAGTTGGACACAGCTGAGCGACTAATACTTTTCACTCTTTTCATGATGTTAGTTTGGCTGACTATAAGAGATTCAAAATACATTAACTTAAACAAGACAGGAGTTTATTTTTTTTCTTACGTAAAAATCTGAGTTTGTATGGTTTCATTGCTCTATGTGTTCATCTCAGACCTATCCTTTTTTTTTTTTTTTCCCCCTGTCTTATCAATATTTCTTTAGCATTTTAGGATCTAGCTCTCATCCACATGGTATACGATGCTTTATTACCTACTTAGTATCCCAACAATTAGGAATACCAATTCCTAATAGTAATTAGGAAGGAAGGGCCATGCCTGTTCTGTTTGAGAACCCAGCCAGAAGTTGCACACATCACTGCTCAAATCCCATTAGTTAGAACTTAGTTACATGATTACACTTAGCTGTCTGTAAAGATGGCTAGAAAAGAAGTCTTATCTAGAAAGTAATGTGTCCAGTCAAAAATTGGTGGGAAGGTTCTTTTACAACAAAGAATAGGAGAATAGATTATTGATTGAGTAGACATCTAGTATTCTCTAATGTCTCTTTGTTAGATACATAACTGATGCTTCAGTTACCACATAAATACTAGTAACTCTCACCCAATATATACCTTCAATTCTGACCTGACTTTTAATCACCAGATCTATAGTGTTTTCCTTCCTCCACATGGATAAACATAGGTATCTAAAATTTAGTATGTTTAAATCTGATAGGACAATTTTTTTCCTTCTCTGTCTTAAGTGGTACCACCATTATCTGCTACCATGACCTAAGTCAGCACCCTGACATTTGTCCTTGAACTTCTTAACTTTTCTTACCTCTGTGTCTATAATTGATCACAAAATCCTAAAGATCTCATGAATCTCTCTTCTTCCACTTTGAAATAGCTCCCCTTATCATTTCTCATTTGAATTAGAGATAGCTTCCTAACTTACTGCTACCAGAATGAGCTCTCTGCAATAGATTGAACTATGTAAAGCCTTGATAACTAAAATGTATAGAATATTTACTATTTGTTAGGCACTGTTTTAAGTATTTTAGGTTAACTATCCAGTTATATCCTTACAACAACCCTGAGAGGTTATAGTTAACTAAACTTGAGACAAAAGAGTTTGAATAATTTTCCAAAGTCAGCTAGTAATTGGCAAAGCCAGAATTTAGTCAGGCTGGCTCCAGTGTTTGTGTTCTAAAAGCGGCATAATATTGCTCAAAATATTTGTCCATTGCTTTTTGAGTAAAATACAACCTACTTACTGCATAAAACCCTTTGAAACTACATTTCCTCTTCTGTCTTGCCCTTTTACCCTGTATCTTGCTGTTTAGACACACCACGCTTGTAGTTTTCCTATTACAGAATGCATGTTCTCACCATGGTTTGTTCTTCAGTGTCCTTCAATTGGTTATTTTGTTCTCTTTCTTTCAGACTTCTCCACTAGGAACCAGCCTTGCTCGCACATCTTTTTGGCTGCCTGCCCCAGCCTGGGTCAGGCAGATCTCTGTGCTCTTTATGCCATCCTCGTGATCTCTCTATCGTAATAACCATCACCCTGGATTATAATTATTCACTTCCTGTGTATCTCTTTATAAGCTTCTCAAGGGCAGAATGTTGTCTTTCAACTGCCTGATGCTCAAAAAACTATTAGTTTCCTTTCGTCCCACATTCTTCGGCTGTTACTCAGAGATCATCAATGATTTCTAGCCAACAAAATTTATGGCCAGTTTTTCAGGCTTCTTTAAAGTCTTTGTGTTTTGGTACTGAAACAGTCTTTTCACTTCCATGATACCTTGGTACTCTGTTTTTTTTCTTATTGATTAATATCTCCTTTAATTTTAAACACTTTTAAAGTCTCCTTTCTGTCCTTTTAAAGGCTCCTTTCTGTCCTCTTCCTGCATTCCCCATCCCACCACCCCCAATCTGTGTGATTTTTAGGACTCAGTCATCAGTCCTGTTTTCTTACTTTTTATTTAGTCAGAGAATTCTTAACATTATTTCTAAATATGATTTCCTTCCTTCCTTCTCTTTTTGTAACTGCCCTCTAGGAACTTCCCAGTATAAAATACTCATTATTATTTACTGAATCCTTTCAAAATACCAAGCACTAACCCTTTCTATACATTATCTCATTGAATTTTTAACTATGGGGTGATGGTCATATTTCCATTTTGCAGGTGAGTTAAATTGACAGTTACATAAAGTTACTCGTCCCAGTTCACACAACTGCTAGCTAGTGGAGCTGGGTGGGATTCTGGCTCATTTTTGTGTCTTCAGAATCCTTGGTTTAACATGCTGCCTATTAACATCTTAAACTCATTATATCCAAAACCATACTTCTCTGAATGGAACCTCTCCCAGTGGTACTGTTTTTTGTTGTTGTCATTTATAGCGGTCTTTCACTTGTTACCCTTTTGCTGTATATAGTTTGTCTTGTACATTTTTCCTTAGCAATTTCTACTCTACTCCCTTATTTCTTTCTTGCCAGTTTATCCTATAGTGATCCAGATTCTTAGTTAACAAAGACAAGGGGTAAGTTTTAAACCTGATATGACCCTTACCACTCTTGTTGATATTCCTTTTGAACTTTCCTCCCTAGTTCAAGTCAACCTAGTATTTTCATTATTAATTCTCCCTGTCCAAAATATTCTTTTTCTTTTCTTTTAAATTGGAGTGTTAATCTTCTAATCTCAATTTATTGTCTGTAGAAGACTGCCCTGTTTTCTGAACCCTTGTATTACCCAGATTTTTGTAAGCACATTTTGTCTTTAATCATTTAATATTTTGTATTCCTGATTAATTGTTCATGTTTGTATATGTTTTTTCTTTCCAGCTCTGAACTGTGAGCCTCATGAAGTCAGGATTAGTTTTTATACTTCTCTGTAGTTCCCATGTTCAGCGTCTGGCATAATGTCAGAAAGATTTTAGGTGATTAAAGCATTGAATGAATGGATTTTACCTCTTTTATACTTTTCTTTTTGAGATTTTAAAAATAATATTAATAATAAATATTACTGATGGAGCTTATGTCATCATGGAACTATCTCCGAATAACCTCTTAAAGCATTATATTGATGATATTAAGGAGATTGTAATTTCTTATATGTTTTAACTTTATATTTTTTAAAATATGATAATTTTCTTTTCTCTCTCCCTCTTGGTCTCTTTTTTGTCTCTATTCCCCCCTCCTCTTTCTCCCTCTCTCTCTCCCCCTTACTCTTTCTTTCTTTTTTTTTTTTGGCAGCCGATTCGAAGACAGTCCCTTACCCCTCCTCCTCAGAACACTATTACATGGGAAGAGTATATATCTGCTGAAAATGGAAAGTAAGTGTTGGTTTTGTTGTGTTTATGTATTTTTTGGTTTATAGAAAAAAAGTTTTGTAAAAAAATTTTTTACAGAGAATTAGTAGTATAGTTTTGTCTGAAGCACTTCTTTTTTCTTTTAAAAATGTGGATGAAGTATGATGAGGGAGAAGCACCCCTAATTACATTCTCTCTTTCGAGTAAAATGTAGAGCCGCAGTTCTACATCCCTCTTGCCAGTTTATATACTCCCCAAAACCCATACAACATTATTCCAAGGAAATAGAATATGAAGACTGCCTAGTGAAACTGCTTGTTTGAGTTTTTTCACTGTAAGATGAACTTTATATTCTCTTATTATCCAGTCTTTTGCAGGGTGTTTAAGGCCACTCATTGTTTATCTGCTTTTTACCTTTCCATGTCATCATCCCTTTGTTTCAGCCTCTGCCAGACTACTTCTTATTGTCCTTACCCAAGACAATTGCTTAATGTTATATTGCTTATAATTAGTAAAGTACATAGTACATAGTTTGTAGCCAGTAAATGTTGATTGAATAAAAGAATGATGAATGAATATTTTGAATGAAGAAATAAATAAATTTTTCTAGCTGACCATATCAAAGAAAGGACTGTCTTTCATAGAAAATGTTCTTTTGTTGGAGAAGAAATATTACTTACCCTCATGCTTAGGAAGAAGTTGTCTTCTTTTTAATGTTGAAAGGTTTGTAGTATACTTTTTTAATTTCTATAAAATGTCTCCTTCGATAATTAATATAAAATTCTTTATTCTTTACCTTGCTTCTTATTGATCAGTGCTGAGAACCATAGATAGTAAAAAGAGATTGAATTGAATAAATGATTTAAAAGATATGGAATGATATTTTTTAAGTTTGTTTTTTTCTAGGATTTTGCTTTGTTACTAAAAATAGTGATTATTAAAATTATATTCAGTGTAAAATAACTTTTTATACCTTGTTATTTTCCTTGTTACCCTTGTCTCAATTGTTATACATGTCTCGTTCTCTTTTAGCATAATTTTATTTCTATGCTCAGAGTAAGAAAAGTTGAAATATTAATGAATGTCACTGGAAGATGACAGATTCTTCTTAGGATGATGATAGAGCATGGAAAAAATTTCCTAGTATTTTCTTTTTCAATTTAGAGCTCCTCATCTGGGTAGAGAACTGGTGTGCAAAGAAAGTAAGAAAACGTTTAAAGCCACGATAGCCATGAGCCAGGAATTTCCCTTGGGAATTGAATCGTAAGTTTGTTACTAACTGCACAAGTTTATGAAAGAAACTATTAAAATCTTAAGGCTATAATTATATTTGCATCTGAGTGGTGGATTTGAGGCTTTTGAAATGTAAAATAGCCTTTGCTTTGGCAGTGTCTACACCCTTCTAGCAATTTTCCAGCTCTCAAAATATTAACATTTTAGTTATTTCAACTAAAAATTTTGAATAATTTTTTTAAATTATAAAAATAATACATGAATACATGCTTATTATAGAAAATCTAACAGTATGGAAGTTTATAGACTAAACATGGCAGTTTTCTTTGACCTTTCTAATAGTTGAGTTGACAGGTAAATAACTAATATATTTTTGTCTAAATTTTGCTCTGTGTTTTTTTAGCATTTTTTGTAAAAATGGGGGAATAGTCTGCATTTTATTCTATTTCCTCTTTTCTCTTAAAAGTGAGTGAGTTATCTTGGAGTTCTTAAAATAATTACATTGTCTTTTTTTTTCTTTCCTTGGTATTTTATGGTATTAATTTATTGCCATTTATTTTGTTATCCTCCTACTGATAAACATTTTAATTATTTGTAGTTTGTCACCATTATAAACAATACTCCCATGAATATCTTGAATATATTCTTCCAAACCTGTATTCATCAGTTGCTCATTAAAAAAAAAAAACAGTTTGGAGAGATGTGTGGAATGGGAAGTGGGTGTCTAGAGACGATTCTGACAGAACTGTAAATTCAGGCTTCTCACTAAAGCCAGGGACGGGTTGAAGCCCTAGGCTTTCCTTCCTAGATCCTTCTACTTCCAGTCTGACCTAATACATTAAAAAAAAAAAATTCTGGAAGAGAGCAGGACCCCTATTTTTCTACAGATTCTATACACATCCTGTACTCCTCAATAGCCAAGCTTTAGAAGAGTAGATAGAATTCCATATCTAGTCTTCATGCTGTTGATCAAAGAGGAAAATAAATTAATAGTTCTCAGAAGATGTAGGAAGGGAATTAGCCATACATACAAGTCTGCAAAATTTATCTTATCTTGAACCCAAAATGACTCTAAGATACTCTGGATATATATTGTAAGGAAGAGCAAAAGTGTGGTAAATTATAAGATGCTATCACTTCTAGGAATTATTCCAATTTCAGAGATGTTAATATATGAATAAAAATTAGGTATCTTAGAATTTATAAAATGTGGCAATTATAACCATTCCCCCTTAAAAAAGTAAAGTAAGGAACATAGGTAGTATGTAAAAGCTAGACAAAGAACTCATTCTAGAATAAAATATAAGTGAAAATATAAGTTTTAGAAATACTTTCAGTTCAGTTCAGTTCAGTCGCTCAGTCGTGTCCGACTCTTTGTGACCCTTTCGCAGCTCGCCAGGCCTCCCTGTCCATCACCAGCTCCCAGAGTTCACTCAGACTCACGTCCATCGAGTCAGTGATGCCATCCAGCCATCTCATCCTCTGTCGTCCCCTTCTCCTCCTGTCCCCAATCCCTCCCAGCATCAGAGTCTTTTCCAATGAGTCAACTCTTCACACGAGGTGGCCAAAGTGCTGGAGTTTCAGCTTCAGCATCATTCCTTTCAAAGAAATCCCAGGGCTGATCTCCTTCAGAATGGACTGGTTGGATCTCCTTGCAGTCCAAGGGACTCTCAAGAGTCTTCTCCAACACCACAGTTCAAAAGCATCAATTCTTCAGTGCTCAGCCTTCTTCACAGTCCAACTCTCACATCCATACATGACCACAGGAAAAACCATAGCCTTGACTAGACGGACCTTTGTTGGCAAAGTAATGTCTCTGCCTTTGAATATGCTATCTAGGTTGGTCATAACTTTCCTTCCAAGGAGTAAGCGTCTTTTAATTTCATGGCTGCAGTCATCATCTGCAGTGATTTTGGAGCCCAAAAAAACAAAGTCTGACACTTTCTCCATCTATTTCCCATGAAGTGATGGGACCGGATGCCATAAAGAAATACTTTAGGAGAGCACAAAAGAACATGATTGGTAAACTAGATCACTCTAAGATAAGACAATAGAATGAAATGAAAAGGAGATTATAAAGCTAAGGAAATAAATTAAGCACTAAATAGCACTATTGCAAAACAAATACATTAGAAACAACAATGAACAGAATAGATGTGGCCAAAAATTAAATTTTGATAGCTAATAGTGAATCCAGTGAAAGAAGTGCATGTGCATGTTAAATCTACTCAGTCGTGTCTGACTCTTTGCGACCCTTGGACTGTAGCCTGCCAGGCTCCTCTGTCCATGGGAATCTCCAGGCAAAAATACTGGAGTGGGTTGCTGCGCTCTTCTCCAGGGGAATGTTCTGGACCCAGGGACCGAACCCACATCTCTTGTGTCTCCTGCATTGGCAGATGGGTTCTTTACCACCAGTACCACTTGGGAAGCCCAGTGAAAGAAGATGTTAAAGGAATTTGAAAAGTAATATATATGGAGGATAATACTATTCAGTCCTGAATATTCACTGGAAGGACTGATAATGAAGCTGAAACTCCCATAGTTCGGCCACCTGATGTGAAGAACTGACTCGTTGTAAAAGACCCTGATGCTGGGAAAGATTGAAGGCAAGAGGAGAAGGGGACGACAGAGGATGAGATGGTTGGATGGCATCACCGACTTATGGACATGAGTTTGAGTAAGCTCCAGGAGACGGTGATGGACAGGTGTGCTGCAGTCCGTGGGGTCACAAAGAGTTGGACACAACTGAGCGACTGAACTGAACTGATTTATGGAGGAGAGTGGTTCAATATAAGGATCATTGCTGTTCCACTTAAATAAAAAGCCTCCACAATGTAAACAAAATAGTATTCAAAATATGATAGAAGGAAATTTTCTTGTGTGGAAGAATTAAATCTGTAGTCTGATTAGGCTCCAATAAAAATAGACAAGAAGTAGTGATTATCCTGATTAAACTATTGCATTTCAGTTATAATAGAGAACTGTCTAAAGGCATTTGGGAGAAAAGGTGTTAAGAAAACAGCCTGACCTTACATTTGTTCGCGACATTGTTGAGGCAAAGAAAGTGTGATACCACAGTTAGGTAAGATGTCATTTATATATCAAGGCAATTGAAAAGGACACAGAAGAATTCAGTCAGTACAGCAGCCATGGGCCCTTTTTGAGAGAAAATTAATACTACTTAAAATCAAATTCATCCAAGCAAAGGCTAAACGGAGGAGTTACAGTATAATGACGAGTGTAATGCTGAGTGCTAAGAGTGCTGAGACCTCTTAGCACTTGCTAAGAGACCTTGTGAAACTGTGTTAGTTAAGAGGGAAATAGTATAAACTGAAACTATGAGAGTCAGAGTCCCCTTTCGTGTGCAAAAAAGAAACACTCATTTATCAAATCTGTAAGAAATCAAGGAATAATAAACACTTACGAGCCCTCTCACACACAAAACTGGCAGTGAAATTCAGGCATCCAAACAGTAGGCTAATTAAAGAACTTGGGAACGTGTAGACCTTAGGAGGAGGACTAGTGTGAGCTTTGAGTCTGCTGAAATGTAGATCTAAGATCAAAAAACTGGAAATTATGGCTGCACAATAAAATGTAAAAGTTATAGACCTTGACACAGTGAAAAGAATAATAAAACAAAAAAAATGAGGTACAGGAAGCGTCGTTTTTTCATCTTTAACATCTGTGATACTGGAGCTGTGATACTGTAAGTTTGGAGCATGTAGTTATAAAACATAAGGACACAATAAAATCAAAGTGAAAAATTTTTTTCTCCTTCCATATTTCAGATTATTGAATGTTTTGGAAGTAATAGCTCCCTTCAAGCACTTTAATAAGCTTAGAGAATTTGTTCAAATGAAACTTCCTCCAGGCTTTCCTGTAAAATTAGGTAAGAGAAAAATTGTTGTGTAAGTTTAATGTCTATTAGAAATACAGAGCTGTTTACTAACATTTAAAAAGAAATACTCTTTGAAGGAATATGGATTTCCTAGTTTATAATTTTATGTTGTTTTCTGTAATTACATGCATTGATATTCATACTTTGTCAAATATATAAAATGCTTGATGAAAACTCCTTGATTTAAAGCAAATGTAAGTGAGGGACATACAAATATTTCATTCAAGAGGGTGTGAGTGAACTTATACACTGTGATAATATTTTAGTGTGAAATCGAGAAACAGGATTTTAGCCCATATTTTCTGCAGATTCTGAGCTTCTGAACAGTGGGAATATTTCTGGGGTCAACAGTCACTATTCAGTGATAAAGTAATACTTATTACATTTTATTTTTCAGTCTTAAATATTTAAACTTAATTTCACTTTAAACAATGATCTTTCAAAACAGTAAACTCATTTTGTATATAAATATCTTCTTAACTATATTAGAAAAAGAGGAGTAAGACACTATTTACAGGTTCTTTAGGAGTTGAGGCTTAGATTTAGCAGTGATTTCACCTCCATCGGGGGCTTCCCAGGTGGCTCAGATGGTAAAGTATCTGCCTGTTGCAGGAGACCAGGTTCAATCCCTGGGTTGGGAAGATCCCCTGGAGAAGGAAATGGCAACCCGCCGCAGTACTCTTGCCTGGAAAATTCCATGGATGGAGGAGCCTGATAGGCTACAGTCCATGGGGTCACAAAGAGTCAGACACAACTGAGTGACTTCACTTCACTAAGCTCCATGGGGGCCTTCAATACCATCCATCGATCCAGCCACCAAGTATTTAATCAGTGCTTACTGTGTGCTGAACCCTTTTCTGATGATGAGAGACAATGAAAATCCCTGTCCTTTTGGTGTTTATATTCTGGGGTAGGGAGTATTATAGAGTAAATATAACTTTTATATAATTCCTCTGATATATTTATCTTGTTTCACTCAATATTACTGACTCCACATCTCATAACAATTAGGGCAGGTGCTATACTCCCAGAAGTAATGCTTTTATTACTAAAAATTAAACCCAACCTTCTCAGTTTTTCAAATTTGGGAATAAGCATATTGTGAATTAAAATTGATCTTAAAACATACTCTCAATATGTCATTCTAGATTCCCTTTGTGATATAAAAGTGCTGAGAACCCAATATCTACTTGAGTAAACCAATGATAAGATTGTAGGCAGAAATTGCTAAAAACTAAAGAAGAGCTGAGTGTTTGAGTTATGGATCATCACATAACTTTTTCTGCAGAAGCTTAAAATCCCACTGTCTTTATCTATAGCCAGAAAATAGTTCAGGCATTGGACTCTGTTCTGTATATTGTATTTAAGAGCACAGTGACAAACCTGAATAGAGGGCAGGGATTAAGTATAAGAAACTATTACTTTTCACATTTTTTTAAGTTCCAAGCCAAAATCAAACCTCACAATACAAGTTTTTGTGAAAAAGAAACACTTTGGTTATATGGGAAAAAAGTCTACAGCACTTTTTTGTAGGCATTTCTCTGACATAAAGCTTTATTGACAAGGGATTTATAATTTTTTGCTTATATACTTAATAGGGAATTTGCTTAAGTATCTCTCTCGTCTCTGTCTTTCTTTTACAATGCCCCTATAAAATCTAGTCCTAGGTCAGTTTAATCTTCAGTCATTTCTGTTTCTATATTTAGGATAGAAGGTACAACTGAGGGGGGAAATCTGGAAATTGTTAACACAACTGTATGTTTTCAAAATGAGCCAGAGCTTTTTTTTTTTTTTGGCCGAGCTGCACGTGGACTCTTCATTGCTGTGATCGGGCTTCCATAGTTGTTTCTCTTGTTGTGAAACATGGGTGTGGGCTTAGTTGCCCTGTGGCATGTGGGGTCTTAGTTCCCCAACTCCAGGATCAAACCCATGTCCCCTACACTGGAAGGGGGACTCGTAGCCACTGGTGTGTGCGCGTGCTAAGTCGCTTCAGTTGTGTCTGACTCTGTGCAACCCTATGGACTGTAGCCCACCAGGCTCTTCTGTCCATGGGATTCTCCAGGCAAGAATACTGGAGTGGGTTGCCATGCCCTCCTCCAGGGGATCTTCCTGACTCAGGGAACAAATCTGTGTCTCTTATGTCTCCTGCATCGATAGGTGGGTTCTTTACCATTCGGGCCACCTTCTCTGGACCACCAGGGAAGTCCTCAGCCAAAGCTTTAAATGCTAATTTTGAATGATATTTTCTTTTATTTGCTGCTTCTCTCACTTTGCTTTCAAAGGCTAAATCTGAGCCTTCTTCAGCAGTCCCCATCCGCATCCCCTCCATTACTTTCTCCCACAGTCTAAGCAGATGAGTTTTTTTGTTTTCTTAGTTACAAAAAGAGGCCATCAGAAATAATGAGACCTCCCTTTACTCCCAACCTCTCATACAAACTTTTTTGCCCCAAGCGCTATCTTTTCTTCTAGCTTTTCTATCTCAGTGTAAGTGGTGTCCCTTTTCTTAGCTTGAGTAATCTCTTCACTTGTACTATGGATCTGTTCTCCTTCCCGCTTTTTAAAAAAGCTTGCTCTGTTTTCCTACATTTCTCCTTTACTTCCCAACTGCTCTAGTACAGCCTTCTTCTCTTAGCTGTTAGGCTGTGTTCAGGTTTTTAAAATTCAACCAGTCAGAGGTCTTTCTCCTTTTAAAATTCAACCAATCTAGGAAATTTCCTAGTGGCCTGGTAGTTAGGATTCTGGGCTTTCACTGTCATGGCCTGGGTTCAGTCCCTGGTTTGGAAACTGAGATTCCCCAAGCTGTATGGCATGGCCAAAAAAAAAAACAAGTCAGGCTCAGGGAGGTGAGGGGAGATGGCCAAACTTCAGAGAAGAATTCAACCAATCTAATAAAACAATCCCTTTAGCTCCACCCTACCCAGCACTTGCCTTTAACCTTTGCTTTTCATAGCCAAGTTACTCCAAGTCTACTTTTATCTCTCCATTCTTTCTATTTATATTTATATTATAAATAGGGGAAAGTGAAAAGGAGATAAAGGGAGGCAAGGTTTTTCTACATCACTTGAACTGCTAAAATGATGACATCAGGAACCAATGATAAATTAGTTATATATAATATATACTTAGAGCAGCCACCAAAAAAAAGGTGTACAAAGAGATATACTCAAAAATACTAGAGATAAATACAAATAAAATTCTACAATGTGGTCATGTCAGGACTCTCTGGTGGTCCAGTGGTTAAGACTCCATGCTTCTACTGCAGAGGTTGTGGGGTTTGATCCCTGATCGGGGAAGTTCTGCATACTGCATGGTGCAGCCAAAAGTAAACAAACAAATAAATAGTATTCCTGTAACCTCAGGAAGGCAAGAAAAATACATGAAAAAAGAGATGACAAAAAAAGCAATGAAATAGCAGAATTGTCTTAGTATATAAATAAATATACATTAATGTAAACAGTCTAAACAGAGCATTTAAAAGATAGATTGGAAAAATAGATTAAAAACCATGATTCAGCTACATGCTGTCTTCAAGAAGCTCCCTTCAAATATGATTTTGGCAAGTTGAAAATGAATGGGTGGAAAAAGATGTATCATGAAAACATGAATCAAAGGGTAACAGGACTAGATATATTAATATTAGACAAAGTAGATTTCAGAGTAAAGAAAATTATGGGGGGGGGGGGGCGGCGGGTATTACATAACAATAAAGGTATTAATCCATGAAGAAGAAAGCAATCTTAAATATGTATACACCAAACAACAGAACTGTAGGATGGTGAAGCAAGAACTGAAAGAAATGAAAGGGAAAATAGATTTTCAATTATAATTAGAGTCTGCAACATCCTTCTCTCAACAGTTGACAGAACAACTAGAAAGAAAATCAGCAAAGATATTATAGAACAGCTCTATAACACCATAAACCAGAGCACCTAGTTGGCATTTATGGGAACACTTTACCCAACATCAGCAGGGTACACTTTTTTTTTAAATGGAACATATACCAAGATAGGCTGTATCTTGGGCTATAAAACAAAACCTTAAGAATTGAAAATGAATGGAAACCAGTCACAGTAGAGTCAAACTAGAAATAATAACAGGAGAATCTCCAGTTTGTGGTATTCTGTTAGGCCCTCTTCTAAATAATATATGGGTCAGTGGTGAAATCTCAAGGGAAAAGAATATATTGAACTGTATGAAAATAAAATTAAAAATATCAAAATTTCAGGTACGACTTGGCAACTGAAAAACAACAAAAAAATAAAACCACAGTGAAACAAATAAAGTGCAGGTTGGTCAGTCATGTCTAACTCTTTGCAACCTCAAGGATACTCCATGGAATTCTCCAGGCCAGAATACTGGAGTGGGTAGCCGTTTCCTTCTCCAAGGGATCTTCTCAACCCAGGGATCGAACCCAGGACTTCCACATTACAGGCGGATTCTTTACCAGTTAAGCCGCAAGGGAAGCCCAAGAATACTGGAGTGGGTGGCCTATCCCTTCTCCAGAGGATCTTCGACCCAGGAATCGAAGTGGGGTCTCCTACATTGTAGGTGGATTCTTTAGCAGCTGAGCTACCAGGGACGCCTAAAGCCACAGTGAGATCATTATATACATCTAACAGGATGGCTAAAATAAAACATTGTTGGGGCTTCCCTGATGGTCCAGTGATAAGAATCTGTCTGCCAATGCAGGGGACACTAGTTCTATTCCTGGTCTGGGAAGATCCCACATGCCACAGAGAAACTAAGCCTGTGCTCCACAACTCCTGAGCCTGCGCTCTGGAGCCCGCGAGTCACAAGAGAAGCCACTGCAATGCGAAGTCTGTGCACCACAGCTAGAGAGTAGCCCCCGCTTGCCACAACGGATGCAAGTCCATGAGCACAACCGAGACCCAACGCAGCCAACAAGAAATCAATAATACTATTTTAAAAAGCCAAGACATTGTGACAACTCCAGATGTTAATGCACATGTGAGGAAACTGGATCCATCACTCATACATTGCTGGTGGTTATGTAAAATGGTACAGCCACTCTAGAAAACGTTTTAGCTGTTTCTTTAAAAAAAACAAAAACATAAAACTAACTACCCAACATCCAAGCAGTCAGGCAATTGCATTCCTAGCTTTTTGTTCCCCCCAAATAAAGATATACTCACATAAAGGCCTGTATACAAAAATAAGTTTGTAACAGCCTTAAGCTAGAAACAGCGGAGCTTCTTGGTGCAGATTCTCTTCCTCTCTTCTGAGATAGAGTTCTCTCTCGATTTTCTTCCTGCTGCCCTGACTGCTCCTTCTGGAACACATCTCTCCTGTTACTTTTGTCATCCTACATTATATCCTCATTATCTCTGTCCAAGCTTAATTCAAATGTGTTACTAGTATTCTCACAACCATCCACTGATTTCCATCTCATCCAGAGTAAAAGCCAAAGACTTTGCCTTGACTTAAACCCCACTTGATCTGGCTGCCTACTTCTCCTCAGACCTCATCTTCTACTAACCTGTCCCTTACTCATTTGGCTGTAGTCAAACTGATCTCCCACCTGTCCCCAGAATAAACCATACTGTTTGATTTTAGGGCTTTTTTTAAAACTTATTGCCTTTACTTAGAATTTTCTTCCTCTAGGCAACTGTATAGTTTCTTTTCTCAGGTCTTTGCTGAAAGGTCACTTTATTGAGGTTTGCTTTTGAACCCTAATCAAGAACTCTTACCCTCAACAATGAAATTGCCTATCCTCCAACTTGCTTTGTCTTTTTCTGGATCCTCAGTCACAGTTACTCTTTACTTATTTGTTTGGATCTCCTAACCAGAATGTAACCTCCTTAAATGCATGATTTGTTTTCACTTGTTTACTGGTGTATATCCAGTGCCTAAAACAAGGGTCAGCAAACTTTTCTGAAAGATATTAAGTATTTTAGACTTTGCAGACCATATGGTTTCTGTCACAACTATTATCTCTAATTAGAGAATGAAAATAGCCATAGATAGTAAGTAAACCATGTGTTCCAATAAAACTTTACTGTGGGCAATGATGTTTGAATTTCATGTAATTTTATCTGCATGAAACATTTTTTTTTAAACCATTAAAATATATAAAATCTTTTCTAGCTCGTAGGCCTTGCAAGGCCCAGGCAACAGGCCTTAATTTGCTGACCTCTGAATCAGAACAGAATCTTCACTCAGTAGGCCCCAATGAATTATCTTTTCCTCAGGAATAACTGGAAAAACTCTGTAATCCTTATGTTGATTTCTGTGTTTAGTTATTTTTATGAGAATATTACTTTCTGCAATAAAATACTAGGTTTGTAACAGTCAGACTTAGTTTATGGTATGCCTTTATCCTAGACAGACATTCAACTTAGCTTTCATAGATTCATTTCAGACTTTTAAGGAGGCTTTCAAGTTTATTTCACAGATGAAATCCTTGAGCCTGATAAGTTAAATGACTTGCAGCAATCAACCCAGATTTTATAATTTGTGTTCTTTCCAATAAATTGTGTTAGGAATAAAACTAAGCAGAGTGATCAAATTTTGAGTTTTAATTTTTTAAAAATAACTTTATTCATTTATCTGTTTTTGGCTGTGCTGAGTCTTCGTTGTTTTGCGTGAGCTTTCTCTGGTTACTGTGAACTGGGACTACTCTTCGTTGCAGTGCCAGGGCTTCTCACTGTAGTGGTTTTCTTGTTGCAAAGCACAGATTCTAGGCGCGCAGGCCAGTGATTGCAGCTCGTGGTCTCTAGAGCACAGGGCTCATTAGTTGCAGTTGCACCCGCTTAGCTTTTCCATGGCATGTGGAATCTTCTCAGATCAGGGGTTGAATCCATGTCCTCTGCTTTGCTTATTCACTGCGCCACCAGGGAAGTCCCATTTGGTCATTTTTGATGTCAGATTTAACTCACAATTTCAGCTAGAAATGTATATTATTTAGAAAAATATTAGGCTGTGGTGGTATGATATTACTCCAGTTCCGACAAGATTGTTTTTATCTCATATATGTAAGTGATGGATTGTTTTTAGTGTTTTAGAAACAAAGAAGGATTAATGCATTTCATGTGTTAAATGAAAAAAAAAATCAGCTCAGATTCAGAATCTATACACTACATTCTAAAGAAAATATATCAGAATGCAAAAAAGTACAATGTAGCCATCCCTTTGCCCGAAGAAAAAGAAAAAATAGTCTAGTGGAATCTGCCATTATAGTTCTAAGATTGGGGAGCAGTGGGACCTTGATTTGATGTAACTCTTGATGCCTTGGTGTCTTTCTTTTCTCATGAGTAGCCAAACGTCTCCCCCCACATCCTTCATCCCTGCCAAATACACTCATATTAGACATGTATTAGGGTTTGTCTGGTCCCTGAATAATGCTTTTTTACATTTTAAGGAATATATATATTTCTCTCTCTCATAGTATTTCATTGTCTATAAGTAAGTTACCATTTCATTTTACAGTGTTACCATTAATTGTCCTCTCTAGATATACCCGTGTTTCCTACGATCACAGCCACTGTGACTTTTCAGGAGTTTCGATATGATGAATTTGATGGCTCCATCTTCACCATACCTGAAGACTACAAGGAAGACCCAAGCCGTTTTCCTGATCTTTAACTGACACAGAAGATGATGCCATTCAACCAAGGAAGGCTAGAGATTGCAGAGACCCCAGAGTGAATCCAAATAGAAGGGACAAATGCTTTCATCGAGGAAAAGGGAATTATGTTGACTCGACACATCAGTGATATAATGAAATGGGCCTCTAATAAGAATTTCAGCAAGTTTCCTGATGTGCCATTTTCAGTCTTTTTAAAAATATACATATTATAAGTGTAATAGTTTGACACCTTAATGACCCCACTTCCTTCTTATGTAAAACAGCTATGAGTGCTGTGATTTGTTTTTAAAAATTTTTACACTTCTTGTTGAAATATATATGCATATATCTATATCTATATCTAAAACACTCCTGGACCATTAACATAAATTAAATGTCTTAAGAGATATGAAGCCCTTTTAAACTTGTCATCTTATATTCAAGGTGACCTTTATAAATATTCCTTCAAGCTTTGTTTTCATAAAATGTAAAGTATGTAACATTATGTATAGTTCAGTAATTTGAATGTTCGTTCAATATAATGAACTAGAAGGAATGCAGTTTTCTGTAGATGAATGAACCAAATGGTAACCATTAAACAGTTGCATTTATATGTTGCAATACATTTCAGAAGGAGCGTTCACTCTGCAGGGAATAAGGTACCTCCTTTAGCACCTTAGTGCAATTCATTGTGGTGCTATTTGTTTTTACCTGAATTCTTTCTTCAATGGAAAATGTTTGTTAATAATCTTCCTTTCATAGAACCTCGGTTTTTTTTTTCTAAACTTGAGTTTAAAAGTCCTTTTTTGTGTTCATGATAAGGTACAGTTAGCATGCTTAAAGATACTCTTCTTCCAAATCTGAGCACTTTAAAGAAATTCCAAATATTTAAACTTGCTTCCTAATAAGTGCACATCATTCTGATTATTTCGTTTGTTTTTAGTGGTATATGGATGCATTTGTGTCAGTTTTAAAAACAATCCACATATTTTGGACATCCCTACATATTTAATGCTTTCAAAATAAGGTAAAAACATTTTATATGCTAACAGAATATATTTGTTACAAGTTAAATTCCAGAAACGTACTCAAGACTGACAATTCCTACTGTTATTTTTTTAAGTCACAAGAAAATATTTATTGATTTTAATTACCTACAGTGTTTAAATCATGCATTATTCATTTTTGCACTTAAAATCTTTCATACTTATTCCAAGATGGTTTGAAGGTCCAAGGATGAAAATAAATTAGGGAGAATAATGTATTAACAGTCATAAAATGTTTCGTTAAAGAACTTAGCTGAAGAAATGTTTTTAAATGTATCCTGAGAAATGTGTCAGAATGGATGTCAAGTTTTTTAGAGTGATCAGTAATTTAAACTTTTTCCAGGATTTTAAATAATTTGAATGAGTTTAGAAACCTTTATTGAAGAGATGATTTATTTAAAAATCCAAAGCATCAACCGTAAGAAATTTTATAATAAACGTCTTTGAAGCTGCATCTTCCATGCTGATACCTACTACACTGCATATGTTGCCAGTCTACTAAATGTATTTTATATGATGAAACATAATCATAGTTAAAAAAATTCAAAGACCAGTTACTACCTTATGTGGGTCTGTTGAATTCTGTGGAAAGAGTGGGTAAAACCATACTAGGTTTATTGAATAGAAGTTGATCCCTATTATTTTGGGAATGTTTTGATCAAGTGACTTAGAGATTCTATTATCCTGTCAATGATTATATGAGGTTTTGAGAGACTGAAAGGCAGTGAATGATCACTGTTGCTCTTAGGCTCCCTTACTTTGTGGCAATATGGTATACTTTCAGGAATATACTGCAGATCTTTTTTGTACTAATTCAGTGGGGGGGGGAAATGGTACATTGCAGCTTAGGACTTATCAATTCCCTACAAGCTGTGACTTTTGCCGGGGTACACTGGAGGTAGGAAGACTACTGAAAACTTTTGCACTTGGATTTTAACTTTCTCTCATAAATAATAATAGAAAGAAATTATCCATTCCAAAATGTCTTTTATCTGACCACAAAGGACAGGTATATGTCAGTATCTCTTATGATGGTAAAACTAAGGAGCTATTTAATGCAAATAAACTTTTCACAATATTAGACTTTTCAAAATGTGCCTTTTAATCCAGCTAATGAGTGAAGCTATATGCTGTTTCAAGTAGATAAAAACTTTATATTTTGATACTCTTACATGAAAATCTAAGTTTTATAATGTAGGTTCATAAAATTCTCTATGCCTTCCATTTGTGATTAAAAAACTTGTTTAAAAATTGGACTATAAAATGGTTACCTTAAATGGCTACTTAAAAGGCTCAATATACCCTGCCACCACTATGGTTTCAGAAGAATAGTCTTGTCTTAAAAGAAAATTCCCTAAAGACAATTTGCCTCTCTCTGCAGACTAGACATTCATGTACAGAAAATTATGAAGCTTCATTAAGAGGGAGGCACAAAGCTGATGCTCTGATAATATTTTGAGTATAGCTACACACAATGGTCTGGAAATGGAACACATTTCAGAGAAGCTGAAAAACTATTCAGTTTCTTTCTCCTGCTTAGAACTGGTATTGAGCCCCACTCACACAAAAATGTTTTCGTAGTGTTATTCATGCACAGCTTATCATTCACATCTTGAGGGAAGGGTGGTCAATAACAAGTGTTTTACTAAAGCTTCTCCCTAGTTTCCACTTAGCCTACAGCAGAGCTTGTTTCGAGGCCACAAAGGACTAAAGAAAAATTAAATTAAGGGGTGCTTCCTTTTGTTCATTCATATTATTTTTTTATTTGCCAACATGGTTTCCCTGGTGGCTCAGATGGTCAAGAATCTGCCTGCAATGCAGAAGACCTGGTCAAAAGATCCTCTGGAAAAGGGAATGGCTACCCATTGCAGTACTCTTGCCTGAATTCCATGGACAGGAACCTGGTGGGCTACAGTCCATGGGGAGGAAGAGTCAAACACAACTGAGTGACCAACACACAACATGGTTGACAAACAGTTCTAAAAATCTAGGTGAATTAGAAGTCCTGTTTGTAGTATGCTAACCTTTACTGTTGAGTTGGGAGAATTACTGATTAGTATAAACACAATATGCCTCTACTGTTAGCTCCAGCAAAAGCTATCTTAATGGTATTTTCCAAAATGACCAAAATGTATCTTTTCCAAAATACCTAAATTTGGGAACTTTAAAAGACAACTGACAGTGAAACTTTGATATGTGACTTAACTACCTGTGATGATCTTTAATTGGAGGATAATTACTTCCCAATAATGTGATGGTTAATGCCATGAGGCAATACCTGTGATGATTTTTAAAAATTGTTATAGCCCATTTTAGAATAGTGCTTCTGGCTATGGCACATATGGTACATAAACTTTTAGCTGTTTTAGTTCATCCTTGTGGGTTCCAGCTTGTGGTTTCAATTTAACCTCAACCCCTCCAACCAGCCTGGTGTTCTTGACTCCTGTGGACTTGAGTCTCCAGCATCAGATGCATAGTATAGACAATTTTGAGACCATTAAACCAGCTCCCACAATTAAGGTCAAATCTCTAACAAACCTTTGAGTCATTCTGCTTCCTGGACTGAATGCTGACTGAAAAGAAGAGCAAAACTATACGATGCTAACCTGACGCTTGTCTTCCAAAACCTGGTATTTAACACCTACTGTAAATTTTAAGTATATTCTTACGGATATCCCCACTGGTAAAGAATTAGCATGGTTCACACCTGAGTTATTTTGCTAAAGACTGTCTGAATGAATTTTAGGTATTCTTTGATACTAAAATAGGAACAAAAATAGAATACTCAGAATCAACAACTCAATAGTTTCAGACATATTCTGAAAGTACCAATAGTATCTCCATTACATCCATATTTAATAGTCTCATTTAAAAACTACCGCTTGGGGCTAGTGCACTGGGACGACCCAGAGGGATGGTATGGGGAGGGAGGAGGGAGGAGAGTTCAGGATGGGGAACACATGTATACCTGTGGCGGATTCATTTCGATATTTGGCAAAACTAATACAATTATGTAAAGTTAAAAAAAAAAAAAACCTACCTCTGTAACAGACATATTTAAATATCCTTAAATATATACATATACTTGATTAGAGAAGTATTTTAGATAGGAGTGAAATGTATTAGAGAAGTATTTTAGATAGGAGTGAAATGTATTAGCTAGACTTGAGACAGAAGGAAAAGAATGCTAATCTTAATCCCAGCACAGAAGACTTCAAACAGCATAGACCACTTAATCAGGTGCCAAGTGAAGAAAGTGGTATTGCTCTAAAAGCTGGCTTATGCAGCCTATACGGTAACTAGAACCTGTTTTAAGATGCAGCTCCAAGGTAAATGTAAAATTAGTTTTCACTGTGCCCAGGGAGTTTTTCTTTCCTTTAAATGACTATAGTTTTTCCTACCTTCCACATGGAAATCACTACCAGGAAGCTTATTATCCAAAATCTATATTCACAAAAACATAAAGGGCAACATAGCCATAACTGCAAGAAATTTATCCTTGCTTTTGCTAAACCATTACCCCAAACTAAAATTGTATATAGCTTTGAAAAGCACCATAATTAAATAGTAGGTACCACTTATTGGCCCAGGTGTACAGGGCTACACTTTTAACTATTTACAAGGTAAATATTACTCCCCATTTTACAATGAGAAAAACGAGTAAGACAGACAGGTCTCCCCAGCTGTAACTGAAGCCGAAATTCATGACTGGACCCTTACATGGCCACTACCTTCATTCACTCTTGAAGAATTTAAGCAAATAAATAGCACAAACATTTTTCTAACAAAACCACTTTTATTTTTAAATCATTTTTACTATCAAATACAGAACAAAACTCAGTGTGGAGGCAGTGTTCACTTGATTTCGACTCATCTGTATTAAAGGCTCATGTAACCTGCAACTCTACCTTTGTGCATAAATGTTCACTGAAAAATAACCTCAATATAGACTCCCTTTGATAGTATCTTAAGTCACTAGCACTATTTAAGGCCAAAAATTTCTTAATCCCTTTTGAGAAATTAGCATACTTTGTATTCAGAGACTAAAAGGGAATAGAATGAGTAAAATTAGGCTTAACCAAGTGAAACTGCCAATATTTTACTTGTTTCTGACTTACAAAAGACAATATCATATGGTTCAACCTTTTAGATTTTTTTCTACTAATTTTTTAAGTTTAAAGAAATGTAATTTGTGTTCAACTTTGTGTTTAAAAATGCAGTGATTATTCGGACCATTACTACAATGTCTTACTATAGACAAAATTCCTTTCCATAAAATCTTTAAAAAGTTACTACAAACTGTAAAAACAATGGTGCTTTTCTATACGGCATTTCAATTTTAAAAGATTAAAAAAAAAAAATCATACTCCAACTTGGATAAAAGCTACAATTCCAAGTCTCATTTTCCCCTTAACCCCGGCCACTCAAACACTACTCATTTCATAAATGAATAAATATACTATTTAGTACTGTACAGTAGATACATACCATTGAGTTTCTATACTATTCCAGAAAAGTTAAGTTTATATTCACCAAAAATATAAATTTACTAAATATAGGTGGGATCATTTGTTTATCCTAAAGTTCATTGCTTTACTCAACACAAATCCTACACCCAAAATATAAGAAATAAAATTACACTTAAAAAGACTGTTTTAGAAATTAAACTAATTTTGACAATTCTGATGGCAACTAATCACTACCAATGGATTTCATTTTACTGCTATATTAAAATATGTGGTCTGCAAGGAGAAAGAACTTGATTTGTAAAATGAGTGAGGTAAATGCCATACATTCAACAATGTAAATAAATACAAATACGTTTTTACAGAACATAAACATAAGTTTAAGGGTTTTATTATCAAAGTCATGTAAAACAATTTCAGAAACTGTACATCAACATGGCACAGACTGTAGCCTACTTTTGTTTTTACTGCACAAAAGTAAAGCTTGGAAACTCCTGTAAGAAAACAGTTGCCTAACTACTTTGCATTTAACATGGAATCACTGTGTGCATAAGATTACTACTGCAGTAACAGTAACACAAAATTTATTGGTTTTATACAACTTGAGATCAAATAAAAAGTACATTATCAAGTAGATTTGTCTTATTTTTAAAAGCATATGAAGGTCAATTTAAAATGCACTATCCCCTTTTCCAACAATGAGATTAAAACAAATTAATAAAAGCATGGAAAACAAACTCAGGACAAAAGCTAACTTTCTTTTACAGATGGACTTCAGGATAGGCAAACAGCTCTCACTGATGTAGATATGGAATAAATTATTTTAGGAAAAAAAATTCCCAAACACCTTATGAAAAAGTATACAACTCTACTTCAAAATATGCTATTTACTTACTGCCAAAGACAGTTTCATTTGAAATCTTGTTTCTGTAATTAAAGCCTAATTATAGCCATCAAAAAAGGTTAGTGCATATATAACCTTTCAAAGTTAAACAAAAGCCACAAAAATTTAGCCACAAGGCTTAAAGGATTATCTATTTCAAATGCTCATTTCCAGATGTAACTATAAGAAGGTTAATTTGTCATGTCAACAAACGACCATAAGTAGATCCATCATGTTGAAGGATTTTAATGACATTTAGGATATTCCTGCCACAATTAACATGCAATCAGTGCATTCCCTACATGGCTCTATTACGGCAATGAATCAAATTCTAGAAATACTATAAGTGAACTTACTTAATAAAGGAGATCATACAACATAAACAATCCATGCCTGCTGTAGATGCATGCAGCTTTTCGTTTTTGTTATGAAGCAGCACCAGAATAGTACAACTGCTTGGTTACTCAATCAGATTTCACCCTGTCACGAATTGGTTACCCCTGTATCATTTTCCTAAAAGCTTTTGGATGTAAATAACTAATATCAACATCAGGAGCTTTATAACCATTTATGACTCAGCTGTATACATCTAGGCTTGAGATGAACAAATACAGCATTAAGAAATCACACAGGAATGACACTGATGCACGTACACAGATTCCCACAGAGGCATGGTTCAGTCACTCATATCCATGTCTTCTTCATGATGATCATCCCCATTCACTTTGGACTCTCTTAGTGAATCACCAGTTCCCTTTTCCACAGAACATTCTTTTTTAGGAGAACCTGGTTCTGCTGGTTTCTTCTCTTCCTTTTTCTCCTTCTCGCTGTCATACCCCTGTTCCTCTTCATCGTAGTCCCGTGTAACCTGCTTTGCCAAGGAGAATAAGAAAAGTAAACGTCTTCACAGGAAAATCACTTCTTTAAAATACCAACATCAACCAAAACACCAAAATAAATTAGTTTGTAAACATACTTTTACATCTTTATCACTCTCTGATTTTCTTTCCCGTTCTTTTTCCTTATCTTTACTTTTCTTCTTCTTGCTTGTAGATCGCTCTCTTTCATCTCTGCTTCTTTCTTTGTCTTTATCTTTCTTCTTCTCCTTTTTATGTCTAGAATGACAGTAAAATGCTCACCAGATGCTTGAAACAAAGTGCTCAAGAATTTTTGCCATTATTTAAATAGCAATAAGTTTAGATTTGTTTTAGATGGTAAGCTTGATGTAAGTTCACTGCTATAAGGAGGTTAACAAAAATCCAATTTCAAATCACTGGACACAAGCTGTATACAAGTAACACAGGGAAGAAGACTGTAACTTGATTACAGGTCTAAAATGCCTAATCATAAACAGTGTTTATTATAACAATCTCAAGTCATGAAGAGAATGTTATCAGCACATTCTTAAGTATTTTAATTCCTGAGAAGGAAGAAAAATCCTAGGACAGTTTCTGAAAAACAGGATAGATCTAATAAAAGATTAATACTTACCTTCTAGGGGATGGTGAGCGAGACAATTTTCTTTTGGGAGACCTAGGCTTTTTAGGAGATCTTGTGCCACTTCTGCTTCTTCGTCGTCGTCTCTCTCTAGAACAACAAATGTGCAAACTAGACTTTAAAATACAGTGTTATTCAAAAAATGCAGGCACATCATAGCAGATGTGTCTGCAATGGAACTCCACTAGAAACAGAAAACTCCATTTTCAAATACTGTTTGGAGCTGAAGAAGCAAATGGGTAATAAAAGTTGGCAACTTTTTGGGGGCAAACTATGTGCCTTTACTTTAATGCCCTTGGGAAAGCCCTAATTTCTAGCAATTCTTAAAGACATGATGTCATCAAAACATCAGCAATGTTAAGCTCAAGGAAAAACTGATCCACAAAGGTTCTAATTCAAGTCTGAAGTAAATCATTATCCAAAGAACCAGCTTTAGATTCAGTCAATGGACAGAACATGTAAAGGATTAGTATGTTGTGTTATGGAAGGCAGTTGCTAATAAAATTCACAACTACTTCTAAATCATTAGTAAAACTTAGAGAACCGAGAACTAGAGTTAGTGGTGGTGGTTGTTTAGTTGCCAAGTTATGTCTGACTCTTTTGCAACCCCAAGGACTGTACACCCACCAGGCTCTTCTATCCATGGGATTTCCCAGGCAAGAATACCGACGTGGGTTGCCATTTCCTTCTCCAGGGGATGGTCCCGATCCAGGGATCAAACCCACCTCTCCTGCACTGCAGGCTGATTCTTTACCACTGAGCCATCAGCAAACGGGGATCAAACTGACTTCCTGTTGTCCAGCAAATCACATCCCTAATCCAATCCCTATTTTGAGCAATTAGCTTTTTATGATATACCTCCTCTTTAAATTGACTTAAAAAAAGTCCTGTTTCTACAATACAAACAGATGGAAAGTTTTGCTGTGTTCTTGGACTAGAAGTACCAATACTGTTAAAATGACTACACTACCCAAAGTAATCTTTAGATTCAATGCAATCCATGTCAAAATACCAATGGCACTTCATGCAGAATTAGAAGAAACAATTTTAAAATTTGTATGGAAACAAAACAACCTTGAATAGCCAAAACAATCTTGATATAGAGAGAAACAAGAGCTGGAGGAATCACATTCCCTGGCTTCAAACTATACTACAAAGCTACAGTAATCAAAACAGTATGGTACAGGCACAAAAACAGACACATAAATCAATGAAACAGAATAAGAGTCCAGAAATAAACCCACACACTTATGGTCAGGAGGCTAGAATATACAATGGAGAAAAGATAGTCTCTTCAATAAATGGTGCTAGAAAAACCAGCTGTGTGTAAAGGAGAGAAATTACAACATTCTTTAATTTCATATGCAAAAATAAAGTGGATTAAAGACCTAAGTGTAAGACCAGATACTATAAAACTGCAGGAAAAGACCAGTAGAACATTCTCGGACATAAATCATAGCAACTTTTTTTTTGGCTCCATCTCCTCAAGTAAATAAAAGCAAAAAACACAAATGGGACCTAATTAGAGATTTTGCACAGCAAAAGAACCATAAACAAAACAAAACAGACAACCTACAGAACTGGTGAAAATATTTTCAAACAATTTGACTGATAAGGCATTAATCCCCAAAATATACAAATAGCTCATACACCTCAGTATCAAACAAACAAACTAATCAAAAATGGGCAGAAGACCTAAACAGGACATTTCACCAAAGAAGACATACGGATGGCCAAAAGTGAAGATGCTCAACACTGCTAATTATTAAGAGAAATGTAAATCAAAACTACAATGAATTATCTATCACCTCACAGTGGTCAGAACAGCCATCATCAAAAAGTGTACAAATAATAAATGCTGGAGAGGGTGTAAAGAAAAAGGAACCCTCCTACACTGCTGGTAGAAATGTAACCCCAATATTCACAGTACCATTTTTTAATAATTCTCAAGATAGAGAAGCTATGTAAGTGTTCATCAACAGAAGAATGGATAAAGAAAATTGTTACTATTTATACAACAGAATATTAGTAAGCTATAAAAAAGAATGAAATTGTGCCATCTGCAGCAATATGGATGGACAAGGAGGGCATTTAAGCAAAGTGAAATAAGTCAGACAGAGACAAATACTGTAGGATATAACTTACACATGTAATCTAAAAAACAGAACAAACTAGTGAATATAACAAAAAAGCAGACTCAAGATACAGAGAGAAAACTAGTGGTTACCACTGTGAAGAGGAAAAGGCAGGGGACATTATACGGGTAGAGGATTAAGAGACACAAACTATTAGGTGTAAAATAAGCTACTAGTTTATACTTTACAACACAAGGAATATAGCCAATATTTTATAACAACAATAAACAGAACAGAGTCTTTAAAAATTGTGATTTGCTATACTGTGTACCAACTATACTTAAAAACCCACCTAATGACAAGCTACTATTAAGTTTAAGATAGACTCAAGGATGTCTTATGCAACATGGGGAATATAGTCAATATTCTGTAATAACTATAAGGGGATAGTAAACTTTAATAAAAAAAAACCTGATTAAATGAAAAAAGTATATGATTTAGACACAAATAAAAAAAATTAAGCCCAATACGCTTTGTCTTCATTTTGGCAGTCAAATGAAGCTTTAAAGAACAAAAAACCACAAGCTGTCTATGACCCCTGTCCTGGAAACGTTACACAGAACTTTCCCTTCATCAAATGTTTATTAAGCTTGTCAGGGTTGTATACATAACACTTTTTCATACTGCTTTGTGTAACAAATATTCCATATTCCTCAGAAAAGATGGGCTTTAAAAAGTTATCTTTCTGTGACCTATGATAGACTGTACAACAGCTGCAAACATGTTAGTAGGTATTCAATAAAAATGTACAGAATTTGCCATAATTTAAGAATGATTCAGGATTTCCCTGGTGGTCCACTGGTTGAGAGTCTGCCTGCCAATGCAAGGAACGTGGGTTCAATCCTGGTCTGGGAGAATTCCACATGCCACGGGGCAGCTGAGCCCTTGTGCCACAACGATGGAACCTGAGCTCTAGAGCCCACATGCCACCACAATTACTGAAGCCTGTGTGCCCCAGAGCTTGTGCTCTCCAAGATAAGAAGCCCACACAGAGCAACTAGAGTAGCTACTGCTCGCTGCATCCAAGAGAGCCTGTACACAGCAATGAAGACCCAATGCAGCCAAAAATGATAAAGAATGATTCAATAATTAAGCAGAGCAAGGCACTTATAAGCAAGTCCATTAAATAAACAAATAATATGCCTCCACTTTTTAAGGTAAGAGAATACATATTGCACATCTCATCTTTTATGCCCCTTTGCCGCCTTAGACCTATTCTGGTATTCCTTCAGCACTTATATCTGATTTCACTTTCTTTATATATACACAAAATTTTTAAAAAGACAATTTTCAACACCCCGAAGAGACCCCATGTCTTTAGCTATCATACTCCAACCACTAATCTACTTTATAGATTCATCCATTCTGTACATTCCATATGAATGAAATCATACAATGTATGGTCTGCTGTGACTAGCTTCTTTAACATGGCATGTTTTCAAGGCTCATTCATATTGTACTACCATTACTTTGACTCCTTTCTACAGATGAATAATAATCTATTGTATGAGTATACAACTTTGTTTACCCATGTTAAATGGATATTTGGGTAGACTTCTTGGTTATGATTAATGATGCCAAGAACATTCATGTATAAGTTTTTGTGCAGACATGTTTTTGCTTCTCTTGGGCGTATCACTGGGAACAAAACTGCTGTGTTAAAGAGCTCTTAATTTCTGTAGGAACTGCCAACCTGTTTTTCCAACGCAGCTGCATAATTTTACATTCTTTCTATGACTGAGTTGTTATATTCTAGGTAGAAATCCATTATTGGAAACATTTTTCTAGCACTCTTGAGGGCTGTCTTTAACAGTGTTCTTTGAAACAAAAAGTCTTCAGTTTTTATCATCCTCAAACTTGTCTATTTCTCTTTTGTTGCTTATGACTTTTGTCGTATGTAGGGAACCACTGACAAATTCCAGGTCATGAAGGTTAACATGTTTTTTCCTAAGCGCTTTTTAGTTTTGGCTTTTATGTTTAAGTGTTTTATCCATTTTAAGTTAATTTTTATAGATAGTTTGAGCCCTTAGGTGAATTTAAATAATCAAGATTAAGAAAACAAACACTGTAGTAAAATGTGTAAACAAGATAGGAAGAAAATGGAGTTAAGTATGGCCAGTCCTTTCCACCATCACATGAATGCCATGTTTAAGAATGAAAAATACATTCTCTGAAAGTTTAGAACACTAAAATTTCACCACAGCAGGTTAACTACTCTATGAAATGACACAAACTAGAACTGGCCTTGCCTCCAATTATTTTATCAACAAACCATTATGTAAGGGAAAAAAAACTATTTTAAGTACTAACATGTAATAAAATGAATCTAATGTGATAATGCAGTATACTTTAGCCATCAAATGCCTGGGTGAAAAAAAAACCCACAAACAGTTCAAATTAGGATATGAAATGCATAGAGCAAACATAAAAACTGACCTCTGTTGAATTCCATGTTATTGTAAATGAACTCTATACCATAAAGTATTAATTGGAAACTTATTCTTCACAGATTGCCTTTAGAAATCTTCACCATTAAAGTATGTAGTTCTGTACTGGAAAACATTTCACGTTCACAGCCTAATGAGTCTTTGCAAACAAAGTTTAAAAAACAACGCCAAGAATTCATAATGCCACCCTACCTGCTAGCACTTCTGGAACGTCTGGCTGTGCTATAACTTTTTGGTGGCGTTTTGGAACGTTTCTTTTCTTTGTCTTCTTTCTTTTTATCTCTAATAAATGAACACAATTTATTAATGTGTTAGAAGATTCAGTTAATAGAAAAAATATATATACAAATTACAAACAAAAGTACAATGAAATGGATTCTTATTCTTAAAATATGTTATTCTGATAAAAACTTTTAAGTTATTCTTTCAGAGCACACACGTGATGTAAACATCTACCATGAATGACACCAACCTTCTAACTGTGGCCCTGCTATGACATAATCTGGGCTATTCAATACTATTAGGAAAAAAAATCATAATGGACTGGTACTACAACCATACCTCAACTCTAAATGGTCCCTTAAGTGGTCCCAGTCATTTTTCACAAATTCATATTAAACCCCTTTATCAGAAATCTTTCAAAGTACAAATCTGAAAATATTAATTCTCTGCTTATCACTTTTCAATTCATTCCCATTGACTTCAGGATCAACTGTAAACTCCTTAGTGTGAACAGTAAAGTCTTTTTTATGTGTCATCTGTCTCAACTGTCCTGACCTCATTTCCTGGTCCTTCTACACCAACATACTCCTCATTTCAAGAATTCATGCTAACCTTGTTAAGTATTCTCTACTGGAAATCATGCTCCTGAGTCCAGTCAAATCTATCAGAATTTAATACTCAAGTCACCTCTCAATAAATCTTCCAACATCCCTAACAATGGCCCTTCCTTGGTAATTACATTAATTTCTCCCCTAGTATAAATAAAGTTCCTCAAGGGAAGGAATGCCTAATTGCTCTTTGTATAAGAGATGGTTCATTAAGTAAGCTCATTTGGCTGAATTAAGAGATGACTAGCTCTAAAACATGATTCAAAGTCTCATCAGAGGCTGAGTATACAGTAAAGCTATCACAAAATCCAAGTCCCACGTTGAGTTATACGCTTACCAAGAATAAATTTTGGGAAAAAAAAAATTTTTGTTGCTTTTTGATGTGATTCTTACTATTTTTAATCACATAATCAAATACATAAATGGGTAAAGTATAAAATATAGGGCTGTTTCTAGAAAATTAAGGCAAATATTTTTATAAAGAGATAAAACAGTTTAAAAAATAAGCGTTGCAAAATTATACTGTGTGACAGCTAAAAATGGAGGGAAAAATCTAAGTACTTTCAAGTAACAGAGTTCTTGATACTTTAAAGGTGGTTTAAACAAAAAGAAAGTGATTTTGTATCTATTATTCAAGACTGCTGCTGCTGCTGCTGCTGTGCTAAGTCGATTCAATTGTGTCTGACTCTGTGCGACCCCATAGATGGCAGCCCATGAGGCTCCCCCATCCCTAGGATTCTCCAGGCAAGAACACTGGAGTGGGTTGCCATTTCCGTCTCCTATACATGAAAGTGAAAAGTGAAAGTGAAGTCGCTCTGTCGTGTCCAACTCTTAGCGACCCCATGGACTGCAGCTTACCAGGCTCCTCTGTCCATGGGATTTCCAGGCAAGAGTACTGGAGTGGGGTGATTATTCAAGACTAGGCCTACTAATTTCAAAGGGTTTGGCCCTGTATGAAAAACAAATTACTGAATGAACGTTTAAGTCAAAATACAATGTTAAGGTATGGATGTTTTAGTTTTTAGTAAATCCTCACTGTAAGTCTTTACTGGCCTCCAAATCACATTAGACTCTTAAGTATGGTTCAGTGTCAGGAATACAGTAATATTAATTCATACTCAAAAGCTGCTCATGATGAGATATATAAA
The DNA here is from genome assembly GCF_029378745.1 of Bos indicus. NCBI lineage: Eukaryota > Metazoa > Chordata > Mammalia > Artiodactyla > Bovidae > Bos > Bos indicus. The sequence goes on from NC_091762.1 coordinate 75,203,413, forward strand.
GAAGAATTAAGAAGGCATGATTGTCTGCCAAAAACTCTGGCATATCAAGAAGTTGCTGGGAACACAAAATTCTTACCAATGGTTGAATGGAAAAGAAATGAAAAAAGGCAGTAGAAACAGCTAAGAATTCTTACTACGGAGAAATTTTACTCATTCATTGTTACTGGTTTTCTACTGTACCTGTTTTTTGACGTGCTCCTTGACCTTCTACCCCTCTCTCTGGAATGAGATCTTCTCCGTCTTGGACTTTTGGATCGTCGTCTACTCCTTGACTTAGAATGTGATCGCCTTCTTGATCTGCTTCTTGACCGCCTTATAAAGTAAAAGGAAACAGACATATGTATATAAACCTAAAAAGACTAGCTCTACTTTTGATTATTTCATATAAGTGTAGGACCAAAGATTCAGACATGTTGGCTAGCCATCAGTAAGTGAGGGTAATTTCCTGCCATTATTTATTTATTTCACACAACATCTGATATCCCAGAAGTTAGAAAATACCTTTTAACACCTGGAATTCCTCACCTTTTAATCTTTTGTTCAACCTGTCAAACCAATCCTACTTTGCCCACTGAAACTACAACTCCAAACTTAAAATTATTGCTAGAAAATGAAGGAAAATAAAAAATGACTCATTTGCATCACTTCATAATTACACAGCATTTTAGAATGTACCTAATTTTATTCCTCACTACTACAAGTTAAATCCATTTACTACTTATCAAATACTTACTTATGCCCATTACATGCTTTACCAATATTCACTCATTTACTTTCATAATAAATCTAGTAACAGTAAATACTATTATTATTCCCATTTTGGGCTTGCCAGGAGGCACTAGTGGTAAAGAACTCACCTGTCAAAGCAGGAGACTTAAGAGTTGGGAAGATCCCTGGAGAATGGGCATAGTAACCCACTTCAGTATTTCAAAAGGAAACCACATACTGTATTGGTTTCTATGATTTCTAATTGCTGTTCTCTGATATACATTCCTCTTCTTTAATTTCCAGTTTAAGAGAAATACAAGTAATGCAGGGCAGATACAGATATATACAATTCAGTATAAACTGCCCTTTTTACTCTCATGTCTTCAATATTGTATGATCATCTCTTTCCTGCCATGTAAAACATGTTTCTCTGTGCCTACTGCATTATCACCTTCATCCCCCATGTTTTCTCTAAAAGGTTAAGTGCAATTAACCTTTTGATGTTGTCATTGATCCTTTTCCCTATTTTAAGAAAAACTGAAAGCAAATGGCACTTCTTTGCTTAGACTTGGTCATTTAACTTTTAGTGAACCATTCAACCTCTTTCCATGGAAAACTTCAAATAGAATTTAAACTTTTTGCTTTCATTATTTTCAGAGTTGCCAAAGGATAGACATTTTAGTAATGCAAAAGATTTGTGTTCAAATCTCCCTTTTTAAGTCAGTTAATAAAAGTATTCATTATTTAATCTGAGCCTATTACTTCAGCAAAAAAAACAGCACCTACATCATAGAATAGTTGTAATTTAAGCAAAATTATAAAATCCAGCTCAGCGCCTTAGTGTAGACATATAAATACTGACTGCTCTTATTGCTGTGCTACCATAGTGTTGCCATCATTCTCTGTAACAGCTGTTTCAAAACCCATTAGGAGTAATGTCTCATCAAACTCAGTAACTATATTTTGTACATCACTTATTTTTGACCATATTTGAAACTAAACAATCCCTCTCAATAACATGTCTATATCCCAGGAAATTTTCACATAATGCTTACCTACCTTTCTTCAAGCTCCATAAGGATAGGGGTATATATGTCTACCTTATTCACCAACTGTACCCTTGAGCAACAACTACTATACTGTGTAACGAAAGGTAGTACTAATGTATTTTGAATGAAACACTGACCCTCTAGAATATCGTAACCATCACTTTCTTATGAAGAATTAAAAAAAAAACATTACGGAAAACCAAAATCGATGCTATTTGAATTAGCAAGTGTTCATCTTTTGAGAAATTTGGCTTAAAAAAAAATTAAACTTAATCATTTTAGCAAAACCATGTAACACATTTACCTCTAATGTATTAAAAAATGGCTGTAAAAATTATAAATGCATTCACGTTTCCTTCTAAATGAAGTGATTAATAATATAAGGTTTTAAAAATCTAATAAGCAGAAGTATTACATCTATCAGTTTACTATAAGGTCCTGAAACAGTTGTTTTTCAACAGTATTGCACTGCAGTCACTTCAACATTCAGTTTATATAAGCTTTTAAAAATTAGAGAAACATAGAGATTACCATATATTTTATATGACAAAGCTAGTGGAGGTGATGGAATCCCAGCTGAGATATTTCAAATCATAAAAGATACTGCTGTTAAAGTGCCACACTCAATATGCCATCAAATTTGGATAACTCAGCAACGGTTGGTCACAGGACTGGAAAAGGTCAGTTTTTATTCCAATCCCAAAGAAGGGCAATGTTAAAAAATGTTCATACTAATGTACAACTGCACTCATTTCACAAATTAGCAAGGTAATGCTCACAATCCTTCAAGCCAGGCTTCAACAGTACACGAACCAAGAAATTCCACATGTACAAGCTGGATTTAGAAAAGGCAGAGGAACAAGAGACCAAATGGCCAACACCCGTAGGATGATAGAAAAAGCAAATTACTAATTCTGCCTCATTGACTACGCTAAAGCCTCATGACTGTACGGATCACAACAAACTGTGGAAAATTCTTAAAGAGATGGGAATATAAGATCACCTTACCGGCTTCCCAAGAAACCTGTATGTAGGTCAAGAAGGAACAGTTAAAAATGGACATGGAAAAACAGACTGGCTGAAACCTGGGTAAGTAGTATGTCAAGGCTGTATACTGTCACCCTGCTTATTTAACTTACGTGCAGAGTACTTCATGCTGGGTTAGATGACTCACAAGCTGGAATCAAGATTGCCAGGAGAAGCATCGACAACCTCAGATTCGCAGGTGATACCACCCTAACAGCAGAAAGTGAAGAGAAACTAAAAAGCCTCTTGATGAAGGTGCAAAAGGAGAGTGAAAAAGCCGGCTTAAAACTCAACATTCAAAAAAACGAAGATCATGGCATCTGGTGTCATCACTTCATGGTAAATAGATGGGGAAAATATGGAAACAGTGGTAGATTTTATTTTCTTGAGCTCCAAAATCACCGTGGACAGTGACTGGAGCCATGAAATTGAAGGACGCTTGTTCCTTGGAAGAAAAGCAATGACAAACCATTGACTTCCCTGGTAGCTCAGATGGTAAAAGCATCTGCCTACAATGTGGGAGACCCCGGTTAGATCCCTGGGTCAGGAAGATTCCCCTGGAGAAAGAAATGGCAACTCATTCCAGTACCCTTGCCTGGAATATCCCATAGACGGAAGGAGCCTGGTAGGCTACAGTTCATGGAGTCACAAAGAGTTGGACACAACTGAGCGATTTCACTTTTTCACACAGCATTTTCAAAAGCAAAGACATCACTTCACTGACAAAGGTCCGCATAGTCAAAGCTATGGTTTTTCCTGTAGACATGTATGCATGTGAGAGTTGAACCATGAAGAAGGTTAAATGCCAAAGAATTAATGCTTTTGAACTGTGGTGCTGGACAAGGGACTCTTAAGAGTCCCTTGGACTGCAAGAAATCAACCCAGAATATTCACTGGAAGGACTGATGCCATAACTTCAATACTTTTGCCAGCTGATGAGAAGAGCTGACTCACTAGAAAAGACCCTGAGGCTGGGAAAGACTGAGGGCAGGACGAGAAAGGGCCGACAGAGGACGAGATGGTTGGATGGCACCAGAGACTCAATGGGCCAAGAGTCTGAGCAAACTCTGGGAGATAGTGAAGGACAGGGAAAACTTGCATGCTACAATCCATGGGGGTCACAGAAAGTTGCATACAACTGAGCAGTTCAACAACAGTTATTATTATACATTATTATTTATATATAAGCAAAACATATTGAAAGTAACAGTCATTTTATATGTCAAGATGCTTAAAATACTACAATTTATAATAACTATCTTTCTGCTATGATGTGTTACTACAAGTGTTCCAAAGGACTTTTCTCTCATGGTCGTAATTAAAATTAATATTTGAAAGCCTTAGCATGTAACTCCTATATACAAAAGATGTTAAGTTCTCCTTTTTAAGTCTAAGTATTAAACAAAGCCATGAAAGCACTTGTCCTAGAAAGTTAGTATTCTAAGTATAGGCACAGCTCAGAGATACTGAGTTTGCTCCCAGACCACTGCAATAAACTGGATATCTCAGTAATAGTATGTCACAATGAATTTGTGGATTCCCAGTACACTGCAAGTTATGTTTACACTATAGTATGGAAAAAAAAAAAACCCCACTGTACATACATTAAGGCAACAGGGAACTTCTAAAGGTTCAGTGGAGCCCTCAGATGTTCTAGATTTGGGTTTTTTGAAAGACAAAATCTTTTAAGCATGAAATGGGCTGGGTGAAGGTGGATGACACAAACACACCAGACAGAATCACCCTGTAACATTCTGCTACAGACTGAAACTTTGTGTCCTCCCAAAATTCTTACAGGAAACCAAATACCCAGTGTGATGATGTTCTGAGGCAGGAGCCTTTGGGGTGATTAGGTTATGAAGGCCCAGCTTTCATGAATAGGATGAATGCGTTTGTGAAAGACATCTCAGAAGGAGCTTCTCTGGTGGTTCAGTGGTAAAGAATCCACCTGCCAATGCAGGAAACATGGGTTCCATCCCCGGTCCATGAATATCGCACATGCCATGGAGTAACTAAGCCCATGAGCCACAACTACTGGGCCTGTGCTCTAGAGACTGGAGCACTACCACTGAGCTCATGTGCCATGACTACTGAAGCCTGGGCGTGCTAGAGCTTGTGCTCCGTAACAAGAAAAACCACTGCAATGAGAAGCCCACACACCATAACTAGAGTAGCCCCACTCACCGCAACTAGCTAAAAGCCTGCACAGCAATGAAGACCCAGCACACTCAAAAGTAAATAAATAAAATTATTAAAATAAAAAGAACTCAAGAGATACCCGACCCCTGATCCATCTTTCTATGTGAGGACACATGGATAGAGCAAACTATCAATATAAATGAGGAAGTAGGTCCTCACCAAACAGCAAATTTTCTGACACCCCGATCTTGAACTTTCCAGCTTCCAGAACTGTGAGAAGTACATTTCTATTGTTTATAAGCCATCCAGTCTATGGTATCCTGTTATAGCAGTCAAATGGACTAAGGCACAGTCTAAGAAATGACTTAACAATGCTATGGGAGCTATAAGGTCAATTCCCAACCCCACCCCCAAACCCAGAATTGTAACAAGGTAGGTAATACCTGCCTTTGCCACTTTAACATTTGTACCAATGGTGCATAAGCATTTCCTTATTACAAAGCAAGATGGTGGCAACTGAACCTGTTATTTACTGTATTTTCATTGGCATTTGCAGCGAAGATTTTGTAGTGAAAATCCTGCCAATTTCATCAATGACATCTTTAATAGAGCCAGTAAAAATTATTCATTTTATTAAATCTAGTTCCTTGACTGCTATTAAACTAGTATCATTATTGACTAGAAATGTTAAATCTGGTCCCTTCAGCAACATTCTGTGCAATGAAATGGGCAGTATGCATAAATCATTTCTGAAACTTTTAAGTTCAGCGACTGTCAAGGAAGACACTTGTGTGACTGAGTGTGAGCTTACCTAGTTGCTTTTGCCATGAAACATCTTTACTTCAAAGAACTGACAAACCATGGTTGTTTAGACTTAGGTATCTGGTAGATACTTTCATGAAAAATGAATTATCATTTCAAGGAAAAAAATTTGTTGCCAATAATAAAATCTGAGCTTTCAGGAGAAAATTAAACTTTGGAAAACTTAAACCCACGATTGTGAATCTGACAGCTTCCTAACATTTTAGAAGGGTTTACTGGTAAGATGTATGGTGGTATTACCAAGTCATCTTTTGATATTGTGTAAAAAAGTATCAACATTTGAAAACTTGCATAAAGCAATCAATCAATCATTTCCCAAACCATTAATGCATAACTGTACAAAAGGATGCCTGGTGAAAAGATTCACTCAAAGTATAATAAATATCAACAGATTTTACAAGTTTTGGTATTGTATCAAAGAATACTACTCCCAATTACCCAAAGAAGACTGTAAAATTACTTTTCCCTCTTCTCACGATACATTTGTGTAAAGTCAGATATTCTATATTAATATTTGGTTAATATAACCAAAATATACTACAATAAGCTGAATGCAGAATCCTATACATCTTCTATTAAGCTAAATGTTAAAGAAATTTGCAAAGATGTTAAGATGTAAATAAAGCCATTCTTTTAATTTTGGGGGGAAAAGCTTTGTTTCAAAGCTAAGTTAATATGAATGGGTTTCAATATTCATTATTATTTCAAATGATGGTTTCAAATTTTACTATGGCCAACAATGACGTTATAAACCACAAAAACAAAAGCTCATTGGAGTTCTTATATTTTTTATGAGTATAGAGGTCCTAATATCAGCAAGTTTGAGAGTCATTGGTCTAGATAGATCCTTACAAATCTACACAAGTATGTCATGTGAGAAAGAGAATACACTGGTCCTTTTACCCTACAGAGTCTTACTCTGGGTAGGATAAAGAATAATAGTTACCATCATGTAGTTTATCCAGTAATACAAAGAGCAATCTCAAAACATGTCATCTGCAAATATTCAAGCTTTAGATGGGTAAGCTAAGGTTGCATAACAACCCTCCATGTTCCAAGTCAGGAGTCTAGTGAAATGTCAGAACTAGAATTCAAGTCAAAAGTTTCAAGGTCAGTGTCCTTTCCAGAGTACTAATTCATTTCAGTGCTCGAATTCCAGTGGCTTCTTCCTATCCCTAGATTTCTAGGGGGGATTTAAAGTATCTACCATCTTTTCTCTATTTATATACCTGTGAACAGTAATTCACCTACTCTGCAAATAGCAGTAGTTATCAAAACCACTGTAACCATGAGCTAGTTAGGGTAACAGCAGATGTGACATAGGGAAATAATCTTTGTCTAAGGAAGAACTTACTACCAAACAGCAATCAATCTAATTACCTGTGCCTAGAAGACGAGGGAGTCCTCCTCCTCCTAGAACGTGATCTTGACCTTGAGTGTCTTCGTTTTTCTTCTTTCTTATCTGGATTTAAATGAAAAGGAATCTGGATTTAGAAATCATTAAGCAAAAAGATTATTTCCATTTAGGAGTTGCTGTAAGAGTTTATTACACTAATGTTCAGGTTTACTGTATGATCCTTAAATTCAGGTAGCTAAAGGTTTCTGAAGCTATGAAGTGTCATCCATAAAACCTATGAAAATAATCACCTTTCTCATTCTTTACTCTTCAGAGGTTTCTAAACCATGACTCCTGTTTGCATGCCTTAGGTTCTCTTTCTCCAAACGGAGCTAAAATATACCCAGATTAAAACTCTACTCTGTACATGCTCATGGATTAATAACACCTCCCCAAACTGTACCTAAGTGTAAAATGTTTATATTTACAATAAAAACAAAGATAAACATTTAAAATTCTTGAATCAGCAAAATGTTCCTTTTAGTCATCACTTTCCTAGATATGTCTCATTCAATCACTCATTTCTATACTTCTGGGATAGAAACTAAACCAGCTCTCTTTTTAATCTTTGTTCCACTTTTGCATTCATTTTCAACACTGTGTAAGTTTACAGAGCAGAGCAAGAATGATCTGTTACCATTTAGTAGTTTAAAACAACACATAAATTACTTTAACTAAGGACCGAATGAAGGAAAAATACAGCCACTGCAATTCTTCATATATGGACTATCATTCAAAGTGAGAATGCTGGCCCTGCCTCAGCAACTAAGAGTAAAGAATTTATTTGCAATGCAGGACCTGCATTGGGTCAGGAAGATCCCCTGGAGCAGGGCATGACAACCTACTCCACTGTTCTTTGCCTGGAGAATTCCATGGACAGAGTAGCCTGGTGAGCCATAGTCCAAAGGGTTACAAGAGTCAGACGTGACTGAGGTGACTTAGCCCCCATGCACAAAGTGAGAATGAGTTCCTCTTTTACATTTCTATCATTTCATTAATAGAATTCAACTTATTGTGAATATCAAATTATCAAAAATTTGTGCAGCAAAAAAAATTTCATAAAGAGGTAAGTCGTTTTCAGTCATTTCAGTTATGAGTTTTCAATGAAAACAGAAATGGTGTTCTGGTTTTGGAGTCATACAGGTCCAGTTATCTATATAAACTGCTTGTCATGTGACACTGGGTTAATTATTTAATAACCTGGTTAAATGAGATAACATAAAGATTTGATATTAATGTATCCATTATACTTTATAATTATTTGTCTAATACCATATACAATAAAAACCACCCCATTAAGAATTGGAATGAAGAAAATGAATAAAGCATCGTTCATAATGGAATAAAAAAAACCAGGACCAAAAATCCAAATACATATATGCAGAAAATGGGACAACCATTCATCTCATCTCAAAAAGACAATCTGCAAAGCATAATACATTTACTTTTCTTTAAACAAATGGTGTAAATAGAAGAAACTTTATTAGGCTTTCTTGGTCAAATAAAGACTATAGATCAGGCAATCCCAACTTCACTTCAGTTCAGTTGCTCAGTCCTGTCTGATTTTTGCAACCCCATGAACTGTAGCACGCCAAGACCCACTGTCCATCACCAACTCCCGGAGTTCACCCAAACTCATATCCACTGAGCCAGTGATGCCATCTAACCATTTCATCTGTCGTCCCATTCTCCTCCTGCCTTCATCAGGGTCTTTTCAAATGAGTCAACTCTTCTCATAAGGTGGCCAAAGTATTGGAGTTTCAGCTTCAACATCAGTCCTTCCAATGAACATCCAGGACTGATCTCCTTTAGGATGGACTGGTTGGATCTTCTTGCAGTCCAAGGGACTCTCAAGAGTCTTCTGCAACACTACAGTTCAAAAGCATCAATTCTTCGGCGCTCAGCCTTCTTTATAGTCCAACTCTCACACCCATACATGACCACTGGAAAAATCACAGCCTTGACTAGACGGACCTTTGTTGCCAAAGTAATGTCTCTGCTTTTTAATATGCTGTCTAGGTTGGTCATAACTTCCCTTCCAAGGAATAAGCATCTTTTAATTTCATGGCTGCAATCACCGTCTACAGTGATTTTGGAGCCCAGAAAAATAAAGTCAGCCAGTTTCCCCATCTATTTGCCATGAAGTCATGGGACCAGATGCCATGATCTTAGTTTTCTGAATGTTGAGCTTTAAGCCAACTTTTTCTGTCTCCTCTTTCACTTTCATCAAGAGCCACTTTAGTTCTTCTTCACTTTCTGCCATAAGGGTGGTGTCATCTGCATATCTGAGATTATTGATATTTCTCCCGGCAATCTTGATTCCAGCTTGTGCTTCCTCCAGCCCAGCGTTTCTCATGATGTACTCTGCATAGAAGTTAAATAAGCAGGGTGACAATATACAGCCTTGATGTACTCCTCTTCCTATCTGGAACCAGTCTGTTGTTCCATGTCCAGTTCTAACTGTTGCTTCCTGAGCTGCATACAGATTTCTCAGGAGGCAGGTCAGGTGGTCTGGTATTCCCATCTTTTTCAGAATTTTCCACAGTTTATTGTGATCCACACAGTCAAAGGCTTTGGCATAGTCAATAAAGCAGAAATAGATGTTTTTCTGGAACTCTGCTTTTTTGATGATCCAGTGGATGTTGGCAATTTGATCTCTGGTTCCTCTGCCTTTTCTAAAACCAGCTTGAACATCTGGACGCTCACAGTTCACATATTGTCGAAGCTTGGCTTGGAGAATTTTTAGCATTACTTTACTAGCATGTGAGATGAGTGCAATTGTGCGGTAGTTTGAGCGTTCTTTGGCATTGCCTTTCTTTGGGATTGGAATGAAAACTGACCTTTTCCAGTCCTGTGGTCACTGTTGTTTTCCAAATTTGCTGACATATTGAGTGCAGCACTTTCACAGCATCATCTTTCAGGATTTGAAAAAGCTCAACTGGAATTCCATCACCTCCACGAGTTTTGTTTGTAGAGATTCTTCCTAAGGCCCACTTGTTTCACATTCCAGGATGTCTGGCTCTAGGTGAGTGATGATCACACCATTGTGATTATCTGGGCCATGAAGATCTTTTTTGTATAGTTCTTCTGTGTATTCTTGCCACCTCTTCTTAATATCTTCTGTTTCTGTTAGGTCCATACCATTTCTATCTTTTATTGAGCCCATCTTTGCATGAAATATATTCCCTTGATATAATTTTCTTGAAGAGGTCTCTAGTCTTCCCTATTATATTGTTTCCCTCTATTTCTTTGCATTGATTGCTGAGGAAGCCCTTCTTATCTCTCCTTGCTATTCTTTGGAACTCTGCATTCAAATGGGTTTATCTTTCCTTTTCTCCTTTGCTTTTCACTTCTCTTCTTTTCACAGCCATTTGTAAGGCCTCCTCAGACAGCCATTTTGCTTTTTTGCATTTTTTTTCTTGGGGATGGTCTTGATTCCTGTGTCCTGTACAGAGTCACAAACCTCCATCCATAGTTCATCAGGCACTCTTTCTATCAGATCTAGTCCCTTAAATCTAGTTCTCACTTCCACTATATAATCATAAGGTATTTGATTTAGATCATACCTGAGCTTAGGCAAACATAAATGACTAAAAACAGTAAAACCCCCCAAATTAAAAACCACCAAAATACCACACAAAGCATTAGGTAATCCTAGGCACCAATGTTTCAGAATGAGTAATTCTCTGCTTTAGGAATTGGGAGGTGCCTGTCTTGAACACTGTAAGATGTTTAGCATATCCCTGGCCCCGTTGGTCTAGTCAAGGCTATGGTTTTTCCAGTGGCCATGTATGGATGTGAGAGTTGGACTGTGAAGAAGGCTGAGCGCCGAAGAATTGATGCTTTTGAACTGTGGTGTTGGAGAAGACTCTTGAGAGTCCCTTGGACTGCAAAGAGATCCAACCAGTCCATTCTAAAGGAGCTCAGCCCTGGGATTTCTTTGGAAGGAATGATGCTGAAGCTGAAACTCCAGTACTTTGGCCACCTCATGTGAAGAGTAGACTCACTGGAAAAGACTCTGATGCTGGGAGGGATTGGGGGCAGGAGGAGAAGGGGACAACAGAGGATGAGATGGCTGGATGGCATCACTGACTCGATGGACGTTGTTTGAGTGAACTCCGGGAGATGGTGATGGACAGGGAGGCCTGGTGTGCTGCTTTCATGGGGTTGCAAAGAGTTGGACACGACTGAGCTACTGAACAGAACTACCCACTGGATGCAGTTTGTATCAGCATGACAACTAAGTTTTCTCCAGGTATTTCCAAATATGCCTGGGTGACAACACTTACCGGTATCACCCATCCCCCTCTGAAATGAGAATCACTGCCCTAAATGAACTTTTATCAAAATACGGGGGAAAAAATGACTAAAGTATTATTCAACATATTTCCAAACATAATTGCATAAATATATTTACCTGGTTCTATAGCAGCAGAAATTAGGGACTGTGCTTCTCGTACTCTCTTCATGGCTTCCTCTATTTCTTTACTAGAGGTATCTGATTTCAGACTTGGTGAAACAAGACCAGCAGCGACATGATTCAATCTGGAATAGAACCAAGAATTGCATTTGACATATTTAAAAACATATTTATAAACATATTTATATATCCAATTAAATACACATTTCCCATCATCATTTTACTAAGATACTCCTTGAAAAACAGTGAGAAGACTCCATGATAACTTTGACAAAATCATAATAATATAGTAAAATGGCACTATGCAAAATGGAACTTGGCATTTTAAAAGACACAGATATGTCAAATAAAAAACTAATTTTGCTGAACACCCATGAACTTTCCATATACTTTCTAAGAATTGTTAGTAAATGAGAATATAATAATGCTACGTTCCTTCACGTGATTTATAAAACTTTACTTCATCCTTATTTTGTTGGGGAAGAGAATTACTTAAGCTTACAGATGACAAACTGAGGCAGAAGCCAATGACATATCAAAGTTACTTATGAAATTCCTGACTGCAAAGACTAAAGGGTTTAGTCTTTAGCCTTAAGGGTTTATGAAAATGAGAAAAAACTATAGACACTGAGTTGAGGATGGTGGTTATTTGCGGGCAGTGTAAAATGTAAACAAGAATGACTACGGGGAGATTTTTTATTTTTTAACTCTATTAATCGTATTTTACTTAATAAGCTTCATGGTAGATACATGCTTGGATTTCACCTGGTCATTTTTAGAAAAAAATGCCAGTAACTACTATAATCAAATGATTCTGTTCTGCCTCCCCCACATGCTCTCCTACTTACTGACAGTGACTTTCACCCAGTTAAAAAAGACACAGATGTATAGAACAGTCTTTTGGACTCTGTGGGAGAAGGCGAGGGTGGGATGATTTGAGAGAATAGCATTGAAACCTGTATATTATCATACGTGAAACAGATTGCCAGTCCAGGTTCGATGCATTAGACAGGGTGCTCAGGGCTGGTGCACTGGGATGACCCTGAGATGGGATGGGGAGGGAGGTGGGAGGGGAGTTCAGGATGGGGAACACATGTACACACATGGCTGTTTCATGTCAATGTATGGCAAAAACCACTACAATGCTGTAAAGTAATTAGCCTACAATTAAAATAAAAAGAATTTAAAAAAAAGGAAAATGAATTTAGCTCAGATTTCACACACTAAGGTGCTTCCCTTGTGGCTCAGCTGGTGAAGAATCCGCCTACAATGCGGGAGCCCTGGGTTCGACCCCTGGGTTGGGAAGATCCCCTGCAGAAGGGAATGGCTGCACACTCCACTATTCTGGCCTGGACAATTTCATGAACTGTATAGTCCATGGGGTTGCAAAGAGTCGAACACGACTGAATGACTTTCACTTAACACACTAAGAAATGACTCATGAAAACATCTCAAGAATCTGTGATATGTCAACTAGGAAATATAAATGGCAGCATGAATAAAACTTTTCAAAGCACCGAAAGACAGTGACTTTTAGTACGTGATGTATATTACTCTTGCTATGGGCTAGTGCTTCCCTTCTGTCTTTCTCTCATTCATCTCCCAGGCTTCTCTGATCTTCAAGCCAAGTTCTTCTCCTTGTCACATTCCCACAGCATCTCTGTACCTCCTCGAGGTGGATACACATGCTTCACTGTAGTTAAATAATGTGACCCTTCCTGAGTATAAATGCCATGAAGGTACCAAGCAAGCTTATAGGAGGTAGTCAATATAATTTTTTAAATGAACCAACTAAAGACAATATTTAGCTCTCTATTCGTCATCCTAAGACAATCCTTAGGATGATATTCATGATATAAGTCTGAGAAACAGCTTGGCTTGCAGCAGAAAGCCAATCTTGATTCCAGCTTGTGTTTCATCCAGCCCAACATTTCTCATGATGTACTTACTCTGCGTATAAGTTAAATAAACGCTGACAATATACAGCTTTGACTTCCCCCTTTCCAAATTTTGAACCAGTCCGTTGCTCCATGATCTGGTTCTTGACCTGTGTAAGTTTCTCAGGGGGCAGGTAAGGTGATCTGGCATTCCCATTTCTTGAAGAATTTTCTAGTTTGTTGTGATCCACAGTCAAAGGCTTTCATGTAGTCAATGAAACAGATATTTTTCTGGAATTCCCTTGCCTTTTTTATGATCCAATGGATGTTGGCTATTTGATCTCTGGTTCCTCTGCCTTTTCTAAATCAGGTTGTACATCTGGAAGCTCTTGGTTCATGTACTGTCGAAGACTGGTTTAAAGGATTGTGAGCATTACCTTGCTAGCATGTGGAGCAAGCTCAACTGTACAGTAGGTGAACACTCTTTGGCACTCATCTTCTTTAGGACTGAAATGAAAACCGACCGCTTCCAGTCCCGTGGCCACTGATGAGTTTTCCAAATTTGATGGCATATTGAGTGCAGTACTTTAATAGCATCATGTTTTAGGATTTGAAATAACTCAGCTGGAATCCATCACATCCACTAGCTTTGTTCACAGTAATGCTTCCTAAAGCCCACTTGACTTCACATTCCAGGATATGGGACACTAGGTAAGTGATCACATCATCATTTTTGTGTCCTTAAGACCTTTACTGTACAGTTCACCTGTGCATTTCTGCCACCTCTTTTTAGTATCTTTTGCTTCTGTTATGTCCTTGTCTTTTCTGTCCTTTATTGTGCCGATCTTTGCATGAAATAATCTCTTAGTATCTCCAACTTTCCTGAAGAGATCTCTAGTCTTTCCCATTGTATTGTTCTCCTCTTATTTCTTTGCACTGTTCACTTAGGAAGACTTTCTTGTCTTCTAAGTAATCTTTGGAATTCTGCACTATATTTCCTTTTCTCCTTTGACTTTCACTTCTCTTCTCAGCTATTTGTAAGGCCTCCTCAGACAACCATTTTGCCTTGCAGCATTTTTCTCATAGATGGTTTTGGTCACTGTGGTTTAAGCTATGGACAATGATCTTCAGAGATTAAAAATTACACCAAAACAAAACCCTTTATAGATGGGTTTACCTCTTGATTTTTCTTTCTAGAAAATAGGATTATGTATTGGATGCCAGTGGTCATATATGGATGTGAGAGTCGGACTACAAAGAAAGCTGAGCGCTGAAGAATTGATGCCTTTGAACTGTGGTGTTGGAGCAGACTCTTCAGAGTCCCTTGAACTGCAAGGAGATCCAACCAGTCCATCCTAAAGGTGATCAGTCCTGGATATTCATTGGAAGGACTGATGCTGAAGCTGAAATTGCAATACTTTGGCCACCTCATGTGAAGAGTTGACTCATTGGAAAAGACCCTGATGCTGGCAGGGATTGAGGGCAGGAGAAGGGGATGACAGAGGATGAGATGGCTGGATGGCATCACCAACTCGATGGATATAAGTTTGAGTGAACTCTGGGAGTTGGTGATGGACAGGGAGGCCTGGCATGCTGCGATTCATGGGGTCGCAAACAGTTGGACATGACTGAGTGACTGAAATGAACTGACTGCATGCCTTGAGATAAATTTCTTTTAGGTATCAAAAAATAACTGCTATCTGTAGACACTGACATATTTCTATCATCAATGGAAACAAAAGGAAAAAAGTTCTTACTTGGGATCAACAGTACTCATAAGTTTCAGCAACTGATCTGCAGCAAGAGACTGGAAAATAAAAATATTAAAAATGAGAACACAGAATAATAAATGATTACTATTTTAATTTTAAAAAATATGTTGAAATGACCTAGAACAGTTTGTCAAACCTATAGAAGCTAACATATCCCAAGCACAATGACCAACAGAAATATAATGCCAGCCAAATACGTCACAGTAAATTTTCTAGCTGCAAAAAAATAAACAGATGACAATAGTGACTACAGTACTGGATATCCAGAGCTGCTTTATCAAGTTAAATATAAACATGATGAAGCTGAACAGTCCAGATTTTATAGACTAGCTCCTGCTTATTTAAAGATTTCCTGAGGATAAGTAACATTTTAAGGAAACATGTAAAACAAAAATCAAAGTGCTCAGTCAGTATAATAATCAAAAAATTTCATAAAGAACTTCAGAAAAGTTTTATCTAAATTGCAATGAGGGAGAACAAAAATTTCCAAGTGAGTAAATGACAAGAGAACAAATTATGAACACATTCCTATCTTTTCATGACTTGTATTCTGACTTTGCAACATTGATGTGGTAGTGGCTTCCTATGAAACTGGTCTTTACTTTGAACATCCTAAAATGAGAAATTCTTTGACAGGCAAGGGGCTAATGCAGTGACCTTTTAAATCTCTCATTAAGAAGTTTACGTAAGAAAAAAATCACTATTATGTAGCAGTTGGTTATCTCCTGCTGTTGAAATGCAAACTAAAATCTAATGAAGCAAATTCTTGAATTAAAAAACGAGCTCAGCGTTCAAGGATATTAAATTACCTGTGAGTTCAAGTTTGCTCCAGGAAGCCCAAGTGCAGCAAGGGCAGGATCAAGGGTAGGAGCTCCCAAAGCAGCCAATGGAACGGCGCCAATCTGTGAAATTTCAAATTGTATTTATTTAAAATTTTGTTTCTATGTCTTATACTGTCAGGTTGGCAGAGTATGTGAAGGTTCTTTTTTCCTCTAAAGGGTCAGATGATTACTAGTTGAAGTCTGTAAGCTGTGGAATCTCCTCCCCCCAACTAAGTGTGTGTATCTTAAGTTTATTCCTTAGGGCTTCCCTGGTGGCTCACATGGTAAAGAATCTGCCTGCAATGTGGGAGACCAGGGTTCCATCCCTGGGGTGGGAAGATCCCCTGGAGAAGGGAATTGGCAACCCACTCCAGTATTCCTGCCTTAGAGAATCCCATGGACAGAGGAGCCTGGTGGATTACAGTCCATGAGGTCACAAAGGATCTGACATGACTTAGCAACTCGTACTTACATTTCTTAGCCACAGCAGTAGTAGCTCTTTCTACACCCGAGATACATATATTCATTAAGAGTTCCCTAGTAATTTCCTGTTGTATGTTCTTAGTCTCTTAGTTGTGTCTGACTCTTTGCAACCCCATGGACTGTAACCCGCCAAGCTCCTCTGTCCATGGCATTCTCCAGACAATAGTGCAGTGGGTAGACATTCCCTTCTCCAGGGGATCATCCCAACTCAGAGATCAAACCCAGGTCTCCTGCGTTGTAGGAGGATTCTCTACTTTGTGAGCCACCAGGAATTCCTCATAATTAGTTAATTTAATGCACACAAACAATGCAAAATCTTACAACTGTGCAGGCAGTTTGAGCCTCTTCACAAGCACTGTGCTTAAAGTTCTCCTAGTTTCATTACTACTTATTAAGTACAGGTAGCAAACATACTATAATTTCACTGAGTTAAAATCCTGTTAATATAGTTGATCCTTGAGCAACATGGGGGCTAGGAGTGCTGACTCCTCATGTAGTCAAAAACAGACCTGTAACTTCAGTCAGCTCTCCATATCCACTCGCCCATATTTTGATCCAACCAATCTTGGGTTGTATAGTACTATAATACATATTCAAAGTGAAAGCGTTAGTCGCTCAGTTGTGTCCGACCCTCTGCAACCTCATGGACTATAGCCCACTATACTCCTCTGTCCATGGAATTCTCCAGGCATGAATACTGGAGTGGAGTGGATAGCCATTCCTTTCTCCAGGGGATCTTCTTGACCTAATGATCAAACCTGGATCTCCTGCACTGCAGGTAAATTCTTTACCATCCGAGCCACCAGGAAAGCCATGTAGTAGTTAAAAAAAGAAATCCTCATATAAATGGAGCAAACAGTTCAAACTCACATTGTTCAAGGATCAACTATTATAAAATTGGCTTAATTATTTATTATACAATTTTATACATCAAAGGTATCTATGAATTACCCTGATCTTCAAATTCATCTTCACGTTATCTACTTAATGTAAACCCCAAGAGCAAAAGATGAAAGAGTATGGGGAAAGGAAAAAAAAAAAATGTCTTAACTTCACACTTTAATTTTCTCAGTTCAAATGAACATATTAAACATCTGCAATAGAAATATGCTTCATGACTTATGGGCTATTTTGAGAGTCAGTGACAAAATGATAAGACACACATTATTTTTGAGAATGTCCTTAAAATGTAAACTACCACTTTAATACTGATGATTACAATCGCATTTTACAATACTCTGACCACGTGACAATAGTCTGTGAAGTGCAATCACACAGGACTCAAAAAAGGCACAAATACATTTAGATTTATCCACCATTCTGTGTTCCTTTCCATGCTTTAAGAATTCAATAGAACTAATACCTGGGTAAGTGGGTTAGGAGTAGGCAGGAGTCCACCACCAGGCAGAAGACCTGCCACTGCATTAGCTGGTGCCAACAGAGACAAAGCCTTAGTCTCATCAGGAATAACTCCTGCAGAGAAACACCCACGCATTAGAACACACTCTTCTGCAAGACAGAAAACACACAAAAACACCCAGAAAATGTCTCCCTGATACACCACCTGAGTTTGTTGAAAGTACTTATGTTCGCTAAAATATAAAGCTTGATTTCTATGATTATTTATCATTAATTTTATGTCAGAATGAAACTTCAATGTGTGAAAATTTGTTTCCTTTTTCTCTACAAATGGTTAAGTTTCTAGAGTAAAAAAAAAATAGCACAATACACACTACTTTTTTGTTAACACTGCCAAGATTTCATCACCTGTACTCGATTTTTAAGTCATGAACCAAACGTAAGCAAGCACAGTCGGTTCTCCAGGGGTGTGCTCTCAACTTTCAAAAGCTGTTTTATGAACAACGACTCGTGTCGGCTGCTTCACTATAAAGCACACAGAAAAATCAAGATACACAAGACAAAAAAAGTTTGATTTAGGGGTTAATAATATGGTACAGTTACTATGATTTTCTTTTACACCTACCATACAATTTTGTAAAAATTAAGAGAAAAAAGTATGTAAAGGAAATATTCTGTTGAATCAAGAGTAGGGCTTTTGCTGACTCATGAAAATGAATATGAATGTTTCTGAAGGTCTCTGAATACACACAGGATGTGTGTGGGAGTGAGTGAGAGGGAAAGAGAGAGAGAATAAGTAAAACATGGCACATTCCTTACCTGTACAGTAAAATGCTTTATGTTCCAATATGTGCCATGCTAACCATACCAAAAAATGCTGCTATATAGTGTCAGTTCAAAAGCTAACTTAGCCAAACTCCTAAAGCCAAAAACAACATGTATGTCTGTTTTTAAAGCCTAATCTGTGTATTCAGATA
The DNA here is from genome assembly GCF_029378745.1 of Bos indicus. Taxonomy (NCBI): domain Eukaryota; kingdom Metazoa; phylum Chordata; class Mammalia; order Artiodactyla; family Bovidae; genus Bos; species Bos indicus. The sequence continues at coordinate 75,222,262 of NC_091762.1, forward strand.
AAATCTAAGGGTCCTGAGACAAATATTTATGTAGACAATTTAAATTCTATCCAACAGCAAAAGCCCTATAACAGATGGATTAATCTGTTAATGTGCCCAAGCCCCCAAAATGAGAGTTCAATAATACAATTAAACTACATATTTGCAAATACCAGTAGTATTTCTGTAATACATATTAAGAAACTGCATCTCATCATAAAACATACAATATGTACAGGGCACTTAAGAGAAACTGGATAAGCTGCAGAAGAAAACTGTTGGGTGGTATTTTCAGCAGGGCCTGGTATATAGTTCAGGCTGAACCAGGGAAAAGAACTGTAAAACACAACAACAAAAAAGAAAAACCACTGTTAAATAAAGGTAATGGTTCCTTCCACCTAAACTGAGAAGTGCCGATAATATAAACAAATGTATACTACACAGCACTGTTATCTTGCTTGTGTCAGAGCTGTCATCAATTTAGATACCAAGAGTTATGGAGGGGGGGAGAAGGGAGAAGATTTAGATATAGGGCATTAATGCATCATTATTAACAAACCTACAAAGATTATGGGATAATTTTGCATGCAAAATTATGTCTCAAGAGGATATTATTAAGTATCAACATCTTGCTAAAATTAGTGCATTTGCAACATTTCTGGCAAACTAAAATCCTCTTGAATTTATTGTGAGACACCGGATAGAAGATCTGCATCCATTAAAAAAAAAGTCATGCATCTGATCCTCTGATTAAAAAAAGACTATTTAAAAATAAAACTACAATTTAAAAATAGCAATGAGGCCCCTCACCAGTTAATTTTCATGCGTCAAGAGTATTTTTTTTACTGCTGCTTTGATAGAACCATGAAATACTGCATGAATGTGTAGAAACGAAAGAAAAAGAAACAGACAAAAGAAACAAACATTAACCAAGGAACCTAAATAGTCCCCAAATCCATTATTATTAAGAGTTCCTTCCAAATTCAGCTATCTCAGTTTTATCGGTTAAACACTATTCCTTACCGTAGACTTTGTGTCTATTGTTCTAAAACACTGACCAAGAAGCAACGGCATAATGTAAGAGCTAAAACCAGGGTGAATGGTGACAAAAAGGTTGAGTACATCAGTTATTTAGTGGAGGCAACATTAATACAGCATACCATACCAGTAATTACCAGTAATATACTAATAGATTCTGTAACTAAATAGTTCTGTAATTCTAATAATGTACTCCCTAAATATCTGTTTCAAAACAAATCCAAAAAAATTACTATGGTCTAAAAATATTTATGAAATCTTGTTATATGATATACTGTATTATGTTCAGGGCTTGGGAACTATGACATAATATTTGGCCAAAAAGAATTTTTAAAATTATAAGGCTAACTAGTGTTTGGCAAATTACTCACATGATTTGACCCTTGTTCCAAAAGCTATGTTCTACATTTACTTATCCTACATTTGAATTCTGTAAATTTTCTCTTGATGGTAAGTCATCCTACAACAGGCACACTGACAGAAAATGCTTAATCAAAACACACTCACAAGTTCATCACTACATATATATATATATACACACTTTAAAACCTTAAAACTGGGCTCATACACTTTAATAGCATGGAGACAGATTTACTGTAATATAGCATGCTTTAGTTTATCCATGAATGCAATTTAATTTCTTTAGAAAACCACAGAGGAAATTTTTCTAAGTTTTAAGGACTAGACATTTCACAATTTTTACAAGGAATGGTTTAAATGTTCACATCAGTATTCAAAAATAGCAACTAAAGTTAACAGTATCTAGATTCTGCTTCCACTGACCAGTTCACCAAGGAAAGGGGAAAGCATTTATACCCTGGTCAGCATATGTTAATAAAATCCAGTAACTTTAACATATTTCAGTGATTTTTTTCACTAAATTTATAGTTACCAAAAAGCAAATAAAGTAGCAGTACACTGGGAACAAGCTAAGTATAAAGTATGTCTTAGAAAATTTCACAAAGTGGAATAAAAATAGTGTTGTCTTGTCACAGTGGCTTTTTAAGATCCAAAAACCCTGCTCATTATTTTTCTGCCAAATTACTTTAACAGCCTAAAATGTAAAAAGAGAGAAAATGTAGTTAACAAATGGTTACACCAGGAAAACACTTGGGGGACTTGAGTGCTTGCTGGCCTTTAGTTAATGTCTAGAATCCCCTGTAGCTGCAGAGGACCCACTGTTTTTCAGTCATCTGGAAGAGTTTTGCATTTGCCTTCTCCACTACAAAAATCACACACACAAATAACAGAGAGAAGAATTTATTATTTAGAGATATTCTAGAAAATATAGCAAGAATGAACAAGAAAATCTGGCATAAAACAAAACACCCAGTGCCCATTTGGCACCTAAGCTATAGGAAATATTGAACTTCATAAAAATCAAACCATTGCGACCCTTGGTATACTGAAATTCAATGTGGGATATATTTTTTAAAGTTATTGGTAAGAAGAATCACTAAGAGGAATCACTATGGAAATAAAACCAACCTGGTCACATTTATTCAAAATAGAAACATCATCATGCATTTATTTGAAGGTTTCTGTATAAATGTTCATGAAGTGAACCGTTCACCTTCAGGACTTTTATATAAAACAATATTAAATTAAATAAGTAGATGTATCTTAAGGAAATTGGGGAAGTGGTTTTAATGAACTTAAAATTGTTTTAAAGTAATGCAAAAGGTTAAATATCTTATAAAAACAAATCAGATTTTGAATTTTAAGTTAGAAAGCCTTCATGTAAAAAATATGGACCACAGTATAACAAGGGTTTCAAAATGTTAATAGCTTAGATTTTTTAACATGCTACTAATGCTCACTCTAAAACTACACTGAGGTAGATGGTCATCATAGGATGCCCACATAGGTAGTTAAACAAAGCACAAACCTTCTGCATATGGTACGACTATCAAAGCTCTGTCAACGAATACAGTGTTTGTCAGATGCTGTGCCACAACTGCTGAGTCCGGATCATGGAACTTAACAAAGCAGACTCGGGAGGAGACTGGTAAAGGCGAATCACTAGAAAATACACAGATAACATAAAAGAGGAAATTATAAGCAAAAACACAAATGAATGACTCACAAATACCTGCATTCCAAAAGTATAAGAGGCAGAGAAATACATAACCACACACATATTAACCAGTTCAAAAATACAGGGCGTTTTTCAATAAAGTACTATCCACAGAACTGACTATATAAAATTACACCCAGAATAATCACTGTTTAAATTCATAATGCATCAAGTTAAAAAGTTTGAAACCAGTCTCACAGTCTGAAGAGATCACAAAAATGTCAGCATTTCATAATATCAATACCAGGCATTTTAAAATACAAATAGCAAGTAACTAGTTTTGGCTTGGAAAACTTTTCATTATGGCTAACTTTTTAAGAGTTAAAAACAAAAATTTTCCATTTCAGGGACAAAAGAGTATACTGGTCAAGTATATCTATTTGACAATCAATTGAGTTTTCTTGACCTGCCTACTAAATGCCCTGTCCTCCTTCATCCACAGCTAATTAAAACTCCCAGGCATTATAAATAGTTAAGGGTCTCTTAGGGCAGTTTCACACAGAGAAAAAAATTAAGCACTCATGGGAATACTACCACCCCCCCCCCCCCAACTATTACCCAAAATTTTAATTAACAAAAAGACACTTTCCTTGGCAACTTGTTTATGTAAAACAAAAACAAGCTAAGGTACAAGCAACAGTCGCTCTAAGCAAGATAAGATTAGGAAGGGAGCAGAATTGTTTTTTAAAAATATAAGACAGTTGACTTTCTGCCATTGAACTTTTTGTGGAAGGAAAGATTAAATAAGGTAGGGGTTTCTCTGCTCTCTAACACTAAACCAAAAGCTATTTGAAAATCAATGAACTAAAGTAATAACATTATCCCAGGTTTATATTAGAATCTTGGAAGTGGGGCGGGGAGGACTACAATTAAATCAAGATCTTTGATGAAAGAAGTACTGAATGATGCCATCTTTAATTCTCCCTGATGATTTTAATATGCACCCAGTGTAAAGAACCACTGCTTTGTTTAACAAGCCAATTATATCTTGAGACTCAATAATGAAGAGGGAAACACTGTAATATTTTTGAATTATTAGAAGGGGGTAACTGACAACTTTTCTAAGTAAACGAGATTTTCATGCATACATAAAAATTGGATCACATCAGATTGGTCACACTAAGTGTTTCAGACTGTTGTTGAAAAGAAACATTTTCTTATAATTTGGGCACAATATGAAAATAAAAACTTCTTACCAACATCAATCTATAATCTGAGAACTCTAACCTCTTAGAATGTAAGTTTTCTTAAAGGCATTGCCCTTATTAGCACAGATGCTAATCTAGGTTCAAAGCAAAGCTGTCAAATGTATGTATTGAAATGGATTTAAGCCATATTGCTAGACAAGTTTACTGGAAAATGCTTTTTTTTTTTTTTTAAAAGGATACTTTTTTTTAATGTGAAGCATCACTGTTCTGAAATTTAAAAATGCTGCACCCAGTATAATGAAAATAAAGCTTTTTCATCATTACTACTAGAGCTACATAGCTCTGACAGCCACATTTTTACAATTAAAAAGCTCTTTAAATGCTATCATTTTATGTTCTAAAGTGTAAGCACTTACATTTCTTAAAAAGTGACCCTACTATACATCTCTACCAATGACCCAATTTTGTTCCTATTTGCAGGCCAGGTATAGAGATGTAGACATATGGAAGGGACATGTAGACATGGGTGGGGACAGTGGGATCAACTGGGAGAATACGATTGACATATATACACTATCATGCATAAAACAGCTAGTAGGAAGCCGCTGTATAGCACAGGAGCTCAGTTTGGTGCTCTGTGACAACCCAGATGGGTGGAATGGAGATCCAAGGAGGAGTGTGTATATGTATACACAGTTGATTCACTTTGTTGTACAGCAGAAACTAACACAACATTGTGAAGCAATTACACTCCAATTAAAAAAAAAGTGACCTCTACTATTTCTTTGACACCATCTATTGTCATCTAACTGAAAGAAAATATGACTATCAAATATCAGGTGATTTAAAGAATATAAACAACCAAGAGTTCTTTCTAAAAAATTAGGAAAGTATGCCTACATGCCCCCAATATATTTCCATTTAGTGATCTTAAATGTTCACGTTTCTCTATCCACTCATGTATGTGCAACATTATTTGACTACTCTATTATACCTATAAGTGGTGGTGAGGTAAAGATAAAATATCAACAATTTAAATATTATGGGAAAGTACAGTAAGAACACAGAAGAGCAAATAATTCATCTCTCCCCATTTTAAACTGTTGTGTAAAACCACTGCCATTTGGTCCTGCAATTTATACGGTCACATTTTCTCAGTTAAAATCAGTAATAGAGACGTTAAGAACTGACATCGGAAATTAATTTTCCCACCCTTAGGATTTTTTTTTTTTTCCCACCCTTAGGATTTTGTGCAAGTACCACTGCTAAAAATATGACTGTTAAGAATTAACATAGAATTATGTTTAAGAATTAAACATAATTTACCTTTAAGAATATCCTTACCTTTAAGAATTAATATAGAAGAGGCAGTGCAGTTGAAAAGAACTGAGGAACAAGATAGGGAAAAGGAAGCCTTGTGTGATGCTTTCATCATCTAAGAGTGGTGGTGGTATTGTGTCTAGTTTCTTAGTGACCTCTGAGGCTTGTTTCAGAATCTTCTGGGATGCACACATAAAACTCAGATGACTGTTTCCACCTCAAGCCCACTGAATGTGAGAATCCTTTTCATAGGAAGGCTCTGATTCTTAACAAGATCCTTAGCTGATATTCATGACTGCTAAAGTAGAAATTCTGGTCTGGGTCAGTTCTTTCAAGCTCATCTTAATATTGAGCTAACCACTTCGGAGCAGAGAATTCTGTGCTTATAAACAAAGTTATCTCTTAAGCCCCACAAAACAGCAAGTCTGTGACAAAATTAACAACTCTGTTGACCTCACATCCTCTTTCCCTCATATGTTATTTAGTTCTAAAAAAACATAGTAGATTGTTGCATTTCATTTTAAATATAAATTTTATATTTTAAATATTTTGTATTTTTAAATAAAAAATTTTTAAAGAGAAATTATGTTCTCTCCCTTACCTAACTATACTAAGTTACTTAGATGATCATTAAAGTATCTCTTTTTGGTTCCTGAGAAGTTAGTAATGGATTTATCTGCAGTGTAACTGAAGTCTTCAGTTACTGAGTGAGTGACATATGCTTCTCAAGGATCATTACCTGATAAGCACTCCAGTGACTTTCTCCACTGATACCTCACTAAAATCAAACATTTGAAGAATATCTATTAGGTGTAAAAGAATGATTCCATTCACAAGTTGCTTGGTCTTGAAGGAAATCATGAAGTGGTAGAAAAGAATCATATTAGGTTTCAAATACTAGTTCTGACACTGATAGAAATCTATGTGAATTTCAGTTCATTCATTTGTAAAACAGGATCCAAGTCTTAGTTCCTCTGTGTATATATAAGGCTATCATACTGAACAGGGATAAAATACTACGTTACGAAGACAGGTTGTATCATTGCATGGAATTATAAGTTAGCAATTTCTGGCTTAAAAAAACCAAGAAATAGGTGGATTTGATAATAAAATAAAATAAGGGGAGACACCTTCTTGAGGTTCTCAGTGAAATGTTTGTGATCCCAGGAATTTTCCCCACAAACAGGAATTTGGGGCTAAAATTAGAATTTCAGTAGGTGTGGGTCGGAGCTCAGTCACGTAATACTTTAAAACTGCCCCTCAAGTGATGTTGATGACCCCAAGGAACCTTATTCTAGAAGACAGAGAAGTTAAACTTGTCAGTTGGTGAACAGCTCTACAGAGAAAAAGCAATTAAATTGAATAGAGAAGGCAGGGAGTGGTTGCCATTTTTATTAAGCATGAATCGGTGACATCTGACCAACAAAAAGAAAGCAAGCATGTCAGAGTTCCAGGTGGATATGAATACCTTCTGGGAAAAACACACACCCATTAAAAAAAAAAAAAGAAATCAAGCAACAAATATACTTACAATCAATAGAATTTCAAGTTAAGTCATTTAATCTTATTCTATGAGTAAGAGTAAATTTTTGAAGTATTTCTGGAAAGATGAACCCCTTTTAGACTATTAGGACTCCACAGCACATTATCTGCAACAAACTACTACTGAAGGAGCTTAAAGAAATCGTCAATAAAGTAATTCCAAATTGTGCAGGTTGGATTAGCTATTAAGATTTAAATTAGTAAAAAAAAAAAAAAATATATATATATATTCATACACATATAATATTAAATGAACAAAAGGATCTACACTCACACTATTCAATTTGGAAAGGCCACTAAAGTAATGTAAAATTCACTACATTATAACCTTACATATTTTCAGAAAAGAAAATGATCTGTACATGGGTGCATATATGAAGGAGTCAGAGCAAAAATGTGTCAATATTTATTCTTCCCAATGCAGGAAAAAAATCCTCTTAATGCAGAGCACCCCAGAGATCAAGTTACTTGGAACACACAACTCTCCTGGTTAGGATGGAACCACTCCACTGACTACAAATCAAAAAGCCAGTCTGTTCTATCATGACTCCCCCTAGAGACAACGGACATGGTAACATCCCACACTTGTCATCTTTTTATGACAGTATCATAAAAAGAACATTTTCACACAAAAAAATTTCATAGTCAGCAACTCTAAAAAAAATTCTTAATGACTTGTGGGACTGGAAATAATTTTCTTATAAACAAGTCCAGCATCTCATACACTTTCAGAAATAACATGATTACAATCAAGTAATCAACAATAATCAAATGTGTCACTTTCATTTCCTGCCATTTTACCATTTATTAATACTACTAACGATAAAAGGAATGTTGGGAGAAACTAACAGCAAAACATCCGTTTCCGTAAGTTATTATGAAAGCCATTTGTCCTTCATTGTCAAAATAAATACCTGTTTAAAATAACTTCAACAAAAAGTCTGTTCCTAGAATTCTACACTTCATGTAAATTAACTAACTCTAAACCTCCCTCCATACCTATAGTACTCCCAAATTAAAGACAACACGGCACTTGAGAACACTATTATCTGAAAATACTTTAAGGAAAACATGATGAAATACAGTAATGAATACCGACTGCAGTCTGATCAACTTAAATCTGCGCACAGATGTATCATGCCCAGGTTATTAATGATTTATTACATCCACAACAGTGGATTCTTTGAGGATTCCAATCTCCTGTTTAGTACTTAAGCGGCATCATAAAAAACTTATGGTACAGCTGGAACTGAGTACCCACTGACAGTAAAATCTGAATTTTCACTCTTTCCAAGGAGCACTGGTCTGTTTTATTATTTCTAATTTTGCTCTAGTATTTATCACATCTTATTACAGCTTTTTTTTTTTTTTTTTTTACAATTACTGCACTCATTTAACACATCTGTGATAAAAATAAGAAATCTAAGACAACAGGATAAAAACAAAAACCCGTATACCGCCAATTACAAAATTTAAAGTTCTAAAAAATTCCTTCTGAAGAACAATTCTAGAATATAAAAAATGTGTACGTTATTTAAACAAAGGAAAATATGAGGTTTCAGCTGTAACTATTCTCATTTTAAAAAGTACTCAGGCTCACTGTGGAAGGAAATGGCAACCCACTCCAGTATTCTTGCCTGGAAAATCCCATGGACTGAGGAGCCTGGTAGGCTACAGACCACTGGGTCGCAGAGTCGGACACGACTGAGCGACTTCACTTCAGGCTCACTGAATGTCTGTCAGAGTATTAACTGAATTATGTTCCATGGGCCAGAATCACTTAACAATATTTAGCAGTAAGCGAACAGTTTATAAAGTTCAATATCAAAATAACACAAACGAAAATTTTTGTTACTTTTCAAAGAATTCAAAGGCTTTTTTTGTGTGTGTGGAAAATTTACCTATACAAAATACATAAAATGGAGTCTGTCTTGCTTTTAAGGGCCCCCAAAACGACCTCGCAGGCACAATTTAAAGAGAAAAAAAAAAAACCACCAAGATTAGAAACCAGTTGTCTCCTAAACCCCCAAACCTGGCCCTGCCTCTGTGCATCAGTAGTAGGCCTAATGCAGATTTCTTTCATAAGTAAACCCAACAGCCAACCTCAACTGAAGCAGCCTAGCCCAGGGAGGCATCGACAAGGGCCTGCAGGAAATGATATGGGTAGGCCCAGGCTGGGGAGGAGTTAGCAAAAACCGTGATGGTGGACGATACTCACTCAGGCGGGAAGAGGCGCAGTTCGTCGATCTTGCCTAGGAAACCGAAGAGGGTCCGCATCTGCTCAGAGCTAGCGCTCGGGGAGACATTAGTCACCTGGATTACCTCGGTGCCGCCGCCTCCGCCGCCGCCGCCTCCGCCCCCCGGCCCGCCGCTGGGGCCCGGGCCCGCAGTGCTGGGGACGATGGTAGTGTTGCTCATGGCGCTGCTCGCGTTCTCGCTCCTGCTTTAACACACCAAACACACAACAAACAGTGAGAGGGAGGGGGAAGAGGAACCATTCGCCGGAAAAGGCACAGGACTGTGTCCGAAGCTACAGCTGCTCCTGCTGCCGTCGCCGCCGTTTCTCCGCCCCGCCGCTCTCCGCGGGGAAGGAAGAGAACGCGCGAGTTCGAGACCACGAGAAAACAAACGGCCGCCCCCACCTCGCCTCCAACCACCTCACTCGCGGCCCGAGCTTCCCACAATGCCTTGCGGCGCACGGGTGCGTCACCGTCGGCTCCGCCCCCTGCCGGCCCAGCAAGCCATGCTCGCAACCGGAAAATACGCGACAACGGGCTGCTGTCTAGTGAAAGGCCTTATCTACATCCCTCTTCGCTCCTTCCCCCCGCCCCATTCCTAAAAAGAGGAGAAAGGTGGAAGGCATTAACTTCTTTTGTTTTTTTTTTTTTTTTAAAGCACTCCTCCACTCCCCGGCAAAAACTGCACACTTAACCAACTATTCTTATTTAAATGCCCACGGTATTTCTTTGTACAGAGTATCTTCTACAGATTTGATCAGTTACTAATGAAATTTAACCCTAGCTATCAAGATTTTCCTCCCCACTCCTATAAAATTTTCTCTTTACTATACACACATCCTTGTAATACAAAATTTGCAACGAATTTGCTTTGGCACTAAAATCTTCAGAAAAAGATATATTAATGTTACATTCACTAGTGCTTTAACATTCACTTTTTTAAAGAATATTTTACAGAACCCAAATATGTTCAAGTATGTTATCTAAAATTTCTACAGAAGAACTTCCTTTACATGCATTTCTTGCTTAAAATAATTTTGATCATAAAAAGATCCTTGCTTAATTCTAGTAATTTTGATCATAAAAAGATCTTGCCTAATTTTTCAACCTCATGTGAACTATTCTCCCACCTTCATCCAGTGTTATCTAAAGACTTGCAGTTCCCCAAATCTGACAAAATTTTTTACTTCGCTGTGCCTTTCCACAAGTTATTAATGACCTCCTTCATTTTATCTGTTATCCTTCATAAGGCTTTCCTCACCTCACTGCCACAACTTCCTCAAGCAGAGTTAGGGTTTCCTTCTCTCTACTCAAGGACAGAGGCACAAAAATATTTGTTATATTGACATGTATTCCCCTGCCAAAAGCTCCCGAGTTTCCTGGGTCAGTTTAGGATCTAGTACAATGTCTGTCACACAGCTAATGCTCAATAAATGTGTTGAACACACACACAAATAAGTGTTAATTAAATAAGTATCATTTATTCTGACAATTGTTAATTACTTGACCCTAAATACTCCTGGAGGCCAAAATCTGAGGACTTACAGATTATTTTTGTTTATAAATACTTCTATGGAATAATGCAACTGAGAGTGTGATTTGTGAGACATTAGAAACTAAAGTTATTGAGATTTGGATGTAAAGCCAACTGGCTAGGTTTACTTACCAGTTAAGCCATTTCTCCTAGCTCTTATACAAAGGGAATGGTAAGTTGACCATAAGTCTGGCAAAATTACTAATTACAACTAATTGCACATTATTCATTAATGTCTATCTGTTAATATAAAACATGTCAAGTAATTTTCTTATTTTGAATATTCAGTACATATGTAACTGCCAAATACAGAGTCTTGTTTGATAAAGTTAATCAGTGTATCAGTACCTACAAAACGGAGGCTGCTGCAGTGACCTGGTGCATGCAACAAATCTAAACCTACGTCTGCCTGCACTTAGAGGAAACACCTGTTAAGGAAAACTAACATACAAATTCGCAATCTTCCAACTCAGTTTTAGCTAGCTTTCTTCGTCCTAGAAAATAAGACCTGCTAGCTTATGAGGAAATTCTCCACCTCTTGACCAATATCTCTTCTCATCCCTATAAAACTCCCTCTTGCCCAGAATCCCTTGGGAAAAGCGCTCCATGCTTGTCAGGCACAGTATTCCCCCAATCCATGGACTGTTTTCCCATGAATAAATGGCATTAAACTCCTTACTAAATTGTTTCAGTTTTGTCACTTGACAAGTTTAACTCTCATTAGAAGTGGCTACCATGTACCAAGGCATGCTACAATGTTCTATGACAAAAGGACAAAAAAATACAAGGGCTGGGTTCATGGTTGTCCTTTTTTTTTTTTTAATGTAACATCTTTTTATTCTTTGCAGTGGATACACAGAAATCTTTTCTATTATTCCATAGTTTTCTGTATGTTTGACACGTTATATAATGAAAATTACACATTCAGGCCAAAAAAAAAAAAAACACACATACAAACCATATAGTTCTGTGATAAGATAAATCTCTTAAATCATCAGAAGCCAGGTTATACATAAAAACTTACTGGACATACAGATAGACGGTGCTTCCAGATGCGAAACAGAGTGGCAAAAAAGAATCATTCTAATAAGGAGGATTCCTGAGTATTTTATTTTCAAATTATCTAGCAGCTAAAAACAATACTGGACTTAGAGCCAGAACACTGGCTAAGATAAAATACTACCTTGTTATTAATTAAGGGTGACTTGAGGAATTTCACTTCACTTTTAAGAACCTACTTCAGTCAGAAGCTGAGTAAGGAGTTGAATTATAATTTTGAAGATCCTGTTAGGTCTAATAGATAGATTGAATAACTACGTAATTACCTTGTGTTATTATTGTCTGTTTCCCATAGAAATGAAATAGCTCAAGGCAAATAACTAATATATGAAAGCAAATAACAGATATATCCAATATATATAATTTTAAATCACTTTAGACTCATTTAGGCTCTCAATTAAACACAACTCCAGCTGGAAAAGAATCTGCTTGCAATGCAGGGGACCTGGGTTTGATCCCTGGGTTGGGAAAATCCTCTGGAGAAGGGAACAGGCTACCCACTCCAGTATTCTGGCCTGGAGAATTCACAAAGAGTCGGACGCAACTGAGAGACTTTCATGTCAAAAAAAAGTACAGAACCTGGAGACAAGTATCATGTCTGTCTTATTTACTTTAACCCAAGGATCATAAAAATGTTAACAAAAACAACAAACAAAAAAACTCACAAATTCCTTCAAATATTATGTTTCAGGATTTTCCCAGCCCCTAGAAATATAGCAAGGAAAAAATTAGGCAACGTTTCTGATTTCATGAAACTCCAGCTTCAGTATGGCAAACTCTCAAACAAAAACAAAGACGGAAAACAGTAACGTGCTGTAGTGAAAATAAACCAGGATAGGTCTTCCCTGATGGTTCAGTGGCTAAGACTCCACTCTTGTAATGCAGGGGGCCAGGGTTTGATCCCTGGTCAGAGAACTTGATCCCAGAAGCTGCAGCTAAGTGTTCACCTGCCACAACTAAATCCCGCTTGTGGCAACAAACTAAAAAATCCTACATGCCGCAACTAAGACCCAGAGCAGAAAAATAAATAAAAAACAAATATATATTAAAAAAAAAATGACAGAAGATGGGGGAGGTGTTATCTGAGCTGAGACTTTATTAAAATGAGGAAGCAAGCCATCTGAATTTATGGGGGAAGAACAATCCGAGCAAAGGAAATAGGCAAGTAGAAACTTAATGGTGAGAACAAGTTTGAAACTTTCAAGGAAAGTAGGAAGAACCTTTTCCTTTGTTGATTAAATGCTTTACAACTTATATTTCACAGAGAGACTGGTAAAAAGATCCTTTCAGCATCATGTGGGAACTGCAGTGAAAGAAGCATGAAAAGGGAAGAGCCACAGCTCGTTTTTGGGAGCGAGTTTGGGAAGGCTTCCAGTTATATTTGATTGATGAATATGGCTCAAACAGTAAAAGAATCTGCCTGCAATGCAGGAGACCTGGGTTCAATCCCTCGGTCGGGAAGATCCCCTGGAGAAGGAATGGCAACCCACTCCACTATTCTTGCCTGGAGAATCCCGTGGACAGAAGAGCCCACTGGGCTACAGTCCACAGGATCACAAAGAGTCAGACACAACTGAGCTAACTTTCACTTTCACCAATCTTACTAATGGTTAATGCTATTTCTAATCCAAAGCAAAAAGCAACCTGTCCTTTTGCCCTTTCTAGTCATATTATGGCCTATTAGTCATGTTTGGCCTATACATGCATATTGCAGTGCATGATTTCTGATATATTTTTGAAACATGAGAAGTAAGACTCCCGATAGTAGGGCCCTATTGCTCACAGGTGGGCAGCTTCTGCTACCACCGCACCACTAAGACAAATTTACAGTGGTGCTTGATTTTGGAAAGTCTCTCAAAGAATATTACAAAATACTTTATGGAAACTCTCAAAAACAATACCAATCCTCTCAGTCATAAAGAAAAGCTTTTAGTTCTTTCCAGTATCAAGGTTCTAAAAGAGCTCATGTATAAAAGAATGACACTAGACCCCTATCTATACCACTCACAAAAATTAATTTGAATGGACTAAAGGCTTAAATGTAACACCTGAAACAATGAAACTACTCGAAGAAAACACAGGAAAAAAATATACCCCGATGTAGGTCTTAGGGAATGGTACTCTGGAGATCTAAAGCATAAGCAACAAGATTAGAAATAAACAGTGGGACTACATCAAACTCAAAAGCGTCTGTATAGCAAAGAAAACCATCAATAAAATGAAGAGACAACATACAGAATGAGAGAAAATATTTACAAACCGTATATCTGATAAAGGAAAAACACCTCATATCTGTTAGAATGACTAGCATCAAAAAGGCAAAAGACAGCAAAAATTATAGAGGATGTGGCAAAAAGGGGACCGTTGTGCACTACTGTAAGAGTGTGAACGCTTGCAGCCACTATGGAAACATAAACACCATGTTGGGATACTGTATCCCCATGACACGGGAAGGCCCACTGATGGATGACTAGACAAACAAGTTATATCTACAAAAATAAACAAAACCAAATTCATAAAAAAAAAGAGAGAGAGAGATAAGATTTGTTGCTATCAAAGGTGGGAGTGACAGGAGGGAGAATTGGAAAAAGGTGGTCAAGTGATAAAAACTTCCAGTTATAAGACAAATAATTACTAGGGAAGTATGATATAAGTATACTTAACAATGTTGTATGATATACATGAAAGTTGCTGAGAGAGTAAATTCTAAGCATTCTTATCACAAGGAAAAGTTTACTTTTCTTTTATCTTCTATCTATATGAGATGATGGACATTAACCAACTTGTAATCATTTCAAGATATATGTAAGTAAAACTTTTATGCTGTACACTTATACAATGCTGTATGTCAATTATACAGCAATAAAACTGGGAAAAAGAACTTCAGTAAAGATAGTTCAAAGGAAAAGACTTCATGTGTTTAGATGGAAATTCTTTAATTAAAAGACAGAATAGCCACAAATATGTATAATAACTTTATCCACTAGACACCATGCTCCCAGTTGGGTGAGTTACCTGTTACTACTAGCCACCTTTGTTTACACTATTTGAGAAGACTGTAGAGTCCTCCAAATTTGACATAATTTTGCAAATCTGCACAAGCAACAGGTCTTTTACCAAATTAGTTGTTAAGCAGCTCTTTCCCTCTAGCAAATATACTTTTTGAGGAGAGGGAAGACAATGTATTTATCTCTGTGTTTCTGATATCCAGCAATATTTTACTGGAACAAAGTAAACATTTGACAAAAACTTACTGAGTATCGTCTATGTCCCCTGGACAACAAGGAGATCAAACCAGTCAATCCTAAAGGAAGTCAACCCCGAATACATATTGGAAGGACCGATGCTCCACTAGTTTGGCTACCTGATGTGAATAGCTTACACACTGGAAGATCCTGATACTGGGAAAGATTGAAGGCAAAAGGCGAAGAGGGTGGCAGAGGATGAGATGATTGGATATAACCACCGATTCAATGGACATGGACTTGCGCAAATTCTGGGAGACAGAGAGGGACAGGGAGGCCTGGAGTGCTGCAGTCCATGGTGTTGCAAAAAGCCGGACACGATTTGGCGACTGAACAACAAATGTGCTAGAAACTTTATGCCTTACACAATCCACTCAACAAAAGCTTGGTGAATCAAGGCATTTGTTAGCTTTACAAGAAAGTTTGGTTGTGAAACTCAAACTATTTTGCTGTACATTTTCCCCCTATAGCTACAAAAAGCAGTAAGAAAAACATAGGAAATAAATTGCTGCTTACAAACTAAAGTTAAAAACTTAAAAAAACAAACAAACTTACCTACAGATCTACTTTGTTCTTCTGCTTCTAAAAATTATACAACTGATTTTTTCTTCTATTTCTAATTCAATAAATTAGATAACTGTATAATGATTAATATCTATCTTCAAGTCAAAATTGTAAATCCCATGCTCCCTTTTCAGAAACTAAAGGACACGTTAGCATTAGGGATGGACAGACACACACCAGAGTAGGAAAAGTCTACTACCACTGCTGCTAAGTCACTTCAGTCGTGTCCAACTCTGTGCGACCCCATAGACGGCAGCCCACCAGGCTCCCCCATCCCTGGCATTCTCCAGGCAAGAACACTGGAGTGGGTTGCCATTCCCTTCTCCAATGCATGAAAGTGAAAAGTGAAAGTGAAGTCGCTCAGTCGTGTCCGACTCTTCGAGACCCCATGGACTGCAGCCTTCCAGGCTCCTCAGTCCATGGGATTTTCCAGGCAAGAGTACTGGAGTGGGGTGCCATTGCCTTCTCCAAGGTAAAGTCTACTTACTCCCAAATACTTGTTTTAATTTATGTTGTCTGTCAATAGCAGACATTCCGTATCCACATTATAAGACTGACAGAGTACTTCGAAACTGTAGGCAAAAATCTGTATTTTTCATTTCATTTTTCAAAGCTTTGTTTATGATTAATATAGAGGGAAGAGTAGTTAGAGCATTAAGATACTATTGCTTATATCTATATGCACAGTACTCTTAGCTGTAGTCCATACACATTGTTTGGAAAAATCAGAGTCAATTTATTTGTAACAGATTTGTTTGGCTTTTGGAATTGAATGGGGTCAACAGAAACATTTGGAGGGCAAAGCTCCAGGTACTGACTACTCACTACTATCTTCTATGTTTTGTAAGATTTTTTAGAGTCTCAATTGAGAAAAAGGTGGTTTGAGGGACAACTCAGTTCAGTTAACCTTTAAAAAAAAAATGCAGTTATTTACATGTATCTTTATCTAATAAATAGTTTCAAGCATTTTAATATTAAAGAGTTTTCCCTGATTAAGGAATTAGACATTTGCACCATCTGAGCTCTTTTCCCCCTTATGCTATAAAATGAACTGTCTCTTCATATAGGAAATCTTAGGAAACTGATAAAACCCAAAATGTACTCAACTCAGTAATTTGAAGATCCACATTAACTGTATGCTTTTGAAATGCCCTTTAATCCTCACAACATTTAAAAGGTGCTACAGTGGATTAACAATGCAGGCCTAGAGTCAAATCAAAGGAACTCTGTCACCAATTAAGATATTGCAATCTTTGGCTTATTAATTTGTGCTTCAATTTCCTCATTTGAAAAATAATGCCCATCTCACTGGGTTGTGAGGATGAATTCTGGATGAAATGAGAATATTAATATAAATGCTTAGAAAAAATATCAACTATTACTCCTACTCTACAATTTAAAAACTTTTAGTTTGAAAAATGGTAACCTCACCTGGGTTCTATTTTATACCACCCTATTTTAGGCTAGTACCTTGAACTATTTCTACTTCATCATTTACATTAAAGATATCAATCAGAAGAGTTTATTTATATAGTGGAAAGAGTTTCTTACTAAGAGCTCACATTCTAATACAGGTTTTTGGTGATATATTCTCTTTTAAAAGATTATAATGTATTATGGATATCAAACACATATCACAGTGCCCAGCACACAGGTACTCAACAAATGGAATATACCATTACAAAAAAGTCTGTGTTCAACTTCCTCTGTTTTTTTAACAGATGAATAATAACAGTAATACTTCTGTCTAACCTTAGAGCATTACTATCAAATGCGAAAATACTTTGTAAGTGGTAGTAAACACGTGAAGTACACTATTATTAGTTCTTTCTCTCTTAAGAGGGTGCCACAAAGGAAACATTACAACAAATTTCAGATTTTCATATTCATTTTGTTCCTAAAGTAGCATTTTACCAATAGTATGTGTAAATAGATGATAGCTAAACAAAACATTCCTTTTTTGATAAAACACAAATGCTTCATGGAAAACTCCTTCTAGGAAGGGTTCAATTACTTGTCTCTATATTTAGAGCAAGATCACTCCCTATTCTAATTTTCAAAAGACAAACAACTCCACATACACTTGATCAATTTTAAAAGTACACTGCCATGGGTCGGAGCAACAGACTATCAAATAACCAAAGCACGGATCAGAAAAATAAAAAGGCAAACATTAGGAAAAACATAAAATAAACTGAATTTCTGACACACGCTAACGCTAAAGACCACAATGATTTTTTCCTTCAATTTCTATTTCAGCTACTTTTAACTATGAACAACTATTAGTTTCAAGCCATAATTAGCTCATGTAGAGGTCTAAAGCACGTGGAGACATTGATTAAATTATTCTGAAGGAAGGAACAGATGGGGAAAAGATAACTTTTTAGGAAATGAGGAATCAAAAGAAAAGCAAAAAAGCAGCTCTAAAATGGAAAAAAAATTAAAGCTGTATATGTGTGTGTTAGTCACTCAGTCGTGTCTGACTCTTTGTGAGCCCATGGATTGTAGCACACCATGCTTCTCTGTCCGTGGGATGCTCTAGGCAACGATACTGGAGCGGGAGGCCACTGCCTTCTTTATTAAACGTCAGGTAAATTTACTGACAAGTGGAAAGCATGTTATCTCTAGAAAGATGAAAAGCAAAAGCTCTGGTTTCACAGATTTGTATTGTGAGAACCAAGTATTTAAATGTTCATTAGGATTTTACCACACCCCTCCCTGGCAATAATAGTACCATTCAAATCACGTAAGTATAAGTAACTGTGATATTTTAAAGGATGGAAAAAAAATGATTAAAAAAAGTAGTGGACAGTCGAAGGTATTTTGAAAGTTAAGCTAGCATTTATCTTAATTGCAATTGTGAATATAAATATCCTATCTGCAAATTTACAATCAAATTTTTAAATAAAAATCTATTAGTTGTGAATGTCAACAAACTATCAAATTAATATTTTTTCCCTTATCAGCTTAAGTTGGTATTAAGAATAAAGTCTCAGGAGCCATATCTTGTCTTATTAAAGCTGTTGGGGACGTTTGCTCATAGAGAACAACATTTACCATATATAATTATTGAGCAAATTCGTCTATTAGACAAATCTAATGTTGGCAGGGATAATATAAAGTCAAATATTAAAATAGTGGATTTTGATAAAAATTATTAAAAAAATTTTATTTGGTATTGATTTTGTATTTGTTAACACAAAGAATGGTATGAAGTACATTCCCAGGTTTACTGTCCTAATCTTATCTCTATTATTACTTTACTACTTTAGATAAACAAAATCATAAAACCTTTACAATTAATGTTAAAATTAAGACTTTAAGTCACAGATCACATTAATCATGGAAAAACAAGCAAGAAAACAGCTACTAAATGTTAGGAGTTAAGAATCTCTAGGGATAATGAATCTGTCTGCAATTCAGGAGACCTGGGTTCAATCCCTGGGTTGTGAAAATCCCCTGGAGAAGGGAAAGGCTACCCACTCCAGATTCCTGGAGAATTTCATGGGCTGTACAGTCCATGGGGTTGCAAGAGTCCGACACAACTGAGTGACTTTCACTTTCACTTTTCAGGGATAATGGAAACATTTTCAACTGATTTTAGAAAAAGAAATAATACCATAAGTGCTTCTTATTTAATGACATACGCAAGACTGCTTTAAAACCTCTGTTTTAACTTACTTTCAACAGATAGACTATACGCAAACAAAAAACACTAAAAATAATCAAGATATAAAAACTTTAAAAAAACGGTACTTCCTCCACTTCATGTGAAAAACAGTAGCAATGTAAAAGCCTCTTTATAAGAGGAAAGTAAAAATATTTTCCTAATTCTAGTGGACTTTTACACTGAAAGTAGATAGAAATAGAAGACAAGATTTATATAAAATATTAAACCTCCTAGAACAAATTCACTGCTTCCTGATTCAAAACTAAGAGAAACAAAGGGAGCATACAAAGGATATACAAATGAATAATCTAAGTAAAATGCACTGTCTCAGAAAAAATTACCACACACAGCTCCAGTAAAAATAAAATGCAAGTCAAAGCCACATTTGAAACTGTGAATAAATATGCAAAATATGTACTGCCTTCAAGGAAATAGTATGTTTTCTACCGACTACTTTTAAAAGCTGGCAGTTGTCAGTTTTAAATAGAAAACAAATGTCCAAAATGCAATTTTCAAAAGAAACTAAAGACATGTAACAAGCACCATTGAAGTTGAATATTTAAAATATGACAAGTCCATGTGCAAAATAATTTGCTCTCCATTTTGACAATTTAAACCAATTTATTTATAGACAAAGGGCAAACACAGAAAGAAAATTCTGAATAATAAGTATATGAGAATATAAAACATTCAACTCAGAATTTTTAATAAGCAATACCTGTTAGGTACAACAGCTTGTCAATAATGACTGTTAGACAGTAGAATGGTCTCTTAATAAATAACTTTAGCATAAAATAGCAGTTCTCACAGATAAGGCAATATTCTGAAAGGTGAACATTATAATGATTCAATATAGGCTAAATCTAAATCTGCCATTTTACAGAAAAAGAAAACTTCCCAGACGTTTTGCCTGCAATCAAATTCACTTAGCTCCTGATGACATTTAAAAAGTTGTGCTTAAAAATGTGCACAAATTAATGCCATTTTCCTTTGTCACAATTTCTCAATCTGCCTCAATAGATTCATCTTATCAAACGTACCTTTAAACACAGAAAATATCTAACACATGGCAGTGTTCATAAGAATAACACAGCCATATTTTAACATCTTATTAAATTTTAGTGGTAGTGACAAGCCACTCTACCTTACTTTGATAAGTCTTACTTTCTGTTATGAGACAGAACATTATCTCTGGCTGATCTAATTCTCAATATATATTTGACTTCTTCATTTTCTGTTTTCATTTAGCAAAGCTAGAAGAGCGAAGCCTTTCATACTTTAATAAAATGAATATAATAAATTGTAGCTAGGGAAATTCTATTATAATGGTAACTATGCAGTCTCCAGCCCTTATACAGGATATACGTTTCACATTGTTTTAATAATCTTTTTTTTTTTTTAAAGCAAGTACTTGAGCTTCAATGCCCATGTTGAAAAAGGATTGGGTTTTTTGTTTTAATGTATTCTTTTGGAAGCGTTACAGTTTATATACAGTGCTAATTCCTACAAATATAACTATACTTTCTCAATAATAATATTGAGAGTATTAATAATTCTCAATAATAATAAAAAATATAACTACACTTTCTCATAAAGTTCAAGTTGATAAACTTTCAGTTTGCATCAATCTGAGACAAAACCCATGATTTTCCTGACTGCATGAGGTAATAATTTTCACCTTTACTTGTTCAATCTGCACTTGCTACACAGGTATAATACATGGTGTACTATACACATATACTTGTTAAATTTTTATACATGTCAATTTATATCTATTGAAGTTTACCACAAGTGTGCAGTCACATGGATTTTTCAGAATTACTCTGCCATTAGTTAGAATATGCTTCTCATACAAAATGCAAGTTTCAATATAATACTATAATTAGATGTCAATAATGAAATATTTAACATCAAGTAAAAGCACAATAAATCAAAAAACTATACCTTGCCTGTAATTTTTTAAAAATGCTGAGCTATAAAAGAGTTTTAAGGGGGAGAGGTGGCTTCTGTAAATTTTTACATTCAAGCAACTAATCCTCCAAAGGTAGGCTTCTACACCCTAAAAAAGAGAAAATAAGAGTTTTCTGTAATAATTATCTCTTAAAACATAACTGAAGTCTTCCTAAAAATGGTTGGAGGACAAAAGCCAGTTGAAAATGATGAAATAAAAATCACTAGGCAAATCATAAAGAGGGCTAGGTTCAAATACTTGGTCACACCACTTAGAGAAACTTGTGACCTTTGGCGAGTTTCTTAATCCCTTCCACCTTCAATTTATTGGGTGTTTATTAGGGATCTTGCAAAAACTATTATGTTCCTTGCTTCAAAACTCACCTTTTCTTGCTTAGGAGTGTAATTACTAGTAGTGCTGCTCACTTTCGATGCAAAGGACTCCAGAGAATTAAGAGAAATAATCGAAGGGGTGGGGGACTAGAAGCCAAATTTTATGGTTGGCAAGAACCTAGACTCGGGAAAAACCGTGTGTGTTGCATAATTCGTCAGCGGGCCATCATATTACCTTTTAAATATCCTAAAGATCCCCAGCCTAGTTGAGGGGGCTTAGGAGAGTATTTATTGGTGTATGCTTTTTAAGACAAAATTACTTTAGGCAAAAGAAAAACCTACCACCCAAGGCAATACTAAAGATGATGAGTTGTTAATTACATATTGAATGACTCATTAAAGCTTTACATTTCAGATAGAAACTAACTTCCCAAGATAACCGACTTTGAGCAAAATTTTCATCTTCCGTTCGGAACTGGATGGAGTTCCTTTCCCCACCAAGCGCTCAATATTTAAAACTGTATTTTCACTTAATTATTTAAAAAATCGAATGAGAGAAATGATTAACCCTAAATTAATGAAAAAGGAGTTAACTTTAAAAGCTGTCAAGCAAACGGCCTAAAGTTACACAGCTTGTAAGCTACAGAAGCAGCTGGGATTCGAACTCGTATCTCTCGAGCTCCGAAGAGCAAGCTTTTCTCGCTCTACTCAAGCTCGCGCTTACACTGGGCTCCTCTCAACTGTCTGGCAAAGACGACACTTACTATGAAGCTCTATTTTTTTTTTTCCCTTCCCTTCTCTGTGGCCAACCCTTCCATTTCACACTGCCTCATGCTGGGCTACAAATTCCATGCAACAACAATCAAGGTGCACTAATGCTTAAGAGTCGGAGTAGAGATCAGAAGAACCGAAATCGGCTTTACTTCCTACGCGGAACGGAGATCTGGCGCCAGCACCACAGGCGACAAACACAGGCAGGGGTCCAGAGAGGCTGCAGACCGCGCCCAGGTCTCAAGTTTTAGTCAAGGCCCACGTTCCGGCCAGACGAGAGGCGCAGAGAAGGTTATCCTTTCCTGACACCCTCGCCGCCGCGGGAGCACAAAAGAGAAGATTGCAGTCGCAGTAATAGTGCACACAGTAAACTCAACACCGTTCTTCAGCCCGTTAAACGCACTTACTTGAGCGAAGTAATTCCAAGACACAAGGCTGGCACCGGCAACGGGTAGGGCTCCTCTGTCCTCCTGCCCCAGGCGCTGGCGATGACGACATCCGAGTCGCGCCGCCGAGAGCGAAGGCCCGGCGCACGCCGCGCGCGCTCCCGATAGAGGCGGGGCGGCCCAGCGGCGCCACCGTTAAGCGTCACGGGCGGGACTCTGCTGCGGAGCCTCGGGCTTTGAACATGTCGCGGCTGAAGGGGATAGCGGGGCGGGATACCCGAGCGGGTTTCCGAACTGAGAGCAGAGACTGCAGTGCCTGCGTACCCCAGGGACTCTTAAAGGCGGCTAGGAAGAGCGGCCAGTTAAATCTGTCGGGCCGCAACCTCAGCGAAGGTAAGATCCAGAGGTACGACCCGTTTGTGCGACCTGGCACAAAGCACTTGCCCCTGGTAGCCTCTCTTTCCTCTGGCCTGGCTTTGGTTACTTTTGGCTCCGTATCCTAGCCAGGATCCCGCTGCTGGAATTCGGGCTTTTATCACATTTCCACTGGTTTGGTCAGCTTGTTCGGTTTCTACTTTTCGTTCCAGGAAATGTCTGGTGCAGGGAATGTGCTGGGGATATGGCCAAAATTTAAACGGGGCGCTTTCTGGGATTCCCACATTCTGTCGGATAAACAACATAATGTTTGACTAAGTTAGCTGTCACATGATGGGCACATGCTTTGTTTCTTTGGCCCTGTGTTCCTTTTAATTTAATCTCTTAGGTCATTTACCAACGCCAAAATTCTGTGTTTCATCTGTTCCTTTGTGCATATCGAGTAAATGACACTGTTCCCTGTTCAAGTCCCTTTTCTGTCTGCATGTGGACAGAATCCTAAATACAAGGAATATTTAGCATATTTCCTAAATTGAAAATCAAGATGGATGCCAAACAAAGTGAATTCGGGGCCATCCTGAAAATCTAGTAAAGATCAGATGCACAAATCTGGATACCATGAGTGATTTATAGTCAGATACTCTTCTGATTTTCTGTTGTGTAAGGGAGGGCGTGGAAAGTGCGGAGAGGGAGATTATGGCATTATTCCTGTAATGTTTTCCTTTACTTATATTTAGGTTTTAGGCCATCTGGAATTAAAAGTTTCCCTTTCCTTGTAATGATTGCTTTTTTAAAATTCTGCCACGTATACAGTTGACTATGCAAACAAGCACTTGCTGAATGAAAGGATATATGATAAAATCTTTGCTCTACTTAGAAAAAGTTTTAATCAATGGGAACATAAATATTTTAAAATTACTGCTGTGCTTGTACACATGCTTATTCCAGAGCCTGGAACTTTCTACATGATACCTGACTAGGGTTCACTTCTTGACTTCCTCAAGGACTCTGCTTAGATAGGTCTTTCTTCACTACCCTATCTATAATAAATTCTTTTGGTAACATTGTATTCTCTAACCTGTTTTTAATAGCATTTATTATTATCAGAATCTGTATTCTGTATTTGTTTATTGTCTTCTCTGCCCTCTGCTAGAATATTAGTTAGATGTGGTCAGGGACCTTCATTTTGCTCATTGTGTCCTTAGCACTCAAAGTCGTGCTTGATACATAGTAGATTCTTATTAAACATTTGTGGAAGGAATAAGTAGATGAATGAGTTATTCCCAAAAACTAAGTGTGTGCTGGAATGTACTTATTGATTGGACCCAGATAGTTTAGTCTACTAAAGTTTCAGGGAGCAAATGAATTTTGATTGTCAAGTGTTAAAGCAGCCTGATATAACTCCTGCTTGGTCATGATGTTTAGATGTAGTTTTTGTTTTTTGGAGTAACCCCCTGGTTTTAATGTCTCTGATTTTGGTATCAGAATAATGCTGACTTCATAAAATGAGTTGGGAATTTTATCTCCTTTATTTTCTGAAAGGTTCTCTAGAATTAGTTTTGTTTCTACTCTAAATGTCTGCTAGATTTCACCAGTGAAGCTATCTGGGCCTAGAGTTTTATTTGTGGGATTGTTTTAAATAGCAAATTCAATTTCTTTCATGGATGTAATGTGCGATAACACATTTGCTGTAGCACTGAAGCAAGTTAATACCTTCTAGAGCTTCAGTTTAATAGTGATAAACCTTAACTCTTTCTGTTTAACTTGTAGAGACTTACTTGCTACGTCAAAGGAATTGCTGTATTTGCTGCAACAAGAGTAACAATGTTGTGTTGTGTGTCAGATAAAATAGAGAGCAGCTACAAGAGTCAGATATACCTTTCAAATATTCACTGAGAAGCAAGATAGTTTAGCTTTTCCAGGGTTTAATCTTATCTAGCTGTATAACCTGGGACAAATGATACATTCTCTCTGAGTCCCATTTCTGTCATGTATAAAGTAAGAATAGTCATAACACCTGCCTCCTGGAGTTGTTATGCGATACAGGAGTTTGTTCATTTGATTTCCGTATCTTCTCTGTTATGGTGGCATAAAGATAGAGCCCATTCTTTGTCTTATATATCCAACCACTATGTGCTATGCAGGAAATGTATATAATAAATACAGTTGAATAAAGATAAAAGTGAGATCTAATATGAAAAATACATATCCTCTATTCTGTTTTGGAATAAAATTAAACTTTCACTTTAATGTTGTTGTAATTCATTGTAATTTGATTTCCTTGAAAGTTTTTTAATGTTTCAGAAATTTCAGTAGATAACTTGATAGCTGTTATCAACTTACGTACTTAGTATCTCACTTCTTTTTTTTCTGTCCTTTTTTGGTGTGGTATGGTGGAAATAGTGCCTCAGTGTGTTTGGAGAATAAATGTGGATATCCCTGAGGAAGCTAATCAGAATCTTTCATTCAATGCCTCTGAGCGATGGTGGGAGCAGACGGATTTGACTAAACTAATCATATCAAATAATAAACTTCAGTCACTTACTGATGACCTCCGACTCCTTCCTGCACTGACTGTTCTTGATGTAAGTGGATTTATGAGTCTTTTGTTTGAAAAGACTTTGAAGCTAAGTTTAGACTTTGAGAAGCAGAAAGCCCATGGTAGAGTGCAAGAAGAATAACAAATTACTGTATTAGGCAAAGCATCATGGTTAAGAATGCAGAATCAGAACCTCAGGCTTCAGTTCCCACTGCAGCTTGATAGCTGTGTGATCTCGGGACAGTTACCTCTCTGTGTTTCAGTTTCCATATCTATAAATCGAGACTGTTAGTACTGCCTATCTTTGAATTAAATATGTTAACGCATACAAACAGAATTAGAATTAATGTTTAACTAGTGGCTTCTGCTGCTTGTCCTTTTTTTATTGCTATTATTTTATGATCATTATTATTCTAGACGTTAAAGCAAGTACTTAAGGTTATTATTATTATTTTGTTACTTATCTCCAATACTGACTTAAATTATTGGGCTTAAATTTTTGTGGGTTTATTCAGGGACTTTGTTTTTAGTCCCTAGTTGCTATGTCATGTGGTAAAGTGAAACATGAGTAGTTTATTTCACAATCCACAGACTTCTATATCACAATCCACTGTTTTACTTAGGAACACCAAAAAATCTTCCCAATATTTGTCTGAAAAAGTTGGATGTAGTCAGATTTCTAGAGAAGTTTTTATTTTCTTCATTTGTAAAGTGAATCAGTTGGTGTCGGTGTTCTCCTTAAGGTTCCTTGTACCTTGAAAACAATATGATTCTGTAAAAACATGAGAGAAGAAATCTTCC
The DNA here is from genome assembly GCF_029378745.1 of Bos indicus. Lineage (NCBI taxonomy): Eukaryota > Metazoa > Chordata > Mammalia > Artiodactyla > Bovidae > Bos > Bos indicus. The sequence continues at coordinate 75,248,830 of NC_091762.1, forward strand.
TCCTCATTTATTTTTTGTAAATGTTGGCATAATCATACCAACAGAGGGCTATACATTCTAACCCTCTCGTCTCTCATTTCAGATTGAAATTCCACTCAGTGAGGTGAAGTTTCCTTTTTATTAACTGTAATATTTAAAATTAATGTCTTACCACTCATGATCTCTGAACAGCAATGTGATCAATTTCAAACTCTTTTTTCTCTTCTGTACTCAGAAAAATTACCAATAGTCCAACAGTACTATTGAATTAGAATAATTAGAGTATTGTCAGCGAATATTTTGCAGTAACAAAGTTTGTGGTTATTTATAAGAGATATTGACTGTGTCTTTTAATAACTTTCAGATACATGATAATCAGTTGACATCCCTTCCTTCTGCTATAAGAGAGTTAGAAAATCTTCAGAAACTTAATGTCAGGTAATATTTAAACTTACTTCAGTATTGCTTGTATAAAGGTATAAATCTAATATTCTTTAAAAATTTTTTTCTAACATTTTTTCTAACATGTAAAAAAATTTTTATATTATCTCAGAAAGTAATTAAATAGGATAAGAATTTTAAGCTGTAATTCTCCGATTATTTTATTTTTTGTTTTAGAATTGCCTACATGTTTTCTGGTTTTACAAATTTAAGACCAATTTAAAAAAATACTCTTTATATTTTTTGTGAAATAATTTTTAGTGGTTATTTTCAAAATCTTTGCTGACATCTCAAGTTTTATGTTACTTTGATAGTCTAAGATATATATGTGTTAAACAGAAGGAAGAAATTTAAAACAATTTTTTTCATCAGTGAGGAAAATTTCATGTTTTTGATATTAGCAGTTTTAAACTTTTCTGGGGACTCAGATTCCATGGGTGTGCCTCTGATACTCTTTGATAGGTACATGGAAGGCCAGCTAGCTGAGACTCCAGCTACCTCTGTTTGCCCTTCAGTATGCATTCAGACTTTCAAGAAAAATTACAGCCTTATATGTTATATATAAACTGTGGAAAAGGGATTAGGAGAAAAAATTTAAAGGGTTTAAGTGTTAAACATTGTTTGAAAAGCTGTGGCTTATAAAATAGGTGTGGTTATTGATCTGTCTAACATAGCATGATCAAGTCTCAGTTTTCTGAAGTTAACTAGTTTGAGGGAGAACAGTTCCTCAAATAACAGTCTTTATTTGATGAAAAACTTAAAATTACCATAAATTAACAAAAGTATCTGTACCCAAAATTGTTTAGGACACTTAGTGAAGATACTTATTGTTTAGTTGTACATCAGAACCTCTTCCCATTGCAAGCCAAAGGCATAGATATCCCCTGCAAAAAGAAGAGAGGGTAGGGTTGAGAGGAGAAGAGAGAGTATGCAGCTGCTGTGGGTGGCTTTAGCTTTAGCTTCTAGCTCTTAAGAGTATGAATGTTAGGATGGAGGGAATAGAACAAGAGAGGAAAAGAAGGAAATATATAGCAAAAATTACATTTTTGCCCAACTAGATTCCTGTCAGATATGCAAAGATTACAGTTAAGTAACTGACACTGTCAACCAATTTTTAATGGTTTTTGGTGGTTCATATTTTAGAAAACATTTTTTGGCATTTTTGTTCCAGCTAGTTTTATTATAATTTAAGGTCATTATTATACGCTTATATTTCCCTTTACCTGCCTGTTATTTGTGAAGAAACTGTATATGGCTAGACAGTAGAGTAGAATTCCCAAGCAAATAGTTGGCATGAATCTAAGAACAAGTTAAATCATCTCTTAATTATCAGGGAATGTATTATTCTAAGTGACTTGGGACTTCTCCACCAATAAACTGGAATCTGCAGGACTAAACTGAAAATAATGATTCAGTACAAATAAAATTAGAGTTGCATATTACACGTTCAACTGGATATGCTAGGCCCTCAAATAGAAATAGCTATTTTTGTTTTGAGTGCTAGATTGAAGCCTAATCCCCATGTAAAATGTGACTTCATTGTAGTGTGTGTATGCGTCTTTGTCAAAATCTTAAAACTGATACAGTGTGAAAATTTAGAGTCCAATGTATTCTTTCACATTGCATGTAAAATGAAGTTGATTAAAAGGAACCAATCAAAATTTCACAAATTATATCTTTGCTTCAAAATCTTTATTTCTTTGAAACACTCAATTTGATTATATTACTGTCGTTTTAATGGGTGTTTTCCTTTTAGGATGTAAAGTTTGATAAGTACTTAAAATTAGTAACCTTACTTGTCTTTTTTTTAATGAGCCCAGGTAGTTGATTAGCAGAAATGCCTTGTTAAGTATTTATTTTGTTGTCACCAAATTATTCAGCATTTGTTTTATCAATCAATAGCCATAACAAGCTGAAAATACTCCCTGAAGAAATTACAAATCTAAGAAATCTGAAGGGCCTGTATCTCCAGCATAATGAACTCACTTGCATACCAGAGGGGTTTGAACAACTTTCCAACTTAGAAGATTTAGTAAGTTTTGATTTTGCAATATTTGTATAATTTGGGGCTGGAGGGATTTTTCATTTGGCTGAGAAATTGGATATATGATACCAATCATGAGTACATGGGTGCCTGTTTGGATGACTAGATTATCAGAACTATGTTTTACAATTAGATTGCTAAATTAATAATTTCAAATTTCGTTTCCTATGTTTTTCTTCTTCTTTCCTGTTTTTCTTATGATAGAAATTACCTTAGATTTTAATTTCAGAATAGAGTTTTAGAAGGGGCCTGATGATGATAACTTTGCTATTCAGAGGCTTTTGCGACTTAGCAAAATAGAGGAAAGGGGTTTTTAGCGTATACTTACCCCCCCTTTTTTTTCATATATATATTTTTGGCTGCACAGGGTCTTTCTTGCTGCATGCAGGCTTTCTCTAGTTGCAGTGCGTGAGGGCTACTCTGTAGTTGCGGTGCTTGGGCTTCTCATTGAGGTGGCTTCTCTTGTTGTAGATTCCCATTACCTCCTCTTAAGCCCTTATGGTCCTTCTGTTCCCTAAGTGTTCAGATAATACCTTCAGGGCCTGCCTTTTCTTGCCTGTTTTCCAAAGTGGCCACATTTCTTGATAAAATTTTCATTCCATCTGTTTCACATCTTAAATGGAGATAACCATGAAGCAGTACAAATATTTTAGTCATATTATTAAGAATAATACAGACAATAGGCAGTTTGCTTTACATATAGGTAAGTAGTTTCATCCTGTTAACAGATTTTTTAAAAAGTAACATCCAAAGTCATACAACTGATTAAGGAATTCAGGATTTTAACATCAGACAATTTGATTTCAAAGTGTATACACTCTTCCCTCCCAAATTTACCGCAGGAGGAGTAAGACTCTACTATAAGCTGTCCTATCTGAAAGACTTTAGCTTTATTAGATCAGATGTTCCAACATAAATCTCTACTCCATGTAGTTATTTCATAGTACATTCTTATTCTGTTCACTGTTACATGTTTTGAAAAACTCATTAGTGTCATTTTAGCCTTGAAGTTTATTTTTTATTGAAGGACAAATTACTTCTTTTATTTCTTTCTTTCTTGATATTTTCCCCCATCTGCTCTAGTGGTTGAAATCAAAATTATACTCTCCTTAACCATTTCTTTAGGATCTCTTTGTTTTTCAATCTGATCAGATTGGAAATAAATTTTGGAAAGTAAAAGGTAGATGAAATGAATGGGAAAGAAGGGAGCCATCAGATTTTCTTATAAAATTTAGTGGTAAAAGATAGCAATTGATTAAAAAAAAGAATCTAGTAGAAGGCTTAATGGAAACCTTATAAACTTTTGTTCTGGGTTCCCAGATATTTATTTTCTTAATAAAAGAATGCTTCAGTTTAGAACTGTGATCTTAAGGACTAATTATCAGATAAATCATAAATGTGAGCAACAATAAATTAAAGCATTAAAAGTGTAAGATATGTAATAATTTAAGCTAACAATATTTCTTTTTTTTTTTAAATTTAGAAATGTATTCTGTTAATCAATAAGTTTATACAGCTATAGTTTAAAACAAAAACCGTGAAAATAAGACTGTTTCAAATTCTGGGCCCTTCCAATTTTCCAAATACGAGAGCTCTGAAAGTTGTATATACCAGCTGAAACAAGACAAAATTATGAATGGAGTCATGACATTTCATGAAACAAATTTTACATAACTGAAGGATCCTTCCTGGGACTAGTTAATTGCCTTTACCAAAAAAAAAAAAAAAAAAAAAAGGAAAGAAAAGTATGGAATTCCCGTGTTCTAAATCAACTTGTTACACATCAATATAAACCCACAGTGTCCTGGCAGACAACATGCTTTCATTTTCTGTCTCATCCTAGAACTCGAATCCTAATTCATTTCAGCAGAGACTCCATAGGCAACAGGAAAGATTGTAGCATTAAAATATTCATTTATTCTTTTGTGGTAGCTCAACAGTGGTCTTATTTCTGGGTAAGCTAGTAATATTTCTTAAAGTTACATAGAACTGCTTAGCACGATGCTAAATAAATATTGAAGAAATGTGTCACATAAATAATGATTAATTCATATGCACTGTACTTATTTTGTATCCAGTTTAATCATTAACTGCAATAGTTTAATATTTAACTATCAATAATTCTGTTACTTTAGGTTCTTTAAAATTTCTTAAGAATTTATGACTTAATCTTTATCAGAAACTTTTTATTTTTAGCTTTTGATATTAGAATAATTTTAGATTTATAGAGAAGTTGGAAAGATAGTACAGAGAGTGTCTGTATACCCTTCACCCATCTTAATGGGTGAACATTTTACATAACCATGGGATATTTGTAAAAACTAAGAAATTGACTTTGGTACAATATTGCTGACTAAACTATAGATTTTATAATATTTTCCCAGTGTTTTCACTAATGTCCTTTTCTTTTTGTTCCAGGATCCAACCCAGAATACTACATATCATTTAGTGTCAGTAAATTCTGATATCACAAAATACTTATTAGTAATCTGTTGATTCTTAGACCTTAGAGTATTTGAGTTGTAGAGTATTATGTTGTATGTTGTAGATTATGTGTTGTTAGTATAATAATAACAGTATGTTTTAAAAATATGCTGGTGTATAATAGCATTTTTCCTTTTTCTATTTTCTTGATTTATTTAGAGTTATAGTTATTTAATGTTAGACTAAATCATAGTCTTCAGAGAACAGTTCCTTTAAGTCATTTTTTTCTTATTCACTGTTGCCCTACCTAATAGTTTAGTGACAGCTGGTGGAATACTTACATTTAATTTGAACGTCATAGGAAGAATACCTGATACATAGCATTGTCTTTTAAAGGGAGTTGCAAAAAAATTCTCATAACTATTTAGAGAAAAAGCAAAGACTTATAATGCGAAAGTAAGGTATAGGGATTAATTAGGCAGGGTGAAAGAGTGAAAACTAAACAGTAGACTTTGTACTTAGTTAAAGCAGACTTACTGTGGTCAGCAGAAGAACCAAGAGGGAATATTTTTTCCTCCCAAATGAAAATGGCCATATTTTTCAGCCTTACTTGTTTTCTTTCAAGCATTTTTCTTTTTTGCAAAGATGTTTTTCTTTATATATTACAGTTTAACTGATGTATCGTTAAACATTGTTAACATATCATTAAAATGTATCATTGTACTTTTTGCCTGATGTATCATAGATACTCAGCAAATATTGGATGGATAAATGGATTTTTAAAAAACATAATGCAAGATACAGCATGACTTAGTACTAACAGAAACCTTTCTGTAAAATATTTTTGAAATCAATTCATTTTAATTTCTCTCTGTTACATTATTAGACATGTAGTAGGTCCACAGAAAATACTGAGTCAATGAATGATGATCTGTGAAATTGTCAGTGAATGAGACTTAGAAAGTATATCTACTCTAAATAGTTTTTTTAAATGTTGCAATGCCCTTAAAATTCTGAACACCCCCCTTAGGGATCCTTCATTTATTTTTTTATTTACTTGTTCATTCATTTTGTCTTCCTCTTTTTAAAGGATCTTTCAAATAATCGTCTTACAACTGTTCCTGCTAGTTTTTCTTTTCTATCCAGCTTGATGCGTCTCAATCTTTCCAGTAATCAACTGAAGAGTTTGCCAGCAGAGCTAAGTGGAATGAAAAGTAAATCTTCTCTGTTTTAAAAATTGAATAAATTTGAAGTTTGTATAACTTACATTTAGAAAAATAAATTTTTATGTAGTTACAGACAAGTAAAACAATAGATTTTATTGTGCTAAATGCAAACGATAACATCTAGTCAGATTTTCTCCAGGGCATTATTGTCTAGCCCTAATGAATTAAAATTTTAAATCATTAAGATTTACCACCAAAACAGTTCAGTTCAGTAGCTCAGTTGTATCCAACTCTTTGTGACCCCATGGACTGCAGCACACGAGGCTTCCCTGTCCATCACCAAGTCCCGGAGCTTGCTCAAACTCATGTCCATTGAGTCGGTGATGCCATCGAACCATCCCATCCCATCCTATACTATCCATACTACCAAAGTAGTTTAACACGTCAAAAAGATGAAAATAAAATTATAAATTGTGGGAAAATTATATACCTGAGAAATTGATTAAGGTTTTGAGCATGCTGTCTCTTCTTTCTCTTGTTCAATGTTCACTGAGAGGTCATGCCCCTCTCCTAGGTGATTCCACCTATGATGGGTTATGTTATATCTGAATCCTCCTTGGTCCGTAAGTAATAACGGCAAGGAATAGTCTCAGTCAGTTCAGTAGTTCAGTCATGTCCGACTCTTTGTGACCCCATGAACCACAGCACGCCAGGCCTCCCTGTCCATTACCAACTCCTGGAGTCAACCCATACCCAAGTCCATCGAGTCGGTGATGCCATCCAACCGTCTCAACCTGTCGTCCCCTTCTCCTCCTGCCTTCAATCTTTCCCAGCATCAAGGTCTTTTCCAATGATCAGCTCTTGACATCAGGTGGCCAAAGTGTTGGAGTTTCAGCTTCAACATCAGTCCTTCCAATGAACCCCCAGGACTGATCTCCTTTAGGATAGACTGGTTGGATCTCCTTACAGTCCAGGAACTCTGAAGAGTCTTCTCCAACACCACAGTTCAAAAGCATCAGTTTTTCGGTGCTCAGCTTTCCTTATAGTCCAACTCTCACATCTGTATATGACCACTGGAAAAACCACAGCCTTGACTAGACGGACCTTTGTTGGCAAAGTAATGTCTCTGCTTTTGAATATGCTATCTAGGTTGGTCATAACTTTCCTTCCAAGGAGTAAGCGTCTTTTAATTTCATGGCTGCAATCACCGTCTGCAGTGATTTTGGAGCCCCCAAAAAATAAAGTCAGCCACTGTTTCTACTGTTTCCCCCATCTATTTGCCGTGAAGTGATGGGACTGGATTCCATGATCTTAGCTTTCTGAATGTTGAGTTTTCAGCCAACTTTTTCACTTTCCTCCTTCACTTTCATCAAGCGGCTCTTTAGTTCTTCTTCACTTTCTGCCATAAGGGTGGTGTCATCTGCATATCTGAGATTATTGATATTTCTCCTGGCAATCTTGATTCCAGCCTGTGCTTCCTCCAGCCCAGCATTTCTCATGATGTACTCTGCATAGAAGTTAAATAAGCAGGGTGACAATATACAACCTTGACGTACTCCTTTTCCTATTTGGAACAAGTCTGTTGTTCCATGTCTGGTTCTAACTGTTGCTTCCTGATCTGCATACAGATTTCCCAGGAGGCAGGTCAGGTGGTCTGGTATTCCCATCTCTTTCAGAATTTTCCAGTTTATTGTGATCCACACAGTCAAAGGCTCTGGCACAGTCAATAAAACAGAAGTAGATGTTTTTCTGGAACTCTCTTGCTTTTTCCATGATCCAGCAGATGTTGGCAATTTGATCTCTGGTTCCTCTGCCTTTTCTAAAACCAGCTTGAACATCTGGAAGTTCACGGTTCACATATTGCTGAAGCCTGTCTTGGAGAATTTTGAGGATTACTTGACTAGCCTGTGAGATGAGTGCAATTGTGTGGTAGTTTGAGCATTCTTTGGCATTGCCTTTCTTTGGGATTGGAATGAATACTGACCTTTTCCAGTCCCGTGGCCACTGCTAGTTTCCCAAATTTGCTGACATATTGAGTGAAGCACTTTTACAGCATTATCTTCCGGGATTTGAAATAGCTCAACTGGAATTCCATCCTCCAGTAGTTTTGTTCATCGTGATGCTTCCTAAGGCCCACATGACTTCACATTCCAGGATGTCTGGCTCTAGGTGAGTGATCACACCATCATGATTATTTGGGTCGTGACGATCTTTTTTGTACAGTTCTGTGTATTCTTGCCACCTCTTCTTAATATCTTCTGCTTCTGTTAGGTCCCTACCATTTCTGTCCTTTATTGAGCCTATCTTTGCATAAAATGTTCCCTTGGTATCTCTAATTTTCTTGAAGAGATCTCTAGTCTTTCCCATTCTGTTATTTTCCTCTATTTCATTGCATTGATCGCTGAGGAAGGCTTTCTTATCTCTCCTTACTATTCTTTGGAACTCTGCATTCAAGTGGGTATATCTTTCTTTTTCCCCTTTGCTTTTCGCTTCCCTTCTTTTCACAGCTATTTGTAAGCCCTCCTCAGACAGCCATTTTGCTTTTTTGCATTTCTTTTTCTTGGGGATGGTCTTGATTCCTGTTTCCTGCACAATGTCACGAACCACTTTATCAGATCTAGTCCCTTAAATCTATTTCTCACTTCCACTGTATAGTCATAAGGGATTTTATTTAGGTCATACCTGAATGGTCTAGTGATTTTTTCCACTTTCTTCAATTTCAGACTGAATTTGGCAATAAGGAATTCATGATCTGAGCCACAGTCAGCTCCCAGTCTTGTTTTTGCTGACTATATAGAGCTTCTCTGTCTTTGGATGCAAAGAATATAATCAGTCTGATTTCGTTGTCGACCATCTGTTGATGTCCATGTGTAGAGGCTGCTCTTGTGTTGTTGGAAGAGGGTGTTTGCTATGACCAGTGCATTCTCTTCACAGAACTCCATTAGCCTTTTCCCTGCTTCATTCTGTACTCCAAGGCCAAATTTGCCTGTTACTCCAGGTGTTTCTTGACTTACTACTTTTGCATTCCAGTTTCCTAAAATGAAAAGGACATCTCTTTTGGGTGTTAGTTCTAGAAGGTGTTGTAGGTCTTCATAGAACTGTTCAATTTCAGCGTCTTCAGTGTTACTGGTCAGGACATAGACTTAGATTACTGTGATACTGAGTGGTTTGCCTTGGAAATGAACAGAGAATATTCTGTCGTTTTTGAGGTTGCATCCAAAGTACTGCATTTTGGACTCTTTTGTTGACTATGGTGGCTACTCCATTTCTTCTAAGGGATTCCTGCCCACAGTAGTAGATATAATGGTCACCTGAGTTAAATTCACCCATTCCAGTCCATCTTAGTTCGCTGATTCCTAGAATGTTGATGTTCACTCTTGCCATCTCCTGTTTGACCACTTCCAATTTGCCTTGATTCATGGACCTAACATTCCAGGTTCCTATGCAATATTGCTCTTTACAGCATTGAACCTTGCTTCTATCACCAGTCACATCCACAACTGGGTGTTGTTTTTGCTTTGGCTCCATCCCTTCATTCTTTCTGGAGTTATTTCTCCACTGATCTCCAGTAGCATATTAGGCACCTACTGACCTGGGGAGTTCATCTTTCAATGTCCTGTCTTTTTGCCTTTTCATACTGTTCGTGGAGTTCTCAAGGCAAGAATACTGAAGTGGTTTGCCATTCCCTTCTGCAGTGGATCACATTCTGTTAGATGTCTCCACCATGATCCGGCTGTCTTGGGTGGCCCCACAGGGCATGGCTTAGTTTCATTGAGTTAAACAAGGCTGTGGTCCATGTGATCAGATTGGCTAGTTGTCTGAGATTGTGGTTTCAGTCTGTCTGCTCTCTGATGCCCTCTCTCAGTGCCTACTGTCTTAGTTGGTTTTCTCTTACCTTGGACATGGGGTATCTCTTCATGGCTGCTCCAGCAAACCGCAGCCGCTGCTCCTTACCTTGGACATGGGTAGTCTAGTCAAGAGATAGTCTAGTTTTGCTCAGATTGTTAATCCTTTTAAAAGCAGGTTAAATTTAGTGTTTCTATTTTATTAGAGTTTACTATTGAATCAGTATATTTTAAGTATTGTAGAACTAACATGTAGGATGAAAAAAATAGAAGGTACATTTTAGTAATTTAAATAAGTATACTTTTTCATGTTAGAAGTCTTGAGTCCAAAATCAATCTTTTTCACCTAAAGACAAACTATTATTATTTCTTAGTTGATGATCACTATGTGTTAACTGTAGATTGTTTACCTTATCTACTTTTTTTGCTAATCTTATGTGAGCCCTTTCATTTTTTTTGAACCTCCCTTTTTGGAGAAAATCATAGATGTGATTTCAATCACTTTATTAGAAATTATTTAGAGGTGAGTTTGTAAAATTGTGCTGTTAGACATTTAAAAAAATACTGTATAATTGACTAACAGTGTTATTAGTTTCAGGTGTGCAAAATCAGTGATATTTTTATACATTGCAAATGATCACTGCTGTTTGACTATAGAGTAATGGTTATTTGGGCTTCTGATTTGGTGCTAGTGGTATAGAATCCGCCTACCAGTGCAGAAGTTGCAAGAGATGTGCGTTTAATCTCTGGATCAGGAAGATCCCCAGAGTAGGAAACGGCACACTACTCCAATATTCTTGCCTGGAAAATTCCATGGACAGAGGAGTCTGGCGGGCTACAGTCAATGAGGCTACAAAGAGTCAGACAAGATTGAACGAATGAGCACAGCACAATGGTTATTTGTCATTTATTACAGGAATGCATAAATTAAATGCCATAAATTGAACTGACATTTTAGGGGAGCCTTTACTTGTGATACCAATAGTTAACTCTGCTTATTTTTGCCATTTTTCAATAAAGGTATTAGAAAATAGAGCTGAACAGAAAATACTATACCTGGAATGAGTATGCCAGAAGCATGTGTTTTTTGTTTTTTTTTTTAAACTGAGTAGAAATATTGAGCAATAAGAATAGATGTTGAAATCAATAGAAAAATGCTTTAAATTTATAGAAGGTTTTCTAATATATAGTTAGTCTCAGGTATTTTCTGTGCTTTAGCCATTACAAAGATACTTTTAAGCTATCATCAGTAGGACATTTAGTTGTTTTTTCTGCTATTCACGACCGAGATTCTAGTTTCTAACATTTGTATGGTTCTTTGTAATTCAAAATGCTTTAAAATATATTATTTTGCCATCAAATAGTTTTAGAAGTTAATGGGGATGCGTATTATTTACATTTTAAAGATTCAGGAACCTAGGTTTAGAAATTATACAGCAAAGTGTAAAGCCAGGGTTTTCATCTTCTTAGTTCATCCCTCTTGCTTTTTCTGCTACATGCTACTTGTATTCTTAACCAGTGCTCTTAAATGCAGAAACTTGTGAAAACTAGTTTCTAGATGTAAAACAAACTTCTTTATAGAATTTACTGGATTTAGTGTGGATTGGATTATGACATTTTCCTCAGTGCTGTAGCCAAATAATACGTGAATTGTCATATTATAAATTGAAGTACTATTAAATTTGTTTAGAAAAGCCGTTAGTTTCTGTAAACACTGAAAGTAGTCTAAATATATCAATTCAGTCTTGAATTACATTAAAATTGATAAGCTCAAGGTACATGAAAAAAAGTTGTAAAATATATATTTCCTATTCAAACTATAAGGTTGAGAATAGTGGAAAATATAAGTGAAAGAAGGCTTCCCTGGTGACTCAGTGGTAGTGCATCCACCTAATGGCATAGAAGGTGTGGGTTCGATCCCTGGGTTGGGAAGATCGAAGAAGGAAGGAAATGGCTACCATTCCAGTATTCTTGCCTGGGAAATCCCATGGACAGAGGAGCCTGGTGGGCTACAGTTAGTCCATGGGGTCATAAAAGAGTCGGACACAACTTAGTGACTAAATCAACAACAACAGCAGTAAGTGGAGAATCTGCAATATGGATTAGGGAGAAATTGCTTATTGAAGTCTTAAGGAAAATAAGACCTTTATTTTTCTTCTGTTTTTGTTTTCCATTCTGCCTTTTATGAGATATTCAGGAGGTAAGAGAGATGTAAACCAATATTTTTCTCTATTGAAGTATCTTTGTGTTTCACTAAATATGTATTACAGGATTAAAGCATTTGGATTGTAATTCAAATCTCTTGGAAACTATTCCTCCTGAATTGGCCAGCATGGAATCACTAGAATTGCTATATTTGAGAAGGAATAAATTACGTTTTCTACCAGAATTTCCTTCTTGTAAACTATTAAAGGTACTATTCAGTTGTTTAAGATAAATTTTCTGAAAGTTAATCATGAAAATGAAAACTTAAACTTATTTTACATTGAGAATATGTATTAGTTATGTGTTTTTTTCTTATAATTTTATCTTTGAGAATTTTATTATGATTGAATATATTAATGGTATTGTTAATAACAGATTTTTTTTTTAAAAGAAATAATCAGTTTTAAAAATTTGGCCATTTCATCTGGAGGGTAGTTTATAACTCAAGAAGTAGTATTAGGTTGGTGCAAAAGTAATTGTGGTTTTGCATTGTTGAACTTTGCCAGTTGGTATTGGAATACATTCTTAAATAAATGGTTATGTTATATATCATTTTAATGTACGTTTCTTCATATTTTTGCTAATGACATTGCTTGCTGTTTATTTTATAATTATTTTAGACTATAGAAATGATGTTAGACAAAGAGCAAATTCAAGCAATTTTTTTGAGTTTAGAATGGGTCGGAAAGCAGCGGAAACAGCTCGCCACATCAATATCAACAATGCATTTGGCCCAGGAACTGCTACCGAACATACAGTGCAGTGGTGGTTCAAGAAGTTTTGCAGAAGAGATGAGAGCCTTGAAGATGCAGAGCATAGTGGCCAGCCATCAGAAGGTGACAACCAATTGAGAGTATCATTAAAGCTGATCGTCTTAAAACTACATGAGAAGTTGTTGAAGAACTCATTGTTGACCATTCTACGGTTTTTGTCATTTGAAGCAAATTGGAAAGGTGAAAAAGTTCAGTAAGTGGATGCCTTATGAGCTGACTGAAAATCAAAAAAATCATCTTTTTGAAGTGTCTTCTCTTATTCTGTGCAACAATGAATCATTTCTTGATCAGATTGTGACTTTTGACCAAAAGTGTATTTTATACGACAACCAGCAATGACCAGCTAGGTGGTTGGACCGAGAAGAAGCTCCAGGGCACTTCTAAATCCAAACTTGCACCAGAAAAGGTCATGGTCACTATCTGGTGGTCTGTTGCCTGTCTGATCCACAACAGTTTTCTGAATCCTGGCAAAACCATTACATCTGAGGAGTATGCTCAGCAAATCGATGAGATGCACTGAAAACTGCCCCATCTGCAGTTGGCATTGGTCAACAGAAATGGCCCAATTCCCCATGACAGCACCTGAATGCACGTCATATAACCAACACTTCAAAAGTTGAATGAATTGGGCTATGAAGTTTTGTCTTATTTGCCATATTCACCTGACATCTTGGCAACCGACTACCACTTCTTCAAGCATCTCGAAAACTTCTTGCAGGGAAAGCACTTTCATAACCAGCAGGATGCAGAAAATGCTTTCCAAGAGTTCATCAAATCCTGAAGCACAGCTTTTTATTCTATAGAAATAAACTTATTTTTTCACTGGCAAAATTGTGTTGATTGCAATGGTCCTATTTTGGTTAATAAAGATGTGTTTGAGCCTGGTTATGAGTTGGACACAACTAAGTGACTGAACAACAGCAAAATAATGATTTAAAATTCACAATCCAAAACCTCAATTACTTTTGTACCAACTTAATAGATGATGAAGCTAACAAAGTAAGTTGGGCCCATAGTGTAGGAAGCCTGGAATACCAGGAAAAAATGTGTGTCTAATTCTTTAAGTTGCCAGTTCATATTTACCTCATCATAAGATCTGTTTAAAATTAATTACTTTTTTTTTTTGGTATTAAGTATATGCATTAACATTGTATTTAAATTTGCCATAGGTTGCTTTCCCTTATGTATACTTTTATGCATTGAGTTTCTTTAAGCAAAATGGTGACAATGATATAAATAACTGAAAAAGTTATCATTTAATAAGGTTAATTATCTGATAATCTTAGATTCTGCTAATGGGAAATCAGTATGTATTACAACATTATTATAAATCATGAATACAAATTTTGAGTAACAAACATTTATTATAATATAAATAACTTTTTAAATATATACTGATTTGTTTTAAAACTTTAGTTTTTCATCAGTATAGCTCTTGGATTTGTATTTTTGTTCTATAAATGTAACTACTAAATCATTTCTCTACCTTGGTTTTTTAAACTTTGAACTTTCTGCTGGATTAAGCCTTTAATTATTTTTAAATTACTAGGAAATTCTTGAAAATTTTGTTTTTTGTTATTTTTCTGTAACTGTAAAATAGCTTAAATATAATTAAAAATTTAAGCAACTTAGTCATTAGAAAATTATGTTTTTTCCATGTGTTTTTCAGTTATTTGAAATTAAGATTTCAGTTTTACTTTCATTATCTAGTATCAAATTGAATACAAAAATACACATGATTGATCTTTGGTTTTGTAGGAATTACATGTAGGAGAAAACCAGATTGAAATGTTAGGGGCAGAACATCTTAAGCATCTGAACTCTATCCTTGTGCTAGACCTGCGGGATAACAAGTTAAAATCTGTTCCAGATGAAATTACACTCCTGCAGTCTTTGGAAAGACTTGATCTAAGCAACAATGATATTAGTAGGTAAGTTTAAGAAGGAATGATATGAAATCATGTCTGTATTTGATTATAATTCATTGGTTAAAACATGCAGAGATCTTTTTTATAAGTTGAGTTCAATAAATGTTTATTTAGCAGGTGTCATGTGCAGACCTACAAAGGGTAATTAGATTTTGTTCTTGGCAGCAAGCTTAAAACACTAATGGAATCAGTTGTATTTACAAGTGACTCCTGCGGAGCTCAGTTGGTAAAGCATCTGCCTGCAACGCGGGAGACCTGGGTTCAATTCCTGGCTTGGGATATCCGCCTGGAGAATGTAATGGCAACCCACTCCAGTATTCTTGTGTGGAGAATCCCACGGACAGAGAAGCGTGGACGGGCTACAGTACATGGGATTGTAAGAGTTGGACATGACTTAGTGCTATTTTTCTTTCATTTCTTTCTAAACCACTAGAATGTGAACTCGAGGATGGGTAGGTTTTTATCTCTTTCACTGCTCTAACTTCTGTGTCAGTGCCTGGGTTCATGGAAGCTGCCTGATAAATATTTGTTGAATGTGTTAAATGACTATAAAACTATGGGAAAGATATGAAATACTTTGGGGACTTAAAGATGATACAGGGATCACAATTTATTGAGAAAAGTCAGGGCAGACTTTGTGTAAGAAGTAAAATTTTTAGATGATGTTATAGAACTGGGACCAGAGTGAAGCAGGTTAATTGCCTAGAGCACAGAATTTAAAAATTTACTCAGTGGGGCATGCCTCACTCTAGTTGAGACATCCATCTTTCAAGGATGACCGCAGTTTTCAGGTTCATATGTATGGTGGTCAGAATGACTCACTTGGCAGGAGAAAACTACAAACAAAGCTCTGAAAGTTTACAAAATAAATTATAGGTATATGTTCAGAGGACAGTGAGGAATCAGGTTTGGTAGGGTACATGTAGTGAGGTACTTAGGTCTTGAAAGATAAACTGAAGCCATGTGAAAGAGGTCCTTGAAATCCCTATGAAGAGTCAGTTTTCATTGGTTAAGAGATGGAGAGATTAAAAGCAAAACTAACTTGATTGTAACCTTGTAAGTTGATGATGATAGTGGGTTGAATGCTTTGGATAGGAGTGGGTTTATAGATGGGAATTCTAAATAAGTTCTATTAGATTAATGTAGTAATAATTAACTTGAATAGGCACACTTAGTATGTCCAGTTTACTGTGTTGACAGCTTTTTAGATTCCTCTCATGTAATAAGGACCTAAACTGTAGTGATAATGAGAATGGAAAGACAAGGAAAAATGTGAGAGGTGTGATGAGTTAGATTGAGTATTTAGCAATTGATTGTGATGGAGAGGCAGAGGAAGAGGGTAGTGAGCAAAGTTTTAAAAGCGTATAAAACCATAATATTTAGAGATGGAATTACTTTACAGATATATAAAAAATAAAACTCAGACTTACTTAGGGTTGTAAACCTGTTAGGTGTCTGCAGTTTTGTATTTGGATGTCAGAAACCTGTTTTGTTATGAACAGGGAAAAGGTTAAGCAAGGTAGACTTTCTTGGTTTATATTTCAGTAACTTACTTTAAAAAGCCAGAATTGTTTTCACAGTGTACATATGGCATATGGTACATCTTGACCATCAATTTGAGTACTTGGACAGTGACCATTCTTTTCAATCACTTCTATTTATGACATAATAAGTGAACGGATATTTCTAAAAGTACTTATAACTAATGAATGAAAGAATTGCTTGCCTCATAAATATTGACATGTATGCTTTTCCCCATGTTAGTCACTCAGTTGTGTCTGACTCTCTAACCTTATGGACTGTAGCCCACCAGTCTCCTCTGTCCATGGAATTTTTCAGGCAAGGAATACTGGAGTGGGTTGCCATTTCCTTCTTCAGGGGATCTTCCTGACTGAGGGATCGAACCCACATTTTCTGTGTCTTTTGCATTGTAGGCAGATTCTTTACCATCTGAGCCACCAGGGAGTTACCTTTCTCCCCATAGCAGTTTTATTATGGCTACTAGTAATATGTAAAAACAGTAGAAGGGAAATATTTAAAATAAAAATGATGATAAATACTATTTAAGTAATCAGTACAAATATTTCTGATATGTATATTTCTCTTTCTCCAGAGCTCTGGATATAAAGTGTGTATGTATCACAGGGCCTAGAACATAATGAAGCTAGTAAATATTTTCTTTACTTTCATCTAACCTCATACTTCCTAGACATTACTACTACTACTACTACCAAGTCACTTCAGTCGTGTCCGACTCTGTGCGACCCCATAGACGGCAGCCCACCAGGCTCCGCCGTCCCTGGGATTCTCCAGGCAAGAACACTGGAGTGGGTTGCCATGTCCTTCTCCAATGCATGAAAATGAAAAGTGAAAGTGAAGTCGCTCAGTCGTGTCCAACCCTCAGCGACCCCATGGACTGCAGCCTTCCAGGCTCCTCCGTCCATGGGATTTTCTAGGCAAGAGAACTGGAGTGGGGTGCCATTGCCGCCTTTGTCCTAGACATTAAGACCATTCTTTTCATTTTGTACCCCTCCAGAATCTCCTTTAACAACATTGATTCCTTACAATGCTACCAGAGTAGTTTTTATAAAATACAAGCTATCAGCTTTTTCTTCAACTAAAAAACTGATGGTTCTCCATTGTTAGAGCACTTTTTCCTAAATATGACTATGTATTAGAACCACAAGAAAAGCTTTAAGAAGAAAATGCAGATACAGAGACAGTAGTGAATTAGAATCTTTAGCAGTGGGACCTTAGAATTGCTTTGGTTTTGTTTTTTAAAGTTCCTGAGAGATTTTCATACATCTGGTTTTCTAACCAACAATTAGGAATCACTGTCTTGCAAGATAAAGTCCAGGATTTTTAGCATAATAGTCAAGTACATCTCACAGTCAGATTTCATCATTCTCTCTTTTTCATCTTTCAGTCCCACAAGTATCTTATGACTACATTGAACTGTAAATATGCTGACTTTTTCTTTCTTCATTTTCTTTACCTTAGAATGCCCTTTTCCTGCTTGACTCCCTAATGGAATTCTATTCTTTTAGGTCCAAATCCAGGCTTTGCTACTTCCTTCTCCCTTTAGTCCTTTTTCTAATTTCTACTTCCCTAGTCTGAAAGCAGCTTTACTTGTTTAGCATGTATCTAATTTTATATATATATATATATATATATATAAAAAATAGTTTAATGAGTTTTGACAACGGTATGTATTGGTGTAATTCACTGTCACCGTAGTGAACGTTTCTGTTTTCCTAAAGTCTCTTCATACCCTTTGCAGTCAATCCACTTTTCATACACTCAACCCCTGGCAACCACTGATGAGCTCTGTCACTGGACTTTTCTAAGTACCATATGAATGAAGTCACAGCATATAGTTTTTATGCTTTCTTTCACGTAGTATAACGCTTCTGTGATTGATTCGTGTGGTTTTTCTCTTAGTAATTTATTCATTTTTATTGCTGAGTGTTATTGCGTTATACAGATATGCCACAATTTTTTCATCTCTTCAGTAGTTAGTTGTTGGATGTTTGGATTGCTCTCAATTTTCTGACTGTTGTGAACATTCATGTAAGTCTCTATTGGACATAATTTTCATTTTTCCTGAGTAAATATGTAGGAGTGGGATTGCTTAGTTGTATGGTAAATGTGTGTTTGAAAAAACTCCCACTTACCAAAGTGGCTGTGCTATTTTACATGCTCACCAGCAACATATGATAATTCCTGTATTTTGGTTAGCCAAAATGTGTCCTTTTATGTGTCCTTTTCTTTTGTTCATCTGAAAAGTTTTTAAGGGAAAGGACCTTGATATCCCTACAACAATTCCTAGTATATTATAGATGCTTAATAAATTTTGAGATTTAATGTTTATGTATATCAACAGGTTTTATCTTGTGTACCAAAAAAAAAAAAATGACTTTCCTTTTTGAATGAAAATCTGAAGTATATGATTAAAAATTATTCTTTATGATTTTTTCATTTAGGAATTTTTTTATTTGCTAACATTTACTTTTTAGCACTGTCTCAGTTCAGTTCAGTCGCTCAATTGTGTCCAACTCTTTGCCACCCCATGGACTGCAGCATGCCAGGCCTTCCTGTCCATCACCAACTACTATAGTTTACTCAAACTCATGTCCATAGAGGCGGTGATGCCATCCAACCATCTCATCCTCTGTCATCCCCTTCTCCTCCTGCCTTCAATCTTTCCCAGCATCAGGGTCTTTTCTAATGAGTCAGTTCTTCACATCAGGTGGCCAAAGTATTGGAGTTTCAGCTTCAGCATCAGTCCTTCCAATGAACACTCAGGACTGATATCCTTTAGGATGGACTGGTTGGATCTCCTTGCTGTCGAAGGGACTCTCGAGAGTCTTCTCCAACACCACAGTTCAAAAGCATCAATTCTTCAGCTTTCAGCTTTCTTTATAGTCCAAATCTCACATCCATACATGACAACTGGAAAAACCACAGCTTTGACTAGACGGACCTTTGTTGGCAAAGTAATGTCTCTGCTTTTTAAAATGCTGTCTAGGTCGGTCATAACTTTCCTTCCGAGGAGCAAGCATCTTTTAATTTCATGGCTACGGTCACCATCTGCAGTGATTTTATAGCCCCGAAAAATGAA
Source organism: Bos indicus (assembly GCF_029378745.1). Lineage (NCBI taxonomy): Eukaryota > Metazoa > Chordata > Mammalia > Artiodactyla > Bovidae > Bos > Bos indicus. The sequence goes on from NC_091762.1 coordinate 75,268,256, forward strand.
GTCTGTCACTGTTTTCATTGTTTCTCCATCTATTTGCCATGAAGTGATGAAACCAGATGCCATGATCTTAGTTTTCTGAGTGTTGAGTTTTAAGTCAGCTTTTTCACTCTCATCTTTCATTTTCATCAAGAGGCTCTTTAGTTCTTCTTTGCTTTCTGCCATAAGAGTGGTACTGTCTGGGAGAATGGCAATGAAACATGTAAAATATCATGTAGGAAACGAGTTGCCAGTCCAGGTTCGGTGCATGATGCTGGATGCTTGGGGCTGGGGCACTGGGACGGCCCAGAGGGATGGTATGGGGAGGGAGGAGGGAGGAGGGTTCGGGATGGGGAACACATGTATACCTGTGGCGGATTCATTTTGATATTTGGCAAAACTAATACAATTATGTAAAGTTTAAAAATAAAATAAAATTGGAAGAATAAAAAAAAAAAAAAAACTATAAATGCAATGAACTCAAAAAAAAAAAAAAAAGAGGGGTACTGTCTGTAATTTAGGAAATATTTTATAGCTCACATTCTTTTTCTAATAATCCTAATATGACAGTATTGAAACAATTCTTATTTTTTTTAAACATGTTTGGCATTTATCTTGAAAGGAAATATTTTAGGCCTGAATTAACTTGGGTTTTCTTTGACACTATTTTATGATGTAAAGCTTGTCATATGTTGTTTGTTTTATAATCAACTACTTGGTTGAATTATACTTATCCCGAATGTTTTCCTTTAAATCTATTTAATCTTTTATAGTCTGCCCTGTTCATTGGGAAGACTTCATTTGAAATTCCTGGCACTTGAAGGAAATCCTTTGAGAACCATTCGAAGAGAAATTATAAATGTAAGCATATTTAGAATTCAGCTCTTGTTTTTAAACTTGATATTGAAACATACACATGATCTATTAATATAAAACTGCAATGTATGTCTGGTGAATACGTTTTTATCCCCCTCTTTTCAGAAAGGAACCCAAGAAGTCTTAAAATACCTACGAAGCAAGATTAAAGGTACTCTTCTATTTTCTCCCATATTTTAAAAGATAACGTGAAAAGTGGTGAAGTGTTAATCGTATATAAATTTGCATATAGTTTTAGTATAAATATTTAGAGGAAATGGCCCCTGGTGGATATGGCTCTGATCTGAATCCATGAGACCATAATATGCTGAAATTATGAAAACACTCTTACATTCACAGTAATACTGTTCTGTCCGTAATCTCTGAGTTGAGTTTTAGGGTACCAGTTAGAAATTAGCATAAAGATTCTGGCAGCACCTATGCTTTATCTTTGTAAAAGAACAAAACTTGACTATTACTGTATAAAATAAGGATTCTGTTGACTGGGAAGTATATTAACAGATTTGAATAATGATGTTGAGCATCATGTGCTTATTAGCCATTTGTACACCTTTGGTGAAATATCTTGAGTTCTTTTGCCCAGTTTTTAATTTTTTAATTGTTGATGTAATAATTCTTTATGTATTCTAGGTATAAGTCTCTTGTCAGATATACAATTTGGAAATGTTTTCTAGGCATCTGTGTTGTCTTTTCATTTTCTCAATAGCGTCCTTTGAAACACAAGTTTTTTTTTTTAATTTTAATAGTCATTTTCTTTTTTTGCTAATGCTTTTTGTTTCATATCTAAAATTTCTTTGCAAAATCCTGTTTTATGAAGATTTTCTACTTTTTTTTCTTCTAAGAGGTTTATACTTCTGCTCTTACATTCATGTCTTTGATCCACTGTGAATTAATTTTTATAAATGCTATGAGATAAGGGTCCACTTTCATTCTTTCCACTTACATTCTTTTGCATGTGATTATGCAGTTTCTGTGTACCATTTGTTGAAAAGTCAGCTTTTCTCATTGAATAGTATTGGCATTGTTTTTGTTGAATATCAGTTAACCATGAATGTAGGGTTCATTTTAGACTCACAAGTTTATTCCATTGATCTTTATTCCTATCTTGTGCCAGTACTACAGTATATTGGTTACCACTGCTTTGTAATAAATTTTGAAATTGGAAGGTGTATAAGTCCTCCTGCTTTATTCTTCTTTTAAAATAGTTTGTTTTGACTGTTCTGGGTTTTTTTTTGCAATATCATAAACATTTTAGAATCTGCTTGTTAATTTCTACAAAGAAGTAAGTTATCATTCTGATAGGGATTGCATTGAATCTGGATCCATTTATGGAATATTACTATCTTGGTTTTTTTAATCAAAAAGGCAATAAATGTACAAGAAAATATAGTGCAAAGTAAATCTGTTTCTCACATTAGTGTCCCCCCCGCAACAGACAATTGCCTTCCTCTTTACATTCTCTTTGATGCTGATTATTAAAAGTAGCTCTTTGGAAAGTATTGAGAATATTCTATTTTAATATATAATCATGCTAATATAAATGTACATTTAAAAATAACGCTGGGTTTTGTTGCTGGTTTAATACTGCCTCTGCAGATGTAATTTGGCAGTATATATTACATATTCTTTGAAGTGGCATAGCCAGACTGCTCGGGAACTTCTAAACAGCAAAGCATTTCTCTTGAAATCAGTGTTGTCCTCTGTGTCTTTTATCTCTATTCGATAGTCTGTCATTTATTATGTTACTTCTGTAAATAAAGTGTTTATATGGATGTATTTGTGTGGAAAAATAGTTTAATAATTATTGACTAATGAATGTCTGAGGAGCTTAAGGCAAGAGAAATATACTTAGTATCATTCAACAAGTTTCATTAAATGCCTGCTGGGTTGAGAAAAGATCAGGGATACTGCTAATTGTTTTTTTAATGTTCTTTCCGCAAGCCTCTGTTCTTAATGTGACTATTAGGACTATTCCATCATTTCCACATTGCTAAAAATTGTCTTATTTTATTTATGTCTAAATGGCTGAAGTCTCTTTCGCCAAAAAATCACAAAGCCATTTCTTTTAATTGTGGATGATTTTTGTTTGTTTTGCTTTTTATGCTGTAAAACATTAAACATTATGTGTTAAACATTAAACAGTCTCTAGAATTTGGTGAAGGAGTTGGTTGTATGTAAATGTGAGTAGGTATGCGTGTTAGGAAATATCTAGTGAAAATACAGTCTTACATTTGCTAGGAAAAATCTTACTTGAATGTAACTAAAGTACCAAAAGCTTACTAGGCTATGCAAATTGCCAGATTTTAAATGATTGGGGATAATCAGCTTCATTGTGTCCTAAACTGAAAAGATAGGCAGATGCCTGTTTGGTAGACATTTTTGGAAAATAGTACTTTTCCTTTGTTAACAAATTCCTTCGTTGGAAGGAATACTATTTTTGCTTGTCATTGTTTCTTCTGAGACATTGTAGTTACTCTTTATCCTTTCCTACTCCTAAATTTTCTTATGGTAAGATTTATTAAAAGATTTTGAACTTTTTATCTTTTTTCTATTACATAAAGATCAAACTATACTTAGATTTGAGTTATTGGAAATAAAGCATATGAAAAGACATTTTCACCAATAGTATCTAAAAATCATATGTACTATTTTAAAGTACTTTCAGGAATTTTTAAATGACTTTGTAGTATAAATATTAGTTTTATATAACTTTTCTTTTGCCAGATGATGGACCTAGCCAAAATGATTCTGTTATTGAGACTGCCATGACGCTGCCAAGTGAATCTAGAGTCAATGTGCACACCATCATCACATTAAAAATGTTAGACTATAGGTATGTAATTCATTTTCTTAAATGTTGTAAAACACATAGGTAACTTTCAGAAATAATTCTTCAGAAAAAAGGACAGTTGGTGAAGAATTCATCAGAGTGCATTAGTACTTAGAATAATAGCGATTGCAAAAAAAGTGATGAGGTAGAAGCATATACGATGAATTTAAGTCCATTCCTTAGGTGATTTGTATTTATCATGCTTAAGGAGGTCAATATATGGTTAATAGTAAATTTTTTATAATATTTTATAATTGTAAAATACGAGACGCAGTATTGTTTCGTAATAAGATTTTCTGACTCAGTAACCAGCATCCAGAGAAAATTTTATATTGGAGGGAGGTCATATATTGGTAACTAAAAAGTGTAAGTATCATTTATTTAATGAATACCTCAAGCAGACAAAGCTTGAGAGGTTGTACTCTGTTTATATATCTGAATTCAAGTCAAATAATATGTTATAATAATGTGCTCTCAGATCAGATCAGATCAGTCCCTCACTCGTGTCCGACTCTTTGCGACCCATGAATTGCAGCACGCCAGGCCTCCCTGTCCATCACCAACTCCCGGAGTTCACTGAGACTCACATCCATTGAGTCAGTGATGCCATCCAGCCATCTCATCCTCTGTCGTCCCCTTCTTCTCTTGCCCCCAATCCCTCCCAGCGTCAGAGTCTTTTCCAATGAGTCAACTCTTCCCATGAGGTGGCCAAAGTATTGGAGTTTCAGCTTTAGCATCATTCCTTCCAAAGAAATCCCAGGGCTGATCTCCTTCAGAATGGACTGGTTGGATCTCCTTGCAGTCCAAGGGACTCTCAAGAGTCTTCTTCAACACCACAGTTCAAAAGCATCAATTCCTCGGCGCTCAGCCTTCTTCACAGTCCAACTCTCACATCCATACATGACCACAGGAAAAACCATAGCTTTGACTAGACGAACCTTTGTTGGCAAAGTTATGTCTCTGCTTTTGAATATGCTGTCTAGGTTGGTCATAACTTTCCTTCCAAGGAGTAAGCGTCTTTTAATTTCATGGCTGCAGTCACCATCTGCAGTGATTTTGGAGCCCAGAAAAAAAGTTTGACACTGTTTCCACTGTTTCCCCATCTATTTCCCATGAAGTGATGGGACCAGATGCCATGATCTTCGTTTTCTGAATGTTGAGCTTTAAGCCAACTTTTTCACTCTCCACTTTCACTTTCATCAAGAGGCTTTTTAGTTCCTCTTCACTTTCTGCCATAAGGGTGGTGTCATCTGCATATCTGAGGTGATTGATATTTCTCCCTGAGTGGCACATATATTAAACCTGTAACAGTTACAATGTTGGTATGTAAACCGAGGCAGAAGCCTAATGATATTTGTATATTATGGGCATGTGTTTGACTGGAGAAAGAAGATACTTATGCAGAAATTGGAAGTGATTGTCAAGTATTCTTCAGTACTGTCTAAGGCAACAGTGATAAAAACAGCCAGTACAGTCAGAAGTCTTTCAGTGATTAGTTCATGCTTTGGTATTGTATTGAAAAGAGTACATTCTCAAGTTAGATAGTGACAAGGTTTATTCAGTTATCCACAGAATCATCATCAGTTCCTGGCCTCTTTTCCTTAATGTGTAGTATCAGTGGGTACTACCTCCTCAGCAGTCAGGATACAGTCTCCATTTCATATTTGCTGTGTTTCATTCACATAGAAATCACTACTCTAAGCCTTCCTTCTTTGACACTGTAATACAAGATAGTACTCATCCATCGTTGTAGTTGTGTCCTTTTCATAGCATACTAGTGTAGTAATTTAGCATGTTCTATTTTACACATAATATACCCATTTATTCTGGAGAAGGAAATGGCAACTCACTCCAGTGTTCTTGCCTGGAGAATCCCAGGGACGGGGGAGCCTGGTGGGCTGCCATCTGTGGTGTCGCACAGAGTCGGACACGACTGAATCGACTTAGCAGCAGCAGCAGCATACCCATTTATTCAGTAGATATTTTTGGAACCTACTAGGTATCAAATTCTATGTTAGGTTTTGTAATATACCAAATGTTCAGACAGACTTGAGTCCTGTCTTGGAATTTCTTAGCTTAGAATTCCTTTTATCTCTGGCTTCCACTCCCTCTACTCTGCATGGATATGATTTATTGAGTTTATTGAGTTTCTCGTCTATGCTGAACACTGTGCTACTTTATATATGCTCTTTCTTTTAATTGTTTTAAGCAATCTATAAAGTAGTATTGATACTTTTTTTTTTTTGGTGGGGTTAATCATTCCCATTCTTTAAAGGCATCGATACCACAAAAGCATAATAAAGGTAGCACTTAAGACCATACATCTTAGATTGTTTTGATTCTAAATTTATTGTAATTTGTTTTCCTTGGAGACTTGAATTGGACAGAAGTATTCTATTTAAAGTATAAATTATTTCCCAATCTTAAGGCATAAATGCCTTCAACTGAAGTTTTTAAAATAGCATAACTCTTCAAACTTTAATTTGGATAAATCAGTTCTCTGTGACTTGAGCAATTCTGATCAAAAAGGTAAAAGTGCTCCATCTGCACAGCAGAAAATGGAACCCAAAAGCAAAAGTGGAAGCATAATGACGGTGAAATTTAGACTTTTTATCTTTCTGTATTATAGTGCTTTTCTCATACAGTTCTCCAGTATCACACATTATATGTAATATTTTTTTCTTGTTCATACAGTTCATTTTTGGAATTCCTCTGAAGATTCTTTTTAGTGGATGAGGTTAGGAATTAAAAATTGTAAAAGAAGAACATAAGCATAATGCCCAATTATAATATCAAATTGTTAAATTTGCAAATGTCAGAGTTCTACTGTACTTTCTTACTAAAATTATATTTTATTGAAAATATAACTGAAAATTTTAATGGAAAAGAAATGTAATGAAATTTAATGAAAAGAAAATGCCTTTAGATTCTAACTTCATAGAACTGAGGTTTAAGGAAGGTAAATTAACAAAGTATATTAATGAAAGAACCAGAAATAGTTTAGTCCAAGGCCATAACCCTGTGTACTTTGTCACATGCTAAGTGAGGGAGAAACTGTTTAGGTTATGAGAAAACTAGTTTAGTATCGTGTTGAACTTTTAAAAATTGGTTGTTGTCTGCAGTTAACTCTGTATCCAAAGAAAGTTGACAGCTAAACTCTATTAAGAGATTTTTAAGACAGGAGGTGAGATAGTTTTTAAAATTAAAGATTTAGGGTACAGGAATCCCAAATACTGTTCCTTCACTGTTATGACTGTTGGACATCTTAGACTTTAAAGGTATCTGTTTTTGTTCATATTGAGTTTATGACTGTGAGTTTATGTCACACCAAAGGTGTGACACAAGGTGTTATGACACAATAGGGTGTCTGAATTCCTAACATTTTGTGAGTTGGTAGGTTTTTGTGGTATTCTTTACAGAGCTTCATAATAAACTACCTTGAAAAATCTCCTTATGAAATCTTTAAAGGCCTTTAAAATGAACAGCAATAATCATGTCTTTCCAGATTGCTAAGAATGATGCACTTTTTAAAAAAATGGTTTGTTTGGTTGCACCAGGTTTTAGTTTAGGCTCTCTGGATCTTCAGTCTTAGTTGGGGCATGCAGGATCTAGTTCCCTGACCAGGGCCTACTGCATTGGGACCGTGGAGTCTTAGGCACTGGACCACGAGGGAAGTCCCAGAATGATGCATCTTTAAACCATTTTTCATTTAGTGATAAACAGACAGCTTTGATTCCTGATGAAGTGTTTGATGCGGTAAAAAGTAACATTATCACTTCGATTAACTTCAGTAAGAATCAGCTGTGTGAAATTCCCAAAAGGTAAGAACTATTCATGATGCTATTTCTATTAAGCTGTGACTCATTCTCAGTTGTACTTGCATCTTAGTTGCAATAATAATTATTTTTAATAGTTTTTTACTTAGGAAGTATACGTAAAATACCTTACATTGTTAATATTTGAGGGATTTGGTACAATTTACTTAAGTATTTCCTGAGATAGGAATTAATAAAGTATTGCCTAGATTTTGGCGGGAAGTGCAGTGAGTCCATAATTAGTTTAAACAGACTGAATGGTTTCTTAAACTTCAACATACATTTAAAGTCCAATAGAAATTCCTGGACAGATAATATTACAGCTGTTTTTAAAAATCTATTTTTATCAGTTACACATCCAAACTGACTGGGATTTTTTGTGAGAAAAGTAAAAGTTACAGAAAATCTTAATTAGCAAAAATAATATAAGCTTTTTTTCTCTATGGTCAGCTTGTAGTTTTAAAGTTTTGACAGTGAATTCAAGTATTAATATTTAAAATTATTATTGTTTCAGGATTGTGGAACTGAAGGAAATGGTTTCTGATGTCAATCTCAGTTTTAATAAGCTTTCCTTTATATCCTTGGAATTATGTACACTTCAAAAATTGACTTTTTTAGATCTCAGGTATTTATTGATACTATTGCTTCCCTTTTTTAATAATAATTTGTATTTTACCTGATTTTTGCCCTTTCCCTCATGTTTTCCTAAGAAACAAAATTGGTCTTTATTAATAAAATTTTAGGAGTAATCTAAAAGTAAGCATTTAGGAAATAGTTTAATCAGATGTCATTTGAAGTTATGTGATAAGACAATTATTTAAAATATTAGGAAATACACTTTATTAGAGTCATACTTAAGCAAAATTAAAATAGCACATGGAAAGTATTTACTTCATATTGCTTTTTTCTTTTTTAACATAAAACTGTCCAAATGCTATGCTGGCACAATAGCTAGCATGACTTTATCATAAAAACAACCTATTTGGTTTCAAAATATATTAACCACACAAGGCAAGATAACACTATGATTGATAGCAAAAATAAAGGAAACTATTTAAGGCTCTACAGAGGTAATAGGAAGTTTAATTTAAATATGTCCTAAGTTTAAGTGACAGGATCAGAAGTGTCACAGGTTTTTGAGGGTGATAATAGGTATTTCAGGGTCAGATAGTCATTTATTTTCTTAGGCTTTAAAGCTTGGTTTGTGAAGTATATTTCTATTACCTGGGCTTCTGACTTCTCATGTATGTTGTTACTAGGTGTGGTTTTAGTTTATTAAAATGTACCTGCTCTTGCTCCACTCACACAATAGTTAAATTACAATAAGCTAATTATATCTGTTCGAAGATTTAGTCTTCATACAGAGACAAAAATTTTTTCCTTACGCAGTTAAAACAAGTATATTAGCATGTATGCTCTTGCTAAATGTGGAATTATTTCTATTTTCCACGGACAGTTACACTGGCAAAACAGTTTAAAAGCACATTTTAGTTCAGTATCAAATGGAGCAGTGAGGATGAATCCCTGCTCCAGTGCTGCTGACTTTATTTCTTTTCATCCCATCCTTGTGTGTGTGTGTGTCTATCGATGTGTGTGCCTCTGTCTATAACTGTACCTGGAAATTTCTAATTAAGTGACTAAAATATGCTTTTATGTTTGATATCAGTATGTATAAGACTCTAGGAGAAGATATAGACCATCAGTTGGTATTCAGCATGGATTAATAAAGACAATAATGGAGAAAAATACAGAGAAAAGAAAAAAGGACATATGTTGAGTTGTACAAAGTATGGCATATTAATATATTAGGCTTCACTTCTGAATGCAAAAATATAGGTTAGAGAAAATTACTCAGTGTGATAGATAATCATCTAGTTGGAGATAATTTTCTCACAAATGTTTTCTATTGGTAGTTTTGGGGCTTCTCTCTGGTGGGTCAGTGGTAGAGAATCCACCTGTGGATTCGACAGATGCAGGAGATGGGCATTCAGTCTCTGGGTTGGGAAGATCCCCTGGAGAAAGAAATGGTAACCCACTCTAGTATTCTTGCTTGGAAAATCCCATGGACAGAGAAGCCTGGTGAGCTACAGTCCGTGGGGTCACAAAGAGTAGGACATGACTTAGCAACCAAATGTTGCTATGACCTCTAGAATATTTCTACCTTCTTGTTAACCTTCTAAATTTTTTCCGAGATCATTTTAGTGGTAAATGAGATTCCCTTTACTTCTGTGTTCTGTTGTAAGATCTTGAAAAGTTACACATTGTGCAAATTAAAATTCTAAACTAAAAGTAGAAATAGTCTTCCTTAATACTTATATAGTAGAAAACTCTAAGTTTCTAAATATACAGAATCTCTTTGCATTTCTGTTTCCTCTTTTTATGTAATTTTTCAGTTATTCTTCAATTATTCTATATATGAAATATTTGTATTAATCAAATACGTAAAATACTTGTGATGTCAAATAATATAGTATTTATAGGCATGACCTAAAGGGCTCTGACTGTGGAAAGTATTGCTGATTGCAATTTGAAGTAGATAAGGGATTAGTTTACAGTGTTCATTCTGTTAAATCTATTACTAAAGAGTTGTTTGCATCACCAGTTGGTTGCACTTTGGTATTAGAATTAGGCCCATTGATCAAACACTTAAAGCTGCTGACTGATTCAGAATTCTCAGGACACAGTCTTAATGAAATCAAGAATTGACAAACTGAGCTATATAAATTTTTGTCCGATCAATACTTTAATTATAAATTTGGACAAATTTTCAAATTTTGTAAATCATCTTTTTCTCTCTAATTTAGGAATAATTTTTTAAGTTCTTTGCCTGAAGAAATGGAATCTTTGACAGGGCTACAAACAATCAACCTTTCCTTTAATAGGTAAGAAACATCTTACTCACAATTATTCTGTAGAAAATTTGTAGATCTTCCTAGAGAATACTAGAGATTACTAGAGAATAAAGAGACAAACAAAAAGGCTGTATGCTTTTTCTTCATTTAAATATCCAGGTTTATTGTCACTTAGTTCCACTTAGAGTTAAAAGTGATGTTGCCTTTTTAGAATTTTCACAACTGATGTCTACATTTTTTTGTTCTTTTTAACTATTTTAAGAAACCTGTAGCCTAGTAGGAAGACAAATATGCAAATAAATAGTTCTTATTGCTATAGAGGAAGCACAGTGCATACATAGGTATTTCCAGAGATTACTTGAAGGTAGAGGAGGTAGCTCTGAAACTGAGGCTTGGAACACACAGGGACATGGCATCCTATGTAGAGCAAGTAGCATGTATTAATGCCCAAGGATATGAGAAAATGATGTGTTTGGGACCCTTCAAGAAGTTTAATATGGCTCAGAACAAAAAGTGATGTAGCAGAAGAGTAGAAGTAACAAATGATATTGGGTGTGTAGCAGTAGCCAGCCCTTTCAGAGCTTTTTATGCTAGTGAAATTTAGATTGTATTTTGTAAACACTAAGATATTATAATAATTAGTGAAAGCGAAAGTTTCTCAGTCGTGTCCGACTCTTTGTGACCCCCATGGGTTGTATAGTCCGTGGAATTCTCCAGGCCAGAATACTGGTGTGGGTAGCCTTTCCCTTCTCCAGGGGATCTTCCTAACCCGGGGATTGAACCCAGGTCCCCCACATTGCAGGCGGATTCTTTACCAGATGAGCCACAAGGGAAGCCCAGTGTAATAATCAAGAATAACTAATTTTTATTGGGAGCTTATTTATTAATATTTACTGTCTGCTGACACTGAGCTAAGTACTTTATGTGTATTACCTGACTTAATCTTCACAAAAGCCCGGCATGGTAGGTTCTGTTACTATGTCCATTTAGAAATTGAGGAGTATAGAGCTGGGATTTGAGCCCAGGTGGTTTGACTCCAGAAGTTAGGCTCTTAACAACTATGTCATATTGTTTCCTATGATGAAAGTTGATTCTGGTAACAATTTAATATAAATAGTAGTGGCTAACATTTATTATATTACAGATACTGTCCCATGACCTTCCTATACCTTCATTTAATCCTTGTAACAAGTATATAATTTTAGTACTGTTATTCATGCTCATTTACAGATAAGAAATCTAAGGCACAGTGATGTTAAAATACTGCCTATTAATTTTTTTCTATCTACTCAATTATTTGTGTTTCTTGAGTATAGGTAATACTTTTGCTGTCATTGTTTAAAAATATAAGTACTTCTCAGATTCTTCTAATTTTTGTGAATTGAACTATCAGTTCTCTATTGATATGAACTATCAGTTCTCTGTTGAGTTGTCTATATCAGGGCCTTCCCTGGTAGCTCAGATGTTAAGAATCTGCCTGCAACGCAGGAGACCCGGGTTCAGTCCCTGGGTTGGGAAGATCCCCTGGAGAAGGAAATGGCAACCCATTCCAGTATTCTTGCCTGGAGAATCCCATGCACAGTGGAGGCTGGAGGGCTACAGTCCACAGGGTTACAGAGTCCGACTCGCCTGAAGTGACTAAGCATGCACTCATGCATTGAGCTATCAATTGCATTGTTAATTCTTTAGGAGCTGGCAAACCTAACCTTAACTTCTGTGTTAACTGGTTAGCTGCATCACTTTTAATTATCTTGTTCATGGTTTGTGGGAGAAGTTGGAGGGACTACTCAAGATGATTTGGTCCATCTGTACTTGTGTTACTGACTCTTCCGTCCCTCTGTAACTTTGGAGCTTCCTTAATGAATTTACCCTTCATTGTAGTTCAGTTTTTTTTAACATCAAGGCAGCAAAGGAAGGGCAGTATGGGGAAGTGAAAAGGCCACCACTATACAGCTCTCCTTCACCACATCCTTCTCTTTTCTAGTTGAGGCAGCAGTTTGCCTCACGTTAAAACCAAGCTAGTTTCTTTTCCCCCAACCCAGGGATCCTGAAGTGTTACTGAGAATTGCTCTGAGAGCCATCAACTTTCCCGTCTCTCTTGTGGCATCTTCAGGGTTACTTTGAATAAGAAGCCAGCAACCTATAGTTGTTTTATAATGTTTTCAAAAACCAAAATGAATATATTTTTGATTGTTGGAAAAATGACTGAATTAGTCATTTTTGAAGCCTAAGTCAAAGCAAAGTATAAATCTCTTTTACTTTAAATATTGGCAGTAATTCTGTTTCATAAGAAATAAAAGTAAACTAAGGAAGAATACCTACGTGGAGACATTTTATAAAGAGCACTTCAGGAAGATTTCCTTGTCTCCTGAAGGAGAAAATAAAAACATGGGGGAATTTACTCAGAACTTTTGTTTGATTTTTTTGTATAGTAAATGGAAACTGCTACAAGTCTGTCCACTTAACGTATATTTCAAGTTTTCCAAAGCTTATCCATTTTTAAGAATTTTCTGAAAAATTTAAGTGCAGAACTTATACCAAATTAAAAAAAAAATAAAAACCTTACATTAAGAAAGCTTTATGTCATTAGATCAAACCTCCATCATCTAGGGGATAATTTTGCCTCTGATTCCTGTTTGTTCTGTTCATATTCTAATAGGTTCAAAATACTACCTGAAGTTTTGTATCGAATTCCCACACTTGAAACAATTTTGATTAGTAATAATCAGGTTGGATCTTTGGACCCTCAGAAAATGAAGACAATGGAAAATCTGATCACATTGGACCTTCAAAATAATGACCTCCTACAGATTCCACCAGAGCTTGGTAACTGTGTGAACTTAAGGTAAGTGCTAAGTTTTTTCATGTATTCAATTGTGGAAGTGTTTTTGTTTCTTTTTGTTTGTTTGTTTTTTGAGGTAGTCTTGCAGGCAAGTTGAAATAAAAAATGTAATGTCCTGTTAAAAATAAAAGGTAACAAAACTCTGAATCCCAATTCTGTTTTCCAAATTTTACCAAATGTATTTTTTAGTTTTGTTTATGTAGCATGATACATGTGTAAGTATAGTACACATCTATCATACATGTCAATTGTTTTAGTGATACTTTCTCATCCCTCTGTATGTGTATATAGCATGATATATGTGTAAGTATAGTACACATCTATCATACATGTCGATTGTTTTAGTGATACTTTCTCATCCCTCTGTATGTGTATATAGCATGATATATGTGTAAGTATAGTACACATCTATCATACATGTTGATTGTTTTAGTGATACTTTTCTCATCCCTCTGTATGTGTATAACCTGAAACTACTGCATAAAAACATCAGGGAAATGTCAACTCCTTAGCTGTGCAGATAGGGATTTTTAAAATCTGATTATAGACTACCAGTTGTTTCAAGCCCTGCGGGGTCTTTCGTACTCTGTGTTTGCTATTACCTCAGCCTCAAGTGCCTTTACCCTGCTTCTGTCAGTAATCAACCTAATTATCACCTTTGAAAACCTTTCCAAAACTCCAGGCAGAGGGACTAAGATTTCCCATCCTGCTTTGTTAGGACTTATTTATATCATTTCTTTTTCCTGTACAAGAGTTATCCCACTGCCGAGAAAGTGGTAAGCACCTAATGAGTACTTGTTAAGTGAATATAAAGGGAATTTGAGACATGAACAGCAAGCCTAGTAGTTAAACAGAATGTGTCAGAAAAATTTAATTATTGAAAACTGCATATAATGGCTTAAATATTTTACTTTACTAGGGCAGCACTGATATCTTTGGTACCTCAATTATTGAATTATAGAAGGCAAGTGAGTTGATTCTTGTTATGTTCCATAAGTGTATTCTATAAAGTCTCTGTGAAAACCAACTTAGCAAATACTGAACCGTTACTCCCTAGGGGAAGCACAGAGTCAGGCTCTTTCAAGCTTCTGGTCACATTTTCATCAACCAATCCACACATAATCTCGTGTTATGTGTGTTTCTGCATTAAGATGCCTTATTTAATATTGATTCATTCATATTGAATTATGGCTAAACAGTGCTATGATTTATGCCTGAATGAAGCTTATCTAACGTGTGTGTTTCCCTGTAAGATACATGACATCCTTCGTGTGCTTAGAAAAACTAGGAATACGTCAGCATTATGCTTGCAGGCTATATTAAACAGCAAAATCACCAAGAAAAAGTACAATAATACAAAAAAAGTCGCACTTAATAGACTATGGAAGGAACACTTGTTTATGGTATGAGAGCTGAAACAAGACAGAGCGTCACCTTTTTTTGTCCTCAGTGTTAAGTGACTCAAATTTTTTGCTGCTCTGTACATGTCCAAAATGATCTTCAAAGTGTCACATGTATTGATTAGGAGGTGACTAATAAATTTTAGTGAGCAGGCAAATTAGCAAATTTGGAGTCTATGAGTAATGAAGATTGACTATAATTAACTTTTTTTCTATAAATTAAGAAAATCAGTCTTTTTAAAGACTTAAAAGATTCTTTTAAGAATTCCCGTGGCACACAGATACATTTGAAGATATAATTTAGATCTACTGTATAATATGTTGTGAATCCTTTAACTTTTGTTTATATAAACACTTAAGTTATTGAAAAATAAAAAAAAAATCTCTTATAATTTATTTCATTAAATTAATTAAGTAAATCAACCAGCTCTTAGATCTTAAACTGTACTCATTTCAGAACATTTAAATAGGTTTTATAAGTGCATCTGGTCAAGGGAGGAAGTACAAAGACAGACGTGTTAATGTTCCTGGTGTGGATAGGATATATTGACTGTGTTATAGTCTTTGATATGAGTATTTGTCAGTTTGCTCATTCTAGCACGTGTGTAAATATAATTCAACCATTTAGTATATGGTCATTATAAGATTGAGGAGGTGATGGGTAAAATAATGATTCATATCACAGCTCTTCTATTTAATAACTAATCTTGGACAAGTCCTTCTTAAAATTGAAATATTAATGGTGCCTACATCATAGAATTGTCAAGATCTTTAAGAGAGTCAGTGAATGTAAGTTACTTAGAACCATACCTTTCATGTAATGAGTATTCAATTAATGTTATTTCAGTCATCATTATAGTTACAGTTCTGTTTAAATGCTTAGAATGAAAAGGGACAATTCAAAAAATAATACATATATTTTACTTATGAAATAGTAAATGAAATTAGAAGAAATGCCTCCCTAATGGAAAATGTTAAAATTCTGATTTCTCTCTTTTGTTTAGGACGTTGCTTCTAGATGGAAATCCATTCCGCGTTCCTCGAGCAGCCATCTTAATGAAAGGAACAGCTGCTATTTTGGAGTATTTGAGAGACCGAATTCCTACTTAAATTGAAGTCATTACATAGTCTTGGTCATGTTAATTCTTAGACTTCTTAAATTGATAACTAACATTTTTCTAAGGTATTATCTTCATTTATGATGGTGTAACCACGTATTGTGTTCATTTGTTCTAAATGTTTTGCATAAGATTTATGCAAAAAAAAATTCCCTCATTCCCACATAGCAGACAGTTTCTTCAAAAGTGAATTTTTATTTATTATAGTTAAATATTTTTATAATGACAAAGCATTTTTGTAGCGATGGATTTTTTTTCCCATTTCTACTGTGTTACGTATATTATGACCAACTGACTTGAATATGACCATCCAATTTCTATGTTTTCTTTAAACTTATGTTTTAATTTCTAAATTTTCATTGACTATACAATTGAATTGAATTTTATTTAATACTGCTCTTTGGCATTAAAAAAAAATAAGGCTTTTCATTATCCATGATAAGACTTTTGTGATATGGTTGGTATCAGTATAAGTTTCAAATTAATATTTATTGTCTTGTTTTGTTTTAATATAGTTGAAATGTTTTTTCCTAGTCTTTTTCCCATGTTTCATGAAATCATTTTACCGGGGTTTCTAATGTCACAGAAATGGTTCACAAGATACAGTTATTGGTGGAGAAAATAGTAAAAGTGTTTTAATTGCTCTCACAATTTTGAATTTAAAACTTGATTGGACTTTTTTTTTTTAAGATGCTTTAGTACTAAGTTTCCATACAACAACCTAGTATTTCTAGATTCAACACATTTAAAGAAATTAGGTCTGCATATTTTTCCCTCAGAGTGTGAGCATTTAAATGATACCTTCTGTTCTTTAAAAAAAAATACTGAAATTTTATTAATTTTATAGATAACAGCAACAGAAAATAAGAGCATATACTGCATAGAAATCTTAAAATGTGTTTTATTTAAATACTAAGCAGGTACTTGTATGTATAATTACTCTGTTGATGTGCTCTGATCTTTCCTTGTTCATTTTTTTTAAATTTCCAAGGTCTTAATTTTTAAATTTGCTAGTAACGTTAATAAGACTAAATTTGTAGTCATGCGGTAATTTTCTAAAAAGTAATTTGTTATAGATGAACTGGATTTAATAAAAATTAAATATAAACATTTGTATTTACACCAAAAATATCAGAAGTAGGCTAGTCAGTCATTATAAAATGTACTATGTGATTCTGTTAAGTAACCAATTGATAGACCGTATTAACTAGTTTATATAAATAGATGGGTGGACAGGTAGGTAAGTAGATAATGGATGGATAGATAGCTTTTGGGTGAGTGAGACATAATCATATAATGAAAAAAATCATTGCTAATAAAGATAAATACTACATGTTCATTAAAAAGTTACATTTTTCAAATATTGATTACAATGTTTATGTTTTTGGTTTAAAATAAACATTCCCTTTTCATACAACAACTCTGTTGCTCCCTAAGAAATCAGCTTCCATATTAAACAAAAGACACTTTACAATAAGGTGACATTTTATTATTTATACAATAAAGAGACTTTTATGTTATTCAAAACACTTTTTTAAATACTGAAAAAGTTGAGTACATCAAAGCCGAAAAATGGCTTTGCTATACACTGCACAGCATTATTATAGTCCCTGTATTTTGTATCTGTACAGAAAGCATCTTCAAAATGCATTCTAATCACATTGTACACCTTTACTGTTTAGTGTCAATACATAAAATAAAACTGGAGAATACAGCTTGCATTTGCAAATTAACTGACAAAGTAACTTCATTGATTCAGTAAATTTAAAATATAGATCCATAGGAGTTCTTTGCACATAAAATGAAGCAGCTTTCAAGGTTGTCATGGTCTCATACAGCAAAAAAAAAACCATTAACTACATTCACAATCTATGTTAATAAAGTTGTAAATATGTCTTCATTCAGTTTTTATTTACATCAATATGTAGTTCAACTAAAAAGTACTGTTGTGATACAGTAGTTTTTTTTTAACACATACAAAAATGACAATTTTTATATATAATTTAAGCTCAAAATCACAATTATCTCAAAATATTAATTACAACACAGCCATTTCAATTAAACATGTCATGATTATCTTTTTATAAAATGGTAAAATTTTTTATTAAAGTAAGCAATTTGTTTCGAATTGGCTAGAGTTCACCATGTAGAAAACCTTAAATGGTAAGAGGTGTTTCCAGCCCCTCCCACCCAAATTTGTATACAGCCACCTAAGCTAGCAAAGAGGCAGAAAAGGCCCCAATTTATAAAGATTAAGCCTCTTTTGCTATACTGCCGTGGCTTATTGTTTCTTCCATAAAAGCTTTACAAGGGGAGTGTCAATAAACTATGCAGTGAAATGCATGCATTAATATACAGTATGTCTATGTAAAATGTTAGCATTTAGTACACATTAAAATGTTCACAAAGACTGCAAAAGAAGTCATAAATAAAGAAGCACTTCTAAGATCTACCAATTGCAAATTGTAAACTTGAAAAGTACTTAATAATAAAATGGAATTTCTTTGAACACAGATCCCAATTCAAGTTCTTTCTCTGGCTAAAGGAGCTTTAGTTACTTGGCCTTAAGATGTCACTGTTGTGCTGCACATATGGTAGAGAAATCAGATGTCATAAAAGAGTATGAGCCTAGAGACTGTCTTCATTTTATTAAAACTGTGGCCCAGTGTTGCATCTCTGCTTAGGATTTAGTTTTTAAACTTACAGAAGAGTGAAATATTTCACTAACTGAATTATATGACCTCAAACGAAAAGTGGAAAATGTGTGTGTATGCATGTGTTTAGCATATGGAAAAATATTAAGTAAATAGGTGGAATTAGAGATTCATTATACGATAATAAAAGGATTATGCCCCAAAATAACTGAGGTCAAAAGAAATCAACTATAAAATATTTTAGGAATGAAAGAATTTTCATGGATACTTAAAAATCCTAAAAACATAGTATCTAGTATCCTTTTAATTCTTAAGCCAATTAAAATTTTATCATCATCTTTGTTTAGATTTGCTGTTGTTAATTTAAGATTTCTTCTCTGAATAGAAAGAGACTGTAGTTCATATTATACTTTATTTATATACAGCTGGGTGGGGGCGTGCCCTTAGGTGGTTATCAAGTGGGAAAAATAAAACTACAGTACCTGCAAATCTTTTGCAAGGTTATTTTTGGTGGTCTTTAAAATTTATAAACAGAATTCAGTAGATTTTACCTCTCATTTTCAACTAAGAAAAAATTCCTCTTTCATACGAAGACAGTGTCATTGTCCTTAAGCTTCCTTTAGTCCCTTCTATACACTGAATACACAGAGAAACTTGATTGGCTCTTGAGATTAAAAATATGTGGTTTATGTGTCAATTATTTTTCACATCAATACTAAGGCTTGCATTTTTGAGGAGGAAAACGTAGCTGAGGATGTTAACGAGAAATGCCTAAACATCATAAAGCGTATTAAACATTTATTGCATTCCATTGACACTAGGTGTCATCAAAGCTAAAACCAAATTTTCTAGAGTAAGACAACATAAAACATTTCTTTCTGCCCTGAACAGATGCCTTTCCACATTCAAGACCAATAAGAGTCCTCTGTGTGGAAAGACTGCAAGTACTGAAAATAAAACTTATTACAGCAGTACATTCTGAAAATAAATTACCATAGCTGATACAGGAACTGCTTTATATTATATCTGCCTGAGAGTTTCATCTTGGTTTTCCTGTGGACTATTCAAAAATTACATAAGATTTCCTGGCTAAATAAGGAAAGGGGAAGAGGGACAGAAAGACACAAAGAAATATAAGGTGATTTTTTTTTCCTCCATTCATCAAATACTCTTCCTAATCTAGCTAATATAATGGTCAGTTGACCTGCATACCTGGGCGTTGTTTAACTCATTCCTTTACCTGTGCAAAATGAGTGTGCAAAGAAAAACACCTATGTCTGTCTATACAGAGACATAAAACCTGAGTTTCAATAAAAAGTTTCTAATATAAGAAAACTTCTTAATGTAGGAAAATAACTTTTAAAGGGCAAAAAATACCTTTGTACAATATAATCTGCTAACTTTAAAACTTCAGTGTGCATAAGCATCACATATTTTATAGGAGCCAACAAAAAAAGCAACCATTTACAATTTTCTTAACTATAGCTTAGATACCCATATTTTAATTTCTAATGTCTATTTTCATTCCCCTGAATTCATTAACTTTTCTAAAAGAAAAATGTTAAAAGCACATTCAGATATGAGGACTGTGATGAACAGTTCCTGCTTTTTTCTAAATATTGAGGACCTAGGAGATATGGGGTTGCTAGGCGTATAACAATGCCAAGCCACAAAGGAATTCTAAAATTCAAAAGAAATATAATCTATTTTTAAAAGAAACTATTTGGAAAAATATTTTGTGGATAGAGTTGGGTCAAAGTCTGCAAGAAGCCGTTCTTACCTGAAGGCCCCTTTCTGCAAATGATTCACTCTTAAAAACTCCTTTCTCTACACTCCATTTCCTTAGCTTTCGTTTTATTTCATTTCTTTAGTTTTCCATTCTTGAACCCTGAATTGTGCCAACTGAAGCTCCCTGGTTCACAATCAGCCACCAGGGACAATGTCCTCTTCATTTATCTACGTCTTTATTAATCTCTCTTCAGGAACTCAGTTTTCTGGGATGACTTGCTTGCCCTCTCTCACATACCACTTAACTACCTATTGGGGGAAAGTCTGTTTAATCAATGTCCCCACTTATCATGAGACACTGATTTAAGGCTATTTCAAGATCTACATAATCCCTGGGGTGTAAACATCTTAGAAGCACACTGAGAAAATTTTTTAGAAAAATGAGTGCAAGTTGGTTCTCCACTTTGCCCCCAGATGACGTCATTAATTATGCATTCATGTCAGTTAAGTCACTGACATTTAGAAGAGGAAGCCAACTGAAAAGATTTCAACGCTTGCATCTGTAGTTGGATATAAGGGCCCTTTGAATCCTTGTATTGACAGGTGAAGGGACTCTGCACAGTTTGCTTAAGTGCTGACCTTCCTCTCTGGGGTCAGCAGGCCTGGTTTGGGGAATAGGGTGGGAAATGCATATGGCAGGGTAAGGGATTAGAGGCATTAGCTTAGGGAACTGTGCTCTCTTGCTTCCTGTTTATATGACACTCGCCTGAGGATCACTAGAAAAATTTTGAATTTGTGCAGAAAGCTAGAATCAGAGTCACACCTTCTCTGCCAACAGACTTGTTACCATGGGAACCAATGCAGAAAATGAAAAAAAAAGCTGGGAATTAAATATGGAGAGAAACTGATAGAGAGTTGGTTTTCACATGGCAATTTGAGCACTTGAGATGTAAAGAAAGAATATTCCTTGTGTGGCCAAACTAATGAAAACAGACAAAATGACTTGCTGGTATCTGGTCCTGGAGACTTATCTGGGGATACAGGAAGAAAGCAGTAAGTGTGCTGTAGAATGGATAAGGGGGGCCTTGTGAAACCTCTGGTGATGAACAGCACAAATGTTAACTTTATGATCAAAGGGACCCTTCAAAAGGCATATGCGTGCTTAGCTTAATAAATGAAAGCAGCTTGCTGTAACAATTTTCACCTTTCCAAAGCCCCACACACTGCCTGGCAGGAGTATTGCACACCTAATATGTTATTGCTTGAAACATCTTTTCAAATACTAAAAAATTAACAGCAGCAAAAGCAGCTTTCAAATCGATGGTTCCCCCTGCCCCTCCACAAGACAGCTTTTGAAAGTAGAATTTAAATTTGTTTTATTTAGTAAATATTTATTTATCCGATACAAGGCCTCCTGTGTGCCCTCTTTTGTCATTCTGGAGTTGATAATAAACTGATCAAACCAGAGTAGGATATCAGGACAATCTATAATAAGGACTTGGAGTTTCAACCTATCCTGAGAAAGCAGACCTACATATTACACTTTCAGAGGCTCTAAGGAGACTATTCTCTAGTTGGGCTACTTTCTGAAATCCTATGATTAAATACCTCATTCTGTGACTTCAGCTTGGCCCATGTTTAAGTATAACTGCCCTAAGGAGAGGAGGGAAAGTCACACTATAGAGGAATTGATTTCACCTTTCTTGGAGAGCTAGTTTTCAAGTAGTAGTGAAACCCTTCACCTGACTCACCCTCCCAACATATACAAAAGCTAAAAACAACGTCACCCAGGAAGTAGGAGACAAGCCACTGTTGTACAGCAGTCTCTGTCGGGGCGGGGGGCGGGGGGGGGTTGGGGGTACATCTAACTTCAAATGGTCTGAATAAAATATGCTCTTTGGGCAGTGCTAAAGTCCCCTGGACACAGATTTCACTAGAGATGCTTTCTTCTTTCTCACTAATGACTTGCTGTTCTAGTTGTTAGAATTTCTTACTGAAACCTTTGACAGTCTCAACGAGTTCTTGAAATGCTAGAAGCCCATTAAATTTCTGCTTTTCCAGGAGGGCCTACAGGGTTCTGAAATCCAGTTAAACACCTTATTTTCTGCTACTTGCAGAGTTTGGAGGTGATCTTGATAATACATTTGAGTACAGTGTCCTTGCTTATGCTAAAATAACTTTTTACATCAATATTTCAGTGAGTTTCAGGATTTGAGACATCCATGTTTTGCAGGTAGGAAGCATTCGAATAGACTGATGTGGGACTAATCTTTAAAGCTCCATGAAGCACTAAGGACAGTTCAGCAGATCTGTTTCTGAAACAGGCAAATAAAATATAGAATCTTCACAAGCAGTTATGCCTTGGAATTGACATACGCTATATAAGAGACTGCTTCTTTTAATTTCTGTTGTCATCTCTAAAATCAGTCAGCAGATGCCTAGAAGAAGACTAAATAGTCTGCTTTAAACTAAACAATGATTAGGTTTTTCTGCATCTTTTTATACTGACTGGACATACTTTGGACAACCTGAGTTCCTTCAGGCTGAGAGGCCACCTGATACTATTTAATAGTTCTACATCATCTGTTCATTCTTCAGATAAGAATCTGAAACACTTAACATCTCATGATGTACTGAGAATTTAAATTTGATTTCTTTATTTTTTTAAAATAATTTGATTTCCCTTCTCAATTTCCTGAGGTTAAGTGACTCCCTGATACATAATGTACCTTAAAGGGTTATAGACATAACTTTTACAGAGTTTTCTCTAGTTTATCATACAGTTCAGCATATAGTCACAAATAGCCAATCTTGCCAGTATTAGTACATTTTTTGCTTTAAGTTACCACAAGCATTTGGAAATCAAGAAAAATTGAATGGAATGATGGTGTTTACATGGAAGGCATATGATGAATAAGTCTAGAGATCTAATATGCATTGATGACTAGTTAACAGTATTGTATTGAATATTGGAAATTTGCTAAAAAGAGTATCTTTCAGGTGTTTTCCCCACACACAAAATGGCAACTATGGTGACCAAAGCAATGAGATGTTAATTAGACTGACTGTAGTAATTATTTATGTATTTGTACATCAAATCATGTTGTACACCTTAAATATACATAATTTTTATGAAAAAACCCAAAACGTCACACGCCATTGCTGTTCTTTCTGGATTAAGGTGAGATGTTGGGTAAATAGTTCAATTTAATAAAGTAAAAAAAAATGACCTCGCATACGGACCACTGACCATATGTAATTACTGGGCTTTTTTCAATACCTTAACCTTGATCTTCAGTAATATGCCCAAAGTAATATCTGAAGGTCAAAATACCTCTGACTAAGAATTTAATAAGCACAATATTATTTTCAAATTCAAGCATGCCTCACAGTCCATCGCATAGTTTTAATAATTCCCATTGTCTGAGTTGCTGCACAGAGACACTACATTGTTCACAAATAAAACCCACTAGCCACTTCAGCCACAATAGCAGCTAATTTTCCAGACCATGGTTGAACTCATACTTTTGACCTACCCACCTTCATTATATCATTGCTGTCCCACCTCTAGGCTAATCCTAACCTGAATTTGAAAATCCTTGATTTTTCATCTCAAATAGCAAACAAAAACTCTGAAATTTTGTTGCGTAAAAACCATATCTGTTATTTCTCTGGCCAGTGTAATCTCTGAGGAGATTTTCCCCTCAGAATAACTTGTGGAAGTTTATATGACTTCCACTTCTTGGTGCTGAGGAGATGATGCCAGGGCAGTTGCAATGGTCGACACTGGGGGACCTTTAGAGAAGGGTGTGAGGACTGACCACATAGGCATTTCAGCTGTTCATCTAAATGGTACATGTGAGATTTGGCCTGTATCGCCATAGTTCTAGGCAGTCTTTAGTCTTCTAATTTTTAGAAAATTGTATCATAGGTATACTGCTCAAGTGTTTTTTTTTTTTTTTTTCTGAATTCTCATGGGCCCTGTTCTGTTCTTACACAAAAAAAGTATCTACAACCAGTCCATCCTGAAGGAAATCAGTCCTGAATATTCATTGGAAGGACTGATGCTGAAGCTGAATCTCCAATAGTTTGGCCACCCGATACAAAGAACTGACTCATTTGAAAAGACCTTGATGCTGGGAAAGACTGAAGGCAGGAGGAGAAGGGGACGACAGAGGATGAGATGGCTGGATGGCATCACCAACTCAATGGACATGAGTTTGCATAAACTCTGGGAGTTGGTGATGGACAGAGAGGCCTGGCGTGCTGCAGTCCATTGGGGTCGCAAAGAGTCAGACACAACTGAGCGACTAAACTGAACTGAACTGATCTTCCTAATATGAAGGTGTTTATTAATACAAAGAGTGTAATCTTTTCTTTATGTACATAAGTATTTAGAATATGCAAGTCCACCAGAAGTATGTACATTTTTAAAGGTGTTTAAAACAAATTATTTTAAAGCAAAGATTTCAAGAGACCCTAAAGTTTAATTGTTAGATTCTTCCCTTTCCTGAGACTGAGCTCTTTAAGTGGACAGTAGGCATTTGTTATCAGGCTTTGGCTCAGTGGTAAAGAATCCGCCTGCCAATGCAGGAGATGTGGGTTTGATCCCTAGGTCAGGAAGATCCCCTGGAGAAGGAAATGGCTCCCACTCCAGAATTCTTGTCTGGGAAATCCCATGGACAGAGGAGTCTGGTGGACTATAGTCCATGGGATCACAAAGAGTTGGACAGGACTTAGAGACTGAGCATGCACTGCACACATCCTGCAGTGAATTAGATTCTCCCTGTCACCTGAGACTTTGTCCTTTTTGAGAAAGAACATATATGAGGGACAGGAACCTTGCCTTCCTAGGGGAACCAAAAATATTCTCTGTCCACATTAAAAACACACACACACACACACACACACACACAATAAAGCTGAAAGGAAGTGTTTGCCATTTTGTTATTCTGGGAGAGAAAGTGATACTGCACTGTTCTCTGGTATCACCTTATATTTTGTACCTATATAGTAGTATTTGGAGAAGGCAATGGCACCCCACTCCAGTACTCTTGCCTGGAAAATCCCATGGACGGAGGAGCCTGGTAGGCTGCAATCCATGGGGTCGCTAAGAGTCAGACATGACTGAGCGACTTCACTTTCCCTTTTCACTTTCATGCATTGGAGAAGGAAATGGCAACCCACTCCAGTGTTCTTGCCTGGAGAATCTCAGGGACAGAGGAGCCTAGTGGGCTGCCATCTATGGGGTTGCACAGAGTCGGACACGACTAAAGCTACTTAGCAGCAGTAGCAGCACAGTAGTATTTACTAGGCAGGTTACACATCTGTCTTTCCATTAGACTGAGCATTTGAGAGGAAGGACCATGGCTTATTTATATTTTTATTTCCCACCGTTCTCAAAATCCTTTGCTCATTAACATATGTTTATTAAATGCACAGCAAAAGAGATACGTTGTTTTAATCACTGATAATTTTTCTTAAAGGATAAACACATAGATTGGCTACAGGACAAATCTTAGGATAGCTCAGAGGAAGACTTGGGAGATAATTACTTAGTCACCTCTCTAAGCTAGCGAACTATTCAAATGTACATATAGGCCTGGATGAATATTCTAAATATGAGTATATATTATTGTGGATATGGGAAGTTTAAAAAGAAAAGAACAAGAAGAAGACATAGTCCCTTACCTTTCAGTATTTTATGATGATCTAGGTCATTTGGAGAAATATGTGAAAACCTAAAAAAAAAAAAATTAGTACCTGATACTGTGTGTGTCTGTGTGCCTCTGTGTGTGAGAGATGCAGACAGAGAGAGAGAGATTGCAAAAGACAGAAAGAGTCTTGAGTTTGAGTTTCTCTGAGAAATGGTCACAAACAGATTGGTAACATTTGCTAGCAACATTCATGGTTTCATGAAGAACACAGAGTGATGGCCTGCTAGGGAATCTGTCTTGATCACAATTACACTGTGTGATTATATCAAATGGAAAACACTTATTGCTAAATTGAACGACACCTTTAGTATGGCAAAAAATTATGTCCAAAGACTGGCTTTCAGAGATTAAAATAAGTAGAAGGACAGCAAGTAAAGACAAATGTTGCAAGTCAAGAACACTGTGTATAATGATAACATAGAAGAAAAATCAAATTTGGAAAATGGATCTTGCCCACAACCTAACAACTCTCTTTTATGGGTGATTCCTGGCTTCATGAACATCAACAGTAGTAAATGGAGTGTCAAATATGTCCATCATTCACTTATTTTTCAGTGAGGTGACACAGCTGGACAGTTGGCATCCTATACGTGGTGGGAGGCATGCAAGGAGTGTTTCAGAGGGTTGTAGGCATTTTAAGCAACCGTTCTTCACAACTTTCTTCTCTTCCCTCAGCTGCTTAGGGCTCCACACCCAACCCAACCTTGGTGATTTTCCCATTTGTTTTAACTAAAACCAGAGCTTCCCAACCTCTTTACATCATGGCACAGACAGAAAACGGTCATGCTTGTTCTGCATAATGGGGTATAGGTGAGTAAAATAGATGAGGTCTCTCCAGGCCCCAAGTGAAAGCAACAAGTCACAAGTCCATGTACTCTGAGGGGATCAATATCTCAGTACTTGAGGGAACTAAACTGACAGCTGGATAGAAAGTCCTCACCTAGAGTTTCTTCCCAGGAATATAAAGTTAATACTCTGTGTGTGGTGCATACTTAATCGCTCAGTTGTGTCCGATTCTGAGACCCCATGGACTGTAGCTCGCCAGGGTCCTCAGTCCATGGTATTGTTCAAGCAAGAATATTGGAGTAGGTTGCCATTTCCTCCTCCAGGGGATCTTCCTGACCCAGGGATTGAACCCACATCTTCTGCGTCTCCTGCATTGGAGGCAGATCCTTTACCACTGAGCCACCAGGGAAATACTCTATATGTGAAAATACTTTAGGTGCTAAAGTATTTTAGCACTAAAACACTAAAGTATTTTAACCCTAAAACACTCTATATGTGAAAATACTTTAGGTGCTATTTGATATAAAAAATCTAGAAATAAAAAAGTACCACAAGCATTAATAAACAAAACAAAAAACCCCACACTATTTGAGTACAGAAATAGTTTTCAAGTAACTTTTTTCTCATTCTCAGTACAAATTTCTCCTAATTTTTGTTCTAATATTTAGTTCAGATTTCACAGCCAAAACTGTCATGAAAAGCTCTTGGAAATCTAAGAGAGGAAAAAAGATGATGAAATAGAAAATAAAGCAAATAAAACAAGGCAAAAGCTGTATTAAAAAGAATGAAACCATGGTGAACATCTGTATTTGCTTTAAAATGTGTGGCCATGTTGTGTACAATTAAATTTGCTTAGGAGATATTTTTCTCTTCTGAAAAGAGAGAAAGCACATTTGGTAAGCAAACCCAAGATGGTGCACTAAAATCAACATGCTTCAGGTCATAGAGAAGTTATTGAGTTGGCCAGAAAATTCGTTTGGGTTTTTTCATAACACCTGATGGAAAAATCCAAGCAAACTTTTTGGCCAACCTAATATAAAGCACCAACCCCCAAAGAAGGTTGACTGAATTTGCTAAGAACATACTGTATTAGTAGTGGGTTGGGAAACTGTTTCCTTTGGAGGAAAACACTGGAGGATTAAACAGTTTTACATAGACTTTGGGAAGGAACACTGTGTGTTCTTTCTACCTTTGCTTGGGTTCAGAAGAAACAAAGATTAAATGGTTGGCAGAGAAATACCACAAACAGGAATAAATAGGCCTTTGGTGGAATTAGCACAGAGGAGGACCAAACAAGGATGATGGCTAAGCCATCGCTAAGCCATGAGAGTGAGGATATAATTATAAGCTTAGAAGAAGTAAACAGAAACATTCGGTTTTTAAACAATGATCTAGCCAGTAGAGGCCCTGACATTCCAAATGTCTAAGAACCAAAATAGCTTGAGGACACAGGTCACCAAGGCTGCTAGGAGCTTTGTGCCTTCAACACCCAGACATTCTGGTTGAAAGAAGGGAGGCTGGGGGAGATTTTAAACCATCCCCTTGAATCTGATTATCAGTTTATGAGATGTGTTTTGAAATACATTCTGTATTCGGTTTATAATACATAATATCTGATGATGCGCTCAGTCGGATTTTACTTTTTGTGACCGCATGGACTAGAGCCCGCCAGGCTCCTCTGTCCATGGGATTTTCCCAGCAAGAATACTGGAGTGGGTTGCCAATTCCTCCCACAGGGGATCTTCCCTACCCAGGAATCGAACTCATGTCTCCTGCATCTTTTGCACTGCAGGCAGATTCTATACCACTGAGCCACCAGGAAAGCCCAAATCTGATTATAATATTAATTTCTTTACACATAGATAAAATGAAAAATTAAGAATTTATGCTGGATACCTTGATACTACCAGGTGTCACCTGGAAATAAAGCTGTATATGTATATACACATATTTAGATTTGGACTACTTTTAGATTTACATAATCAAGATTATGCTCACTTCAGTTTACTTTAGTTGCTCAGTCGTGTCCAACTCTTTGCAACCCATGGACTACAGCATGCCAGGCCTGTATAGTTAATTCCTGATGTTTAAGTTTTGGAGGGGGTCATCTAAAAATACATATTTTAAATAATTTGTGGTAAATATCTTCCTACATATTTGAAATGAGCATATAGGAAGGAAACTTGTTAAAATACCTCTACAAAATATTTGGAGAACCAAAGGAGGTTAAAGAACAATTAAACTGGCAGATGTCATAATTAATCTGAACTGGAATATCAGAATTTAAAATCACACACTCACTTGAAGTTGAGAGAGAGACTCTTTCTTTCTGTGGTTGGGTCCTGGGTGGTCGGTAAAACCTGAGAGATGTAGTCAAAAATATAGAAACTGATTAAAATAAGCTTAAAACTTTTACTCTTTTGCCTGTATTGTTTAAATTTAGAGCATTATTTCAAACTAATTCTCTCAAAAGAGTATGAAAAAGGGTGTTAACAGTTTTAGAAATAGTTTATTAACACTTATTTATTGTTCTATCAACAGGACTGGTATAAAAACGGGCTGTCCAGAGTGGGGTTATCCAAGCTACAGACTTGCTGATTGAGATACATAAAATTGTACTATAGATATAAGGGCTCCATCTAGTGGCAACTCTTCAGAATTGCATACGTATTCCTACAAAGCGTGAGTTTGCGTGAACTCCGGGAGTTCGTGATGGACTGGGAGGCCTGGCGCGCTGTGATTCATGGGGTCGCAGAGTCGGACACGGCTGAACGACTGAACAGAACTGAACTCAACATGACTAAAAAATTATCCACCACATTATAAAAATAACTTGTTTTAAATAATGATGAAATGAAACATATTTCTAATATATGCATTATTTTTCATCACTTTCTGCGAGGAGAGAGGGAGGGAGAGGAAGGGAATTCCAGGGATGTCTGAAGGGGGCGTGGTCACCAAGAGATGAGGCTGTGTTTGAATCTGGGTCTGATCTCTGCCATCCAATTCCTTCCGTTCCTCTCTATCATCCCCATTCGTTCCCCTTTCTCATTCTTACTCCCCTAATAACATTAATTTCTCCCTTTCATCCAGCCTTTTATTACTCTTCCTCACTTTTCTAGAAACTCTTACTTAAAATACAGCACTCCAGCTCTTCTGAAATACTCTTACCCACTCGCTAGTCTAAAATAATGTTGCTCTCTCGATTAATACTACCCTTTTCATTTTCACTTCATTTTTATTCAAACAGAAATTGGCATTCTTTTCCTCATGTAAATACATAGAGAGTGGGCTATAAGACCAAGCTGGACAGTTTGAGGCACCCTTCTATCAAAAAAAATGATTTGAAATTTCCTTCAGGATATACTAATGGCTTCTAGATACAAAATGTCATTAAAAGAAGCCCTACGCAGCCTGTTAGCAAGTTCTCCCCATACAAAGAAATTAAAAGGCAGACACACACACACACACAAAAAAGGCAGAGGCAGATGGAATAATTAGTATTATTAGTATAAACACAGCAGTAATGAGAAATAGATTTAATGTTTGAGACTGATTGAATTCTGTAATTCAATTTGCTATGAAACCCAAACAGAAACCCAAACGGGAAATACTGTTGAGAGAAAGCTAAGAAAGAAATGCTTTATTTGTAAGGAAAGCAAGATCCTATGAGGTAATAAAGGAACTTTGGTTAGGAGCTTACCAACCTAGTGTTCTCCTAACAGACATTCCCCACCCCGCCCGCCTCCCCTTAGGGGTTGAATTCCAATTTTTTTTTTTTGCCCCTACAAACAAAGTACCTAATGAAACTAATAGCAATGGCAGTAGAAAATCTTTTCTTTCTGCTTTGAGATCAGCAGGCCAGATTCTGATCTCTATAAAAGTTTGGGAGGGGGCATGTGGTTTTATTAAGGTAATCTCTTTTCTGTGATCTCTGTACACAGTTAATTATGTTAATTTTAAAGCTTTTGCAGTAGCCCGAGAATTCTGGAGTATATGACATTTTGCTTTATGGATGAGGATAGTGGAATATTCCCATGAAAGGATCCAAAATGCAGTGTGAAAATATTGTTATGCTGAACTATAGCTAAAAGCTGTGGACAGACTTGTCTTTATTCTAGAACAGGCAGCGTTAGGCAGTGGTTTCATTAAATTTTAGAGCTAAAATAGGGTTAGGGATTTGCGCTTCTCAACTACCTTTCCCTAGCCATCCCTATCACAACTTCTTTTACTACTGCCCACTCTCCAAATTGTAAAGCTTGATAAAGTGATCTACCAAGTCACAATGTAGAGCCGGAATAACCCTAAATAGGGACCTAAAGCCAGTTCTAAGCATGCACTTTTGTGTCCTTGGTTTACAAAATCACTTGCCCTCTCTAGGTCTTGGGCCTCTGGTACAATGTGGAAACAGGGCTTGATTATCTCTAAGGTACTCTAAGACCAAGACCATGGCTCTATAAGTTCAACCTTTGCACTCATTTCTCTGGGAGATTTCTGGCATCCATCTGCATGCCTTCTTCCAAGGAGAGAAGACCCAAATGAAATCAAAAGGATTGATATGATGTACTCCAATTAAATGAACAAAAGTTGTTTCTTAAACTTTTTGGACGGTGTTTAAGGTCCTTAGCTTCCCTGGTATTTCAGCTGGTAAAGAATCCACCTGCAATAGTTTGATTCTGGGGTTGGGAAGATCCCCTGGAGAAGAGATAAGCTACTTACTCTAATATTCATGGGCTTCCCTAGTGGCCCAGACAGTAAAGAATCTGCCTGCACTGTGGGAGACCTGGGTTTGATCCCTGGGTTGGGAAGATCCTCTGGAGGAGGGCATGGCAACCCACTCCAGTATTCTTGCTGGAGAATCCCCATGGACAGAGGAGCCTGGCAGGCTACAGTCCATGCGATAACAGAGTCAGATACGACTGAGTGACTAAGCACATCACAAGGTCCTTAGAAAATATAAAAGGGAAATCAAATAC
This sequence comes from Bos indicus, assembly GCF_029378745.1. Classification (NCBI taxonomy): domain Eukaryota; kingdom Metazoa; phylum Chordata; class Mammalia; order Artiodactyla; family Bovidae; genus Bos; species Bos indicus. Next base: position 75,299,826 of record NC_091762.1, read on the forward strand.
AACTGTTGAAACACAGCTGCTGCTGCTAAGTCGCGTCAGTCGTGTCCAACTCTGCATGACCCCATAGACAGCAGCCCACCAGGCTCCCCCGTCCCTGGGGGTCTCCAGGCAAGAACACTGGAGTGGGTTGCCATTTCCTTCTCCAATGCATGAAAGTGAAAAGTGAAAGTGAAGTCGCTCAGTCGTGTCCGACTCCTAGCGATCCCATGGACTGCAGCGCACCAGGCTCCTCTGTCCGTGGGATTTTCCAGGCAACAGTACTGGAGTGGGGGTGCCATTGCCTTCTCCAGTTGAAACATAGCACGAGAACCTAAAAGGTCTTAGAAGAAATGCTGAGGAGGAGAGGAAGATTGGGTTAAAAGGGAGAATTGAAGAAAGAAAAGAATGAATTGAGAAAGTGAACGTTTCATGGTTTAAAGTTGTTATGTAAATTGAACATCAACTTCTTGTTTAATCCAGTAAATGTGTTTATGTGCCAGGCCTATCATCCACTTAATCACTGAACAAATATTTATTGAGCACCTGCTATGCTTCTGACACTCTACAGGCCCTAAGGATACATAGAAAGCAAAACCAGATGTGCCTTCAGTCTAGAATGCCTCTTTTAAGTATTGTCTGATCCTCCCAAGAAGCATCCAGGTGATAAGAGAGGAAAGAACAAAGGTATATCAAACCTCTATGACTGAAGATAGAATGTAATAAGTACTATAAAACCTACAAAAAGTAATATGATGGTATTAATATTAGGGAGAGAAACTTCTTCCAATATAATACTAGGGAAATTTTCATGGTGGTAATCTTTGAACTGGATCCTGAAGGCTGCATATAATTTTGATACTTTACAAAGAGAACGGGGAGAGGAAGACATTTCAATAGAGGGACCATTGTGGGCAAAGGCTGAGATCAGAAAGTACTCAGTGAAAGGTAAAGATGTTAGGTGTCCAAAACACTGGTATGGGGGCTTCCCTGGTGGTCTAGTGGTTAAGACTTTTACCTCCCACTGCAGGGGGCTCAGGTTTGATCTCTGGTCTGGGAATTTAAATCCCACATGCCACATGGTGCAGTCAAAAAAAAGACAATAACAATAACCGCCCCCCCCCCCCCAAAAAAAACCTGGGGACAAATTCTACCTCAATAAAATTATTAAAAAAAATAAAACACTGCATATGCACAGATTGAATGAAGAAAAACAAGTAATTCCTAGATTCAAATAATCAAACTTTTCTTGAAAGAATAAACAGATGTCCACAATATGTGAATGTCTGATCCTACTTAATGCAAACAGTATTTTCATGGGCTAGTCTGAACAGCACTCAGTAAAATACTTTTCACCTCACTGAAGTAAGTGAGGTAAATAAACATGACATGCAGCCAGCTGAATGAATATTCAACTCATTGCATTTCTCCGTGGGTCATGAGTGATTCTAATATTGATCCTCTGGACTCATGCTTTTTGATGGCCTGTAAGAAGCAGTGGTCATAGAAGGGATCCTTTGGGGACATTAAGCATAGAAGAATCTCTTCAATCAAACACATCAAGCCTTTAAAAATACAGCTTCTATCTCTTTCTTCCATCATGTCAGTGACATACAGGCACAGTGCAGAGCCAGGTTGAAGGATATCATTTTTTCTAATAGTCTCTCTCTTCTCTGGAACAAATTGGTGAAATTTTCTTTCACAGATTCAAAGGATTACAGTTGCTATTTATCTTGTCCAGTAAGGCATCCACTCTTGCCACTTCTAGCCTCTCAAATATTGTCCTAAGTCTTGGGAAATATTCATATAACCTCCCAAAGACCACAGAACCCAGTAGGAAGACCTATTTATAGCTCCACATGTAACCTGCTCAAACCTCAGAGATTTGACTAGATAAGGATGCTGCTTCCTTTTGCAACGCATGGGCTGAGGGCAGGGGCACAGGGACTCACCATATGGCCGTGTACTCTCCTTGATTGGGAAGTTCTCCCATCTTTTCCCTTGATTGTGAGATTCTGTGCAGAGGAGACCATGTTACAGCCCTCGTAGTGCCTGCTATATAGCTGATGCTCAACAAATATTTGTTAACATCACATTTAATGTTTCTGTTATATTCCTCAATAAACTGTCCCTGAATGTTTTGAATTTATGAATGACATACCTTAGGCATCTGAGATTCAGCTACAGTTCTCCTATGGAGGAATTACAGAGTTTGCTGATGAAAGTAAGCCTCTGTACTAAGATGTTTTACTCTAGGTATAGAGTTACTGGACTATTTTTAGGCTGCTTACTCATCCAGTTATTTTGAAGAAGGGGGAAAAAAAAGCTGACACAAATAATACAATTGTGTAACAGGGATAGATTTGAGAAAAAATATACTTTTTCAAAAGTAGAGAAAGATTGGATGATTCATTTAACTTTTCCCCTCAACATCCTTTCCTACACACATTAAAAGTTACACTAGCTTAAAGAATGAAATATTTTAAAAGCCTCCCCACCCACAGAAAAAGGGATAAGACTTTCACCTGCAGAGTCACAGGATTTCACTGCTTTCTACATAAACACTGCTTGAATTTCACAATCTTCTACTCTGAGGTGCTGTTATTAACAAAATACAAAATTAGGCCAAGAAAAGTGAGTTATGCAGCCCAGGAAAATTAGGGGAGGTTGATGTGGCTGTAGAGATAACCTTCTCATCTGTGCCTGCTTTACATCCACGTCTACTTCTTATCTCGTTCAGTGCTCATCGAGTTGTTGCAAAGTAAGAGCTCACTGTTACACATCAAAATCCAACAGAGAAAAAGCTACTAGATAAAATAATGCTTCTAAAGATAGGGCCGGTGAATTATTTTCCTTCTCTGTTTTTCTCTCTTTACTTCCTAAAGAACTGCTCTCAGAGAAGATTATGATAATCAAAAGTTAAAAGCCCAAGGCTTTAATAAAATTCCTAGGTTTTCATTTACCCTCTTTATTCAAAACTTAGAGTGGACTTTCTCCCTCCATTTATCAGAAATCTTTGAATTCTCCAAAGTTAAAATCATGGAGTTTATACTATCACAGGACAGTATTTCCCAATCATTCTCTTGCAGACAGTGTCAAAGGTAAGGACGATTGTAACCTGTCCCCATGACAATCAGCTGGGAGCCTCAGAGAGTGTCCTCAACGTAGTAAAAGCCAACGTTTCAAAAACAGAAGTGGAAACAGTTCTATTGAAGACCTGCCAGCTTCACCCTTGCACACGAGCTTTGTTTGATGCTGTCAGAGACATGATCCATGCTCCACCTTTGAGCCTTGGTTAATGCTACTACGCTAGGTTCCTGGATCACCCAAGAAATTTCCTCCCAAACCGGAAGCTGGAACCATTAGTTGATAGTCAGGGGTCTCCAAACAGAACTCTAAGGGGGCCTCTTATCCTTGTGTCAGCAGGACAGAAGCAGTCATCTGCCCTTGGAACGTCGTGGGGAATTGGAGGTATGGATCTATAGCAGCAACAGCAGTGAGGAAGACAGGTCAGTTTTGCATTCTAGAACCAAAAACAACCCCAGAAGGTTCAGAATATAACTAGAAAACTTGATTGTATCTGCCTTAGTTTCATATGGTAGAGTGTTTCAAAAAACATTCTCTGAAGAGTTTAGACCAAATGAGGTTGAAAGGATGCCTTGGAGAGGTGATGACCGGGATCTCCTGTAATATTGACCTACATGCTTTCTTTGTTGCACATTTATTTTTCCACAGCCCACACTCTACTTTCTCACTGTAATGTATACTCAAGGGATGGTTGTGCTGAGAGTGATGGGGGTAATACTCTGGGCCAAGCCAGGATGCTTTTCTGGGTGTATTACTAAGGAAAAAAGTTCATGCAGATTGAAGATTTCCTCACAATTCCCAGATGATCAGGTAACACTAATACAACCAAAAGACAGGGCACATCACCAACCCAGCGTTTGAACATTTTATTAAGCCTCAGAATGATTTAGCATTTCTGTGAGAGGAAAACTCAACCTTGTTTTTCTTGATACTACATAAAGGACCTGTCTTCTTAACTGATTAGATTTTATTATGTGCATAACTTTTTACTGACCCAGTGTTTCAAAAAACCTGTTATTTGGTCAGTGTATCAGGAATCAGCCAAAGATGTTGATTGAATTTACCAAAGACTTAGAGTGGTGGTCCTCTGCCAACATGGTTTTTTCATCTGGTTATGCTGTGGTGCCCTTTGCCAGGTGTGAAGTTGTCAGAATAGACTCTTGATCTGTGTGCCAACAAGGGGCAGAGATTTACTGAGGACAGCATTAAAAGTCAATAGAAAGGCAAGTTGGCAAACACACACTGTTTTCCAAGGCTTTAAATTGTGGTGGAGCTATTAAATCGATTTTGTGATTAAAAGTAAAATGTTTTCCTTCATCAGTCATTTTGCCAAATTCAGATACTTTTCATGTATGAATATATAAAATTAACTTTTTCAAAGTTTTCCTTCCTTTGAATACTCCCTCTCTTTAGCTCACCTATTAAAACATATCTCAGTCCTGCTTCTAATAAGTAATTATATTAGTGATATATGTGGAATCATCTTTAAGGTTAAGAACTAATCAATCCTGATTTGTCACTCTCTCTTTAAAACTGCTTTCCATCCTGAAGGAGGTAATCCAACATTAGGCCCAGATTATTTGACGTCTATATAATTACAGTTCTTATTAACTGGGACACATATATGTGATAGATTTCAATAAGCAATAAATTATCATGATATAAATATTTGTATGTTATACTGACTTTCAATATTTCTTGTCAAAAAGATCCTTATATTTTGAAAGTGTTATGTTTGTTCAGGTAGCTTGTGTTGTCTGGTAAGCTAGAATTATCATAAGAGAGCTTTGGTGACAATGTATGATAAGCCATGTAAATAGTAAAAAAAAAAAGTCCACTAATTTCTATTTGGCTTGCAAAATCTGCAACAATTCTACTAGTAATTTTCAGTGCTTATTCTTTTCACCTAATACTTTTCTCATTCCCTCCCATTATGTCTTACTCATGTCAGGTATAAGACAGCTTTCTCAGCAGAAAGATCCTAATAAAAATCAAAGACCAAGGTGAGTCTATTGGAGTCACATGAATTCCACTCCCTTTTTTGTGGCTGTTGATTTTTCTTTTTTAAAGGGACACCCTTAACTTTTGCTTGTTCTTTTTTGTTAGCATAAACCAGATGCTAATTCAAACAGCAAAGCCAGTCCTTCCAAAAAAACCAATACCACAAATTTGTGTATTATTGGTTTTGGTCACCCATGGAATCAATAAGACTCTTCCCCCGTAAGTGATCAATGATTTTTTTCAGTCAACCTAAAAAAAAATACCTCTTTTCATTATTACCTGCCTTTTTTCAGTATGCAGCATGGCAGTACAATTGACAATGAGGTGCTTTGCACATCAGCTTCATTTCCAGTTGGTCAGGGGTCCCTTTTTTCTTTTTCTCATTTCCTGAGAACAGGAAGGAGTAAAGCATGGCCCAAGACAGTGTTGTCTGTCACATCAGGAGTGGCAGAGGGTTTACTAGATCATGGTTCTCTCCACTTGGCCTCAGAAACATCTCCTGAGACCCTGTGTTTGATGCGGAAACCTGACATAAGGAAAAAAGACTTGGGAAGTCCTTTATCTGGCTCTTCTCCCAATTATCCCATGAAAGATTAACAAAACTAATGGGGTGACTGGAGCTGCTTCATGGCTACCAAACTACACCCATGAGCTTGTTTCTCCTTTAAGTGATCTTGGGAAGACAGTGAGGGCCTCGATCTTGACTACTGATGATCATCCTAATATAGTGGCTGGTATGGTAGTTTGGTGTGAGTTTTTGGCAAAGAAAAAATTAGGCTCTGAAGACATTTCTCATCAGAAATTGTCAATATATTAAAATGCATTTAAAAGTTACTTCTGGGAAGCATATTAAATAGGCCAATCATTTAATCATTTGCTAAATATCAAAGCCTATAAAATCATAGTTTAATGTCACCCTGACATAAAGCAACATCAAAATTAGTGCATCATCTATAAAGTGAAGTATCATTTGCCTTCAAGTGACAAATTCTATTGCCAAAAAAATACCACTGTACTTCTAATAAGTGACACTCATTTTAATAGACCCTACAAAAATACAATATTTTCAATGTCCCCCATAAAACAGTTAACTTACAAATATTACTCTCAGAGCTTTGGTGACATCAATATATGATACTATTGTGAAAATCGTAACAAAATATTTGGAACACTGGCATGTAAAGTAAATTCATTATATATATTTAAAAAAAGAGAGCTATGTCAAAATATGAGAGAGAATGCATATAACCAACTCTGGGAAATTATTCTGGAATGTGAAATTAATATTTTAATCAAATGAATGACTAATACATAAAAGAAACAGTTTTAAAGGGTTATAAAATGGATTTTGATCATTTGTAAAGGAAAACAGTTCCAATGTAAAAATAACTAATTCTATATTAATGATGCTCATCTTTCTCTTCAGTGAGACAGAATTTAAGATTATATGTACTTTGCAACTTTGGGGGGAAAAAAGATATTTTCTCTACTTTGCCCTCCAAGGTGGGCATGGAAATTAGTAATACAGATAGACCATGGCTCTGAGAAATTATATTTGAAGTTTCATATTTAAATACCAAAGTTTATTTTATCACCCCCATAACTTTCTAACAAGTCTTTCTTAATGATAAATTTTATCAATACCCCAAACTCATTTAAAATGATTTAAAAGTAGCAAATTGGATAAAGCAACACACAAATAAATTCCACATTTACAAGTAAAGAAATCACAGGGCTATAATCAACATAAACTTGAAAGAAATAAAGCAACACCTTGCTGCCACCCATCATTCACTGCTTACATTTGTGGTGAAAAAGATTTATCTACAATGACCTTTAGTCTGTTTCTTAACTCTGTCTGTATTGTAATTAGCTAAAGGCATTGAACAAATTAGGTTGTTCTATCTTTTATTCAGGTCCCAGAGGTAAATGGCTAACTGATGAAATATTTCACTCTGTGTTATGAGAATTTAGCAAATGAATATGGAACCAAATATAAACACTTTATACCATATGTACAGTTACTTTCATAAGGCATTATCTTGTAATTTTTATTGAAAAAGATTCAATATAGTAAAGTCTTATTTTAAGATATATTTTCTTTCTCAATCCGAGATGTTTAATTTATGAAAATATTGTTTTTTTCTCTATATTCTTTTTGTTTATATGCCAACATATACTTTGTGCTAGAAATATTTTATGGGAATTACAATTCTTTATATTTGTATTTTCTGTATAAAGGCATATACAATTTTGAGGCAGTGTTTCTGATGGAGAGCAGAATTCATAAAGAGCTTGTGTGTGCTTCCGTGCTCCGAAATTATATGAAATCCACTTTGAGAAGAAACTTATTCAATTAAAAAAAAAAACAAAATCAAAACTAAAACTGCACCAATGCACAGCCAGAGGCTGACAATTAAAACTAATACATAACCACATGAACATCATATTTATATAGTTAACATTTTTAAGGATGATCAGTGCTAACATTATAGTATTATACATTTGGCACTAATGTTTGCCATTGGTCCAGCAATTGGCAAAATTTGTTTCTATGTATAAATTTATTTGAACATTAGGTCTGGCTAGACGTATCTTCACTATTTATAAAAAATATTTAGACAGTAAGCTCACGTTGAATAACTAGGTCTACTGTGTTCTGGAAACTCTTCAGTAGTAATACAGCTTTTTCGTGTTCCATATGTACAAAACTATGTCCATTGGCCTGTAAACACACAAATAAAACAGGGTCATCAATGCAAGGTACTTGTTTATCACATTGTTGTTGTCTCTAATAATAAGATTCAAGAGAGTATGAGCAACCAAAAGTCACGTGTTTTTAAACTTCACACCAGAATTGTAACTATGGAAACAACTAATTAATTTCACCCAGTTTCAACTCAATTTATTAATTCAACAAATACTTATCAATTATCTAGTATATCCTACTTATGATTGTCCTAGTATAATGCTAGTTCAGTTCAGTTCAGTTCAGTTGCTCAGTCATGTCCGACTCTTTGCAACCCCATGAATTGCAGCATGCCAGGCATCCCTGTCCATCACCAACTCCCGGAGTTCACTCAAACTCATGTCCATCGAGTTGGTGATGCCATCCAGCCACCTAATCCTCTGTCATCCCCTTCTCCTCCTGCCCCCAATCCCTCCCAGCATCAGAGTCTTTTCCAATGAGTCAACTCTTCGCATGAGGTGGCCAAAGTATTGGAGTTTCAGCTTCAGCCTCAGTCCTTCCAATGAACACCCAGGACTGCTCTCCTTTAGGATAGACTGGTTGGATCTCCTTGCATTCCAAGGGGCTCTCTAGAGTCTTCTCCAACACCAGTTCAAAAGCATCAATTCTTCGGTGCTCAGCTTTCTTTATAGTCCAACTCTCACATCCGTACATGACTACTGGAAAAACCATAGCCTTGACTATATGGACCTTTGTTGGCAAGGTAATATCTCTGCTTTTCAATATGCTATCTAGGTTGGTCATAACTTTCCTTCCAAGGAGTAATCGTCTTTTAATTTCATGGCTGCAATCACCATCTGCAGTGATTTTGGAGCCCCCAAAAATAAAGTCTGACACTGTTTCCACCGTTTCCCCATCTATTTCCCATGAAGTGATGGGACCAGATGCCATAATCTTATAGCCACTAAGCAAATCACAGAGAAACACTAGTAAGTACTACACAGATACACTTGAAACATGATAGTTATTTTGTTCTTGTTCTGATTTATTTTGTTTTTTGCAGGAACTCTGTTGATGTGGTTTAGAAGTGTTCACAGGACCATTTTTGTCATATAATCACTGATATATAGAAAGCTGAGCACTGAAGAATTGATGCTTTTGAACTGTGGTGTTGGGGAAGACTCTTGAGAGTCCCTTGGACTGCAGAGATCCAACCAGTCAATCCTAAAGTCCTGAATATTCACTGGAAGGACTGATGCTAAAGCTGAAACTCTAATCCTTTGGCCACCTGATGTAAAGAACTGACTCACTGGAAAAGACCCTGTTGCTGGGAAAGATTGAAGGGGAGAGAAGGGGATGACAGAGGATGAGAAGGTTGGATGACATCACCGACATGATGGACATGAGTTTGAACAAGCTCCGGGAGTTGGTGATGGACAGGGAAGCCTCGCGTGCTGCAGTCCATGGGGTTGCAAAGAGTCAGACATGACTGAGTAACTGAACTGAACTGATAAACCCACCAACTCTTTCAAATGCTTCACTGTGTAAAACAAAACATACGATATAGTTAAATCTTATTTTGACTCACTGAAAAGTTCTTAATTTAAACATTTTAATATTAAAAAGATAATTTCTATTTCCCTCATTGTTAAAGGCAAATATATTCATTATTTCTATCAGTGGTTCTCAATCTCATTCAGAAATGAATAAATTTCTTGGTGATCTAGGCTAGTTTTGTTATTTTTATAAATGAAAGAGTTACACCTCAGAGAGGTTAAACAACATGCCTGAGGTCACACAGCTAAACTAGGGCTGAATCATCTGATACTAGAATATTCCTTCTTACTATTTCTTGTAATACTTTACTGAAATAGTAATGCTACACTTGCTCCCAGTGATTTGAACTGCTATTTCATTGATCATGATAAATTAACCAACATTTTATCCTTAAAATAGTTGCTATCTTATCTCCTACTGCAATTTTTTTTACACCAGTTTTCCACTTCTTTATTTTCAATTTATGCAGAATCTCAAATAAGAGAAGTGGCTTTGGCAAGGAAGGAATGTTGAAGTCAAGGGAAACTGCGGTGATGCCTAGTACATCATGGTTTCAAAGCTTTAATTCTCATTCAGATTCCTAACAGGTTTAATCTAACTTGAGTACTTGTAAGAATAATACTTTGTCCTAAATTAGAATTTAAAGAAATGCTGAATCTTTCATTCTTATAGTTTTAATTTTTAACTCTGGCTTAATTGTTGTTGTTGTAGTTACATGTGAACCATCTCAAAAGTAGAAAGACTAAGTGAGTCCGTCTGCTAGGGCAGTGAGACCTGAAAGGGAACATTAAAAAGGAGAAAACTTTTAGGCGTCTGATTGGATAAGGGCATAAGAAATAAATGAAAAATCAATTGATGATGCCGTTAACAGAAAATGGAAATTTCAGAGAAGCAGCTGGCTTAGTCAGGAAAACAACAGAATTTGTGGTACTGGCGACACATGCAAGGCAATGTTAATCATACATTTAGAAATAAAAGACTGGAGTTCAGGAAGGAGGTTAGAGTGGCCCTTTAGTAACAGGCATTAGGTTAGGGTTACACAGCTAAACTAGGGCTTAATCATCTGATACTATAATATTCCTTCTTATTATTTCTTGCTGAGAGAATTACTAGAAAATAAGTTTAAAAGGGAGCATTGTGAAAGAAGGAAAATCTAGGGAGGGGAGCAGGATTGGCCGTAGCTTTGGATTCAAGGAGCAGAACTGAAAGACAGTGTTTGTTGTTGACCTTGTTGTTCCTGCTCTGTTGCTAAGTCATGTTCGACTCCTTGTGATCCCATGGATCTGGGCATCTAGGTAAATCTGTCTTAAGTGAGGGAGGGAAAAGTGAAAGAGGGCCCAGTCTTTTATGCCAGAGGATGACAGAAAGCTGACTAGGTGGTTGAACTAAAGGAAGAAGATACAGGTGCATTGAGTGGAGGGAACAGGAAAACTGGCAGGAGGAGAACTGGAAAGGGTTGTCCTGATGGGGATCAAGGTAGATGGCTCATAAAGGCAGCAGGAAATCCAAGGTGATCAAGTATTTTCTAGTGGCTTCAGTTTTCTGCCTCACAGAGGAAACAGCAGGGAAAAACACGTAGCTAGATGAACTCTGGTATGGAATCTGGGTCAGTTTCCAATAAATCAGGCTTCAAGATGTTCAGACCCACCATCCAGGTTCTGATTCAAGGCTAGGGAAACTCCTTGTATAAATTTAGCTTTTAATAACTGCTTTAAAGCATCAGCTTTTAGTTTTTATGCTTTGTAACTACAAAGTACATGCTTTGTAACTATATAAATGATAGTTATATAGTTGGAAACACAAAGAGCTGATTTCCCAGTAGGAAATAAGCAAGTTGATAAATTAGATCATTGAGTCAAACAAACACTAGGACTCTACCTGTAATTCTAGTCCCCAGAAATGTTTTGGCTCTAAGCCAGAACTTTGGTGAATCTCAAGGGGCCTATTTAAAAGACCACAGCTAGAGACTTCCTGGGAATGGCTTCACATTACCAAAAGGATTCTGAAAGATCAGAAAGCAAACTATTTTAGAAAGTTTATTAAAGATTAAATGAGTTAACATATATCAACTGCTTAGGGACAAGGCCTGGCACACTATAAACAATCAATAAATGTTAGCTACTACTATTAATATTACTTCACTATTACTTTCTTGAATTTCAGAAATACAATTTTCATTAACAAGAATAGTAAAAAGAACAGAAGGGCAAAATGTCAGAGGAAGGAACTATTTTAATCTTAGCAATTTTTAACTTTTATTTTTTTTTTTTTTTTCTTAGCAATTTTTTAGATGAAAATTGTGAGGATCAATGAGATTACATGAAATATCCAAGCTCACACAGCTCGTGTCTAGATGGGAATTTATGTCATGACTCTGTATCTTGACACAATTCATTTCACTGGGTGTTGTGAGGTTGAAACAAATGTTTTTAGGTTCATTGAGTGTCACAGACTCATTCAGTGAATTCACTTCTTAAGATTAATTGAGCTTTTTCTTGATATGGAACATTATGGTAGGCATGATGCCAGGAGAGGCAAGAATAGAGGGGTTTGAATGGAAGGAAAAGATAAAATCTCAGTTGTAGAGAACTTTCTTCTTCCATTGTTAGATGAGCCAAAAAAAAATTATATTGTATTTGTTAAAGTGATTATGGCTATCTGGCTTACATCTTGGATGGTTCAGACAGGGAATCAGACAGTTATGTTACTACATGTATGTGGGACTTTTTCAATCCATATGAAGTTTAGAAGAATCACAATATTTCAGTTAGAAAAGTCTTGTGGCTGTTTCATGTGTGTGATTAGAAGAAGAGCTGAGGAAATAAAGGAGGATACTATTCCATTTAATTGCAGAGTATAAATCTGATAATGCTTTGAAATGTAAATGCATATAATCTACATTTATGCATTTGATATTTTGAATATATATAATATAAATACAAAAGACAATTTGAAGAACAAATCCTATTAATAAACTAATGAATCTTTAAAATATGTTGTCAAATTTGTCTACATATATGTTTTATATACGGAGAAGGCAATGGCATCCCACTCCAGTACTCTTGCCTGGAAAACCCCATGGATGGAGGAGCCTGGAAGGCTGCAGTCCATGGGGTCGCTGAGGGTCGGACACGATTGAGGGACTTCACTTTCACTTTTCACTTTCATGCATTGGAGAAGGAAATGGCAACCCACTCCAGTGTTCTTGCCTGGAGAATGCCAGGGATGGGGGAGCCTGGTGGGCTGCCGTCTATGGGGTCGCACAGAGTCGAACACAACTGAAGTGACTTAGCAGTAGCAGTATGTTTTATATAAATACAGACTATCATGGATTATAATAAAATATATCCAATTTTGAGGAAATTGCAACTTAACTGTATGGTTTATTAAGTAAAAATGAAGTTAAAAAGAAAACAATCTACAAAAGAAAAGACACTCAGAAAATTTTATGCTTCAAGAATACATAATTCATTGATTTCTGATTTTAACTGATTTGAAGTATAAAGGATCATTTTACTATAGCAACATTATTTCCAGAAGGTATCCTTCCTTATTTTAATTCCAGTTAGCATCTGTGCCACAAAATGTTTTTAAATTGCTCCTTTGCATGATTTAGACATGAAAAGGCAGAGGGTTAATGAACATAATATTTGCAATTCTAACAAAAATAGAGCTTTGCAATTATAGCTTATCAATTTACTGTAAAACATACTCAGTTTCTGGATTTCATCCTCTTGTTCCTTTCCGAATTTATCTTTGATTTCCTTCTGGTAAATGTTTTGTTAAGTGGCTAAATTATGGATGTTTATGCCATAGACATTTTCCAGAGGGTGCTGTAATTCTCCATGAATTTCATTGTATTCTTATTATTCAAAGCTTTATATTTAAAAACTAGTTTCTGAGAAGGTTTGGCCACAAAATTGGTGGGATTATCCAATAAGAAGGACAGCATGACTCTTCTTAGAATCCAAAGGAGAAATGGGATTAGAAATTTGTTATATGATTTCAAGTTGATTTAAACTCCCCTTCAAGGGACAAAGATTTAAAATGCCAGTACACATATATCTTATGTATTAGATATACATTGCTTTTGTTCTTAGTTACTCAGTCGTATCTGACTCTTTGTGACCCCATGGTCTGTAGCCTGCCAGACACCTCTGTCCAGGGGGATTCTCCAAGCAAGAATACTGGAGTGGGTTGCCATGTCCTCCTGCAGGGTATCTTCCCAACCCAGAGATCAAACTCAGGTCTCCCACATTGCAGGCAGATTCTTTACATTAATATAGTGTACTTTTGAATGTGTATAACTCTTAGGATGAAGGAAAATGAAAATATACGGCAATCTTATTAGTGTTATTGGACTTCATGTTGTCTAATCCTGAAAGCCAGACATTAAGAGACAAAATAGTGGGTATCTTAGGTAATTACAATTATGTTTCACATTAACTACCTTGAATTATTTCCCATTGCAGAATTTTAATCTCATTAAATATTAAGATATATTTAGGGCTGAGTATGGGGGCTTCCCTGGTGGCTCATACTGTATAATCAACACTACACTGACTGTATGCCAAGTCATTTGAAAAATTTTTCTTTCCATCAAAAATCTGAACTACAGACCTTTAATTCTTAGAGAGTTCCAATGAAAATTTTACACTGCACTTTTTAAATATGAGAAAGTTTGATGTCTTGGTGGCTTTTATTATAGTATTAAAAAATCTTGATAGACTAAAACATAAATAAGAATTTCTCTTCTGTCTTAAATGTACTCATGTGCTGCAGCTTGCATGTTTCATGAGTTCAGGCTCAAAAAAAGACAAGGAAAAATAGAAAAGACTAAACTGAAGACTTTGTCTATTATTTGTATAGAAATTCTGGCATGACTGATAATACATAGTAATCCTGAAGATATTTACTTATTTATCTGCTTTGATTTTAGAATGCCTGTTTCTTCTTATCAAATATGTTGAATGCATATTTCTAACAAATGAATTCCCTATTTGAAAGCAGTTTCCCAACAACCTACACTGTATGTCTTTTACCTTACCACAAAAGAAACTGAAAAATCAACCTTTCAGTTTCAGGCAGTACTTGTAGCCAGGTTGGTTTCTGTTTTTGTAGAGAGCTTGCTGTTAAAAGAGGAGATATTGGGAATGGATTTTATTATGTGTTTGAAGTCAGCTTTTCCCCCGTCTCTTTTCCTCCATTATCTGCTCTAGGTAATTTCAGACATGTCTACTTCCCAGGCAGAAACTTAGTTACAAATCCCTATTACATTGTTTACATTGCTTGGCACAATATTTTGTACATCGTGGACACTGAATACATATTTTCCAAATCGATAAGTAGAAAATGTGATAAACAGGTTGCTATCAGTAAAATTTGCTTCAGTAGAATCAGCATGGTATAATGGAAGAAGCTCAAATAAATGATTTAGCTTCTGTCAACAATAGATACCTTGCAGGGTGGTTGTGTGCTAAAAATGACATACTATGGGTACCTAATTGATGCTATTTTCACTTTATTCAAATTATGGAAGTTAGAGCCAGCTCAATGAACTTAATTTGTCTTTATTGCTTTTCATGTTTTACTTAGTATACAAAACATTTTTTTGATTTTCAAAAAGTATTTACTCAATCTCTAATTAGGTATCTGTGCTGAACTATATCGGAGAAGGCAATGGCACCCCACTCCAGTACTTTGCCTGGAAAATCCCATGGATGGAGGAGCCTGGTAGGCTGCAGTCCATGGGGTCACTAAGAGTCAGACACGACTGAGCGACTTCACTTTCACTTTTCACTTTCATGCTTTGGAGAAGGAAATGGCAACCCACTCCAGTACTCTTGCCTGGAGAATTCCAGGGACAGGGGAGCCTGGTGGCTGCCGTCTGTGGGATCACACAGAGTCGGACATGACTGAAGTGACTTAGCAGCAGCAGCAGCAGCTGAACTATATAGATTATGAACCAAGCAAATGGATAAAGATATGCAGTGAAATTCTGGCATATAAAACCATACACATTTAAAAAATTAGTTTTGGTTGTCTTCTAACCTAACAGTATTATAAAAAATGTTTTTCAAATATATTTTATCATTCTCAAAACACTAAGCATTACATAATACTGAACCATTCACCACCTACCCCCATGCCCACCTTTCCCCAATCCTCTCTGATGTTTTGATTTTCAACCACCAAAAGAGATCAACTATAGAAAATGGTAACACATTTAGCCTTGTTGGGAATGCTTTAGTGAAATTTCCAAATACTTTTTTTTTTAAGGGTCCCATACTTCATGCAGATGGTGACTGCAGCCATGAAATTAAAAGACACTTACTCTTTGGAAGAAAAGTTATGACCAACCTAGACAGCATATTAAAAAGCAGAGACATTACTTTGCCAATAAAGGTCTATCTGGTCAAAGCTATGGTTTTTTCAGTAGTCATGTATGGATGTGAGAGTTGGACTATAAAGAAAGCCAAGCACCGAAGAATTGATGCCTTTGAACTGTGGTGTTGGAGAAGACTCTTGAGAGTCCCTTGGACTGCAAGGAGATCCAAACAGTCCATCCTAAAGGAGATCAGTCCTGGGTGTTCATTGGAAGGACTGATGTTGAAGCTGAAACTCCAATACTTTGGCCACCTGATGGCGAAGAGCTGACTCATTTGAAAAGACCCTGATACTGGTAAAGATTGAAGGCGAGAGGAGAAGGGGACGACAGAGGATGAGATGGTTGGATTGCATCACCAATTCAATGGATATGAGTTTGAGTAAACTCTGGGAGTTGGTGATGGACAGGGAGGCCTGGGGTGCTGCAGTCCCTGGGGTCGCAAAGAGTCGGACACAACTGAGCGACTGAACTGACTGACTGACTTCATTTTAACCATAACAAAAATGTCTCCTCTGTACTTTTTGTGGCCTTTTTTGGGAAGAAATTATAAAGAATTCAGAGAAATAAACATACCCTAACCCATTCTTAGTGACTTATGATAATAATTATGAATGTGAACAGTTTGGAATAAAGCCAATTAGTTGCTTCCATGAAAGAAATTTCCCTAAGTGTATTTTGTGGAAATAGCTAATTGATGTTGCTGGTCAAGATGGTTGTATGGTTAAGTATGTTGAGAAATGTAAGATTTTTCAGGTTCTTAATATGCTGAGAACATTGTGAAATTCTGAAACAAAGGATAGACTCTGAAGTGGCTCTGAAACTTGAAGAGTAAGGAACTCTTAAAAAAATATATATTTTAAAAGATTCCATTGGGAAACAGTATTCTAAATTGAATAGTACTTTTTGAATTTTGTTTCTTTCTTTTAAAAGATGTTTCTCTTTCTTCCTGAACAGCAAAGCTGTTGGTTATGACTTCTTGCTTCCTACAATGTGCCTGGATCCGGAGGCTTTCCCCTCGATGATCTGGAAAACTAGACCAAAGACTCCAAGTAAGAAATAAGTCTCTCTTATGAGTAAAAGGCATGAGATTTAGTGCATGGAATTCATGACAATAATATGGCGTCTCGAAAGAACTTTGTTTGAGGTTGTTGAATAAGTAAACTTTGAGTAAGATAATACTATTAGCATGACCTACTGGTCATTAAAAGAGGTATCCAACTTCCCCTCAGACAAGGAAGGTTTGATTCAGTGATTGTATATAGATATAGCACTGTATATCTGTATACAACTGACCCAGGCATTCATGGACATTTATTTCATTTAGACTTTTGGGAAATCTAAACTTTCTTTTTCCATTCTGAACTTTGAAAGCTGTAACTCATCATCCTATCCTAGCCCCCATTCCCACTCCAAGCCGTGTCCATGTTTGAATTCTCCAACTCAGTGAGAAACTATAAAGTTTGAGGGTTTTCTTTCTTCATGCTTGGGCTCTCTCTCCTCTCTCATTGTACTCCACACTCACCCATCTGGCATAAGGGTCTCACCTCTGCTCCTGAAGACAGATGCCAGTCTAGCCCATGGGTATTCTTCCCCTGGAGAAGGAAGTGGCAACCCACTCCAGTATTGTTGCCTGAGAATTCATAAACAGAGGAGCCTGGCGGGCTACAGTCCACAGGGTTGCAAAGAGCTGGACATGACTGAGAGACTAACATTTTCACTCTCATTTTTATTCTTCCTTCTACTCATCCTCTTTTCTCCTCTCTGTTAAACCTGGAATAACTCCTGCTTCATCAAGATATCATATGCTGTGACCCAATAGCTTACCAATAACTAGTGAAACTTGACATATATTTGTTGAGAGTGGTTTTTCAACTTGTCTGTATGAATTGTAGGGACAAGGTGTTTCAAGATTAGAAAAAAGGGGATTATCTGATTTGTTTGAATTATCATCTCTTTGATTATTATATATTGGTATCTCTGAGAGTTAGCCATAGACCAGGAATATACTTTGGATTATAAATTTCAAAGCTATTGAAATTTTGGAAAAGTAGAACCGGATATCATAAATTAATTATAAATCATTTAATTTCTCTGCTCCTGATGAAGTTAGGCTCTTGTCTTGGGAAGGTGAGAGGGCAGGTGAATGAAGAGGATAGGAATTGACTACTGTGATAGACTAGGATACAATATACAATATACTTACAAGTGGCCTACAACTGTGAGTCATGTTATCAAGTACATTTTTTTTTTTGCAGTCTATTCATCTTTTGGACAGAATAACTATAATTAGTGGATTTTCTATATTTATATTTTAAATTGAAAAATGTATAATTAGGTTGACTTTTATAACTGGAAAGAATATTAGAAAAAAAGAAACTATGATGTTAAACCAACAAATCTGCCACTTCAAAAAATGGTCAAATATTGACAAGTTCACATGGTTCAGTTGAATAACATTTTTTATGGTCCATGCGCTTTCCCTTTTTCTCTCTCACTCTTTTATAATTTGACTTTACAGAAGATGAAGCTGTGAGGGGTCAGGTCCCTTGGCAGAGTGCTCTTTCCTCATGCTACACTGTCTTAAAGCAAAATGACTTACTAAACTTTAGCCAGTATTTGAAGCTAATGAATTATAGTATCTATTCTAGGAAAATGAATAGTAAATGACAGAATAATCATGTGAATATGTTTTAATTAACATCAATCCTTAATGCACACATTTTCATTTAACTCAAATAAGATGCTCATAATACAACAGCAGAATAAGAAGAGAGTTGTGGGTAAAAAGAGTTACAGAAGAAGAAAGAGAGAGCTCTTATATAATAAATTCTGGGCTTGGGGAGGTTTGGGAAAGGTACATCTTTTGCCATTTTATATATATTTTGCTACTTGCTACTGATTTAGATCAAACCCCAAACTGCCCTCACATTAAGGAGGAGCTCATTCATTGATTTTATTCTTTTCTTTTACCTTGATTTTCCAGGTTGTATGCTTTCATTAAAGTTTATAAATAAATTTGCTCCAGTGAGGATATATTCTAATGATCTTGAAGTGACAGATAACTCAATGTTATAAGTTCATTTTTATCCCAGTGTTCTTTAAACCAAGAGCTACAGTATCATTAAGAGATAAAAATATAATTTTCTCTCTTAACATCTGATGTTGGCAATGATTCCAGTTTAGAATTAGTCATTTTGATTTCCTTCAGAAAATATAATTGGCCACTTGTGCTTTTTAACTAGTATGAATGAAACTGTAAATACAGCAATTTATTTGATGAAGGTCTATGTACATTTTTCTTTTACTGAAAATGGACTTTGATTTTATTGTACTAGATACAAATGAGTTCTACAGCAAAAATAAAATGTTACATCCTTGAGACTCTTCTGTGGAGAGAATAGACAACCCAGGGGAAGCTCTTCTGACTTTGATTCCACTTTTAATTCTTTTTTACTTCTTGTGTTAAGAATTAATTTCTCTGTGCACTTTGCTGTTGCTGTATACTTCTCAGGGACTAGAAACACTTACTAAATCCTCATTTCCCCACATATAACTGTTCTAGAATTTCACAGCCAGGAACATATTCTAAACCTGCAACTAGATATCATCTTAATTTGCATTTCATTCTGTAGGATATCTATATCTGTATCTATCTATAGAATATTTTAATATCCATTTAAGTATATTTCTTTTCTCAGTTTAGAGAGAAAAATCTTTCGCCCCGCTCTGTCACAGATGAAGGCAAAGTCTCCAAACTTGTTCCATGCTATGGGATACTTCTCTATCCAGCCTGGCATTCTAATAGATGAGAGATCTGAGATGAGCTGGCTTCATTTTTTTTTACAGACTCTGACATTTGAAATAATTTGTTCAAAATTCAGTAGAGGAAAAGAACTAGCTATTTCCTTTGTTAAATAGCACCATGTACTAAATGTTAGGTGGTTACATTGTGAGTTTATTCATAGTTGTTTTCCATGGAAATTGATACAATTATTAAACAGTTGAATTTTTAAGTTAGGGGACCTCAGCTATAGTATAAACCACAGTTCATTTTACATATAATGAATGTGAGTTCTGTAGAAATGATATAAAATGCTTAACACCAAAGGGCTAGCTATGCAATTAAAAAATAGAGAACTTTGATAACTAAATGGTAAAGAAAATATTTAGCTTTTATGTGTCTCTTTTGTTTCAATGTCTTAACTCAAAAGGCCATCTACTGATTTGGTCTTTTTTTTTTTTTTTTCATAACATAACACAGTTTTATATATATAATGTACATGTTGTATAATCACACAATATAGATACCAAGAGATGAACAGGTGGATACAAAAGTGTTCATATAACTCACTCTTATGTAATCTACTTCTGCCACTCAACAACATATCACTAACCTCTCTGTATACATAAATAAAAATCTGGCTTGAATGATGGCTCTTAAAAATCTATACAGTGTTTCACTAAAGAAATGCCTTGTCATAAGCTACTTAACCTTTTTCATATTAACTGGATAGTAAGGCTGTTTTCTGTTTGCTATTGTTATAACAGCACTCTGATAGCCATCCCTGAACAAGCAAGTTTGAAAATTGGTTGGTTTGGTCTTCTGTCTACATGAAACTGACATGGACCCTTCGGGTGGTATTTCTACCGTGACATTGCCAGAGGCTAGAGTAATTCATAGTATTTTCAGATAATTATCATTATTGAAAACTTAAGTTTTCATAATCTTTCTAGTTAGTTTAAAATATTTGTGAGAATACGATTCCAAGACAATTTATCTATATAGAGTTTTTACTTTTCTGCAATTCTTTGACAGAGTTCAGTAAATAGAAGGTAGAGGATCACTGCTGAGCTGAGTTGAGTGGGGTCTTTCCATTTTGGTAACTATCTGAGCAGGGAAAGTAGAGAGAAATAAACATGTATTTTATACTATTAAAACAGTAACAAGATTATTGTTGAGAAATTAAATATGAACCAGTCCCTTCTCTCTCATCTAAAGTTACATCAGTACCGTATTTGGGTGCTTCATCCTTCTTACTTACACTTGATAACTATGCATAGATTCTTGTACACATCAATTCTTCTTACATTCCCAAAGTAACACTATTCCTTTAAACAAATATGCAGAATACCTGCCAAGTGCCAGGTACTGAGAATATAGGACTCTACCAGGCTGAATTGCTTTCTGATCTGTCTCTCAACCCCAAAACAGTAAAGGCAAATAAGAAATGTAATAAAAACTTGTTTTCAGTGATTTAACTCAAGTCACTTATTTGTTTCAATATTGGCCTTGGAAAGCATTGCTTTGTATCTGTCTTACCTGAAGGATTTTATCACCAGGCTGTAGCAGGTTGGATGCTGGTCCATCAGGTTGAACCCTAGTAACAAAGATACCCTATAAGTCAGAAGTAACAGAGGTTAGGATTCTATTTGCAAGACCTAGACCTACTTAAAAACTTTTTTCATTTACATAGAAAACAGTGAAAACATTAAAAACAGTTTACATGTAAGGTTCAAAGATTATTATGGTATTTTAAGCAATGCACCTCTAAGTCATTTAAGGAAAATGACATTTTTATTTGCATAAAAAGCTCATATTGTTTTTAAAGTGCACTTAATGATTTAGAAGTTAAATTCATGGCATATTCTTAATTTCTTCCTTAAATAATTTCATATATGGTACTAAATCATCTTTTGTGTAACTTCTGAAGTTGTCTAAAGTTGTTCTTCACTGAAAATGTCTCCTGTTTGACAGGTTGTAAATTCAATATACCCTTTAAAAACCTACTAGAATTACATATAATTCTGGTTTATTTTAATGAATATTACTTCATAAGTTACTGAGAATTTTAAAGGAAAATGAACAAATTAAACATAAGAAAATTACAACACAAATATTAAATACAAAGGTTGCATCTATATAGCTACAAAATTCCTAAATTGATTTAGTTTAAAAAAAAGTCAAATTACCAGTGATAAGAGAACAAACTGTATGACTTCAAAACCTTTATACCATGAAATTTTTGCACCTTCTTTTATGTCTCTGGATATGTTCCAGTGTCTCTGGGTTTATGATCTACAGGAACTTGAATAAAATTTATCCCCTGCTGTTGTGTGAAAATTGTATAAATCTTAATTATGTTAAATTGGTTCATAGTGCTTTTCAAGCGTACTGTGTCCTTCTGCTCTTCTGTCTGTTCATTCTGTTAATTTTTGAGAGTTTGATCTTGAAACTCCAACTAAAAATATTAATTTACTTTAAAAATATTGTAATATATAGTAGAACTATATGTAACTTTGCTCTGTATTTTCCAAGTTTTCTGTAAATGTTTTATCATATACTCATAATTTAAAAAATTAAAAAATTTAGACAGACTTTATCCAGTCAAGGGAAAAAAATCATTTTATTTATCATGTACACAAAGCAAACATTCATTGCATTTTACCATATACGAGGCCCTGATCACATGGACCACAGCCTTGTCTAACTCAATGGAACTATGAGCCATGATGTGTAGGGCCACCTAAAATGGATGGGTCATGGTTGAGAGTTCTGAAAAAACATGGTCCACTGGAAAAGGGAATGGCAAACCACTTCAGTATTCTTGCCTTGAGAATCCCATCAACAGTATGAAAAGGCAAAATGATAGGACACTGAAAGATGAACTCCCTAGGTCAGTAGGTGCCCAATATGTTTTCTGGAGAACTAACTCCAGAAAGACTGAAGAGGTGGAGCCAAAGCAAAAACAACACCCAGTTTTGGATGTGACTGGTGGTGAAAGTAAAGTTCAATGCTATAAAGAGCAATATTTCATAGGAACTTGGAATGTTAGGTCCATGAATCAGGTAAATTGGAAGTGGTCAAACTGAAGATAGCCAAGACTGAACATGGACATTTTAGGAATAAGTGAACTAAAATGGACTAGAATGGGTGAATTTAACTCAGATGATCATTATATCTACTACTGTGGGCAAGAATACTTTAGAAGAAATGGAGTAACCATCATAGTCAACAAAAGAGTCTGAAATGCAGTACTTAGATGCAATTTCAAAAATGACAGAATGATCTGTGTTCATTTCCAAAGGAAACCATTCAATATCATGGTAATCCAAGTCTACGCCCCAACCAGGAATGCTGAAGAAACTGACATTGAATGGTTCTATGAAGACTTACAAGACCTTCTAGAACTAACACCCAAAGAGATGTCCTTTTCATTTTAGGGGACTGGAATGCAAAAGTAGGAAGTCAAGAAACACCTGGGGTAACAGGCAAATTTGGCCTTGGAGTACAGAATGAAGCAGGGAAAAGGCTAATAGAGTTCTGTGAAGAGAATGCACTGGTCATAGCAAACACCCGCTTCCAACAACACAAGAGAAGACTCTACACATGGACATCACCAGATGGTCGACACCAAAATCAGACTGATTATATTCTTTGCAGCCAAAGATGGAGAAGCGCTATTCAGTCAGCAAAAAAAAAGACCTGGAGCTGACTGTGGCTCATATCATGAACTCCTTATTGCCAAATTAAGACTGAAATTGAAGAAAGTATGGAAAACCACTAAACCATTCAGGTATGACCTTAATAAAATCCCTTATGATTATACAGTGGAAGTGACAAATAGATTCAAGGGATTAGATCTTATAGACAGAGTGCCTGAAGAACTATGGACAGAAGTTCATGACATTGTACAGGAGGCAGTGATCAAGACCATCCCCAAGAAAAAGAAATGTAAAAAGGTGAAATGGTGTCTGAGGAGGCCTTACAAATACTGAGAAAAGAAAAGACACAAAAGGCAAAGGAAAAAAGGAAAGATATACCCATTTGAATGCACAGATCCAAAGAATAGCAAGGAGAGATAAGAAAGACTTCTTCAGTGATAAATGCAAAGAAATAGAGGAAAACAATATAATGGGAAAGACTAGAGATCTCTTCAAGAAAATTAGAGATACCAAGGGAACATTTAATGCAAAGATGGGCACAATAAAGGACAGGAATGGTATGAACCTAACATAAGCAGAAGATATTAAGAAGAGGTGGCAAGAATACACAGAAGAACTATACAAAGAAGATCTTCATGACCTGGATAACCACGATGGTGTGATCACTAACCTAGAGCCAGACATCCTAGAATGTGAAGCAAGTGGGCCTTAGGAAGTATCACTGTGAACAAAGCTAGTGGAGGTGATGGAATTTCAGTTGAGCTATTTCAAATCTTAAAATATGATGCTGTGAAAGTGCTGCACTCAATATGCCAGCAAATTTGGAAAACTCAGCAATTCCTTTCATGGTAATCTGTGTAAGGTAGTGCTTCAGAAAGGAGTACATCAAGGGTGCATATTGTCACCCTGCTTATTTAACTTATATGCTGAGTACATCATGAGAAATGCCGGGCTGGATGAAGTACCAGCTGGAATCAAGATTGCTGGGATAAATATCAATAACCTCAGACATGCAGAGGACACCACCCTTATGGCAGAAAGCGAAGAACTAAGGAGCCTCTTGATGAAAGTGAAAGAGAAGAGTGAAAAAGTTAGATTAAAACTCAACATTCAGAAAACTAAGATCATGTATCTGGTCCCATCACTAAACAGCAAATAGATAGGGAAACAACGGAAACAGTGAGACACTTTATTTTTGGGTCTCCAAAATCACTGCAGATGGTGACTGCAGCCATTAAATTAAAAGATTCTTGTTCCTTGGAAGAAAAGCTATTTCCAACCTAGACATATTAAAAAGCAGACACATTACTTTGCCAATAAAGGTCCGTAGCTTCTAGTCAAAGCTATGGTTTTTCCAGTAGTCATATATGGATGTGAGAGTTGGACTATAAAGAAAGCTGAGCACTGAAGAATTGATGCTTTTGAACTATGGTGTTGGAGAAGACTCTTGAGAATCCCTTGGACTGCAAGGATATCCAACCAGTCCATCTTAAAGGAAATCAGTCCTGGATATTCACTGGAAGGACTGATGCTGAAGCTGATACTCCATATTTTGGCCACCTGA
This sequence comes from Bos indicus, assembly GCF_029378745.1. NCBI lineage: Eukaryota > Metazoa > Chordata > Mammalia > Artiodactyla > Bovidae > Bos > Bos indicus. Next base: position 75,324,531 of record NC_091762.1, read on the forward strand.
TGTGAAGAACTGACTCACTCTAAAAGATCCTGATACTGGAAAAGATTGAAGGCTGGTGGAGAAGGGGGCAATAAAATATGAGACGGTTGGATGGAATCACTGACTTGACAGATGTGAGTTTGAGTAAGCTCTGGGAGTTGGTGATGGACAAGGAGCCTGGGGTGGTACAGTCCATCAGGTCTCTAAAAGCTGGACAGGACTGAGTGAATGAACTGAACTGAACTGAGGCCTGATTGCTGGTATTATAAAGGTACATTGAATATAATTTTTGGCCTCAGTGAGCACACTATATAGTAGAAGAAAAGTTAAGAAAACCAGTAAGTATAATGCAGTGTGACAGGTGTTAAATAGAGGGATAATAAATTATTTAAAAAGCTGAATTCAGCTTATCCTTAGTGTGTTGGGGCTTCTAATTATGATAGAAATATAATAGATTTAAATATTTAAAATATTGCATCCATATTAACCTTAGAGTTTGAAGCTTTCAAAAAGAGGAGCTATCTGGAAACTGATCATAAATGAAAATTAAAGGGTCCACACAGATAAGGAGAGGAAAGATATTCCACATAGAAGGGATGGCATATACACAAGTGCATGCCTTTTATTTATTTATTTTTTTGCATGCCTTTTATATTAAGGAGGCTGCAAGTAGTTCTATTATGACTGCAGTGGTTGTGGAAGGGTTCAAGTTGGTTGGGTTGGGAGTATGAGAGAAGAACCCATCAACCCCTCAAATTAAGTAGGTGCCAGGGGGCCTTTAATGGACATCCTTATCGGTTTGGGGAGCTACTGAAGTATTTGAAGTATGATGAGAAAATTTTAATTAATATCCTAAGAATAGCATTTGTCCTAAGAATGGACAAACAAAACGTGTATATTCAGTGGAATATTATTCGACAGGGGAAAGAAATGAAGGGCTGACATCAATGAACTTGAAAACAATGCTAAGTGAAATAAGCCATTCACAAAAGACCACATATTGTATGATTCCATTTATGTGAAATGTCAAGAAGAGGCAGATGCACAGAAATAGAAAGCAGATTAGTGTTTGCTGGAGGCTGGGAAGCGGGGGGCTGAGGAGCGACTGTTAATGTGTACAGATTTTATTTAAGGTAATAAAAGGATTCTGAAATTAGATAGTGGTGATGATTGCACAACTCTGTGACTATACTTATAAATCACTTGACTGTACATTTCAAAAGGGTGAATTTTATGTTGTATGAATTGTATATCAATATTGCTCTTATTATTTTTAAATTACAAAAATAATTTTTATTAAAATAAGTATTAATAGAAGATAATATTATAATGGCTTTGCTTGTTATTCAGAAAATTATCTCTCTTGCTAATCTGTAGACTTAATGACTCACTTAAACCCATAACTTTGTGTGTATGTAAGTGGTTTAACAAGCAGGCCCTAATTAAAATATTTCCATGTTTTTACTTTAGCAATTCAGATCTTTATGAGACATTAAGGCTTTTGAGTGATTTTTATCTTCTGATTTTAACTCATTTTCTTTTCCATTCAAAGATGAAACTCTAGATAGGCATTACATTTTTAGAAAAGTGCATAACTTTAACCAGTAATTTGACTTCTAGAACTTAGGTTAAGGAAATAACTGGATAAGTATGCAACAAGGATTTACCAATATATTCATTATGATATTATTTGTAATAAAAAAATTAGAAACCACACCAAAATATCTAACAATAGGAGATAGATTAAATAAATTATGATAAATCTATTTAATAGAATGATATGTGGTCATTACAAATGAAGTCCTTAGGTGACAGATACAGAAGTATACTGGTGCTTAGCAAAAACAAGCAAGTTATAAAACATGTGTGGCATAATACTTTTTTCAGTGAAACATGTTTAAATGTATATGTTTGTGGAAAACTGTCTGGAAGGATATACTTCTAAACTTAGCAGTGGCTGTACTGGGTAATGAGACATCATATATATGTGTAAATATGTGTGTATATATATACATACATATTATCGATGTGTATATATGATGTTACATTACCTAGTACAACCACTGTTAATGTTTAGAGGTATACCCTTACATATATATATATGTACTATATATATCGGAGAAGGCAATGGCACCCCACTCCAGTACTCTTGCCTGGAAAATCCCATGGATGGAGGAGCCTGGTAGGCTGCAGTCCATGGGGTCGCTAAGAGTTGGACACGACTGAGTGACTTCACTTTCACTTTTCACTTTCATGCACTGGAAAAGGAAATGGCAACCCACTCCAGTGTTCTTGCCTGGAGAATCCCAGGGACGGGGGAGCCTGGTGGGCTGCCGTCTATGGGGTCGCACAGAGTCGGACACGACTGAAGTGACTTACAGTACAGTACAGTAATATATATATATATTTCTCTTTATTTTTGCTTATCTGCACTTTCTAATTTTCTTATTTTTCTACAATAATTAGACACTACTTATAAGAAAAATAAGGTACTACAATTTTAAGAAAACAGTAATAAAAACTTAAAAAACTTTAAGTTTATGGTGTCACAATTCGGTGTCGCGTCCAAATAGCTAGCTGCTTTGGTCAGTTCAGTTGTACAAATGCTCAATCCACAAGGAAAAAGAAAACAGGTTGTTTGAAAGGGACAGTTAAATAAAACATAACGACTAATCCACTAGACCAGTGAATGGCATTGGTTGCAAAAACAAATATAATTCTTACAGTCCTTTTCCTACTGAGCACATAACTCTCATTCTCCGTCAATCCAGGAGAGTGTGTGAGTACTCAGTTTCCTTGGTGGTTCCCTCTTTTTGCTGTTGAGTTCACTGTTCAACAGACAGAATGACATTATTGCCCAAAATAAGGCCCTGCATCTCTGGATGCTGAAGGTGAAGCTGCTTTTACTATTATATTTTGTCCCAGCAGTCAAAGTCTTTGCTCCCTAGTTAATTTTGATTGCCTTTTTCCAGCTCATTGTACAGGAACGGTTTTAATAATGTTTGTGTGAATCCAGACCGTAGAAGCAGAATTGTGACCATCATATCTGCAATGCTGGGAGGAACCAGCAATACCCTACAACCGGACTGCCAGAAGAATACAAATGTCATGTCTGTGGTAAGTTTAATTTCATTCATCACAAAGCTCTGCAGAACTCAGCCACTGTTCTGAAGACTTGCTTTGAAGCTTACTTTTATGGTGGCCTGAGTCTTCCTAAGTATTTATTGCTGTTTTCTAAAGCTTTAATAGTTCTTTTCAATTAATTTTTTTTTACCAACTATGAAATTGCTACTGTTATTGATATAGTTTCCTTTTTTCTGTATATACATATATCCTATCAGCCTGCATATTGCCTCATTAGTCAAAACAGATAGCAATGAGTGTCATGTTTGATAATGGTGTGCAGCATTCATTATTTTTGGAGGTGGAATGTTTCCCCAAAGACTGCTTGGAAAGGCCAGTGCCCTGATTTTCCACTGTATTTACGTATATAAACACTGTCATATGAAAGAGAGCAAATAATTCTGAGCTCATTTTATGGTCTCTATTATGATGAATATAGATGAGAAATATGAAAACTTTGACACTGTTTTGAAAAAGTTCTTTGTAGCAGTGTGTCACCCTTTCAACAAATTCATTATGTTCTGAGATTTCAAAGAATACTTTGACACTGACAGATATCGGTGAAGAATCACCAAACTATTTGTATTCTTAAAATTAGAGCAATAACTTCCCACTGATTGGTAAAGAGCCATCTCCTAAATTCCAAGTGCAGTAAGCACTTGTATGTATCTTGTATGTATCAAAGATCCAAATCATGGCATATGACCAATTTTATAGTTCTTTGGACAAGATCTTAAAATATTTATTTCTTTTAATGCTTAGCAGAGTGCTAAATGTGGATCAGACTATCATGCAATACCTCCAAACTAGTGAAACAACCTATAAACCTAAGTCTATATACCTATAGCTATACGCCTATTTGCTATATACCTATAGCAAATCTATTTTGCCCAAATAAGGAAAATATCTCAGTAACTGTTTTTCAATGAGTAGTGTGTATTAGGTATTTTTGCTGCTATTATAATAAGTTATCACAAGCTTAGTGGCTTAAAACATCACAAATTTATTATCTGACAGTTCTTCAAGTTAGACATTTAACTCAGTTCTCAGTGGGCTGCAACAAAGGTGTTGGCTGCAGGTGTGTGTGTTCAGTTGTGTACAACTCTTTGCGACCCATTGCTGGCCAGGCTCCTCTGTCCATGGAATTCTCCAGGCAAGAACACTGGAGTGGGTAGCCATTCCTTTCTCCAGGGGATTTTCCCAAGCCAGGAATCCCGGGTCTCCTGCATTGCAGGCAGATTCTTTACTCTCTGGGCCACCAAGGAAGCCTGTAATAGTGGTTTATACCTCATAGTTACTAGATTGAGTGAATACATATAAAATACTTAAAGTAGTGGACGGCATTCAGTATGGGGTCAATAAATGTTGTTATAATTATTGAAAATTTGAAGACTGAGCTACAGTCCAGTGTCTTTTTATCCAGCAAAGCCCACTTTAAGAGACTTCTGAGTCTCCCAACTGTACTAGATTTACTGACAGGAAATTCTTCTTTACTCTTAGTCTTGGAGTGTACTGAAAGACATTTGTTATCTTTCCCTCAAATTCCCAACTGATAAGAGGGAATATAACAACTTTTACTGACCCTATACTGAGTGCCATCTTTATTTAGGGAAGGGGATGGCAAGAGGGCTGGAAAGTCTTTCCTATATCATCTGTGGTTTCCTCGTGGTGGCTCTCAGCGATAATGGCTCCAACTATTGTTTTACTCTTAATAGTGGACATAGGTCCCAACAAGAGGGTTTTCTGATGGTCCTTAAGAACATTTAGAGGTTATCTCCTTTGGCCGCTCCAAGTCAATAGAGCATCAGATCTGCAACAGTGGCCGAGTCTAGTTATTGGCTAATGGCTTATCTGAGTGTGTTTTTCTAATATTTTGCACCTCATGTTCAGCTCATGTTCTTTAGTGCCTCAGCAGCACAGTGGTTTTCCCTCAGTACCACCTCTAGAGGGCATCTTGCAGCAGAGCAACAGTATCGCCACTGCTGCTGCTGCTGCTGTCGCTTCAGTCGTGTCCGACTCTGTGCGACCCCATAGACGGCAGCCCACCAGGCTCCCCCGTCCCTGGGATTCTCCAGGCAAGAACACTGGAGTGGGTTGCCATTTCCTTCTCCAATACAGGAAAGTGAAAAGTGAAAGTGAAGTCGCTCAGTCTTGTCCGACTCTTAGCGACCCCATGGACTGCAGCCTACCAGGCTCCTCCCTCCGTCCATGGGATTTTCCAGGCAAGAGTACTGGAGTGGGGTGCCATTGCCTTCTCGCAGTCCTGTCCAAATAAGTCTTTTCTCCTATCAAACACCAATATCTAAGTGTGCTTGAGACAGACACAGATCCAATGGACTCAGGGATCACAGAGGAACCCCGCCAGCACGACCTGTTGCAATTTCATATTCCTACCCCAGTTTTTGAACCAGTTTTCATATAAGTTTATAAATGGTTTTTCCAAAAGTACCCATAATGGGCTTTTTAAAAGTTTTGCTTTTCACAAGTGATTTTGAAAAAAGATGGGTATGGAAGGTTTTTCATAGTGTTAAGATCTGACCTTGTCTTATTGGTTACCTAGCCTGCACACCACTGGACATAAACCCTGAAGGACTCAGGAAGTGAGTCTACAAGGCTAACATTTAACATTCTAACTTTAGAGGAGAAAGGAACTTTATATGACCGTTTAATGATGAAGGTGAATGACTGTGACAGTCTCAGCTATTGTAAATGTAGACACCAAAATAGAACTTGTCTTAAGGGAACTGCAACATCAGTTTGTGAAATATGCTTTTCTTTAAAATTCTGAAAAAAACTTGGCTGTAGCTGATGCTAAGAAATTGGTTTCTAGGAAGGCCATACGTCAGATAAAAATTGCATACTATAGCAATTATAATTTAGAACATATTGGTTATATATTATAAAATATGATATTTTATGCTTTCATATAACTATAAAAGTTCAGACAGTGTTTCTGGAGGAAAAAAATGACTCATAGAAATAGTAAACATAGCCATTGATTCAGTAGCTTGTAAAGTGCAACTTTTTTGGGGGTCAAATATTGGCAAATTTTTTTTTCATAAATTGGGCAATATTAATATTAAGCTATGATATGGCTCAAAGGAGCAGCATGACAAATACACAGTAGACTGTGTTTACTTAATCCCTGTGATTATTAGACCACTTGACATATCAAAAATAAAGATATTATCAATAATTTTACTTTAAGAGTCAAAAGTGTGAAAAAAAATATTGTAAGGTTAATTGCTGAAAGTCAAATCTTGAGCTCTGAACAGTTTCCTAGCTTAATAATTGAAGACTTTGTATGCAGCAAGAGAAGAGATTTATCCAGTGATCATTAGAAACTAAAGAAGAGGAGAGAGAAAGAGAAGAGAGGGAAGGAAAGGAAAGAAAAAAAAATAAGAGGGCATTGGCAGCTGAATATGATGCTCTAGTGTATGACTGAACTTTAGCTGACAAAACAATGAATATGAAATCCATAAATAATGAACAGAAAGAAAGTTGCTTTAGAAACCTAAAATAATTGAGCCTCAAAAGACAGAGATTACAAATTATACAACTGATCAAAGTTCTCTAAAAACATCACAAAAATCTTATCCACAGATTTTAAAGAAATTCAAAACTGTCTTTCATGAACTTTTATATAAAGAAATATTAAAATAAAAATCACATATTTATTAATAATCCATTGGTGCAACAGGGGACTATTAAAACCCATAGAAACTGGTTATGTGATTATAGATAGTAACAATATAATGGAGCAATCCTAACAGAAAAAATACATTTTCATCATTCTTTTATGTCACTGTAAAGATTTATTTAGTAGTCAAAAAGAAAAATGTATATAGATATACAGTTTTCAAGATACTGCCCTTATGACTTGATAATAGCAGCCCAAAAGCTTATTTCCTTTTATCTGCGATTCCTGTTAGAAATGACAAATTGGCTACTAAAAAATTGAATTTTTTAAATAGTTTGATGCTGATTATCATGCAGTATTCTCTTTTGGGGAATCTGAATATAAGAGTTAAAATTATGTTTGGCTTTGCCGACTTTATATGGGCATACCTTGTTTTACTGTACTTCACTTTACTGTACTTTGCAGATACTGCATTTTTTTAAACAAATTGAAGGTTTGTGGCAACTTTCTGTTAAGCAAGTCTGTTGGTGCCATTTCTCCAACAGCATCTGCTTACTTCAATGTTTCTGTGTCACATTTTGGTAAGTCTCGCAATATTTTATTCTGTTTGTAGTCTGTGATCAGTGATCATTGATGTTACTCATTGAAGACTTAGATACTCTTTTTTTTAAAATATGCTTTTGCATTATGGTTTATCATGAGATATTGAATATAGTTCCCTGTGCTACACAGCAGGACCTTGTTTATCCATTCTATACATAAAAGCTTGCATCTGCTAACTCCAACCTCCCATTCCATTTCTTCACTCACTATAAAAAAAAGGCAATAAAGTGTTTTTACCATCTGAGCCACCAGGGAATCCCCTGGCAATAAAGTATTTTTGAATTAAGGCATCTATATTATTTTTAGACATAATGCTATTGCACACTTAAAAGAATACATTATAGTATAAATGTAACTTTTAACGGTATTTGGAAACCAAAAATTCTGTGGGGCTTGCTTCATTGCAATATTCATTGTATTGCAGTGGTCTGGAACCAAACTTTAATATCCTGGAGGTATTCCTGTAGGAATTATAATTGTAATTTTTCTTTAATTGATTGTTACAGTATTCCAATTATTACCTAAAAATTAAAAATCTCTGGGAGTCTCTCTATTGTGACCTAAACTATCTTTTTATTTCTGTTTATTTCTTGGTAAAATTCTTAAGCTTAAAAAAAGAATCTTCTTTCATTTGATTTTCACATTTTCTTTTAAGAGATCACACTCTTTTACATACTGTTTTTCCAGATTTCTTGCCTATTTGGGAAAAACAGGTGAAATATTTTCCATTTCTTTTATTTTATGACTTCTTTAAACTTTAAAGCCTGTATTTAATATGAGACCTTAACTTGCGGTGAATAGTTGGGTCACTGAGTTTCATACAATTTACTGATTCTGTCAGAGCTCCTACTGGCTTTTCTTCTCAGCTTTATATATAGCATAAAATAGTAGAAGCAATTAAAACCAAGAGTGAGTAACTGTAGGTGGCTGTGGATTCTCCTTCTTCGTTATTCCTAAAATAGTATCAATAATCAGCTTTCTGATTATCATCCCTGCGAGCTTCCCCAAAGCCCCTTCAATTGTCAAATTTTTTGACATTATACCATTTCAAAATAATGGATTGAGAAGTGAAAAATTCACTAAAGTCTTTTTTGTCACTTATGCTAAAATAAGGTTTCTAAAGTGAAAAATTGTTCTCTTGTGAGCTACATTCAGTCAAACTATGATTCTTTTAGATAAAATATGGCTTTATGTAGAGTAGACCATGCTGGAGTGTTGCTTAGAGCTGGCAGTGAAATCAGGAGGTCAAAAGGCCAGTGACAAATGTCTCGTAGGCTCTACAGTTGTGGATTTCTGATACACTGACTGACAAAGTGCATCGGCAGTGTGAGGCAGAGAGAAAAGGAAGCTTCTTTTTTTAAAAAAAATTACTTTTTAGTCTCTATATTTCTATATTATTTAATTTTTATAGTGACAGTGTTTTCATTTATTACCTGTATAATTTTTCTGAGGTTTAAGTTAAAGTAAAAAGACTGCAGTTGTACACATCTGAGACTAAGACTGTATTATGATTGTATTTATTAATTTTATGGAAAGAAAACACCAGTTTTAGTAATTATAAAATATGTACAAAACTTCAACATTCCTGAAAGATACAACTCAAGTCACAACTGAATTATCAATGTAATTGGATACTTTAATATAAAGGAAAAGACTGACTGGGCAGTGTGTGCTCAGTTGTGCCCGACTCTGCAACCCCATGGACTGTAGCCTGCTAGGCTCCTCTGTCCATGGAATTTTCCAGGCAGAAATACTGGAATGGGTTGCTATTTCCTTCTCCAGGAAAAGCTTAGCTGGTTTGCAAAAAGTATGTAAACCATGAAAGATAAAAAGCATTTAAAAATATACAACAAATGCTTAAGAGCCTTTCTATTTCAAGTTATCCTGGTAATAAAGATCATGTAAAAATAATGAATGTGTGAATTTTGAAGATTGTAAGTAATATGTGTTTACTTTTTAAAAATTCAAAGTTTAAACCTATTGGTTAGAATTTTGTTGTATATTTTTAAGTTAATTATGATTTAAAAGGATGACTGTGTTGTCCAGAGTAAAAGCACTGAGAATGCCCTAGTTCACAATCAGTAGAAGATACCTAAGTGAAAGTGGCTCTCAATTGTTTGTCTCTTTGGTGACCCTCACATTGTGTCTCAGAGATGGACACCTTCAGAGAACTGAAGCTGCTCCCAGCTGGTGTGTGCAAGTTATACAAAACCCAGTATACTACAGGGTTTTCTTGCAGTATGCTGCTGCTAGGTCGCTTCAGTCATGTCCGACTCTGTGCGACCCCATAGATGGCAGCCCGCCAGGCTCAGCCATCCCTGGGATTCTCCAGGCAAGAACACCGGAGTGGGTTGGTATTTCCTTCTCCAATGCATGAAAGTGAAAGGTGAAAGTGAAGTTGCTCAGTCCTTCTGACTCTTAGCGACCCCATGGACTGCAGCCTACCAGGCTCCTCCGTCCATGGGATTTTCCAACCAAGAGTACTGGAGTGGGGTGCCATTGCCTTCTCCATCTTGCAGTATAGGAATAAGCAAATCTTGTACCTTAGTGGAGGTATCCTACTAAATTAGTCATTCAAAGTCGAGGTAGAAACCATTTTTTAAAAAGCAGAGGACAGGACGAATATATGATTTTTCTCTCAATAAAAAATAAATCTTGGTATAGCTCAATAAACAAAGAGAAACACAAATTTAAGATATGATTCTTCTTTAACCATTTTAATGTATAGTCCAACACTTCCTATTTTCTATTAGTAAATGTCATTGGAGGTTAAATGATAGTGCCTTGTTATTGGAATGTGGTTTGTCTATGGTGATGGGGTTTGACCCAGTCGGTTTCAAATATAGGAAATAATTTCTACTCCTTTATATTTAAAAATAGAATTGGTTACTAAGACCATGTATAGCTATGCTAATTATATTATAAAGATAATAGACAAATAAAATCTTACTTGTAATTTTGTACCTTATGCAATAATCCTAAACTGTTATTACGTGCTCACTGCTTAATGTAACTGTGGATTTATTAACAATTTATGTATTTTGGGGGCTTCTCTGGTAGTCCAGTGGTCAAGAATCCACCTTTCAATGGAAGGGACACTGGTTTGATTCCTGGTCTGGGAAGATCCCACATGCCGCGGAGCAACTAAGCCTGTGAGACGCAACTGCTGAGCCCACGCTATGCAACCACTGAAGCCCACATGCCTAGAGCCTGTGCTCTGCCATAAGAGAAGCTACTGCAATGAGAATCCTGAGCACTGCAGCTAGAGAGTAGCCCCCGCTTGCAGCAACTAGAGAAAAGCCCGTGTGTAGTAATGAAGACCCACCACAGGCAAAAAACAAAAGAAATAAACCCCCAAACCTCATAATATATATTTTGAAAATATAGATACTTACATATATGTGTGTGTATGTGTATATATATATATACATGTATTTATATATATACATTTTAAAATAACACAATCTAAAAATTCTGATCTAGTAGTCCAACTTTCCAGCAGAGTTCTGGGACCTTCAGGTCAACTTGGTGTCTGGAAATCTATAATCATCTCTTTATGGCTTTCTTTCAACTCATTCAAAAGATCTTAGGGAAAACTTAAGTTGGAACTTACAGAACTTAAGAATCAACTCTGTTTTCTCATGATTTTCTTTACACACCCAAAAGAGAAAAATGACACGATAAGTGTTTTGCAGTTACTTGTGTTTTCTTTTTAGTTGTTTTAGATTTCTTTGATCATACCTATTTCTACCTGATTTTTTTTTCCCACCTAAGTGTGCTCACACCAAATTTCCCTGCTCCTTGTGTATTATTTTGTGAACCACTTTCTTTAGCTATCAAAGAACAGAAGAGATTTGGTTCAATTAGTGATTACTATCTCTAGGAGAGTCTAAGACTATATTTGTGGGATATAGCAGTCTTTTTTTTTTTTTAAAGATTAATCTGAAAAATTACAAGGATTTAAAAGCAGATTTAATGGGTCTTGTTGAAAAAATACAACACAACAAATTTCAGGATCCATACTGAAGTATCAAGTTGCTTTGGCAATCCCTCTCAGATGCCATGGTTGAAAGCACTCAGGCTCTAGGGAAGTAATTCTCATAGATTAAAGCATATCAGAATTACTGGTACTGAAGTACTTTCAGTTTGAAAGATGAAAAACATCCATTATTTTCATAATGGTATAATGGACACTTTTGGGGACCTGCCCAGATGTCCTTGATAAGGTTGGTGCTCTCACTCTGCAGATGCTGCTGATAGCTCACATCTAACACTTCTTTTGAAAATTACCCTCAGCCTGGAGCTTCCTTACTGAGAAATGCTGGGTAGGTCATGCTCCTTCCCACGTAGTCAATGACTGATGATGCTGTTTAGTCGCTAAGTTGTGTTTGGCTCTTTTGCGACCCCATGGACCGTAGCCTGCCAGGCTCCTCTGTCCATAGGATTTCCCAGGCAAGAATACTGGAGTGGGTTGCCATTTCCTCCTCCCAACCCAGGGATCTTCCCGATCCAGAGATCAAACCCACATCTCTTGCATTGGCAGGCAGATTCTTTACCACTGAGCTACTTATGAAGCCCTCAATGACTGATACTAGGGTACAAAAGGCTGTTTCCTTCCTTAGGGTGAGACAACTCTGTGGTACCCTATTTTTTAAATTCAATTTTTAAAATTTAATTAAAATTTCCACTAAATCCATATCTTTGCCCAGTTTCTTCACCTGCCCTACTGCATCCCTCATTCTCATATAGATTTCACCTAACAGCAATTCTTCAATTAACTTGCACAAAAATCTCCATCTCTGGTTCTGCATCTTGAGGATCTGATTTTAGAAAAATATAAACTACAAAAATTAAAGCTCTACAGTATCTCCTTGCCTGGAAGGTATATGCAGATTCTATATTTTGCTTACTAGTGATTCTTTGGAAGCCAGTATCAGGCTCCCATGCATATAGCAACTTTGGAGGTGGATTGGAGGAAAAATGGATAATACTGTTATTAAATACATGCTATTGAGATACATCTCAAATGTTAGATGGGTAAATTTTTAAAAGTTAAACAATAGTGCTACAGGAAGAGACATGGAAGATTACTTTTTACTTTGTTTTTATTTTATTTCTATTAATCTGACTTCATAATATTTTCAAGATTCTAGTTAGTTATAACATCTTCAAGCAGAAATTAGAAATACTATCGGAGTTGCTGGAATACCATTTACAACTTGTGGTGTAAATTTATAAATGGAATATGAAAGATTTCACACATTTCTCAAAGATCTTTTGGACCCTCAGTAATAAGCTTTCTCTAATTGATGGACCTGTTAATTCTTATTAGTTATTACATAAGATATTATTTATGAACTAATTTTAAGTATTTTCATATTTTGATTGAAAAGTCTCTGATGTTTTTCCAAAAATTGAAACAAACTTAAAAAGTCTCAAGTCCTTTCCCATACCATTTCTGCCTCCTTACTGAGCATATTTTGTTCCATGCTAAATAGCTGACATTATGCAGCAGACAAAACATAGATAACATTTAACTCTAGCAACTAATATAACTGGTTATGTACTTGGACTTCAATTTTATTGAAAAATATTTTACTGATTGTTAAAATATATCACAAAGTGATAGCAATCTCAATGCAAGTGTTTTTCTAAATATACCGTTGAATTAAAATGTCCCAATCAATGTTCTTATTTGAAATGGTTCTTTTAAATCACCTTATTTTTTCATATGTAAAATAGAATGATATTTTCTTAAAGAATCATGTCTGTGTTGTTATATTTTATTACATCCCTTTGCAAGCTAAAATCTTATATCTCTTCTTTATAATATAATGTCTTGATATTAAAATCATCGAATTGGCTAAAGGACACTGCCACAACTTCTTGAGTGAGTGCTAGTCACCCAGTTGTGTCCAACTCTTTGAGACCCTGTGGGCTGTAGCCCACCAGACTCCTCTCTCCATGGAATTCTCCAGGCAAGAATACTAGAGTGGGTTGCCATTTCCTCCTCCAGGGGATCTTCCTGACCCAGGGATCAAACTCAGGTCTCCCGCATTGCAGACAGATTCTTTACTGTCTGAGCCACCAGAGAAGCCTTGGAGCCTTCTTAAAAGACCTCATATAGGTGATCATACTTGTAGAATCCTATTAAAAGGAGATTGCGAAGACTGCATTTCTATTAATATTTCTGAATAGATTTAGGGTCTTTTCAACATATAAGACAAAGAACAAAATAGGCAAAAATGCATTTTTATTAAAAAAAAATTCTTGCTTTTAATGTCTTTAAACAACCAAATGGTATTCTAAACCTCAAACTGCAATGTGACTAAGATGCAGCTGGAATAACCAAGTAGTGCAATAATTTATGCTTGTTATTTGTTTTTAAAAATTCAGCTTTGTATAAAAATTACACATATTTATATTTTATCTGTTTCTTGCTCCTGAATGTTATTTTCACATAATTAATAGGTTCTCCACATTACTTTGCATTACATAATCACTCAAAGTAGAATTAAGGATGGAACAGACATATAAGTTATATTATAAAATTAATTTAGAAATATATAAATCATCTTTAGGGATTATAAAAAATTAAGGAAATATTGCATGTAGTTTAATATTTATGTAGTAAATATAAATCATATGCTGTGTGGAGTTCTAGATAAATGTGTTTGCTATTCTTGATTTTTATATCCATGGAGAACACGTGACAGTAAATAGGTTTATGATACGTACTTTTTTCATAAGTCAAGAACAGATCTTTGTAACTTTTTGTTTGTGATCCACCAGTGTCATGAGACTGAACAAACCTGGAAAATTTTCTTGTATGTTTTCGAACTTGCTACTGCCAAGCATGCCTCTGAGTATTATTATCCCCAGTAAAGGTATTAAGGAAATGTTTTGGATTTGCACAACTAACTTTTCTTCTCTTCTTAATATTAATCATATAAAAAACTTTTATTTGATGCAGTGCCCATCTCCATACAGTTTTTTTCTAGGCTGGAAGGTGGTGTGTAAATAGGAGGGACCTATATCCAGTTGCAGGCCGTTTGGCATTTGGAATTGATCTTTTAAAATTTATGTCCAATTAAGTGCAGTAATTTATTCTGAAATTCCAGAACTTTAGAGTTTATTGGTGATTATAGAATCTTACAGTTGACATGCCTCTAATATTCTTCTTTGGCTTGGGATTTTACCTAAACCATGGGCAAATTAAGGCATTTAAGAAAGAACATGAATTGTTTCTTCTATCACTTCTGTCTACATGCAGATTGTCCAAATTCATGGAAATATAAGTAAGGTCTCCGGCATCTGCTGAGCATAAGTGTTTATGATAAAACTGTGGAGAATAAGTGATTCTTTGGTCTCAATATCCTAGTATGGGTAGTTCCTGCTATCATGTAATTTGAGGTTATGCATAATGTAGCTTCCATTTGATCCTGTTTCTAGGTAATTGTTCATGGGATTATTCAGTGCTATGCTTTTACAGCATATAGAGAAAGGGGCTGTCATCTCCTTTAATATCTTTAAAATCCAGAAGCTTCTTAGTCCATCCTCAAATGAAGCAAGGAGGGATATCAGTCCTTTGATGAGGAGCTATGTGAATGCAACATTAAAAATTTATTTTCGGAGTCTTGAACTGCCTTATGAAGTCACACAACACGATATCAATCATCCATTAATCCAATCTCTTCCCAACAATATCTCATGGAAACTGTATTGGTATCTTAAATTTTGCAATCATGATTTATTATTTTATGAACACTTAAATAGAGAAAGATTATTGTGGTTTGTTCCATTGGCACAATCTCCACTGTAATAATACCTTAGTCCAAAAGTTATACAAATATTTAGCAATCCAATGTGTACTGTATGCTGTACACATGTTTCTAATTATCTAAGTTCAATAGAGAAAATATGCTGACTTTCGAGGATTTGTTGACGCAAATATCTAGGCTATAACTAATTAGAGTGTTCTGTAACACCTTCAATATTAGATTACTATATTAGTCTCAACTCTACAGGGTATAAATTTGTCATGTGGCTCTTCTGCTAAGTGGTATTTGCAGATAGAGGTGTGAATCACAGGGCTTATTAAGAGAAAAGGATTTGGAATCAGATCAACCTGGGTTCCAATCTTCTCTGCTACAGATCAGCTAAATGACCCTGGGCAACTTAATTAACCCCTCTGGGCCATTCCACAAAATGAGGAATAATAATATTCAACTAACACAAGTTGTTATGAAGATCAGATCAGTTCATGTATTTAAAGAGCCAAATATAGTGACTAACACATTATAGATACTCAATAAAAGTCTATATACTTTTATTATTATTATCAGATTTGTTACATCAAAATCTTTTATCTCTGTGGAGTATCTTGCCATCTTGATAGCAGTGCTCCTCTATAAGAATAAATCAGATAATGGCTCCATCCACCTCACTGGGAGGGCAAAGGCAAGCATTACATAAGGTCATTTTTATCTGGTTTTCTACAGTTTTCTCTTTTCAAGTATGTAAAAGCAGCTTTCACCTGGCAGTGAACCTAAAATAATGAACTCCATGATGAGTGAGGTGGGTTGTTCAACTGTGAGTAGTTGTTCTGTTCACCACTGTTCTAACAATGATATGAACTATAGGACTAATCATGCTCCATCCGTTTAATCCATGGACACCATGGTTGATTTAGACTACCTTGAGGTCTTTGAGAGGAGTTATATTCGCAAGACCAGATGCTGTTCTCAGCTCTCAAAGTCTGGTACAATACAGTCTTCATATCTGGCTTGATCCTCAATTCTCTCTAAAACCTCAGTTAACTTTTGAGCTGTAGCAAGAGTTTTTATGCAATATCTAAATTGGAACAGAATCTAAATTGGAACTTCTGACAGACTGAACAACACAACTCACTTTCGCCCCAGGTCCATCCTCTCAGCCCTTTGGATGACTACTTCATGCTTTTCCTACCTGGCTGTATACCATGTAATCAGTTTGGTGCTATTTCACTTTGGTCATTGGCATTTGGCTGAAACAGTGGTTCCTAGTAATTGTAATAAAGAGAATGGAACAATTCCATTGGCTGCTTTAGTACAGAAAGTCTTCAATGACTGTCAGACATTCAGATATCTTGGATACTTAGAATTTTGAGTGACATTATAAAACACTTGAACATTCATAAATAGTAAGTAAAATTCTACAGTGTGCTTGAAAGACCATTTTAAATCCATGACCTGTTTATTAAAAGAGTTGTTTTTCAGTCACTAAGTTGTGTCCGACTCTTTGTGACTGCATGGACTGTAGCCCGCCAAGCTCCTCTGTCCATGGGCTTTTTCAGGCAAGAATACTGGAGTGGGTTGCCATTTCCTTCTCCAGGGGATCTTCCCAACCCAGAGATTGAACCCACATCTCTTATGTCTCCTGCATTAGCACGTGTTTTCTTTATCCCTGAGACACTAGGGAAGCTCTTATTGGAAGAGGGTATATATATTATATTAAAGTTTAAGCTTTTTCCTAACTTTACTAGAACTCCTTATAAAGAAAGCATCAACCTCTGATCCGGTTACTATCTGCTGACTTAAAACATTGGTTGAATTTGGTTCTCTTCACCTCTCCTCACAGCTGTAAATTAACCAGTTTATGATAAAACTTGTTCTTCAACATTGGAGAGAAGAGTTTTATTTTGTCTGTGCCACATGGCTTGTGGGATCTTATTGCCCTGCCCAGAAATTGAACCCAGGGCCACAGCAGTGAAAGTGCCAAGTCCTAACCACTGGAGCTCCAGGAACCTCTCAAGAAGAGTATTTTTAAGCTTGATATTCATTTTGTTGCTGTTTGATACTTTTAGGTTTTAGGCACTGGGTTGTACACTAAATTTTATGCAACCACTACAGGAATGGAGCATGGGGGATAAAGAAATGCAACTGAATTTCTTTGAGATTAATCCCTTTCCTTGTGAGAGGATTAAACTCTTATAGAAATTGTCCAGAGCTAGTGTCTTTAGATCTCCTCAACACTTTTTACTGAGTATTTACCATATGATTGATGTGGTCAATAAATTGAAAGCAATCTGAGAATCTTCTGTAGATTTGGAACTACAGAAGAAATTAAAATTAATTAATTTTTAATTAATCTGATCAATTTGCAGTAATGGAGACTTTTCAGATTTTAAATGTTTTAGAAAGTAATCAGGCAAAGAAAGTGCTTTTGAGGGGAAATCTTTCAATGGATAGATTATATTAGATCATAGAAATAATTCAGTCTCACTAGAGTTATTAAAATATTATAAATGAGAAATTAAATTAATAGTTACAAAGTGTTCATATTTCCTCATAGAGGAAGAATCACAGGCAATGATTTGAAAGCCTCACATCTACTGTCCCCTTCAGTTGAAAATAAAAGCAAAACAGTAACAGCATTCTGACAAGGCTTCCCTGGTGGCTCAGAGGTTAAAGCGTCTGCCTGCAATGAAGGAGACCTGGGTTTGATCCCTGGGTCAGGAAGATCCCCTGGAGAAGGAAATGGCAACCCACTCCAGTATTCTTGCCTGGAGAATCCCATGGACGGAGGAACCTGGTGGGCTACAGTCCATTGAGTTGCCAAGAGTTGGACACGACTGAGTGACTTCACTAATTGAAAAATATCTAGTACCCTGTGCTTTCCAAAAATATGGTGGAAAAGTGTACATGCTGGTGAGAAAGGAGAGGAAAATGAATTTTGAATTTAAACTGTCTTATGAATGATAAGGTTGTTAACTTTTCATTGAAAGAGCTTATGGAGGAGACGTAAAACCAGAGAGAAAAAGAGAGGCCAAGATGAATCAGACAGCGATTTGAGGCTTTTAAAAATATCATATGTTTCTCATGATTTTGCATTTTCATGCTTTTTGTCTTAAGATACATTAATAACTTATTAAAATTCAGTAAACACTTGGTCCTACTAAGTCACAAATATTTAAATTCTACTTAATCAATGATTATCTTCAACATCATTTCAAAAAGGAAATGCAGCAGTTATTTATACACAAACATTTTAAACTGGAATTCCCCTTTTATATAGGGCTGCTTGATACACATTCCTTATATGGGAATATCTGTTCCAATCACTCAATCAAAGAAATTCTTGTTTATGGACACTGGGGATTTCTTTCCCTTCCATCCTAATATAATATGTACAGTAAGAATAATTCTTCCTCTTGGTCCAAACTCTTCTTCTTCTTCAAAAAGAAAAAGAAGAAGGGCATAATGGATGGTAGGAAACAAAAAGAGTGGGAGAAGTGGAGGAAAATAAGGGATTAAAGGCTATGGAAATCTCCAGAGTAGGGGCATACACCTTTTTTCAGAAATAGGTTTTTTTGATCAGAAACTGATGTGTGGGTTACCTTTATAAGAGTGGCACATTGCAAAGGTCTGCACCAGCATGTGATTCAGAAGTAAGTCAAGACCCTGTGGAGGTTTTACTTATATGTAATTTCTGTCTTTCTTCATCACCCAAAGTTTTATGATGTCGCTTAATGCAGTTAAATTTGATGAGGTCAAAAGCAGACAGTTTCAATATCATCAAATTATAATTACTAATTGTTTAAGAAGCTGAGAGTATTAAAACACTGATGGCAGAGGGCAGATTATGCAGCCCAGGGTACATTTTTTAATAAAAATGTCAAGTGTTCTTCAGTGGGATCAGACAGGCCAAATGTGAGCACGAGCAGCATGGTGGATATCTGGCAATGGTTGAGGTTAGAGTCGGGGGAGGAGGTGAAACTTTACCCATGGTTTGGCAAACGGGGGTGAGCATGAGAGGAGGACCCGATCCCTCTGCCATGGCTAACTGATGTTCTCACAAGATATCTCTTTTCTCTGGTCTTTTAGTTCTACAATCCTATCAGTGAAATACTTTACAAATATGATGGATTAAATATAAAGATGTCAATTTACTGCCCTCCTATTGAATCAGTATTTATTCATTCTGTTACTATGAGAAAACATTTTCTCAAATAAGTGATTTACAACTTTTGGAAACAAATTGTTAAAAATTACCTGTGTAGATACAATGGTGAACAGAACAAAAAGTAAAAAACAAAGAACTTCCTTTTCAAAAGGATACTTAAATTTATTTCTTCTTATTCGTAGGATTTGTCAATCACTGCAGGGAATTCTTTTTTCTCCTTGCTGAGAAAGTTTCTAACTGGTTTCATAGTTAGCTAGCTTATTAAAGCACAGTAAAATCGCAAAATTTTAAAAATCTTTTTTGATACAGTACAGTGTTTTACTAATTAAAATTGTCAATAAGAAATTCACTTCTTACCTTGTCAGAAGGTTTAAATGGATTTCCTTGTCCACTAATTCCACCACTGATACTAAATCCAAGGCCAGGATTCTTTTCTATTCTCACACAAAACTATGTAAAAAAAGATAAAAAAAAGTAATCAAATACATGTAAAGCTAAATATCTTCAAATAATTGTATCCTACTAGAAAAGATTCACATTTCACTTAAGTTCTCAGGGTTAGCTTGGGACACAAAAGGCAGTATAAACTCTGACAAAATAGTATTTCTCTGGTGGTGATGTTCAGTTGCTAAGTCATGTCTGACTCTTTGTGGGCCAATGAACTGCAGCACATCAGGCTCTTCTGTCCTCCACTATCTCTTGGAGTTTGCTCAAATTCATGTCCATTGTGTTGGTGATACTGTCTAACCATCTCATCCTCTGTTGTCCCCTTCTCCTTTTGCTTTCAATCTTTCCCAGCATCAGGGTCTTTTCCAGGCAGTTGGCTCTTCACATCAGGTGGCCAAAGTATTGGAGTTTCAGCTTCAGCAACAGTGTTTCTATAGGCATCAACTATGATAGGAATTAACTTAAAATTACCTGAGCAAGCAGACATGAGTAAGTGTTCATTCATTACTATGTGCAGGACTAAATTTTGATTAGCAGTTTGTAAAACTTAAAAATCTTTTAACAATAACAATTGCATTATTTTAACTATCTACTTTAAATGCACATATATTCTGACTAATTAGAAAGAGCTGTGTGACTAAGTGAAAGAAATTTTGCAAATGTAGAGTAAGGGAAAAGATGGCTATGTAATTTAAATTAGTTGCTATTGTTTTCTAGGAGAGTGGAACAATTCATCTCCTGGGTAGATAATTCTATTGTTTAGATACAGCAGGGCTTTAATTTGAGAAAGGGGTGAAGTTTTAGCCACAGTTTGAGTGAAGGCGAAAGAAAAGAGAAAAGAAAGACTCTGAAAACAGTTCAGGGTTTTGACAGCAGCTCCTGAAGAGACAGTTAACAGGTCTTAAAAGAAAGAGGAAAAGACTGAAAAAAGAAGGAGATAGAAAATATGGAGGAATTGTTTGTGATAGAGAAGAGTCAGTAAATATTTAGGACTGTAAAGTTTAATATTCTAGTATTCTGTGCTCTGCTACCTCCCGAAGCCCCATATCATAAATGAGATCTGTTAAACCTCAGAGCCCTATGCTTTCCAATGAAATGATGGCATTAGAAGTAGGTCCAGCTTGGGGTAAGGAGGTAGTAAAGCTAACAGCCATTATAAAAGTTGATGCAAAGATGCAGATCAAGAATTCAGTGGAAGCTACATCAGTGCCAACACTGAGCTAGAGCAGGGGTCCCCAACCTCCGGCATCTAATGCTTGATGATCTGAGGTGTAACTGATCGATAATAATGGAAATAAGAAGCACAATAAAAGTAATGCACTTAAATCATGCTTAAGTCATCTTGCCCCCCCTCCACCCTGTCTATGGAAAAACTGGCTTCCACAAAACCGGTTCCTGGTGTCAAAAAGATTGAGGACCACTGCCCCAGAGAAACTATAAAAAACCTAGGAATTCTTGATGATTCAGAGCTGGGGATGTGTGTGGGGGTCTGTGAGAAAATGCTAGTTTTCCATCTGAAGTGGGACAGGGTGACCCCAGATGAATGAAAGACTTGGGAACCCCAGAGGTAGCATATAATTTGATTACATAACGGGAAAAAAACTTTTATAACTTTAATGTACTGAACAAGGACTGAAACTAGGATGAAGCAAGTATTACCAGAGATTAGCAGGCAAAAGGTTAATAAAGAGTTAAGAAAAAAAATTAAAAAATACATTAGAATATATTTTGTATTTATATAAATACATACTGGAAGGGCTTCCCTGGTGGCTCAGTGGTGAAGAATCTGCCTTCAGTGCAGGAGACTGCCTGCAATGCAGGTGACGCAGGTTTGATTCCTGGCTTGGGAAGATCCCCTGGAGAAGGAAATGGCAACCCACTCCAATATTCTTGCCTGGGAGATCCCATGGACAGAGGAGTCTGGCGGGCTACAGTCCATGGGGTTGCGAAAGAGTAGGAGAAGGCAGTGGTACCCAACTCCAGTACTCTTGCCTGGAAAATCCCATGGACAGAGGAGCCTGATAGGCTGCAGTCCATGGGGTCGCAAAGAGTCAGACTTGACTGAGCGACTTCACTTTCACTTTTCACTTTCATGCATTGGAGAGGGAAATGGCAACCCACTCCAGTGTTCTTGCCTGGAGAATCCCAGGGACAGGGGAGCCTGGTGGGCTGCCGTCTATGGGGTCACACAAGTCAGACACGACTGAAGCAACTTAGCAGCAGCAGGACACCACTTAGCTATTGAACCACAACCTCCATCATACTGGAAATGTTCTTTAAGATGATTTGAAACATCAGCTTAATGTTTTCTCCAGCAACACTTCTTAGCCTATTAATTTGCTTACGGGCAAATGCAAATGCCCAAAATGTTCTCTACATCTTTATTTTTAAGGTACATTTAATCCTTACCTCTTAGACAGTTCAAGGCAAACTTGAGTCCTATTCTTGACTTCATTAGCATATATCGTGAGTTGATGGGAACTGCATCAATTTGTTCCCATCAAGTTTCATTAAATGGGAACTGGCCATTTAATGAGATTATCCTTAATTCACTGTCATATTCTTTAATAGTAAATACAATGGTTAACTATTATATGCAGCACAAGAACAAAAAACTATCCACTAATGTGATTTTTATGGTGAAGTCATTAATGAACAGTTTCTAAATGATGAGTAACTGCAATTATCATAAGTACTCTATGTTTTATTTTAAAGATACGTTTAATTAAAACTTTTCCTTTAGTTGATCTAGATTTGTTAAAACTAGTTATCATATGGTGGTAGAAACTACGATTTTGAATAGTTTTGTATTTAAATGGCTCACTGTCTATGAACATGAACATATAACAGCTTGATGTAGCTTGAAGGAATATTTGAAATTTATTAAACATACCATTTCACCTAGTAGTCCTTTTTTGTTATTTGTCATTAATTAGAAAATGAGAAGAAAGGAACTAAACATGACTTACATATTTTACCTTTATATTTTCCAGTATATCTGTGCATTTCCAATTAAATTATTTAAAATTGGGGTTGTATTTTTCTAATGTGAAAATTTTATATTTTACAATGTAATATGTGGAAGGTATGCACACTTCCGGCTTTCTCCAGACCACTATAAAAACTGAAAGGAAACATATGCAACAGATTTTATTTACAAAGTAAACTGCTGAGAACACTTTTCAGCTATTCTCCTGTAGTGACTATATCTATTTTATAATATTGTCAATCTGGAAAGAACTAAAAATCTAAGGAAAATAAATTTCATATGTGCCAGGTATATGAAGAACTGCTTCAATATATTTTTTAAATAATAGAAATAATAAAGATGACACTGTGGTTTTATAAATGTGACAAACAGCCATACATTCTGATCTCAAGCCAGACTCCTCTTGGGCATGCTATGCTATGGTTAATAGATTGTGTTGCGGCTGTTGTATCCCATAAAGCATGTCAGAGACAGTACTCATCTCACATATAAGGAGTTCTACCTGTCTGGTAAGGCCCAAAGGGGCCATGAAATGTAAGAGCAGAGAATACTTCAAGGAGCAGTCTGAAAGTAAAGAAGTTTAGCCAAGAGGAAATGCGGTGTTCTAGCAAAAGGTCAGATGTAGGAGGCTAATAAATAGCTTATTTAGTGAAAATCAGCTTTTCTATTTTCTATCAAGTTACTGATATCAATGAGTGAAATTTCTGACTTAAGATATTGGCAACAGTTTGGCAATAAATGGTGCATTTGCTTCTTGTGGAGTCTGCTTCTATCATTTGACTACTTGGTAATTCTGGTTTATATTGATCTTGTTCCAATTAAAATACTGGGTCATGGAGAAGCCAGTGACAAAATGGATTATTATGTAGCAGTGAGGCTCTGTGAATCATAATCTATAATCTCTGGAATTCAGTGATCTGATTTGGTCTTGCAGTGCTCTAAAGCCTAGTAACAAGAATAAAGGAAATTGTTGCACCTTGTGTGTTTATATATATAAACAACATGTGTGTGTACATGCACATGCATGGATGTGTGTGAGGTGTAATTCAAGATTAGAGAGTTGCGTTACAGAAAGATACCTGGTGATGCTGTAGTTAACTTGCTTACTGTGCTTTGTTCTAGAGACCATTCCCTTTGCTAGCAGTGTGTATTTATGAAGCTTTCAGTGGATACCTGCTGTTTTTGCTGCTCAAGAGCCATTCATTCTTTGTCTGGCAGCTATCATCTCCAATTCTCTTTGAAAACCACTCACTTCTCTATTTTTAGTCTCTATGCTTTCAGTGAATAATGTTATCTAGACCTAAAACAAAGCACTGTATCTCCTAAAAATATCATTTATTATAGGATGGGCAGGTAACCTGATCAAATAGGAGGAATGAGAAGCCTACTGGGATTTTCAGGAAAGAGAATCTTGCTCTATCTTGCTAGTTTTAAGTCTGAGAGGGTTTGAAGCTCTTGAGCTATTTTTCTACCAATAAAGAAATAAAAAAAGACTGGCTAGGCCCTTCACTGTACAGCAGAAACTGGGCATTCTTTCTTGATTGGCTCCTCTTCTGTTCATGACCTTTAAATGATAGAGTGATTCAGTGCTCAGACTTTGACCCTCTTCTCTTTTGTATCCATACACACTTGGATGGCATCATCAACTGAACGGACAAGAGTCAGCAAACTTCAGGAGATAGTGAAGAACAGGGAAGCCTGGAGTGCTGCAGTCCATGGGGTTGCAGAGTCAGACACAACTGAGTGACTGAACAACAACACACACTTATATGGTTTCATTCAGTTCCAGGATGGATGACTCCAAATTTTACATATCTCTAGCCCTGGCCTCTTTTCTGTACTTCAGATGTTTATATTCAGTTACCCACTTGTTGATATCTCAATCTGAATGTCCAGTGAATTTCTGAAACTTGTTGTTTAGTTGTTAAGTCGTGTCTGACTCTTTTTCAGTCCCATGGACTGTAGGGCACCAGGCTCTTCTGTCTTTGGTGGTTTAGTCGTTAAGTCATGTCTGACTCTTGTGACCCCATGGACTGTAGCCTGCCAGGGCTCCTTTATCCATGGGATTCTCCAAGCAAGCATGCTAGAGTGGATTGCCATTTCCTTTTCCAGGGGCTCTTCCTGACCCAGGAATCAAGCCCAGGTCTCCTGCACTGCAGGCAGTTTCTTTACTGACTGAGCTACAAGGATTCTTAAATTTAGCATGGTCAAAAGAAACATTGTAAAGCAACTATACCCCCAAAAAAGAACAAAGAAATATGGGTCAGAGAACCCACTCTTGAGTGAAACATCTTAATGGAAAAAAAAAGGAAAGGTTAGTGTGGAAAGAGGAAAACAGTAGAATAGTGACAGCCAAGTGAAGAAATTTAAAGAAAGAGGTCAAGCCACATGCTGAGAGATGATGATGGGGATCTGACTATGGGACTTGACAGAAGTAGAGAGAATGCTTCGTGGTACTGAAATTAAGCTTGAAATTAAATTTGCTGCTACTTTTACTTTTAGTACCTGGTATTATGGGTTATTATATAACAGGGCTTGTGTGATAAAGAATTCTAAACAATTATATAAAATCTACATAAAACTCTGCATTTCCAGAATTTCTAAGAAGCCTAGGTAATAGACTCAAGAAAGTATAATAATTAGAAAATATATAAATATTTAAGAACAATGACTATTTTTGATCCTTCTATTTTCATTTTTTTTTTCTGTTGTGAATTAGAGATGCAAGTCCAACTAAATTGCTCATTAACTCTTTTGAAGAAACATCCTAATAGAAAGATTGATGAATAGGGGCTTTCCTGGTGGCTCAGGGATAAAGAATCCAACTGCCAGTTCAGGAGACATTGATTCCTGATCCGGGAGGATACTGCATGTCTCAGAGAAATTAAGCCCGGGCACCACAACTATTGAGCTCCTGCTCTAGAGCCCAGGAACCACAACTACTGAGCCCACATGCAGCAACTACTGAAGCCTGTGCTCTGCAGCAAGAGAAACCACTGCAACGAGAAACCTGCGCACTGCAGCTGGAGAGTAGCCCCTGCTCCTCACAGCTTAGAGAAAAACCCACACAGCAATGAAGACCCAGCACAGCCAAAAATAGATAAATAAATAAAAGTATTTTTTTAAAAAAGAGAAATTGATGAATAAAATCCTTCTAGTAGCATTTTCTAGATTTTCAGGAAAAAAATTGCCAACTCTGTATGTTTCTAGAAAATAGAAACTCATTTTTTTTAGTATGTAAATGAATTTAAAAGGTTATTCACTTCATTTCCTTCATTTTGCACTTACGGAAACCAAGACCATACATATACTTAGTGGAACACTGAGAGAGGCCTTCTGATTCCTACTACAGTGTTTACTGAATGCCACTATCTATAATAACTGCATAAAATTCTTAAGTCAATTTGTAGAATTGGTTGTGATGAGTTAGACATTATTTGTGTCGCACTATGATTTGTAATTTCAGAATTGCAGTACTAACGTTGCTGCTGCTGCTGCTAAGTCACTTCAGTCGTGTCCGACTCTGTGAGACTCCATAGACGGCAGCCCACCAGGTTCCCCTGTCCCTGGGATTCTCCAGGCAAGAACACTGGAGTGGTTACTGAAGAATAAAATTCTATGAGGAAAATAGGAATTAATAGCTGTATTTTAAGTGGAACAGGATGAGGTATGGGATGTCCCTGAAATCATTGGAGTAAATAATATACATTAAAACCATCTTAATATCTGTTTTCTATAATTTTTATTTAATTATTGCCTTTTAATTTAAAAATTCATAAATAAAACCCCAAAATATTTCCAAGTTTTTCTTCTTATATTAAACTATTAAGCATTCAGAATAATGGTTTTTTCTTTACTTGGTCCCGATAGATGAAAGCCTCACTTGGAAATCCTGTGAGCCCATCAGGCAGCTGATCAGAGTATCTAAAGAAATGTCTGAAATCATGTCTTAGCCAATTGCTTCATGAATTATTATATGTTCCACATATTATTAAGTATTAAAAGTGATTTCTTCCGGGGTACACTACAGCATCTCCTTCAGGGAGGGTTTCTGAGCTTTGTTTTTTTTGTCCTTGAATATGATGGATGGGAACTGCTTTGTATAACTCATAGAGCTTATTCTAATATAATTCTAATGTAATGTTACAAGTCCTCTTTCAGGCACAAACTTTAGTTTGAATGTATACTCCTGGTAGGAGACAGCTCTGCAGCTCTGGCCATCCTGATGTATTAGGTTCATTAGCAGGTATATCCTCTTTCTTGTCTGGGGCAGACAGAAACTCTAGAGTGTAGTTTTTTATATTTTTATTCTTCCAGTGTGAGCTTACTCTTGACCCCTGTGTTTGGCCATAATGTGGTACACTCATGAAATTGGATTTTAATTCTAGCTCTGCTTCTTCAAATCTTAGGCTTCTAGTCAATAAAACAGGCACTGCTCTATCCATCACATTATTGGTTGATGAAATCAGTTAATATATGAAAGGATTTTGAAACATTTGAAGCATCAGGCTGTTTTTCTTTCCTATTTATGCTTTGGAGTCTATGTGTTCTATATATACAAATATGCTTTGCCTTAGAAGGAAATGCAACCCACTCCAGTATTCTTGCTTGGAGAATTCCACGGATAGAGGAGCCTGGCAGGCTATAGTCCATGGGGTCGCAAAGAGTCGGACATAACTGTGTGACTAACACTTCACCTATACATTTGCAAAAGAGAAAAAGTTTATTTCAGTTTCTTTTAAAAATATTCAACAAGTTATGTATGAATTGTGTATGCTTCAAAATAGTGTTAATAACAATATGTTATTCAGCTGGTAAATTGTTGAGCTGTAGAATATCTCAAGTATTACTTCTCAGCCTTAGCTACACAATAGAATCACCTGGGGAGTTTCAAAAATTCCTATCACTCAGCTCACATTCAGACTAATGAAATCAGTTTCTTTGGGAATGAGTTCGGGACATTAGTGTTTTTCAAAGCTCCTGAACAACCTCCCTCCAGAAGTATGGAGGTCCTTCAAAAAACTCAAATAGAACTATCATATGTGTGTTAGTCACTCAGTGCTGTCCGAGTCTTTGTGACCTCATGGACTGTAGTCTACCAGGCTCCTCTGTCCATGGGAGTCTCCAGGCAAGAATACTGGAGTGGGTTGCTATTCCCTTCTCCAGGGGATCTTCCCAATCCAGGGATCAAACCCAGGTTTCCAGCATTACAGGCAGATTCTTTTACCATCTGAGCCACCAGGGAAGCCTAGAACTATCATATGATCTAGCAATTCCACTCTGGGGCCTATATCCAGGAAAAATGAAAACACTAATTCAGAAAGATGCATGAACTGCTATCTTCACAGAAACACTATTTACCATATCCAAGACTTGGAAATGACCCAAGTGCCCATCAACAGACAAATGGATAAAGAAGATGTAGTATATATACACAATGTAAAGGCCATATAAAAGGATAGAATTTTGCTATTTGCAACAAAATGAATGGGCTTAGAGGGCATTATGCTAAACGAAATAAGTGAAATAGATAAATACTGTAGGATATCACTGACATGCGGAATCTAAAAAATAATACAAATGAATATATATGCAACACAAAAACAGACTCATAGACATAGGAAACAAACTTGTGGTTACCAAAGGGAAGAGGCGAGGGGGTAAAGATAAATTAGGGGTGTGGGATTAACAGAAACAAACCATCATGTATAAAATAAATAAACAACAAAGACACATTATATAGTATGGGAAATTATAGCCAATATCTTACAATAACTTATAATGAAAAATAATCTGCAAAAATACTGAATCACTATGCTGTATACCTGAGACTAAAATAATATTGTTAATCAACTATACTTCAATAAAAAAGTTGAGAAGATTCTAAAGTACAGCTGAGGTTGAGAAAAACTGATATAAAGTATTATTATTTTACTGAGAAGAGGAGGATAAGGTAAATAGCCACTTGCACTCAGAAACAAAGGGAGGAGCTGAGAAAATGGATATGATGGCTAAGAGTTTTCATGTGGAATGGGAAGGAGTGAAGTCTTCACTCTGTTTTTCTTCACTCATTGTTTAATACAATTCTATGATTCTCTATTATATTTGTCAATAATCAAAATAGTTTATGCATTATAATCCCTTATTTTTTTTAATTATTGTTTGTTGAAACAATTGCTTTACTATGTTGTGTAGTTTCTACTGTACAGCAAAGTGGATCAGCCATGCGTATACATATATCCCTTTCCTTTGGGATTTCCTTCCCATTCACATCATTACAATGCATTATATAGAGTTCCCTGTGCTGTAGAGTTGTTCTCGTTAGCTCTTTATTTTATACACAGTATCAATAGTACATATATATCAATCCCAATCTCTCAATTCCTTCCATCTTTCTTTTCCCTCTTGATATCTATTTATTTATTCTCTACCTCTGTCTCTATCTCTTCTTTAAAAATAAGGTTGTCTATATCATTTTTATAGATTCCAACCTAAATATCTACCAACAGAGGAATGGATAAAGATGTGTTACATATATACAATGGAATATTTATTACTCAGCCATAAAAAAGAGCAAAACTGGGTCATTTATATAATCCCTTTTCTAAGTAGAGTTCCCTGATAATGCACTTCAAGTGACATGCACACGAGTTTGTTGAAGGTAATTTGTTAAAAAAGATATCCATTATTATACATCAGATTTCTAGTTTACAGAAGCTAATACCTTGAATCTGGATAGTACTTTATGCTTTAAAAAATCACTTTCGATACTGTAGATTTGGCAGGAGCTGAATGCATGTAGGACGTGGCTCCTTGGGCTGATTCCTCACTTCTAAGTGAATACAAGCCCTGGGATGCAGACAACAGGACAGATGCTGAGGCATCAGGTGTGTGTGGGGCCTTTCTCTGGAAGCCAGCTAATAATTTCTCATTAGCAAGAACAAGTGAGGAAGACTGCGGTTCCACCGGAAACCTATTGACTATGATAACTGAGGTCCGTCCTCCCTGCTCAGAGTGAGGCCCGAGACCACACCGGCGCCTTCCCGCCCCAGCCCAAGAAATTGTACACAGTGATGACATTAAAACTACTGAACTGTAGGCACCAGCCAACCATGAGAGAAGCCCAGAAGCCCAGCTCTTCTGATTAGAAGAGGCTCCGGAAGTGAACAGTGGCACCGCCTTGCCAGGTGCACATGTGGAGCACACCCTGTGCCGTGAGTAACTGTATGTCGTTGAATCTCACCACTGTCTTAGCTAGGAACTTGTGGACTCTGTCCTACGTGCTTTTAATATATGTCAAATTTATGTTAAAAAAATCACTTTCATATATTTTATGTTAATTATAGAGTTGAAAACAGACTTTCTACTTAATTTCTATGAAAAATTAATATGTAAAAATAAGTGTATTAAATTAGAATTCTTAGATATTTTGCCTTGTCTTATTGTGAAGGGTAGTTTGAAACTTGAGATAGTTTCATCATTCAGGAGGAAAATCAAAGTTTACTAAGTGCTTCTTTAAGGTTAAAAAAAGTTAAGTGTGCTGGCTAGCTACAAAGTGACATTCATTTAAATCCATTCAATATCATTGGTAGCAGAATTTATTATGTATTTTCAGGGGTATATGGAACTCACTTTAATCATATTAGAAACTCATTAGCTCTTTAGGCCACACTAAGGGATACAGAGGTAAATTTTTATTGATAATAAACTTTCCATTTGTTGAGTATTTTTGCTTTTTAAAGCATTGGACATGTTCATGTAAGTTCCAGTCAGTACCTATTCCATCTACATAAAGTAACAGGCAAATTTGGCCTTGGAGTACAGAATGAAGCAGGGCAAAAGCTAATAGAGTTCTGCCAAGAGAACGCACTGGTAATAGCAAAGACCCTCTTCCAACAACACAGGAAAAGACTTTACACATGGACATCACCAGATGGTCGACACCGAAATCAGATTGATTATATTCTTTGCAACCAAAGATGGAGAAGCTCTATACAGTCAGCAAAAACAAGACTGGGAGCTGACTGTGGCTCAGATCATGAACTTCTTATCCAAATTCAGACTGAAATTGAAGGAAGTGGAGAAAACCACTAGACCATTCAGGTATGACCTAAATCAAATCCCTTATGACAATACAGTGGAAGTGAGAAATAGACTTAAGGGACTAAATCTGATGGACAGAGTGCCTGATGAACTATGGATGGAGGTTCGTGACATTGTACAGGGGGCAGGAATCATGACCATCTCCAAGAAAAAGAAATGCAAAAAAGCAAAATGGCTGTCTAAGGAAGCTGTACAAATAGCTGTGAAAAGAAGGGAAGGGAAAAGCAAAGGAGAAAAGGAAAGATATACCCAATTGAATGCAGAGTTCCAAAGAATAGCAAGGAGAGATAAGAAAGCCTTTCTCAGCAATCAATGCAAAGAAATAGAGGAAAATAACAGAATGGGAAAGACTAGAGATCTCTTCAAGAAAATTAGAGATACCAAGGGAACATTTCATGCAAAGATGGGCTTGATAAAGGACAGAAATGGTAGGGACCTAACAGAAGCAGAAGATATTAAGAAGAGGTGGCAAGAATACACAGAAGAACTGTACAAAAAAGATCTTAATGACCCAGATAATCACGATGGTGTGATCACTCACCTAGAGCCAGACATACTGGAATGTGAAGTCAAGTGGGCCTTAGGAAGCATTACTATGAATAAAGCTAGTGGAGGTGTTGGAATTCCAGTTGAGCTCTTTCAAATCCTGAAAGATGATGCTGTGAAAGTGCTGCACTCAATATGACAGCAAATTTGGAAAACTCAGCAGTGGTCACAGGACTGGAAAAGGTCAGTTTTCATTCCAATCCCAAAGAAAGGCAATGCCAAAGAATGCTCAAAATACCGCACAATTGCACTCATCTCACATGCTAGTAAAGTAATGCTCAAAATTCTCCAAGCCAGGCTTCAGCAATACGTGTACCGTGAACTTCCAGATGTTCAAGCTGGATTTAGAAAAGGCAGAGAAACCAGAGATCAAATTGCCAACATCCACTGGATCATTGAAAAAGCAAGGGAGTTCCAGAAAAACATCTATTTCTGCTTTATTGACTATGCCAAAGCCTTTGACTGTGTGGATCACAATAAACTGTGGAAAATGCTGAAGGAGATAGGAATACCAGACCACCTGACCTGCTTCTTGAAAAACCTGTATGCAGGTCAGGAAGCAACAGTTAGAACTGGACATGGAACAACAGACTGGTTCCAAATAGGAAAAGGAGTATGTCAAGGCTGTATATTGTCACCCTGCTTATTTAACTTATATGCAGAGTACATTATGAGAAACGCTGGGCTGGAGGAAGCAGAAGCTGGAATCAAGATTTCTGGGAGAAATATCAATAACCTCAATATGCTGATGACACTACCCTTATGGCAGAAAGTGAAGAAGAACCTAAGAACCTCTTGGTGAAAGTGAAAGTGGAGAGTGAAAAAGTTGGCTTAAACTTTTTGGCTTCAACATTCAGAAAACTAGGATCATGGCATCCTCCCATTACTTCATGGCAATAGATGGGGAAAGAGTGGAAACAATGTCAGACTTTATTTTTTGGGGCTCCTAAATCACTGCAGATGGTGATTGCAGCCATGAAATTAAAAGACGCTTACTCCTTGGAAGGAAAGTTATGACCAACCTAGATAGCATATTCAAAAGCAGAGACATTACTTTGCCAACAAAGGTCCATCTAGTCAAGGCTATGATTTTTCCAGTGGTCATGTATGGATGCAAGAGTTGGACTATTAATAAAGCTGAGTGCAGAAGAATTGATGCTTTTGAACTGTGGTGTTGGAGAAGACTCTTGAGAGTCCCTTGGACTGCAAGGAGATCCAACCAGTCCATCCTAAAGGAGATCAGTCCTGGGTGTTCATTGGAAGGACAAATGTTGAAGCTGAAACTCCAATACTTTGGCCACCTGATGTGAAGAACTGACTCATTGGAAAAGACCCTGATGCTGAGAAAGATTGAGGGCTGGAGGAGAAGGGGACGACAGAGGATGAGATGGCTGGATGGCATCACCAACTCAATTGACGTGGGTTTGGGTGGACTCCAGGAGTTGCTGATGGAGAGGGAGGCCTGGCATGCTGCGATTCATGGGGTCGCAAAGAGCTGGACACAACTGTGTGACTGAACTGAACTTAAAGAAGTTCTAAAACTCTGAACTGTAGTTGAAACAGGTTCTATTAATATTATTTGACGGAAGGGGACACTGAGGCCACAGCAAGTATCTGATTCATATGGTTAATTTAATAGTAAAACTGACACACAGAGCTTGGGTTCTGGGTTAGACAGCCCTGGGTTAAAATTTCAGCTTGACCACTTATACCTCTTACAAATTATTTTCTTTGTGCCCTGGTCTTCATTTATAAAAAGTAGTAAGATTATTGTGAGGACTAAGTGCAAGAGTATATGTAATCAGGACAAGCTATATAATTAGTGTGGCCTGATGCAAAATGAAAACATGAGACTCCTTGTTTAATGATTATTAAGAATTACAAGTTAGTGACAGCAGAGCATTAAACCAAGTGCAGGGCCCATCCAAGTGCAGGACTTGGTGCAGCTCTACAGATCACACATCCTGAAGCCAGGCCTGTGTGCAAGGTACCTGGTATATATAGCACAGATACACTATATGTAATATAAACGGCATGCTGCTGCTGCTGCTAAGTCGCTTCAGTCGTGTCTGACTCTGTGCGACCCCACAGACGGCAGCCCACTAGGCTCTTCTGTTCCTGGGATTCTCCAGGCAAGAATACTGTAGGCACTTAATATATGGCAACTGTTGTCCCTTCTTTTCCTATTTTCATTCAGACTTCTCTTCCCTGAATTAAAAAAAAAATGTAGATTCATTGTAATTGGTTGTGTCATTTATACCTATAGCATTCCAATAAGTGATTACTTTTTAAAAAAAGTTTTTATTTATTCATTTATTTATGGCTGTTTACATTGTTTTGTGTGGGCTTCCTATAGTTGTGGCTAGCAGGGTCATTCTTCACTGCAGCGGCTTCTCTTGGGCAGCACCGGCTCTAGGTGTGTGGGCCTCAGGATTTGTGGCTCACAGGCTTAGTTGCTCTGCAGCATGAGCAATCTTCCCAGACCAGGGATCGAGCCCATGTCCCCTGCATTGGCAGGTGGATGATTATTAAGAATTAGAATCTTAATGAAGAATTATAATTAAGCATTATCCACTGCTACACCAGGGATATCCCAAGTGATTATTTTGTAAAAGTAAAAATCTCCAAACTTTATTAGAAATTACTATGCTTTATTATGCTATACCTAGCATATCTATTGGTACTATTTTTATGATGTCTCCTTGCACTTAAAAATTATGAATGACTTAGGTTTTTTCTATACAGTACTTGATCAAATTTTACACTGTTGCTGTAATCACTTAAGAAAACTGTTTTACTGGTCTTTTTAATGCACCACTAGAAATGTCTTATGAAGACACAGTATTTTGATTTATATGTCTAAAACCCATGTTAGAAATTGTCAGTTACTTCCTGGGTCTTTGCACTTCAATCACTGCTCTATAATTTTCATGTGAAACTATACAGAATCTTAAATGTTTTAAATATTCTCCTCCATTTTTTCTTGCTAAATACGGAAAACGTCTTGCTTTTAACGCATACGCACATATATTAGAGAGGTCTGAGTTTTCAAAAGAAAAATGACTTAGGAATGTAAAGAATACATAAAGTATTCTTATTATAAGAGTGAATTATATAATCTCCTCAGCCTCTTTTTGTTTGTTTTCTACCTGTATAGGGAGGTTGGTACTGATAATCATTAAGCAGCATCTAGTATTTTAATTCTTAAAATCTTATATTTCTATTTCTTTTGTTTCCAATTTCTTTAGTGCCAAACTTATTTTGCATGTGCCTGTGTATGTGTAAAATTGAATCATTTGACTGTCCCCAAAACTTTTTGAGTGTTGTTGGTGGGTGGTAATGTTCTCATTTTATAAGGAGAAAAACAGAACCTCATGAAAAAGTTAAAGACTTGGCCAGAATCACACACTTTAGTAAAAGGTACCATTAAACTCAAACTCCAAATTCTGAGACCTATTCCTAGTATTCTAGCATTCTTTGAATGCTATAGCGCAGGAGTCCCCAGCCCCCGGGCCATGGATTGGTGCTGGCCCGTGGCCCACTGGGAACTGGGCTGCACAGCAGGAGGTGAGTGGCAGATGAACGAGTGAAGCTTCATCTGTATTTTCAACCACTCCCCGTTGCTCACGTTTCCACCTGAGTTCCGTCTTCTGTCAGATCAGCTTTGGCATTAGATTCTCACAGGAGTGTGCACTCTACTGTGCTCAAATCATCCCCAAACCATCCCCCCACCCAGGTCTGTGGAAAAATTGTCTTCCATGAAACCAATCCCTGGTGCCAAAAAGATTGGGGACCCCTTGTAGAGCTGAATGAAGAAGTGGAGAGGTTAGAAAAAGGCAGATATGAAAAAAACAGTGTAGTAGTTGGTGATGTGCTGGAAAATGTTTAAGAGCTGGCTGAGAGAAGGTCAGGGCCCTGGTTTGTAGTGTTTGCTGATTTCCCTAGTGTAATTATCCTCACAATTTCAATTTACCAGTGTGATGTCACTAAAGGTGGAGTTGGGAAGAGATGCACATTGTAATGAGCCAGGATGACTATGTGTCAGCCTGCCACTGCTCCTGCTGCCAAGTCACTTCAGTCGTGTCCGACTCTGTGCGACCCCATGGACTGCAGCCTACCAGGCTTCTCCGTCCATGGGATTCTCCAGGCAAGAACACTGGAGTGGGTTGCTGGTAGTGGATAATTATTAGTCTGCATCATAAAAAATGTTTTGAGAAACTGTCTCTGGATTTGTAACTCAGGGAAAGGGGGGGCATCGTTTGGGGACTAGTACTATTTGTTTAAAGTCTCCTTAGACTTCCTCATGTTCATTCCAAAGTTTTTATCTCAGCATTCCAAACCATTTCAGCCTGAAACCAAGGCAGAAAAAAACCTGGGAATTTAAAAAGTAATTACATTTAAGTACTTTCCTTAATGTAAACATTGAATGTTTAAGTTTTCACCTCCCAAATTGAAAGACATCTCATGTTTTTAGAGCTGCAAAACACTTTCAATGACTATAAATGCATTCTTTATGATGTTTTAAATTTAATAACTATGTGAATTAAAACAGTAATCCTCTCATTAAGTCAAGCTATACAATTTATGTATGTTTGGAGTAATAACGCTAAAAGGCCTTTAAATTTAGAATGTTCAGAATAACTGCATGCTAATACTAACCCTTGGAGAAGGAGATGGTAATCCACTCCAGTATTCTTGCCTGAAAAACCCCATGGACAAAGGAGCCTGGTGGTCCATGGGGTCGCAAAAGAGTCAGACAGGACTTAGCAATTAAACAACAAATAACAATACTAACCCTATCACTAAAAGTAGGTGAAACAGAAGGCATTGATCTCAGTGGATTTAAATGTGCTGATTGTGGGAGAAAGAACTTTTGTAATAACTTATTTTATTAATTATGCCTGCTAACAACAGGAATAATTAAATCAGAGAATTAGATTGAAGTTATAGTATTTGTAGTGAAGAGGATATGAACAATTTTTAACCTAAGATGCCTGTGGTAAAGCATAATTTAAAACTTTATTAACTTTTAAAAATCTCTAGAGAATTAGAAAACCTCAACTCATTACCTGATTAAAGACATCTGTCTGCTTTATTTTACCTTAAATCTAACACTTGGCCTAGATCAAGGCAAGATAGGAAGAAAATTATCATAAAAAACCCATGATTCTGAGAATGATTAATATATAATCTCAGGTTCAAGAAGGGTATTAGGAAACACAGGAGATTTCTAGAGCAGCTGGGATCCAAATAATAAATGACTGTTAATAGCATAAAGGAAAAAGCTGGAGAATGAAGATAATCTTATTTGATATGTTTAGAAAATGAGAAGGGTGATTTGTGAAGCTTTGAGTAAGCAATAATAAAGTGAAACCTTTACAAACCATATTAAGGGGTTAGTGAAGTCAGTAGGAGCTTTGCCTTATTATCTGCAGAATGAAATAAGGGAAATTAATTTTCTGAGAGTATTAAGATCTTCTTGTCTTACTTTCTAAGCTTAATATGACTCAAAAGATGAGAGCCTATTCAATGTTCAAGGAAGAAAATAAGATTTTACAATGGAAAACCAAATCCTAATTTTAGGTAGGTCAGAAGAGCAGCAATTTTTTTTTTTTTTTAACTACATGGTATTTATCAATAGCTTTTGGAGCATTTCGGGAATGTTTCCCTCATAACTGCTTTATCATTTTGATCATAGCAAAGATTTATCTCTGTGTTATTCAACAATTAGAAGACAAAACCTAAAAAAAAAATTCCCATAAATAGAAGGGAATATACAGTTTACTTTATACACTGTTAATTTCACCAAAGCCTTGGTTAATACACCTAATTCACTGAAGCACTTTGTAACATTCAAAAGCTGTGCTGAAAAGCTAAATCAGAGTTGAGAGTAGGTAGAAGAAGGTGCAGGATAAACCAGAAAAACTATCCCAATTCATCAATTTTTCTCTATGTGAAATGGGCATTTTAACCAACCATCAATTACTATATGTTGTAGATCTTAACCACTGAAAATGACAGTAAAATCGCTACAAAGAGGGCTTCAATCCATTTAACATGGTGACGCATGAACATGTCTCAAGCTACATTAATGAGGAAAGGCAAACCACGGACTGCTGGGACTTTCCCAAACATTTCCTAGAAATTCATCAGTTATAAGAAGTCCTCTCACCTGCTCTGGATATCCATCCATACTCCTTTGCCCTTTAGTTTGAATTAAGCACCGTCCGGGCTGAGGTCCCCGAGTGGCCTGTGAAGAGGGGATCTGAATGGGCAATGGCGACTGAAATTGCTGGATGGTCACTTTGTTGACATTTCCCTCGTACGGCTGCTGCTCCCGACTACGATGCTGAAGGCTTTGGGAGCCCATCAAGGTCTGGATGTGGCTGCCTGCCTGTGGAGAAGATAATCTGTCAGAAGATTTGTGGTGTTGAAAGGATGTCATTAAAGTAGGGGGGAAAAAAGAGCACAGAGTCAGTAAAGTGGCATCATTTGGGCTTTCAGCCATGGCAGGAAAGGATAATGAAAAACCAGTAAGGGTCTGCCTTCTGTGGTCTGTGAAAATGTTAATATCAGAGCAAGGTCACATTAAATACATTCGTAGTCATCTGATGGCTTATCAAAGGTGATTTTAACCCCCATTTTAAGGGAACAAAGTTCAGTCTGAAAAATTTCAAGAAGAAAAAGTCACAACTTAAAAAATAAAGAGGTGAACCATCTGGCATTTCATTTTGAATAATGGCAGGGAGAGAAATGTAATATGTGAAACACTGGGGGAAATGATAGAAACTAATTCCTAATTCTGAAGCAAAAGAATTGAATTCCATATTTGTCTTTATGCCACACATATGTATAGGAAGCTTGTTTTGGTGAGTATAATCGATATTTATTAATTTTTTCTATTATTAAAACAAGAATACTTTTTTGGGAATCTTTAAATTCCATTAAAATTAATCACGTGGATTTCTTGTGTCTAGCCTGTAGAGGCACTAGTTGTGCAAGTGAAGTGAAAGTCGCTCAGTCCTGTCGATTCTTTGTGAGCCCATGGACCAAATAGTCCATGGAATTCTCCAGGCCAGAATACTGGAGTGGGTAGCTGTTTTCTTCTCCAGGGGATCTTCCCAACCCAGGGACTGAACCAAGGTCTCTCGCATTGCAGGCGGATTCTTTACCAGCTGAGCCACGGGGGAAGCCCAGTTATGCAAAGGTCTTTAAAATGAGCTCTGCATGCAGATCTTGACATGAGCTTTCAGAGATTCATCAGTACCCCATTTAAAGCAATAGCGATCATTTATCAATCCATGTGTGGTTGCTTCCCTGGTAGCTCAGCTGGTAAAGAATCCACCTGCAATTCAAGAGACCCCAGTTCGATTCCTGGGTTGGAAAGATCCACTGGAGAAGGGATAGGTTACCTACTCCAGTATTCTTGGGCTTCCCTGGTAGCTTAGCTGGTAAAGAATCTGCCTGAAAAATGCGGGAGTCCTGTTTCGATCCCTGGGTTGGGAAGGTCCCCTGGAGATAGGAATGGCTACCCACTCCAGTATTCTGGCCTGGAGAATACCAAGGCCTGTATAGGCCTTGGGGTCGCAAAGAGTTGGGAGACTGAGCAACTTTAACAAGCGTAGTTGCTAGAGGAGAAAGGGCATGGGAAAGTTTGGTCTCCAATCTTTACATGAAACAATATCTAATCCAGTTTTTGTTCACTCCATTTTCTCACCTTCACTCTAGCATGGGTTTCTTGAGTCATTCTACTTGACATCTTTCCTTCCAAGAAGGCAGTTCTGTTTGTGAGTTGATAACCAGAACATGCCTTTTATTGACTGATTGATTGATTTGGCTGTACCAGGCATCTTGTGGGGACCTTAGTTCCCCAACCAGGAATCGAACCCATGCCCCCTGCAATGGAAGGGCAGAGTCCTAACCACTGGACCATCAGCAAAGTCCCCTACAACATGCCTTTTAAAATTAAGTATGGTTTAATGTGGAGGTCTAACTTGGGAAATGAATGCTCATCCTTAATACTTTTGAAACTATATTTTAATGTTGTGCTTGGTACTACACCTTCATTATGAAAGGATCTGAGGGATTACTTTCTGAATTCATTATCTTTCTTATTGATGTTTTAAGGGTAGGCAATTTGGAATTTAAAAGTAAGAATTTAAAACTAAGAATTCATTAGTTATAAAAGTTTGTGAATTTTCCTGACTAATCAAGATTTTTGATTACTATGAAAAAGTCAGATTGGAGGAACAAGGAAAATTTATTTAACAAGTATTCAAGGAAAAGATGACTTCATTAAAGTTCTTAAAGAAGAACTACATAAGGGATATAAGGAGATGACAGTGATCATTGGAAAATCATTTGGAGAGGGAAGGCATGCTGTTTGATTTCAAACAACAGGTATTTCAGCTAAGAAAATATTAAAAATTACTATTTGGCAATATGCAAGGCAAAGTAAAAAATCATTTGATTACATTTTAAGTATCCAACTGATTGTCTTATCATGTACAATTTTTTTTTTACATTCAAAAATAGTAAAGATATTTCAGTCACGAGAAATTGGAGAAAAAGATGCAAAAAGAAGTTTCAGGCACAACATCAAACACAGCACAATATCAAAACAGTTATCATACCAATACTGTCTAATGTAACCAGGGATCACAAAACCATGACATCATAAGCACAACTAAGATAAACTCATAATAGGCAAATGTGTATTTCTCTAATATATCTAGTCCCTTCTCAGAAATCTAAATGAAAGATGTCACAACTTTCTCAGTCATTCTAGAAGACTGAACACACTTTTGGTCAAGTATTTCATTTTTGCAAATTCCATTCTCTCATACCTCCACGGAATTTCATGTTCTCTTGTTAGGTAGGAGAGGAAAACCATGATAAGCCCAGTATCATGTTTTGAGCTACTGTACTCTGAATGAACTCACTGGCCTGCTGAGTTATTTGGAGAAAATGGTTTCCTGGCCTTAGAGGAGCTGGGGGTATAGGCTGACTAAGACTGATTGGCTTGACTAGTAAACAATCAATTGACTTTATATCCGCTTCTTGTCTCCATTGATGTAGTATTCATGGGTCTTCAGTTAGTGCTTGAGCCAGTGGGAAAGAGGAAGACTGGCTGTTTAATTGAAAGTGACAGACAAGAAAAGAATTTTTATACCCCCCAAAATTTAGAGGGGATCCAGAACATAGCTCGAGTCCCATGAGCATAATTCACGTAAGATAATCAATAATGATTGCTTAGCCACAATTTCATTGATTAGAATATTCTGATAATGGTCTACTCAAGGGTAAAAAACTGTATGCTATAGTTTTAAAACATATTATATTATAGCCTTCTGATTGGAAAGTTTGAGCTTTAATTATGCTTTGATTTGAAGCCTTTGAGGGCAAGCACCATATCATACTTAACATCTTTAATAACTGGCACTGTAACTTCTAACAATGGCTATCATCCAAACACTAGGTGCCAGACAATGTGCTAAAACTTACATTATACATATTATCTCCTTTAACCCTTACAATAGTATTAAGGGATTAATTATTATTAGCTGTTATTATTTAATTTTACTGAGGAGGAAACTATGGCTTGGAGAGGTTAAGTAACTGTCCCAAGTAATTTGCACAACTGGGAAACTGGCTGGACCAGGATTTGAACCAAGGCTGTCTGACAATCAGAGTGCATGTTCTTAAATGCAAAATTATAGTGCAACAACATTTTCCCCCAAATTGTCTCTCTCCCTCCAATAGTTGAACTATGAAATGAAAAGGAACCACAAAAAGGAACTAAAGTATCAGGTTGTTGAGGAAGGGTATATCAAATTTCTTTAGCAGTCCTTTAATTTGCTAAAGAGCCATTTCTACTTTTTGAATTAGGTCTATTATCTAATTTTAGATCCTATGTATGTGACTTAGAACTTTATACTTAAGCAAATAGGAGGATGCTCTGTGTATTTAGCAATCTTCTCATGATTGTAAAATAATAATGCTTATGTTCTCAGATGGCTTGGCAAAACATAAATTGGGCATGGAAGGAACATTCTGTAAAATGATTCTGCTCACATCAGCAGCAGTTCTTTCACCCTCTACTGGGGCTACAGGGTGCAATAAATGGGGATGGGTAATGACAGCTATAGAAAGCAAAGAATTAACACTAATTTTATGTGAAGTTAACCAAACATAAATGACACAAGACATCTAATGGAACAATCGTGGTGTGGAGGGACTATAAAGAGGAAGTTTTTCTGACTGGCACAGAGGCTTGAGAAAGTAATAAGGATGCTCATGAAAAAGTAGAAAGGACTGATGAAAATGTAGAAAATGTCAAGAGACTGGATTTGTTCAAGTAGAGGGTTAGCTATGAGAACATTGACTCATACTGAAGGAGAATTTGAACATGAAGTTTTCTATAAAGGTTGAGTTGCACATTTTGAATGATAAAAAGAAATAGAGAAGATTTGACATTTGTTTTGAACTTTCAAGGGGAGGTTGAACAGAATAACATGTATTTGAGGAGAATAGTATGGAATATGATGTTTTCAAGTTGACCCAAAAACATACTGTCAAGGTTTACAGAGAAAAACTCCAAACATCCAAAGGAAATATTTATGTCAAAGCCACAGAAAAAAAATGTGATTTGATACCAAATGGCACTGTTCATATGCAATTTATCTCACAGCTCGTTATTCTGTGGAAATTTGAAGTGTTTGGGGGGTTTTGTATGATATAAAATAGAGGATATTTTTTCACTACATCAAGTTGTGGTTCACACTATTTTCTTAGAAAAGACTGACAAGTGTATTACTCAATTTGGCTATCTGTTTTACTACTCATCTTGGCTCTTGGACCACTTGTAATTGCTTCCAAAAATTAAACACAGCCTCAAAGGATGAAAATTTATGCCACTGAGAATACTCAAATGGATACAATTCATTTTCTAAAATTAAGTTCAAAAGAGTTATAAAGATATTTGGGAGCAATGTCAGCAACACAGAAACATCTACAAGGAATAATTAAGTAACTGATTTAAAGGAAACAGCAGTACTCATTTAAATGAGTTGGTTTCAATAATTTTGTACAACAACAAAACAGTTCTATCAGTTACAATCTACAACATATACTCTGCAGTACCTTTTTTTTTTTTACACATAGGGTTAAGTGTTAGAAATCAGGACAGTAGGATTTTTGCTTCAAGTAGATGAAGTAGACATACGTTTCCTTATTCCCTCCATTAAGAACAATGAAAAACACTGGACATTATAAATAAACAAATATAGGAAAACTCTGGAACATAGACTGAAGAGGCAAAGGACCAAGTAACAACATGGTAGTAAATTTCTCAGGCTTTATTTTTTTGTCATATATCCCGGACTAGAACTTGAAAAAGTGGACATCCCCAAAATGCCAACCAGTATAGATGAGGAAAGCCCCAACCAAAGCCTATTTTTTCTAGCCATAGGACAAAGGAAAAAGGGCAGCTTAGCAAGACAGAAAACTTTTAGATAACAATTGCTCTATTATAGCCAAACACCATGGAAAGGACTGTGGTCCCACCATGACAATGCCAGCAAAGACCAAGTGGGAAGAGGAGATATCTACCCTCATAAGGATTTAACAAGACACAACACTTCTGCTGGGGTGGTGTCAGAGAAGGCCGAGTGAGGTGTCAGTGCGTGCATCCCCACTGGCCAGTAGTGAGCCACTTGCCACCCAATGGTGTCAGTGGAGACCACACAAGGAGCATGGACTCACACCCCAACCCAGCAGCAATGAGGCACTTCTCTACCTTCACATTAGGGTGGTTAGAGAGGTCTCAGTGCACAGTCAGGATTTTCTCCATCACTTAAGTACAATGAGGCTACTCTCACTTAGGTATCAGTGGAGACCTTCTGGGAGATGGAACTTCAATCCTGTAACAAAAATGAGGAGACTTTGCCTCAGGTGTCACTGGATTCTAAATGAAAAAATTGGACTTGTGCCCCAACTTGGCCAAAACCAGGCAACAGGAGTGGTGTCAGAAAAGACCAGCTGCAACAGATGATTTAAATATAATTCAGAGTTTGGTAACATAGTATGAAAATGTCTAGGTTTTAACCATACCAAGAACAAGGAAGATCTCAAACAATGAAAAAAAAAAAACCAACACCAACAATAGATACTAACACTGAGATGACAGAAATTAGAACTAACTGAAAAGATTTTTATGACAACAATAAGAATGCTTCAGTGATTAATTACATACATGCTTGAAAGAAATAAAAGAACAGAAACCCACCAAAGAAATATAATGTCTTAGTTAAGAAACAGAAAATGTAAAGAAGAAACACATGGAAATTTTACAGTTAGAAAATATAATAACTGAAAAGCTCTGTGTATGGGCTTAACATCATAATGTAGAGAACAAAGAGAAAAAAAAAAAAAAAACTGAAAGGATGGTAGAAATTATCCAGTCTGTAACAAAGAGAAAACACACTAAGAAAAAAAAATGAACAGAGTCCCAGAGACTCAATCAAAGGTTCCAACAGTAATATTGTCAAAACAGATGAGAAAGAAGTCAGGCTGAAAAATTAAAAGAAATAATGGCAGAACAATTCTGAAATTTGACAAAAGGAAAGTCTTATAGATTTAAGAAGCAGATAGTCCTATAGATTTAAGAGAAATCCCATACAGGGTAAACACAAAGAAATCAATGCACATTCACATCATAATTAAGCTTCTGAAAACTAAAGAGAAAGAAAAATATCTCAAAAGCAGCTTGAGAAACATGACATTCTTA
Source organism: Bos indicus (assembly GCF_029378745.1). Lineage (NCBI taxonomy): Eukaryota > Metazoa > Chordata > Mammalia > Artiodactyla > Bovidae > Bos > Bos indicus. Next base: position 75,368,691 of record NC_091762.1, read on the forward strand.
CCCATAGAGGAAAAACAATTTGAATTACACTGGATATCTCATCAAAGACCATGAAGGACAGAAGAAAGTGCCACAATATTTTTCAAGTACTGAAGAAAAAGAACTGTCAACTCAACATCCTATACTCTTGAAAAATATTCTTCAGCAATCAAAGAAAAACTGAAATATTCTCAGATGAGGAAAATGAGAATTTGTCACCACTAGATTTATCCTAAAAATGGTTAAAGGAATTTTCTAAACAAAAAAATTATGAAAGAAGAAACCTGGAACATTAGGAAAGGAGAAAGAACATGACAAGCAAATATATGGGTAAATAAAATGAGCTTTCTTTCTCTTCTTGAATTTTCAAAATTATGTTTGATGATGAAGTAAAATTATGGTATTATCTGAAAGAGATGGGAATACCAGACCACCTGACCTGCCTCTTGAGAAATTTGTATGCAGCTCAGGAAGCAACAGTTAGAACTGGACATGGAACAACAGACTGGTTCCAAATAGGAAAAGGAGTACGTCAAGGCTGTATATTGTCACCATGCTTATTTAACTTCTATGCAGAGTACATCATGAGAAATGCTGGGCTGGAAGAAGCACAAGCTGGAATCAAAATTGCCGGGAGAAATATCAATAACCTCAGATATGCAGATGACACCACCCTTATGGCAGAAAGTGAAGAGGAACTAAAAAGCCTCTTGATGAACGTGAAAGAGGAGAGTGAAAAAGTTGGCTTAAAACTCAACATTCATAAAATGAAGATCATGGCATCTGGTCCCATCACTTAATGGCAAACTGATGGGGAAACAGTGGAAACAGTGTCAGACTTTATTTTGGGGGGCTCCAAAATCACTGCAGATGGTGACTGCAGCTATGAAATTAAAAGACACTTACTCCTTGGAAGAAAAGTTATGACCAACCTAGATAGTATATGGAAAAGCAGAGACATTACTTTGCCAACAAAGGTCCGTCTAGTCAAGGCTATGGTTTTTCCTGTGGTCATGTATGGATGTGAGAGTTGGACTGTGAAGAAAGCTGAGCACCAAAGAATTGATGCCTTTGAACTGTGGTGTTGGAGAAGACTCTTGAGAGTCCCCTGGACTGCAAGGAGATCCAACCAGTCCATCCTAAAGGAGATCAGTCCTGGGTATTCACTGGAAGGACTGATGTTGAAGCTGAAACTCCAATACTTTGGCCACCTGATGCGAAGAGCTGACTTATTTGGAAAGACCCTGGTGCTGGGAAAGATTGAGGGCAAGAAGAGAAGGGGATGACAGAGGATGAGAGGTTTGGATGGCATCACCGACTCAGTGGACATGAGTTTGGGTAAACTCCAGGAGTTGGTGATGGACAGGGAGGCCTGGTGTGCTGCAGTTCATGGGGCTGCAAAGAGTCGGACATGACTGAGTGACTGAACTGAACTGACTGCTACAGTTGGAGATTTCAACATGCTCCTCTCAACAATTGATAGAAGAACTAGACTGAAAATTATGAAGAAAAAGAAAAATTCAACAATACATCAACCAACCAGATCTAATCATCACTTATAGAACATTCTAGCTGATAGGAGCACGATACACATTTTTTTCAAGTTCCCACAGTATATTCACTGAGATAGACTATATCCTGATTTGGAAAACAAATTGCAACAAATTTAAAAGAGCTGAAATTACACAAAATATTTTCTCCAATCACAATAAATCAAACTAGGAATGAATGATAGAAAGATAAAAAGAAAATATTTAAACACTTGGGAACTAAAAATGTAGTTCTAAATAACTCATGGATCAAAGAAGAAGTCTCAGGGGAAATAAAATATTGAACTGAATGTAAATGAAAATTCATAAAACAAAGCTAAAGTGCATATACTAGAAAAGAAAACACCTTAAGTCCATAATTGAGATACTACCTCAATAGCTTAGAAAAATAGCCAGCAGAAGGAAATATTAAAAGTGTAGAAATTAATGGAACTTAAAATTAACTACAAAATAAAATAAATAGCTGTTTTTAAAAGATCAATAAAATCGACATACATCTAGCAAGACTGAAAAAGAAAAAAAAAAGACAAATTATCAAAATCAAGAAAAAGGGGATATCACTACAGACTGCAGATTTCACGAGGATAATATGGTAACACTACTAATAACTCGACAAAAAATTTGAAATGGGCCACTTTCTTTTTTTTAAAATGTCTACACTTAAAAAATTTTTTTAATTGGAGGCTAATTCTTTACAATGTTGTGGTGGTTTTTGCCTTACGTTCACATGAATCAGCCATAGGTGGACATGTGTTCCCCATCCTGAACCTCCATTCCACCTCCCTCCCCATCTCATCCCTTAGGATCATTCCACTTTCTTAAAAAAAACGAACTACCATAACTCACACAATATGGATTAGATAATTTGAATAGCCCTGAAACAATCAAGGTTAGCATCGGTAATTTAAAAATTCCCAGTAAAAAATTCTCTAGGCCCAGATCGTTATACTGGATAATGTTATGTGATGAATCTTATTTATTCTATCAAATGTTTAAATAAGAGTTAACAGTAATTCTATGCATTAATTTCCAGATAATAGAAGAGGAGTAAAAGCTTCCCATTTTATGAACAAAACCACAAAACGACAGTACAACAAACAAAAAGCAGGAAGAAAAAAGAAAGGAAGAAAGAAAAAGAAAACTATAGATCAATATCTTTTAGAATACAGATGCAAAAAATCCATAACAAAACAATGACAAAATAGAATTCAGCAATATATAGAAAGAATTAAACATCATGACTAACTGGAGTTTATTTGAATAATAAAAAGCTCACTCAATATTTGAAAATCAACCAGTGCATTATATTAATGGCTACAGAAGAAAAATCATGTGATCATATCAAAGGAAGCAGAATAAGGTTATTGTGAAGATGAGTACATTTATGTCAAGCACCTTAGTACCATGCTTAATATATACAGTAGATACTATTTCATGATTATGATAACCAAACTGTCTTCTTAATTTATTTGTGTACAGCTAGGGGTAATTTTGATGTCAAAAATCTAAGTTCTCCCATTTGGGCGTTAGAGGACAAACTTGTATAAAGTCATGGAAGGGAGCCCTGAAGGTTGAAAGAGAGGTGGCAGGAGGTTGTTTCTCTTGCCCCCAGGACATGGTAACAGTGCATTCTGCTGACACAATGCAGTATTACGTGGAGGATTAAAATTTGCTGATCTTAAATTTTTAGACTCAAATACTGGTGGTATACTCCAGTACTTCAAAGGAGAGGCAATAGGGCCTTTCCTTTCAGTTCACAAGCCTTAGGATGGCAGCTGACTGATATGGGCAGGCAGTCATTTGTGGCTTATTGAATCTCTATAAGCATATTCTTCTATGATTAAAGGTCAACTTACAAAACACAGCTCTGTAATTGAAAATTATTAACCACAGTGGAAAAAAAAGAGGATCCATGATAGTAAAAGTGATGAAATTAGAGCTAAGTCAACACTTTCCACCGACAATTTGTTCTATGATGATGTTGAATTTTACATGCCTGATCTTGAGAAACCTATATGCAGGTCAGGAAGCAACAGTTAGAACTGGACATGGAATAACAGACTGGATCCAAATAGGAAAAGGAGTACGTTAAAGCTGTGTATTGTCACCCTGCTTATTTAACTTATATGCAGAGTACATCATGAGAAATGCTGGGCTGGAAGAAGAACAAGCTGGAATCAAGATTGTCAGGAGAAATATCAATAACCTCGGATATGCAGATGACACCACTCTTACGGCAGAAAGTGAAGAGGAACTAAAAAGCCTCTTGATGAAAGTGAAAGTGGAGAGTGAAAAAGTTGGCTTAAAGCTCAACATTCAGGAATCTAAAATCATGGCATCTGGTCCCATCACTTCATGGGAAATAGATGGGGAAACAGTGGAAACAGTGTCAGACTTTATTTTTCTGGGCTCCAAAATCACTGCAGATGGTGACTGCAGCCATGAAATTAAAAGACACTTACTCCTTGGAAGGAAAGTTATGACCATCCTAGATAGCATATTCAAAAGCAGAGACATTACTTTGCCAACAAAGGTCCGTCTAGTCAAGGCTATGGTTTTTCCAGTGGTCATGTATGGATGTGAGAGTTGGACTGTGAAGAAGGCTGAGCGCTGAAGAATTGATGCTTTTGAACTGTGGTGTTGGAGAAGACTCTTGAGAGTCCCTTGGACTGCAAGGAGATCCAACCAGTCCATCCTGAAGGAGATCAGTCTTGGGTGTTCTTTGAAAGGACTGAGGCTGAAGCAGAAACTCCAATACTTTTGCCACCTCATGTGAAGAGCTGACTCATTGGAAAAGACTCTGATGCTGGGAGGGATTGGGGGCAGGAGGAGAAGGGGAGGACAGAGGATGAGATGGCTGGATGGCGTCACCGACTCCATGGACATGAGTTTGGGTGAACTCCAGGAGTTGGTGATGGACAGGGAGGCCTGGCGTGCTGCAATTCATGGGGTCACAAAGAGTTGGATATGACTGAGCGACTGAACTGAACTGAACTGAATGAACAGGAAGATGTTAGCAATAACAATAAAAGTTTGATAATCATTTATTTCACCCTTAAGATGTTTAGAAACCTATAGGTGGTGGACCTAACAGAATGGACCTAACAGAAACAAGATATTAAGAAGAGGTGGCAAGAATACACAGAAGAACTGTACAAAAAGATCTTAATGACCCAATAACCACAATGGTGTGATCACTCACTTAGAGTTTGACATCCTAAAGTGCGAAGTCAAGTGAACCTTAGGAAGCATCACTACGAACAAAGCTAGTGGAGGTGATGGAATTCCAGCTGAGCTATTTCAAATCCTAAAAGATGATGTTGCAAAAGTGCTGCACTCAATTTGGAAAACTCATCAAATTTGGAAAACTCAGCAGTGGCCACAGGACTGGAAAAGGTCAGTTTTCATTCCAGTCCCAAAGAAAAGCAATGCCAAAGAATGCTCAAACTATCGCACAATTGTACTCATCTCACATGCTAGTAAAGTAATGCTCAAAATTCTCCAAGCCAGGCTTCAGCAATACGTGAACTGTGAACTTCCAGAAGTTCAAGCTGGTTTTAGAAAAGGCAGAGGAACCAGAGATCAAATTGCCAACATCCACTGGATCATCGAAAAAGCAAGAGGGTTCCAGGAAAACATCTACTTCTGCTTTATTGAGTATGCCAAAGCCTTTGACTGTGTGGATCACAATAAACTGTGGGAAATTCTTCAAGAGATGGGAATACCAGACCACCTGACCTGCCTCTTGAGAAACCTGTATGAAGGTCAGGAAGCAACAGTTAGATCTGGACATGGACCAACAGACTGGTTCCAAATAGGAAAAGGAGTACATCAAGGCTATATACTGTCAGCCTTGTTTAACCTGCTTATTTAACTTATATGCAGAGTACATCATGGGAAACACTGGGCTGGATGAAGCACAAGTTGGAATCAAGACTGCTGGGAGAAATATCAATAACCTCAGATATGCAGATGACACTACCCTTATGGCAGAAAGTGAAGAACAACTGAAGAGCCTCTTGATGAAAGTGAAAGAGGAGAGTGAAAAAGTTGGCTTAAAGCTCAACATTCAGAAAACTAAGATCATGGTATCCGGTCCCATCACTTCATATCAAATAGGTGGAGAAACAGTGCAAACAGTGGCAAACTTTATTTTTTGGGGCTCTAAAATCACTGCAGATGGTGACTGCAGCCGTGAAATTAAAAGACGCTTACTCCTTGGAAGGAAGGTTATGAACAATCTAGACAGCATATAAAAAGCAGACATTACTTTGCCAACAAAAGTCTGTCTAGTTAAGGCTATGGTTTTTCCAGTAGTCATGTGTGGATGAGAGAGTTGGAACATAAAGAAAGCTGAGTGCTGAAGAATTGATGCTTTTGAACTGTGGTGTTGAAGACTCTTGAGAGTCCCTTGGACTGCAAGGAGATCCAGCCAGTCCATCCTAAAGGAAATCAGCCCTGAATATTCATTGGAAGGACTGATGTTGAAGCTGAAACTCCAATACTTTGGCCACCTGATGGCAAAGAGCTGACTCATTTGAAAAGACCCTGATACTGGTAAAGATTGAAGGCGAGAGAAGGGGACAACAGAGGATGAGATGGTTGGATTGCATCACCGACTCAATGGACATAAGTTTTAGTAAACTCTGGGAGTTGGTGATGGACAGGGAGGCCTGGTGTGCTGCAGTCCATGGGGTCTCAAAGAGTTGGACATGACTAAATGACTGAACTGTACTGATAGGTAGTGGAGTAATCATATAAAAATCAAATGACACGAAATGGAATCTTATCACTTTGATAGTCTCTATTTGGCAGCAATCCTTAGTCATCTGCCGGTATTCATATTGTTTAGGCCTTCAAACTACATATTCAGTCACAGACATTTTCATTACAATGGATCAAATTCACATTTTCTTTTTGCTCTTAAATTTCTTCGGAAATGAAGATAGTATAAATATTGTTATCTCCATTTTCTGAAGTCAACTATTTGTTTGTTTTAAGGAACAAATGTTATGAACTGATGAAATAAGTAGTTTAATCTGCCACTGTTTCTATTGCTTTAATCTGTGACAAATTTTTTTTACCTCTCATTTAAGAACCATTTGATAGACACTCTTTGGGCTTTCACTTTTATTAGGGAAATAATTTAGAATCAGTCTGGATGAGAACAATCTCCAGATTTTATGACAGTGATGTCCCTTACTATTGGATACAGCTATATTTTTTGCACTGGCATTAGGAGATAAAGTAATATGCTTTACAAGTTAAAGAATTAATGCTGTATTAAGTAAGAAAAGTCTAATACAAAAACAACTGTGGAACTAACAATACTTTATTCACCTGTCACTGTTCCTGTAAGTTAGACAAGAAATTTTCCATTGACATTTCTACAACTTCCTCTGTGCATTATTTTTGAGAACAAATTTAATTGCATAATAGAAGTAGAATAGGTTTTAAATATACCTATGACTGAAATAATACTAAAGTCAACTGATTAAAATACATCATCCTGACTGTTCAGATTTACAAAAGAAGTATTGGAAATGGATCATTAAATAGAGGATATTATTTCATTGATTTCTTCAAACTTTTCTTCCTGATTCAGCTACTAAGTGTATGGAACTGCCTTTGAAGGATCCCATTTTCATGGAAATTTTGACTTCCTACCAGCCATGTACTCTTGCTTTGGCAATTAATTCTCATTTAGCAAGGAAGTCTTTATATATTTTCAGCCTTTTCTCTCTCACATAAATAATTACCAATTATAGGGAGATTTGAATCTAACTGGATATATTCATTCTTACTCCTCTAGTATAGCAAAAGGCATGGCTGCATAGACTCACTAGAACAGGTAACATGATAATTAATGACCTTTTTTTAAAAGGGTACATTCAGTTCATCTGAATAATAGTTCTGATCCTGGTAGCCTGAAAGAAGTGCAGTTTAAAATTCTCAAGGCTAAATTTGAACCCTTAGTTTATAATTCTTATAATCATTCTTTGGATTATTTGACATATTTTAATTTGTAGAACTTTAAACAGTGCATTTTTATCCTATTCTAGAACAATAATATATTTATTCCATAAAGATCATGCTGAGGCTAGTCTAATAGAGACAGAAGCATACATTTGTTAGGGAGGGGAAATTAGTGGATATTTCTTAACAAATAGTCACTAAATATAAGCCTCAAGAATTTCAACGAGCTCTCAATAGGTGTTTGATGTATGCTCAGTCACTCAGGCATGTCCAACTCTCTGCAACCCCATGGACTATGGCCCACCAGGCTCCTTGCTCCATGGTATTTTCCTGGCAAGAATACTGGAGTGGGTTGTCATTTTTCTCCTCCAGGGGATCATTCCGACCCAGGGATCAAATCTGCCTTTTCTACATTTCCACTGAGCCGTCTGGTGTTTGATGGATGCCTAAAAATTTCATCAATAGTTGATCCTTAACCACAAAAGTCTCATAAGATATAATTTTTACCTACTTACTTCTATTTTTGCTGCCGCTGCTGCTGCTGCGTCGCCTCAGTCATGTCTGACTCTGTGTGACCCCATAGATGTCAGCCCACTAGGCTCCTCTGTCCCTGGGATTCTCCAGGCAAGAACACTGGAGTGGGTTGCCATTTCCTTCTCCAATGCATGCAAGTGAAAAGTGAAAGTGAAGTCGCTCACTTGTGCCTGACTCTTAGCGACCCCATAGACTGCAGCCTACTAGGCTCCTCTGTCCATGGGATTTTCCAGGCGAGAATACTGGAGTGGGGTGCCATTGCCTTCTCCAACTTCTGTTCTTAACCCTTCCTAATCTGTGATAATTATGACAGCCCTTCAGGCAACTGATGTGTTTGGAACTGTTGCTTAAAACACCTTTTTTAACTGACGTGTGAAATTAAGACGTGAATACATACTATTCACACAGATATTCAGTTCTAGATTATTTCTGAAAACCCAAACTCCAAGAAAAGTAGAGTTGTGTCACCATAGATCTAGAGAGCCATATTCAAAGTTCTGTTAGGAATAGAGGTTCTTTTTCATTCGGACACATTTGGTATTTTCCCATGGTTCCACTTTCCTTTTTAAACTTAGCTCCTGCGAAAAAGTGGCTTTTGGTCAAGAGAAAAATTCTGAATATATCTGTGTATGAAATGTTACTCTGGGGACAACAGATAGGTCTAAATTTTTTTTATTTGGTTTTAATAATTAAAGAAATCTGTAATTGTATGACTTCATCATCAATCTACCCTTTCACTGACTCTCTTCTCATTTTGGTGGCAGAGCTTACTGACAGCAAAAGTATTCAACTGCTATTTTTTCTAGAAGTCCAGAAACCTCAGTAGAAGTGACACCAACATGAGTAGGAGTGACGAGAAGAGGATGGTTGAAGGAAGCAAGGAGAACCTTAACCTACCAACTGACTCCAAAAGATCTCCTTTCCGACTTTATACAAATGTTTGGGGCTGAAAATGACTCTATAAAATAATTCCAATCTGTTGTTGAGTTTCTGTGATGACTGAGTCTACCAGAAGAAAAATGTACTCCAACCAGTGCAAAATTTGCTATCAGAGGAGAAAAATGAGGCTTGGGAAAGAATCAGAAAAGAGGAAGCCAGAATTGTGCTTGGCATTACTCACAATAATAGAGAATATTGTTTTCATTTGCTTATGAACTGATGAAGCCAAGACATTACTCCTGGGTATTCTTCACAGTTAATAATGTGTATTGCTTTAGGAGGGAAACAATACAAATCCTCAGGCAAAACTTACACTACTTGACATATTTCTTTCTGTACAAAAGGAGAGTTTAGCTATAGCATTGAAATTCACTAAAGTTTCAGAATTTTTTAAATTTCAATTTTACTTTAAACTAGAACAGATATTCTTGACTCTTATGTTTGTGATGGAAATAGGAAGCATTTCTATTTCCCTGTCTCCTATCTCTCATATGTAAGGTTTACTCAGTTGATTTTCCTATCTGCTTCATCCACATCTGTCTTGCTCTCTTATAGCCTCAAAATTTATTCTACTTACTGCCATCCCTATGTTTTCCAATATTTAAATCTTCATTTCTCTTTCTTATCTACTCCAGACTTTATTTCTATTTAAGTGAGCTACATCCACCCTCCACCCCTACCCCACTTCCTGTCCCCTGCCTTTGATATAAAGGATTCCAACAGCAGCACTGCCCACTCTCAGTTAAACTGCAAAAGCCAAGAACTGTAGTTGCATTTATTTCAGTTCTATATTTATATAGACTACTGATAGCAATATTTGCTTTTAAAGGCAAAAGTTTTGGAGAAAATTACTTTTCAATGACTACAACTTTAAAGATTAAGATTTTTTATGTGTGTGTGTATGTATGTGTGTGTTTCACTCAGTCATGTCCAACTGTTTGCAACCCCATGGATGATAGACTACCAGGCTCCTCTGTCCATGGAATTTTCCAGGCAAGGATACCAGCGGGTTGCCATTTCTTTCTTCAGGGTATCTTCCCAACCCAGGGATTGAACCCAGGTCTCCTGCATTATAGGAGACAGATGCTTTACCATCTGATCTACTAGGGAAGCCCCAAGATTTTTTATAGCACAGCAATAAAATGATTTTATTTAAATCACTAAATGTATGAGTGAAGTTGATTTTTTTTAAACAACTACTTCTCATTTAAAAAATGACATAAATCTATTCTTACCCTGTGAAAAATTCTACAACAGACAGATTTTCATTACCAAGTGAAAAATTAATCCCAGTGGTAATTTGATTCAGTTGCTTTAAACACAGACAATGGTGTGGCTGCATGGTATTCAATAGCAAAACAATTTAAGATTTTCAAAATATATTTTAGACATTTTCTAAATAAGTATATAAAGAAACATACATTATACTAAGTAAAATGCATTATACTAAGAAATATGCAAATGGCACGATTATAATAAGGAGTGAATATTAATAAATTAAATAAATTTTAATATTAATACATTATACGATCTGAAAAGCAAAAATTCTGATTTGGGGGTCTGTGAAAGAAAAGATTAAAAGAACACAAAAATAACCAAACCTCACATAAGTGAAAGTGAAAGTGGCTCAGTCGTGTCCGACTCTTTGCGACTCCACGGACTATACAGTCCATGGAATTCTCCAGGCCAGAATACTGGAGTGGATAGCCTTTCCCTTTTCCAGGGTATCTTCCCAACCCAGGGGTTGAACTCAGGTCTCACACTGCAGGCTGATTCTTTACCAGCTGAGCCACAAGGGAAACCTAAACCCCACATAATTTCTTTCAAATTTCTTTTAGTTTCTTCTAACGAGTTTCTGGGCATGCCTCAGAGATGATGAACAACTGGAAATCTTGAAGCTCTGAATGGTTGAGCAGGCATTGTAGATGTGGAAAAACCATGGGCAAGCTCAACAGAACTCATCTGTGAGCCAAGACTTAATTAGCTGCATTTTTATACCTTTTTCTTCAATTATGTTCATCCTGATGTTGACCTTGAAACCCACCTTTATTACTCTAACTGCCAAGTCATTATGCACTTAGAACAAAAGACACTTGAAAGAGGGCAGAGTCACTAATGTTGCAAGAGATTTGAATGTCTAGTCTTTACACATTAAAAACTTTCAGATTTAATATCACTGAAATTTTAAAGTTTCTTGGTTTTCTTTTACAAGAAGGGAAAGAATTTAAGTTTCATTTGTTTTAAAGAATGCTTCTGCAATGCAGGAGACCTGAGTTTAATCCCTGGGTCAGGAAGATCCGCTAGAGTAGGAAATGGCAACCCACTCCAGTGTTCTTGCTGGGGAAATCTCATGGACAGAGGAACCTGTTGAGCTATAATCCATCGGGTCACAAAGAGTCGGACAGGGCTGAGCATGCATGTGTGTGATCTTGGCAAGTAACTTAACCTAAACTCCAAGTCTCTAACTGAGAAAGCCTAAACTCAGTTTCTTCTTTCATTAAAGTGGACAAAAATAATAGTGCTTACCTCATATGATTGCTGTGAGGATAAGATGAACAAATACATTCAAGTATTTAGCACAATGCCTGATATGGTACCTCATAGTTCTTCCCAAGGTGACTGCAATATAATTCGATAGACTGAAGCAGTAAAAACAATGACGTGATACGACGACTAAAATACAAACCCTCCTTCTGAGAGCACTGTTGTTTTCAGTCACCACAAAAGTTTCAACTAATCCTCCAAGTGCTCAAAGTAGTACTGCCCGGAGTTCGAGGAGTGGGGCAGATTTACCTCACTGTGACATCCTCTAGCAGTGATTCACAGACTTGAAATAATGGATATTAGAATTTGGGATTTTGGAGACTGACATAGCAAGAGAGAATTTAAACTACCTCCTATGATTATATCACTAAAAAGCAGGCTAAGATTTAACACCCTCAACACTTTGCTATATATTATCCACTCTCAGATATATAGAACAAGACAGTGGATGCAGGAGCAAAATTCTTTTATATTTTGTTTATTTTATATATCTAAATCTCTGGATCCACAACTTGGTGGGTACCCACAATTTGTTCTCCTATAATGCTTGGAGTACTGCTAGGCATAGCCATGCTTACGTGATAAGTTGCTTCAGTAATGTCCAGCTCTTTGTAACCTTATGGACTGTAGCACTCCAGGCTCCTCTGTCCATGGGATTCTCCAGGCAGGAATACTGGAGTGGGTTGTCATGCCCTCCTCCATGGGATCTTTCTGACCCAGGGATCAAACCCGTGTCTCCTGCAGCTCCTGCACTGCAGGTGGATTCTTCACCATTAGCCACTAGGGAAGCTCTGCATAGCCATGCTGCTAAGTCGCTTCAGTCGCGTCCGACTCTGTGTGACCCCAAAGACAGCAGCCCACCAGGATCCCCCGTCCCTGGGATTCTCCAGGCAAGAACACTGGAGTGGGTTGCCATTTCTTTCTCCAATGCATGAAAGTGAAAAGTGAAAGTGAAGTCACCCTGTCGTGCCCGACTCTTAGCAACCCCATGAACTGCAGCCTACCAGGCTCCTCCATCCGTGGGATTTTCCAGGCAAGAGTACTGGAGTGGGGTGCCATTGCCTTCTCCATAGATGTCACCAAAATTAGTTTAAAAGCTACAGTAGCTACAACTGAGAGTCAAAGGTTCAATCAAAGCCTTTCTAAAATGGATTCCCCACTGAATCTCTGCAGTATCACAGTAGTTTCTGATCACAGTAGTATCAAAGTATTAATGCTACATAGTAGGGTTATCACAGTAGAAGCATCACAGGAATATCTCTTGACATAGAGATAAGATTGAAAAAAATCTTCTACAGAGACTTGGTGAAAGACTCAAATGGGGTACTGGCTAAGACTTCACCAATTAATATCCTTTGATTCCCATTCTATTTGTAGTTTAATTTCTGATTCTTAATTCTCATCCTATTCAGGCTTCCCTGGTGGCTCAGACAGTAAAGAATCTAATGGCAATGCAGGAGACCTGGGTTCAATTCCCCGGGTTGGAAAGATTCCCTAGAGAAGAGAATGGCTACTCACTCCAAAATTCTTGCCTGGAGAATTCCCTGGACGGAGGAGTCTGGCGGGCCATAGTCTATGGGATCGCAAAGAGTTGGACACGACTGAGCTACTAACACTTTCACACTTTCATCCTATCCAGCCTAATGGCTACTCGTTTCAGGACAACTGTAAAACTAACACTGACTTTAAAAAACATTAATTGCAGAATAAAATATAACCTCAAATAATAATAGTATCCTTTTCACACCTATTTCAGTCAATCTGGAAGCCCAGGCTAATAATCATTGTCATTTCTTTTCTTTAGGTTGATTCTCACTAGAATCTTAACTTGATATCCTCAATTAATATATAATAAAAAACTAAAATCGAACATTTAAAAGAATCATCATTCTTTTTACTCTGTGAGGTAATAGCAAACATACCCATTTTAGGTTCTGAAATTTCAGATTTTAGGCAAAAGTGCTATACAATATAGGGTGGCCAGAAAATGCTTATGATAGTAGGAAGAAGATATAAATGAGTTTACACACGAAACATACAGAAAGTTTAAAGACATATTACATTATTTTACAAAATGATTAATAAAGTTTTCAGATAGATTAAACAATTATTTAGCTATTAATAAGAGGCACTAGCTCACAAATGTTTAATCAATAGATAATTGCATGGGATTCTCAAAGCAAGGAGAGAAACAAGCAAATGATCATCATGAGTTGTACTGCTGATATGATTAAACATAATAACATGGACTTTGAAAATAGATTTTGTGTAAAATGGATGTATGTATGGATAATGTGAACACCTATTCATTCCATTTAGAGTAATAAATGAATAAAACTTTTCCTTTTATGGGGAAATTATTGAAGCCCTTTGCAACCAAGTAAGTGATATGGTTCTTTTCTTTGGTCAGGTTATTTAAGGATCCCTTGGCTCTGATAGGTATTTCTTCAATTTCTCCTCTTTCTTCATAAAGAAGTAAATTTTCCTACTTTTCTGAGATCTTTCAACTTTCTCTTCACCAATCATTACTCAACAGCCTTTAAATATAATCAGGTGTTTGCCATCTTAAGTATCACGTCTATCTTCCTCATACCCTCTTCCAGAGTCTACCATAATTCTCTCTTTTTAAAAGGAAACTACTTTTTGAGTTTTCTAAGTTTCTGTCTCTATTTCTTAATGTTGGTTAGTATGGATTCAGCTCCATTGATTAAATAAATTACTCTTGCCAAGACAACCAATAACCTTTTGGTTGCTAAAGTCAAAGTCTTTAGTAATACCTTGCTTGATTTTTTTGGCACCATGTGATACTGTTGACCCTTCCTTCTTTTAACATTTTTTTTTTTTTTTTTTAGTTCCAAGATGCTGTCACTTTTCTTTGTTTTTTCCTTCTACAGCTTTTTACTTGTCATTGGAGTGTAAAGCCCCATCTATTCTACTCCAAATGACCAGTCAAAGCCAATCATATAGTTTTATTCATCTTGCTATGGGTGAGAAATCCTTACCTATTTTGGATCAGTGAGATGTAAAAAGAGGCTTGTTGGGAGATTTAGGGAAGAAAGGCTTTGCTTGTAAGAGACAGCTACTGAAAACTTGGTTCTCTCTCCTTATAAACTTGAAAGAGGAAGCTTGTTATCTTCAACTGTCATAGGTAGCCATCTGATAATTATGAGAGGAACCAATTTTAGGATAGAGCCAACAATATGAATGGAAGAGTGGAGAGGGGAAAAACCCCAAGTATTTAAAATTATCTTTGTTGTTCAGTTGTCAAGTGCAACTGTTAGCGACCCCATGGACTGCAGCATGCCAGGCTCCTCTGTCCTCTACTGTTTTGCTCAAGTTCATGTCCGTTGAATTGGTGATGCTATCTAATGATCTCATCCTCTGCTGCCCTCTTTTTATTTTGCCTTTAGTCTTTCCCAGCATCAGGCTCTTTTCCAGTTATCTAACTGAAGGTTAATCTGAGGCTAGCCTAGATTTGTCTACTTACGTTAGTGAAATATTTCTTTAATGTTCAAGACTAAAATTTTCTATAGCTTGTGGTAGAAAAAACCTTACTGATAAAATCTTTAGCCATTTCTTCTCTGTAATTCTAAGAATATGTCATATGTTGGTGTTCCGTGGAGCTCTGTGTCTTCTGTCTTATTCATAACTCAGTTATGACTTATGTTTTAATGATTGCTAAATTTGTATCATCAACTAAGACTTCTCTCCTGAACTCCTGAAAAATATATCTAAATATCCACTGAAAATTTCCACTCAGATTTTCTAGAAGATATCTCAAATCAACATTTTAACTTTTTTTTGTTGTTGCACAGCATAGTATGTAGACTCTTAATTCCCTGAGCAGGGATTGAACTCCTGCCTCCTGCTTTGGAAGCATGGTGTCTTAAGCACTGACCTTCCAGGGAGGTCTTAAATCAACATATTAAAACTTAAACTCCCTTCCTCTCTTCCACTTCCACTTGTTACTCGTTTTGCCACCCCACCTCAGTGAATGGCACATCATGACTCATACAAATTAGAAACCTGGTTATCAATCTTAGAACTATTATCTGTCTTTTATGCCCTATGTACAGTCAATCACAAGATCATGTTGGCTCTATCTTTTAAGAATATACCAAGTCTTTGCATTTCCTCTCTACCACTCATTGCTTCCATCCACTCTCCCTTGGATTACAAGAGAAGCTTTGTAAATTGTTCCATGGCCTCAAATCTTTCTCCTTTCCAATTCTTTCTCAGAAAACCTGTCAAAGTGCTCTTCAGGTAAAAATTTAATGATGCTTTCCCCTGTTTAAAACACTTCTTCCCATTTCTTTCAGGATAAAGCTCAGCATAGTCTGGTTTATGCTTATACTTCTGGCCTTATTTTCACACCATCCTTCTCTCTTGCTGCTGCTGCTAAGTCGCTTCAGTCGTGTCCGACTCTGTGCAACCCCATAGACAGCAGCCCACCAGGCTCCCCCGTCCCTGGGATTCTCCAGGCAAGAACACTGGAGTGGGTTGCCATTTCCTTCTCCAATGCAGGAAAGTGAAGAGTGAAAGTGAAGTCGCTCAGTCCTTCTGACTCTTAGCGACCCCATGGACACAGCCTACCAGGCTCCTCTGTCCATGGATTTTCCAGGCAAGAGTACTGGAGTGGGGTGCCACTGCCTACTCCATTCCTTCTCTCTTAACTTTCTTCAATTTCTTTACTAAATAGGTGTCCTTTCCAGGTGCTCTCCCAGCCCTGTATTCCATCCTCACAGGACTGTATTTATCTGCAGTGCTGGATATTGCTCAATAGGCAGATTAATAACATGTGTAACACCTGCAAACCAGGATATTAACAATTATTTTGGGTAAAATAATTTGACATTTAATTTATATTTTTAAAAAAGCACTGAAGCATTCATCAATGGAAAAAATCACTTAAGTTACAAAGAAAGTATGTGATTGTGTAGAGTATATGTTATGAAGCACAATTACAAAATGAACATTCATGAGCTTAAGAACTAGAGTTAAGAACCACAATTCAGCTGAAGAAACAGAATACTACTACTACTACTATCAGCTTTCTCCTTGATCATCCTATCCCTAGATCCTATCTCTTTAGAGACAACCATAATCCTAAATTTTATGCTAACCATTCCCTTATAAAAAGTTTTCTCACTCATATACTTATGTCTAAATAATATATTTTAGTTTTACTTGTTTTTGAGACATAAATATGGAACTCTTTTTAACTGATTCAGTTACATTTGCTTTATTTTTTGCTCTTGATGTATGCCATCACCCGAAACTTGTTCCTCACTCAAACTATGCTTCTAAAGTTTATACATGTTATCCTAATTATAGCTAACAAGTGTTCATTGCTGCAAAATATTCCTTTGTGTAAATAACAGAATTTACTTTCTCACATTCTTTGTAATAGACAGATTTATCCAGTTTTCTACCATTGTAAGCTTTACAAGTATCTTCAATGACATACACAAGAATTTTGCTAGGATATCTTAGGAGGGCAATTGTTGGAATGTTGGATATATTCATATTCAGCTTTTATAAGAAAATTTATTGTCAATGTGATTGTGTTTTATACTCTTTCAAGAGGTATAAAGGAGTGCCCACTACTCTTATACTTGGAAACAGCTTACAGTTTAATACTTCTTAATTTTTGATAGTCTAGTAGGTTTAAAATAACATCTTTTTGCTTTTTTCCTGATTGATAAAAAGTTCAGTTTTAATATTAATTTACTCTCCCAATTGCTTTTATTTTTACCATACTTTTGGTATTGTGTTATCCATCTTTTCATATTTTTGGTAGGAGTTTTAAAAAATATATTCTGGAATATTAGTCTCTTGTCCTTCATATATGTTGCAGTTATCTTCTCAGTTAGCACTTTCTTTTTACTCCTTTAATGGTGATTTAACATGAAGTATTATAATCACCTACTTATCACTCAGCCTATCTCACCAGACTAACAGGTTCTAGAGGTAAGACACCACACTATATCTTATTCATTTTTGCACCCTAACATCTAGCAAGACCTCAACACACAGTAGGGCTGCTTCATACATACAGTTGCTCATTAAGTGTTTAATGAATGAATGACAGAATGAATGAGTTGCTATGATTTTACAGGTGATGAATCAATCTTTTAGTGGTCAAATTTCATTGTTTACAAATTGGTTACACTATGATGCTGAATCAGAGCTCAGAAAGTATACACTATACAATTTCCTGCACTTGTACTTCAAAGGTGGGTGTCAGGCATTAATAAGAGGTGATAAATTTTCAGAGAGGTGGCAGGATGTTGTTTATAAAAATTCATTACCAGCTCTGAACATTTGGCAATATTCACTTTTCATTTTTTTCAACACACTTACAGTTAGCCAAACTCCCTATTGTAGGATAGTGTTTAGCCTAAATTTATCACAAAGTTAGAAATGATGTTAAGACACAAGATATGGATTACATATTACAATGGATATGCAAGGTTCATGGTTTGTGTCATTAATTTGAAATTGGTTACCTTTTTAGTAATGGTGTCCGGAGGTACATCCCGCCTCCCAAGAGGATAAGGATTCCATTGGCCACTAGGAGAAACATCTTCTTGTCCATTGTCTAAAATGTTGCTTTGCTGGGACGGGGTCTATTGCAAAAATGGTATGGCATTCTTTAGTGATGTAATAGAAGTTTATCATAGTTTTCTGAAAAGAGTCCCTAATGATTATGGTAAAATTACTTTTTTTAAATTGCAGAAAAACATATATCCTAAACTGGAGGTACTTTTATCCACTATTTACTTGATAAGAATTGTAAATTAATAGCTTTTTGGAAGCAATGAGGAATTCAATTAAAATAACCATCTTAGAGTTATTTACTGAATTTTAAAGAGAAGTTTAAATTTGCAGTACTGGAATAAAAATAATCAGAATAAAATTAACCAATTGTTAAAACCACATTTAAAAGTTGCTTAAGTTACTTCTTTAGTATGATCTTAGCATTTAGAATATAAACTGAAACCATACAGTACACAGTATGTAATTTCTAATATTCCAAACCATAATCTAAAACAAATTTTATAAAGCTGTACTGATTCTGGGAGAATGTGTCTTGCACTAATCTACAATGATGTTAACACTAGCATAGTGTGAGATTCATGGTACTATGACATTATCTATAGATCACTTAGAGGAAAAACTAACATATCAAAAAGTATTGGGCTGTTAGAATTTTGGTTTAAATAAATCATAATTGTTTTGACTCCAAATTTATTTATGTAGATCATTTATATATTAAAGATTAAACTCTTCATATATATTTTATTTTTGGCTGGTTAACTGCTTATTATTTTTTAACAAATAACAATTCTCCTGTCTCTGTTATTATTACTAGTATATATTTTGGGAGGCATTTGTAATCTGATCTAAGTAACAGAAGGTAATCATACACCAAGAGAAAGCCTCCTATGGAGGGCTACAGTAGTGGGATATTTTTCCTGTCGAAGCAGATTAACTTTTTGTATAGACTTTTTTCTCCTTTAGCCTATAGGATATACAAGCACTGCCTGATTTCCTGGGGAATTCTTATATGGTGAGATATTATAGTCAGTGTTTCTTATGCCATTTACCCCACATATTTTGGAGGATCCCTATGGATAGAGAAAGTCTGGTTAGAGAGTGTATGTGCAGTTCTTTGTGTGAAGAATTGTCCTCCAACCCTGGAATGAGAGAACTGGGCCATTCTCTTCATAATATGGTGCAGATGCATGGCTTGCCAGGCTTCATTCAGTTATACTGAGTGGTCCTAACTGTTCTCCTTTATAAAACAATTATATAATGATCCTATCTGCATTTTGATTACATGCATTTTAAAAAAGCATTGCTTGGAACTGTTAAAAATAATATTTACTATGACAAAATTTATTAAAATTTAGGTGAAATTTTTCTGGGGTCTAGTGGATATAGTGAAAGTAAGGAAATAATTCAGTTTTCTTCTTGTATTTTTGACTGTGTGAATTCCTTTTTTAAGAGTATTAGAAAGTATGAAAAAAGAGAAAAAGGTAGTGAATTGAGGCTCCTGGGTTAGTTAGGAATGAATTTACCTGTGTTTGCTTGAAAATCAGATACAGGTTAACATATTTAAGACGACTTCCCTGGTGGCTCAGATGTTAAAGCATCTCCCTACAATGTGGGAGATCCAGGTTTGATCCCTGGGTTGGGAAGATCCCCTGGAGAAGGAAATGTCTACCCATTCCAGTATTCTTGCCTGGAAAACCCCATGGATGGAGGAGCCTGGTAGGTTACAGTCCATGGGGTCACAAAGAGTGGGACACGACTGAGTGACTTCACTTTAACATATGTGACATATATATTACTTGAAAATAACCAGACAGCTCTTCAATGACCATCTGCCTGATTTCAAGCATTAATTTTCTAATCTTTATCTTTTAGAGATTAGTGTTTATATATGCCCATGCATAATTTTTCTAGCTAATATTATGAAAAATAAAATTTTTTAAATTAAGCAGTTAAAATACAGTTATGCAGAGTGGGCACTACTGGACAGTTTTCTTTTTGAATTTTTAGTATGCATGTCATTGCTGGTTTGATTTCTTTGCCAGTAAAGCGGGATTATAAATATATTCAACTAGCTCGGTCTGTGGAACACAGTTTTGCAAAGTGGCCAGAATTAAGCACAAATAATCCTTTTTTTCTCCATTTCATTCCCATCTTTATCACTATTTCCTCTACTAAACTTCCGTCAGCTGCCCCGACATGACTCTTAGTCACAGAGAACAACTGAACTTGCAAGATTCTTTTTAATGTTAAAAAGGCTAAAACCCTTAGTCAAAATCCTAAGATCATGATGATATAGATTCTTCATTCATTTACCGATTAATCTTTCTCTTTTTAAAATTAGAACAACTCCATCAATTTCTGTATGTTACAGGAGCCAAAGAGAACATAAATACACAGACACATGAAAAAAAAAATACTTTGACTAGACAACAAGAGTAAGGAATTTCCTGAAAGCAATTTCCTTTATTCATTTCCAGAATGCTCTGGCTTCTTTGTTTCTCTTAAGTAAGACACTTGAGGAGTGACTTTGGTTTTCAAACGTGGAAATACTGTGAAAACATTTATTTATGTTTGGGAGGGAGGAATCCAAAAGAGAATTATGTAGTGGGTTCACATTTTTTATCAAAAGGAATAAGTATAGCTATTTACCAAAAAAAATACTTTCAATAAAGTGCTCCTGAACTGTCCAAAAATGCAGTTGTTTAGTGGTTAAAATTTTATGAAATGTTAAAAGGAGCAACCAAAAAGTGTAAAAAGAATAATGAAGCTATCATTTATTATTTCAAAGAACATAACCAATTGAGTTCAGTTTTCATTCAATTATCTTTAGTATCACATTCGAGTTATTTTCTTTAGATACTTTAAAAGATTAAGAATTAGTCTTTTCCTCACCACATATATATATAACCAATTAAACATAAAATATGTGGAAAAGCATCACAATATAGGATTTCTTCAAGCTTCTAAATTCTGCAGATCCTTAATATTTCAAAATAAAAGAGAAAATGGTCAGTGTGATTTACTTAAAAGTCAGAAATTACACTTAAGAAATTCAGTAACGTTAGAAGAAGTTTTGCTGAACAGACACTAGTCCAAAAAACAACTGCAAACATTTGCAGATTTAACATTTGTGATTTTGACTACTGCGAATGATCACAAGCCTCCATTGGAAGAAGTAATTTCTGATTTTGCTGAGACATAATGTGTATGAATATATGTGTCTTTGTGTGTCTATATATCTGTGTATGTACAAGCATGTATATGAGTTGTATGCATGCATGTGTGCATATGCGTGCCTCTTTGTGAGTATATGTGTATGTACAGGATTCACATATATGAGTAAATGGGCTTAGCTGCTCCTGAAGGTTTGCTCTTGACTGTTAATTGGTGGGGGCATTGCAAGCTTGGGAAATTAACTTATGGCAATTAGCTGGAAGAATTATATCAGAATAGTATTATAATTTGGCACTTTGCAAAGGTCTTGGGATATATTACTTAAGAACTCAAGGATTATTTTGCTTAGTAATTGGCACATAGTTCACAAAGGCACATAGTTAACAAATGTGTTGAAAACAACTTTCCCCAAAGTATTTTCAGTGAAATTATTGTTATATTATTCTTTTTCTGAAAAAAAGTAGGTCATAAAGACAAATATATATCAAGCTTGAATCTACATCATTATGATTTCACAGATATCAATCTGAAGATGGTAATGTAATATCCAGATGATCTTTAAGCTATTGTTTCATTATAACGGTGAGGAAGCATCTGTATGAGTACAAGATTATTTTGGTAGTTTTAGTCATTGTCTATGAGGAATTATGTGGATTTACAGACTGAAGGATTTTTTCATAATTAGAAAGATAAGTGAATCCTTCCTGAGTGATAGGTAGCCAATAATAGATGCAGCAAAATCAAGAGAAACTATAGGCATACATTAACTCAAGGTTCTACATAAATCTTGCTTTGCTTTCAGCAAACAAAACAGAACTGGAATTAAATAAATAACCCTTGGAACTTGGGTGAATGAATACATGTTGGATACTGGAACTATCTGATCCTGAGTAATGTGCATATATCTATAAGAAAGGACATTAGAAATTTAAAGAGTTTATGTGCAAACATTCTCTAATTCAATGATAGTAGAATGAGTATCAACTAATAAAACAGTGAGGTCATCTTCTTCCAGGCAAAATTATATTAAAATATTATTTAATACATGTTCCCATAATTTCAACTTCTCTTCCCCTGAAATTATAATTTATATTAGTGTCTGCTTCAATAGCCAATAAGTAGTAGGAGCTATGGAATAATATTATGGTGGTAGAAGTTAAAAAAAAGAACAAGAAAAAAAATTATCTATTTCTCCAGTGCAGAAGAGACCACACTATTTATATTGGCAGCTGGACACCTGCAGATAGGGTGTTGGAAAAGGCCAGTGATTTCTTTCCTAGTCTTGCATATCTCTGGAAAAGCAGTAGCATGGATGAGTAACTTGCAATTTTCTTAGGTTCACAACCTTTGGTCTTTTATTGCTACCAAACATATTTCTTGGTGATACTGAGTGCTCAAGAAATGCAAGCATATGTTGAAGAGTGGAAGGTAACTACTAGCATTTATTAAACTCAGCTAAATAAGAAAGTACTGTTTCTATAGCCCATAGGGGATGATTTGGGCTGTGATATATTTTGGATTAGTCAATGCATTCTATTTGTGTATTCTTTTGTGTTTCCTATTCTATACAATGGAGATAATACTTCCATTTATGGTTTTTGGTGAGGGTTGTGTGAAAAAATACATTTAAAGTATCTCATGGTACTAGGTACATAGTCGATTTTCAATAAATCTTAGTCTTTATTCTTCTCCTATCAAGATATCTATTTTTCCCACCATTAATGTGGATAATAAAAATGACAGTTTGAACTGACATTTTGCAATATTATATTTCTTTTGATAACATAAAATTTCAAGACATTAGCTAAGCTCATTTACAACAGAGCACATCCGAAGAAGCACACTGAACCATTAATAAAGTCACAGAAAGTGACCTTAAATGCTTTTTGGAGAGGCAGTTATAAATAAGAAATGAACAAATGAATGAATAAATGAATAAATAAATAAAGACAGAATACTAATAATTTATAATTCAATAGCACATGTGTATGTCTTACATGTTCTGGTAATAAGTACTATGAAATCTTTCAGGAAATTAGAATAAGCATCAAAAAAATGAAAATGTTAAAAAAGAAATTAATTTATCAAACTAATTTTTATGGTTTTTATTTGCATTCTGTTAATATCAAGAGATTCTATAAAGTTACCATAGAAACTGTAATTTACTATTTACAGTACAGAAAGCCTATATTTAGTTTGTAATCCATAAAAAATGTATAATACTAGACTTGGAATATAAGAAATATAAAAAAATAGAAATATTCAAAACATGTATCAAAATCTGAGGGAGCCTTTTCTTTTTATCCACTTAAATATTCATTGTTTAAATGCTTTATCAAGTGCAGAGTTCTTTAATCTTCATCAAAAAACAGTTATATCCTCTAACTAGTTTATTACAAGTTAGCCTAAAAGAAAATTTGGAAAAAAAAGAATTAGACACATTTTGGTAGCCTTAAAAAAAAAAAATCAGCAAACTGAAAAAAACAAATAAATTGCTGAATCAGGACTTCAGGTAGTATTAATACAAATAGCATCTTTTTGTCAATTACCATGAGGGAGTAGAGAGGTAGCAATCACACAAAGGTGCTCTCTCTGGGTACATAACTTGCAAAAAGACAATTTCAGTGTAACAGAAAAAATACAAAAGGATTCTCCTTTCTCCTAATTACAAGAAGTTAAGTCTTGCCAGCAGAGAGTGTGGGGAAAAGGCCTGGATTTCAGCTTCTGAATATTCCCTGGAAAAGGCACCATCTATAAAAAATGGATGCTGCAATTCCCTATCCAGTGCTTAATTGGCAATACATGAAAGCATTTACTTCAGTTCCTTAGGACACTTCATTCATTCTTTCTAGAACAACTCAGCATCATTTACCATAGCACATAAATAGAGAGGCAGTGTTATCATTCAGCAATTTTATGAATAAAAAGACAGCTCCAGTATTTTCAAGGGAGAATGAACAGTTTTGTTAATTTTATCTACTGAAAATGTTTATATTTTGATCTTACTCTATATTTTAGTGCAATTCTCATGGCTAACAATCATTTAGAGGCTCTCATGATATTTAAATAGCTGCTGCTGCTGCTGCTGCTAAGTCACTTCAGTCGTGTCCGACTCTGTGTGACCCCATGGACGACAGCCCACCAGGCTCCCCCGGTCCCTGGGATTCTCCAGGCAAGAACACTGGAGTGGGTTGCCATTTCCTTCTCCAATGCAGGAAAGTGAAAAGTGAAAGTGAAGTTGCTCAGTTGTGTCCGACCCTCAGCAACCCCATGGACTGCAGCCTACCCGGCTCCTCCGTCCATGGGATTTTCCAGGCAAGAGTACTGGAGTGGGGTTGCCATTGCCTTCTCCTAGCTAATATGTATTATTTTAAGTGGTAAGGTGAGAGTGTCGTAATAGATTTTTATATACTTGTAAATCAAAGGAAAATAATTTTTACCTATCTCCTTTCCTGGTGAGAAGAGTTTCCGGAAATTGAGCTTTAGTCATAGGACTGATTATCAATGGGTCAGTGGAGCCAGAAGGGAGACTCTGAGAGGCTGTACCTTAAGAAAGGTTAACCCTAAAGTTTCCCAGGAAAACCAAACAAATTTTATAATTAATAAGCTCTGTGGGAGAGATGTATCTGAGCACAAAGGCAAAAGGGCAGAGACCTAGGTTGGAAAGAAAGGAGTCCCTGGAGTAATTTTGAAACTGACTAAGCATGCGGTGCATACACCTGATAATGTTTTGCAATAGCAGTAGGGGAGGAAAGTTGTCCAGATGCCTACATTTTATAGGCCTTAAAGTGATCATTTGGGTCATATAATAATTTGGGGGCAATGGAGTAGTAATCTTGTTTCTTTTCCATCCTTGCCCTCTCTCTTCTCCTGTTGTTGTTGTTTTTGGTATGAATGAAAAGTGTCAGTTGCTCAGTCGTGTCCGACTCTTTGTGACTCCATGGACTGTAGCCCACCAGCTACTCTGTCCATGGGATTTCCCAGGTAAGAATACTGGAACTGGTAGCCATTTCCTTCTCCAGGGAATCTTTCCAACCCAGGGATCGAACCTGGGTCTCCCTCACTGCAAGCGGTTCTTTACCATCTGAACCACCAAATAATAAAGTATTCGTGATAATTCATTTTGAGATAGGCTATTTCAATACTTGATATTCTTTTTTGATGTGAAGCTGGATGGCAGCATAGTAATTTATTTATACTGAAGTATAGTTGATTTGGGGCTTCCCAGGTGGTAAACAACCTGCCTGCCAATGCAGAAGACATAAGAGATGTGGGTTCGATCCCTGGGTTGGGAAGATCCTCTGGACAAGGGCATGGTAACCCACTCTAGTATTCTTGCCTGGAGAATCCCATGGACACAGAAGCCTGGCAAGCTATAATCCACAGGGTCCTAGGTTGGCCATGACTAAAGTGACTTAGAACACAGGCACCATAGTTGATTTACATTACATTAGTTTCAGCTGTATGCAAAGTGATTCAGTTCTACATATGTGTGTGTGTCTACATACATATATTCCTCAGTTTCTTTTCCATACTTTTTTATTCTTGGTTTGCAATTTAATACAGTTTCCAAAGAGAATTCCTTTAGATCATCTCTTTGCTCAATTGGGAAGTTTGCAATATCTCCAAGTATTATAATTCTGCAACATTTCTGTTACAGATCATCTTGTTGCTGTTTGGTTTTTTAAGTAGTGTCTACTTTTGTGACTCCATGGATTGTAGCCCTCCAGGCTCCTCTGTCCATGGAATTTCCCAGGCAGGAATACTGGAGTGGGTTGCCATTTGCTTCTCCACAGGATCTTCCTGACCCACAGATCAAACCCGCCTCTCCTGCACTGGCAGGTAGATTCTTTATCACTGGGCCACCAGAGAAGATCTGTGCCACCCATAGATCATCTTAGAGCCACAGTTGAATGGGAAAGACTAGAGATCTCTTCAAGAAAATTAGAGATACCAAGGGAATATTTTACACAAAGATGGGCACAATAAAGGACAGAAGTGGTATAGACCTAACAGAAGCAGGAGATATTAAGAAGAGGTGGCAAGAATACACAGAAGAACTGTACAAAAAAGGTCTTTATGACCTGGATAACCATGATGGTATGATTACTCACCTAGAGCCAGACATCCTGGAGTGTGAAGGCAAGTGGGCCTTAGAAAGCATTATTACAAACAAAGCTAGTGGACGTGATAGAATTCCAGCTGAGCTATTTCAAATCCTAAAAGATGATATAAAAGTGCTGCACTCAATATGTCAGTAAATTTGGAAAACTGAGCAGTGGCCACAGGCCTGGAAAAGGTCAAAGAAGGGTAATACCAAAGAATGTTCAGTTGTACAATTGCACTCATTTCACATGCCAGCTAAGTAATGCTCAAAATCCTTCAAGCTAGGCTTCAACAGTACATGAACTGAGAACTTCTAGATGTTCCAGTTGGATCTAGAAAAGGCAGAGGAACCAGGGATCATATTGCCAACATCCATTGGAACACAGAAAAAGCAAGGGAACTCCAGAAAAACATCTGCTTCATTGACTACACTAAAGCCTTTGACTGTGTGGATTACAACAAACTGTGGGAAATTCTTAAAGGGTTGGGAATACCAGACCACCTTACCTGACTTCTGAGAAACCTGTATGCAGATCAAGAAGCAATAGTTAGAACTGGACAGGAGCAATGGACTGGTGCCAAATTGGGAAAGAGTACATTAAGGCTGTATATTGTCACCTGGCTTATTCAACTTATATGCAGAGTACATCATGTGAAATGCTGGGCTAGATGAAGCACAAGCTGGAATCAAGACTGCTGCAAGAAATATCAATAATGTCAAATATGCAGATGACACCACTATAATGGCAGAAAGTGAAGAGGAACCAAAGAGTCTCTTGATGAAAGTGAAAGAGGAGAGTGAAAAGCTGGCTTAAAACTCAACATTCTAAAATCTAAGATCATGGTATCTAGTCCCATCACTTCATGGCTAATAGATGGGGAAACAATGGAAACAGTGACAGACTTTATTTTATTGGGCTCCAAAATCACTGAGGACAGTGACTGCAGCCATGAAAGTAAAAGACGTTTTTCCTTGGAGGAAAAGCTATGATGAACCTAGACAGCATATTAAAAGAGAAGAGACATCATGTTGCTGACAAAAGTCCGTATAATCAAAGCTATTGTTTTTCCAATGTGAGAGTTGGACCATAAAGAATGCTGAGTGCTGAAGAATTGATGCTTTTGGACTGGAGAAGACTCTTGATAGTCGCTTGCACTGCAAGGAGATCAAACCACTCTATCCTAAAGGAAATCAACCCTGAATATTGATTGGAGGGACTGATGCTGAAACTGAAGCTCTAATACCTCAGCCACCTGATACAAAGAGCCAATTCATTTGAAAAGAACCTGGTGCTGGGAAAGATTGAAGGCAGGAGGAGAAGGGAATGACAGAGGATGAGATGGTTGGATGGCATCACTGATTCTATAGACATGAGTTTGAACAAACTCTGGGAGATGGTGAAGGACAGGGAGGCCTGGTGTGCTGCAGTCCATGGGTTTGCAAAGAGTCAGATACAACTGAGCAACTGAACAACAAGAATAGTTAATTAATCCATTCTATAGGGTACCCCAAACAACATCATAAAATTAATACAGCAGCAAAGAGCTATTTAATTTATATCTGGAGAATAATGTACACAATGAGAAACAGTGCTTCAAGTATATTACCATTTTTCAGGCACTGAAATGAAAGTCACTCAGTCACGTCCGACTCTTTGTGACCCTATGGACTATACAGTCTGTGGAATTCTCCAGGCCAGAATACCGGAGTGGGTAGTCTTGCTCTTCTCCAGGGGATCTTTCCCAATCCAGGGATCAAACTCAAGTCTCCCGCATTGCTGGCGGATTCTTTGCCAGCTGAGCCACAAGGGAAGCCCTTTCAGGCACTGAATATGTGTATATTATTCTATAGATTGACAAGAAAACAGGGCAATAAAACTAAGTAAAATTAGGGGCTGTCCATACAATAATTTCAAGGAGTTCAAGCAATAGCTTCTTTCATACCAAGACCTTCTAATTTGCTCTTTGCATTCTGAAATTCTATCATTGTGACTTAAGGGTTTGATTTCTATTTAATTGACAAGCCCTCCAGGAAAGTTGTCTGTTTAAGTTGGTGATAGCTCATCTGTTCCTTAGTGCAAATGAGTTTCAAGGCTCTCATGAACATTGGTTTATTTTTAGGGCAGAGGATGAGCCCTGAGCATCTAAGAAGACATTAAGAACAGGCTCCATTAAAGGAGAGACTCCAGGGAAAAGGGTCTTACTGATAGTAGTGTGCTGGAGCCAACAACACTCAGTCTCAATTTTGAGTTCAGTGACCTCAAGTTACCACTTTGAAATTTCTCAGAGAGCGAGTGTTCTGTCACTGACATAGGCACTGGCCACAGATCAGGCATTTTTCTTCCTGGAGAGACTTTTGCATACAATACTGGCTCTGCAACAGGAGACTGAGGACAGAGAAAATAACTTACAGAAATTCTCAATTAAGTCAGTTTTTTTTTAAGTGATCATGGGTGATTAAAAAAAAAAAAAGCTATGAATAGAAATGTCGTGATGATTTTATTACTCTTCAGAGTAGGAAGCAAAGTATCCAGAGTTAGGGACTGTTATTAAGACTAATTTGACAATAAAATATGAGTTTGAGGTCTTATGACATTCATTTTGCTGGGAGGGTAGTTTGTTTCATATGTTCATTAATTAAGAGAAGAGGGTTTGGAGGCTCCCATCATTCTACTATCCTTACTTTGGCGTTTCTTTTTTTTTTTTTTAATAAAAACTTACTAGGTTAATGACTACATTAAAATATAGTCATAATGGCATAATTGTGCGAAAATGACTCATTAGTCTCCATTGAAATGCAATTAAGACAGATTGCATTAGTCAATTTAAACAGGTATAATGGACATTTTCTGTTTTGCCTGAATAAAACAAGCAGAAATGGTCCTTGGACAATGGAAATATTTTCTCTTATCGTATACGCCTTTTCAAAGGAGTCTACGTTTTCATTTAAAACCATGTCAACTTGCTACTTTCCCATTAACCTAGGATGAGTAAAAATTTGCTAGTTAAGCCACAAATTTGTTTCCCCAAAAATGGGCTAATGAAGCTTTTAGAAGTGCTAATGACTTAATTGTCATTCTAACATAGGGCTCTAGGACTGTTCCAACTAAAATCCAATCATAATTTTTCTTTCTGTTCTCAGAATGCATCAGTAAGAGAGTATAGGACTGTCTCCAAAAAGTAAAAAAAAATGTCAACATGTGTATATATACATATACACACACACGAAAGAAAGAAAAGCAAAGAATAAAAGAAAAAGAAAATGAATAATAAGAAAAATGAATCTTAAAGCAACACAAGAAGCCATGTACCTGCTCAATCCAAAAAGCAAAGCTGTTGAGTAGGAACCTGATAATCATCAGTCTAGCTATCAATATTCATTGAGCAGCTAAGAGCGTGGGCTCTACAGTATTTGCCCTTATGCTTTTTGGACTCCTGAGAGTCTGTAAGCAGGATTGTACATACAGCCTAAACACATTACGTGAACAAACAACATTAACTGGCTTTGGTATGCTGACACATGTAGGGCAGTCCATACTTACTTTCTGAAGAGGTAGTTCTTGTAGATCAAATTTAGACTTAGTCTGCAAGTTTAAAGTCATGCTTCTGCCTGCATGCATTGCTGAAATACCTCCATAGGGCAGCATGCCAAGGTTAACTGTGTTGTGTTTGTAAGCAGCATTCTGAGTAGAGGAAATAATCATGTGACAGGATGTGAACACATGCTCAACAAACTGATTATTACATGAACATGTTTAAATTTATAACATTTAACTTTATGCAGGCAAACGGTAACTTTCTTTTTTAAACATGCACTTGATCAGACAGAAGCATACAGTAAACAGTGTTAGTTATGAACATAATGAGTACCATCCAAAACTACAGAAAACACAAAAAGCAAAGATAACATTCTGTTTTACATTTGTTGCTGTCTCATAGGCATAGAACCTATCTTTTATATATCATGATTGTAGTGACTCTGGACAAATGTTTATCAGTAGTGATCTATTAATTCAAAAATTTCAAACAGTGAGGTCTTAAATTTTGTCAGCTGCAAATCTCATGGTCTCTTTCACATTGTGAGATTAGCAGACACAAAAGACAAATACTAGCTTCTAATTCTGCCTTAAAACTAATGCCCTGCGAAGTTAAAGTGAAAATCAGTTGTTTTATTTTTTTTTTCTGTCTTACAGGCATAATTATGGCACTCAGAAAAAGAGCTGGTCAAAAAGTCATTCAATCTGACCAGTGGATGATTGAATTTATTAATTTAGTTAAACTACTCATTTTGTATGTGAATCTAAATATTCTCTTTTGTTGTTTCTTAAAAATTACATTTTAAACTGATGAAATTTCATAATGAAACTAAAGGAACTATGCTTGAATTATTAACGCTATTTATCTGATATACCTAAATATTTATAGAATATTCTAGTGATATCTGCACTGTGGCTACCCTTCAGTAAGTACGTCTGAAGTTATTCCAAGTGGTTCAGTTTTTTTCTACAGAATTTAAAAATTAAGTCATTTTGCATATCTTGTCATCAGATGGTTTTCATCAGTATAATCTCTACTTCCCACCTATCATGAAAATACAATAACTGACAGCATTTGACCCTTTTAATTAATTTTAAAAAATCTATAGAAATTAGTACACTTTTAAAAACCAAATATTATTGAACATTAGCAGGAGACAGTTATTATTCTGACAGTTATTATTGCATTATTTGCAAAGAAATGATTTTTAGGATCAGAATTTTGTCAACTGATGGTGTGCTGTCAACCAATCATATTTGTTATGGATCCCTGATTATTTCATTCAGAGAATTTTTTTCATTGTCACCATGCCAAAGTTGAGAAGGACATTGAACCTTTCAAGCTAGCACGTGAAGGATTCCTTAAGGTTTAAAATGACTTCAGTCTAGTGCTTTCTCAGCAGCTATGGAAGAGTAGCAGTCTTAGACATATGGGTTCATGTTTTACTATCTCTCAGTCAAGTGGGGTTCTGTAGTGGAAGCATGAGCCTTGAGATGAAACCAAAGGAGAAAACAAGCACCTTTAATCTATGGCAGTACTCAGAGCTGCTTCTCCAAGGTCAACACCAAGCAAGGTATTTAAGCAACATTATGTAGAGCTGTTAAGCTTATCCAAGGTCCAAGATTCTAGGCGGTTCTCTTTTATAAGGAATGGACAAAGATCTCGTAGTTTCCAGTGTAACTGTTTGATTCCCAGAGTTCAAATCACTCAACTAAATTTTACTGGGAAGGAAGCAAGCTGTGCCTGGTGCAATCTCACTTTGGGCAGAATGTTAAATACCATAATACAGAAGTATTTTTACAAAATAAGTCTGTGCTTCAGTACCCTGAATTTATGTTGTATGTAAGTTTTAAGTAAGATACAACCTGAATAACTCGGCAACTTGATTGAGAGAGGGAAGAAGTTACTCAGAGAAAGGAGTAAGAGCTTTCAGGATTTGATGGATTGAAGCAGTATTCTAAGGTAATTTACTTTCTTTGAATTAAATGAGAAGCTATTGAACATACACTGAATTGCTCTGAAAAATGAAAGACAAACTGAGGAAATTATAAACAGACAGGGGATATGTGAAGACTAATTAAAAAGGGAGGCATTGTCACAACAAGGGAAAATACATACAAATTTACTTTTAGTTATCTGCATCTGGGATGGGCGGGGTCTCTAGAATTCTGCTGATCTAAATCCCCCTTCTTCAGCCCTACTTTCCTCCCTCCGAATTCCTGCTCCAACTAGGGGAGACGCCTACTTTTCAGCAGCTCTGATCAAGGGAAATGAAACATTTATCTGGGAAACTAGTAAATAAATGATAGTACCAAATGCTTAAAATTTTGTCTTTTTTTTTCATTGTTTTCATTCACTCCTTTGTTGCCTCAATTTACTAGTCATTGTATATATGCTCCAAAAAGCTTCTGATAACCTTTCTCTGCTAGTTCATCTTACCCTGTTATGTATGGTCGTGTCTACACAAGGCCAGAGTTCCCAAACTGTACTCTTTTATTTGGCCCCAAATATTTTCACCCTCCAAGTTATCTGTCTACATGGAGGGTAAAACTTGAAGTAAGGCATGGTGACAACCGACCAGGTGTCTCCCACCGACACCCAGTCATGAAGCTTTGATGAGGCTCCCTTCAACGGGACTGAGCACACCTATTTGAAACAGACATTCTGATGAAATATTTTGCAAGGCAGAACCAGTTTCCACATTGAGAAACTAACACCCACACCCACGTTTATTAGTTCACTCTTTTCCTATTAATAATTGTTTTTCTTGTCATGTAGACACGACCTACAAACAGTATAATTATTTTAAAAGAGTACACCTGAAAACATAAAATTCACCATTAAGAAAATATATAATAAATGCAATGACCTATGCTTTTAATAGTTTTAACTAAAACTACTGAGTGAAACAGTCTAATGGTATATTATTACCCAGATCCCCAATTTACACTGAGCATTGAAACCTAGAAAATCAGAACAAAAGCCCTATTTTCACAAACTAGAGTTTTAAGATTCTAAGGTCAATGCAGAGTACACAGAGCCCTCTACACCAAAGCTACAAAGTACACCCAGTGGTGACGGTCAATTGATCATAGTTCTAGAAAATGAAATACCAGATTTCTCTTAGAGAGATATAAACAGCAACAAGAATATAATTCAGGCCTTATAGAATTTTTTTTTACTCTCTTCAATTACTATGCATTCTATGATTTATTGTGATTCAATTTTACCTGAATTGGGGTTATTTTCCTCTTTTTTGCTGCAATATACACACACTAATTTGTATGTTTATAGTCTTCATAAAGACATCATCTATTTTTGTTGTCTGTAGTATGATGAGAATTTAAACATTTCTTTCTATATGAAAACCAACATTCTAAATGGCAGGACTTTCATTAAACAAAGTAATGTGTGGGAGGGCATTCAATCTCTGCTTATTTTATTTTTCTGTTTCTTGCTGGGAAGATTATTGCTCATTAGAAGTAACAACTTTAGGAGTCCCATAGCAGTAACTATATGTGGATTTTATAAACAAATTAGGTCTGACTTCAGTATATGTGAATCTGTGCAGAAAGGAGCAGAATACTCACTTTTTATAGATTCAATAAAAATAATTTTCTCTAGGTCACTAGAGAACAGTTTCACGTCCTAGGAGAGGCATTTTGCCTTCGTGGCTAGAAAGCAATTGAAGCACCATCCCATATAATAGATTTGAATTCTTTCTCACTAACCACTTTTAGGATAGTTTTGATAAATAATTGGCCTACAAGTTATGAACTCTCGAAGAGCATTAAATATTATCCACGAAAAACTATTATGATCAATTTCCCCACATATAAAGATAAATAAAATGCTCATCATCTATTCATTCATGTAGTTCATGCTTCACTACATGTGCTCAGAAATGCCAATAAAGTAAAACTAAAGGCAGGAGGGATATTCTTACAGAGAAATGCCAAACATACCCTGTCTAACCTTCTAGCTTCTATATGTCTAAGCAGCTGTTGTCTCCAGTCTGCAGGCATTTTACCACAGCTCTCCTCTCCCTTGACAGGAGTGGGCCTCGTCTTTATATCACTGTTATCTGATGGCTTGTCACCATAGTTACCCAAGTTATAGTCAGATGGTATTTTTTCCAAAAGAGCTGCCATAGTAGGCCTAGCTGAAACTGGCCTGGTTTGGGAGGCACCGTAACTCTCTGTACTGTAGCTTCTTGCAGACAATGGCCTCCTTTGGGTAAGGTTTTTAACTGGAAAACTTCCCGCCTGAGCTTTCACTTCTTGATATGAAGGGTGTTCATCTTCATACCTGCCATTCCTTTTCAGGAACTGGGACTCAGTCACTGAAACGCTGCTTTGGCGATCCAGACCACCCCTATATGGAGGTCGGCCATACCTATCACTCGGAGTTAGCTCATGAGGTTCACTGACCCTTCTAAACATGGCCATTTCTGTAGAGCTCGCCAGGGAGTCAGCTCTTCTCAAGAAGCCTGCCCTGGCGCCTTGACTTGCAAACTGGGCGTTGACCACAGCATCTTCATTAACAGATGGCTGAGAAAATGAAAACATTTGCTCCACTGGTGGGTATCCTCGGTAAGCTCGAGGACTAACCAAATCCTTGGCGATGTTTTTCCCGGGTTGTTGCACATACTCAGAATTGTGTTGAAAAGGGGGCGGTATCCTCTTTTCCGCTTTAACTTCCACCGCTCCTTGGGGATTGAAGCTTTGGTCAAACTGATAGACTTTTTTGGTCATGGATGCTTTCTGTTGTTGAGGCCCTTTACTGCTTCCGTAGGTGAGCATCTCATCATCCAGCATTGGGACTGACTGGCTTCGAGACATACTGGACATACCGTGCTCTGGTCCCAACATTTTGTCAGGGCGTTCATGACTTCCTAAGTGATCACTCCCAGTAGCATAGTTTTCTAATGGTATATTATAAACCTTGTATGTACCAATGTCAATCTCATCAATACTCTGTGACTTTTTGAATTTATTGGACTTGATATCTTTCATTAGTGGGGAAAGCCTCTCTGTGCTTTTGCTAATCGAAATAACACCTTTAGAAGAGTCTGGGCGGCAGTGGATTTGAGAAAAGACATTACTGAGACTCCTGTTGGGATTAGAATCGTGATACTCCCATGGTACTCCTGGAGAAAAAGGACTAGGTATTTCAGTAGATTCTTTTATATGTTCTTTCCTTTCAGGCAATGGGCTGGTGGTAGGGGTTGTCTCTAATTTGGAAGGGAAAGCAGTCCTGTCTTCAAAAGGACTAGGGGTTCTGGTCCAATTCTGCCAAGGATTGGAAGGAGGCACTTCTGTTTCTGGTGTGTGTCTGTGTGTAGACTGCTCAAGTTCCAGGGGAACACCAACAATCCTATCCTGCCTAATCAAAGGCCTGCGTCCATGAGAAGATGTGCTTCTAGCTTTCGAACTCAGGAGGGGATTATTGTTGGCATTCTCGCCTGTGGTCTCCTCGGCAACGAACCC
Source organism: Bos indicus (assembly GCF_029378745.1). Taxonomy (NCBI): domain Eukaryota; kingdom Metazoa; phylum Chordata; class Mammalia; order Artiodactyla; family Bovidae; genus Bos; species Bos indicus. The sequence goes on from NC_091762.1 coordinate 75,404,080, forward strand.
CGTGTTATCATAATGGGAGCCATCGGTCCAGTTGTCTGTGAATGCGTCACTTATTGGCAGCCGGTCAGGACGCTGTGGTAGGTTCCCTGTGGGGACAGCCTCCCGCTGGCTGAGTAATGGCTTTGCATCAAGAGGCTGTGGGAAAGACTGTGCAATCCTGTGAACACAATGGGAAGAAGAAACATGAAAATGAGGAAGAACGAGTCTTTGCCAGAAAGAGAACAAGCAGGCAAGAATACCAGCATCCTTTGTTCAACTGATCATTCAGCCACACTTCACATGTGATTAAGAATAGCATTATTATTTCACGTCCAAAAAATTCACCCCTTTACCCTGATCTAACTTTTATTTCTTCTCAGTTACCACCTTCCAGTACATATAGTTTACTTACCTATTGTATTTATTGCACATTGCCTTGTGTCCTCTGCAGGATGTAAACTCATGAGGGCAGAGGTTTTTTTCCTCTTCGTGCCTAACATAGTGCTTGGCACATAGTAGGTACTTTAAGTACATATTTGTCAGATGAAGGAATGAATGAATAAACGAGTGAATGAAGAAATACAGAGAGTTTCAGTAATGGTCCTGAAACCTGTCTGATAATTAGAACTATCTGATTCTTGGCCTCCATCTCTGGAATTTCTGATTCAGTACACTTCCAAACTATTGGTTGAGGGTACCTTTCTTATCAATTTCTGGTATATCAAAAAATTCAATGTCTTCAAATAATATATTTGAGGGGCAGGTACTGGAAGATATTAAATCCTTTGTACAGTGAATGCATTCAATCTTTTTCTAGAAGGTAAATTAAATTATGAATTTTGGTCATTGGTATGTTTATTCCAGTGACCACAGTATCTTTAGATGATGCCCATTTTTCTAAATTTATTTTAAACCATTTGCATACTAATCATATCAAATTACATATCTTTTATTACAGCCTTTTAAGTGCTTTCACTAACTGAAAAAAAAAAAAAGAAGTACATTTAGAAGGCATTTTCCAAAAGTACCTAAATCAGTCTCAACTTGTATGACAAATAATAAATTTATAAATGGAGTTAAATTTTTATCATGGGCATCAAGAGTAGAAATAGTCATTCATTAATTACCAAAGAATATATTGCAAATGGTACTGATATTATCAGTAAAATCTGCGTGGAAGTCACTGATTATCTATGTTATATGACAATTTTTATTTTCTATTTGTAGTGTGAAATATAGCAACAAGCTATAAAACAAAGGAGTCAGAACTGGGAAAATGCTACTTCTCTGAGTCACTTTATTGCCCTCTATGGCTTTTGATCTTAAAATATCTGTAAAAATGAAAGTAATATAGAGTAGAAGGCATTTGGAAAGATTTAATACTTTTACTTACATTCTAACTTTCCCATGTGGTGATAAAATGATGATGATGAAGAGGCTGATGAAAAATGTATTGAGTATTCACTTCGTACTTGGCACTTAGTGCTTTCCATGCATTTTACTCTAGTTTTTAACACCATTTTGGATGGTGAATGCCCAAATGTGTCACAATTATGTAATGATGCAAACACAACTTTTGATTAATTATTTTTGGTTCTATCCTCTTAATCTGCTAATCTCTTACCATCTCTCCCGTAAACAATGGTTTTGCTTCACAAAATGGATTCATCCACTCTTGGAAATCCCAGGGGGACTACATTTGCTTACCTGCCCCTTAGGTCTTCTATGCCACTCATGTGCTGAACACAATTCCCAAATTAGGAAGATTCCATTTTTTAAAAAGTTGCTGAAAATAAGCATTTGGGGACAGAAAAGAGGGAATTCTAAACACACCTGTTACCCCACAAAGAATTATGTACTGCATCTTTAGCTGTTGTCTGCAAGGACCCCACTTTAACCCGGGTGTTAGAGGATCCTGAGGAAGCCTGGGAAGGTGAGTAGTCTGAGTAAGTGCCTGAGGAAACACTGTTATTCAGACAGTGAGTTTTGTCAACTTCAGACTCATCAGTTGATTCTGAAATGTAAAGGGAAAAATATTATAATGCTATGAACATTGACAAGTATAAACAGAACAGCAAGTATGAAAAATAGCATACCAATGAATGTTAGAAATACATATTTATAAAATATTTCTATAGACTATGGTGTATCATAATTTACAACTGGTGATTCATCATGCACATGCATTTGTGGCATATTTTCCACATCAGGTTCACGATGTTACCTTTTTTGTCCTTCCCTAGCAGAACAAGTTTGGGTGGGTACAGAGGGGTCTCAGCTAATGAAGGGTGAAGTTCCCCAATCCTCATTTCATTAGCTGGATGAACAAAAGAATCCTGAGAGATATAATAATACAGGACAAGGAAAGTAAACATTTTAATACTGGTTAACCAAGAAGGCAATATCTTTATTTGGCTCAGATATAATGGGACTCTAGAATCTAGTTCACTGTGGCATGCTAGGAGAAGTGAATCATATGTACCTCTGAGGTAAGCACTACCATGTTTTGTTTTTCTAATTTAAATGAGTCCATTTATCCCTCAAACATTTTTTGAAAGCTATTTATATGTCTCACACTGTGCGAAGAACTGCAGAGTTTCCAAAGAAAGACAAAATGTCACCCATGCCCTGTGGGGATTTACAGTCTAGTTACAGAGTTATATATAACTCATAAAACAGGATTGAATTATGATAAGTAATATATAAGTAATATTATATATAATATATAAGATAGAAGCATGTAAGAGTTCTAAGGGGTAAACTCTTTTAGAGTTCTAAGCGGAAAGTATACACTGACAAACTAGATTTTTTTTGGATTATTAACAAAGTTAATGCACAATTGGGCCTATTTTAACCACCAATCTCTCAATGCCTACTGTTTTCCAAGTGATCATCTCAGTTTCTTCGGTTATGTCATGCCTTCTTCCTAAGATTTCTGGTTTTCTCATGATCAATCTAGCCTGCTAAATCTTCACTCTAAATCCACTCACTGAGTGTAATGAACAACACTGGTATAAGAATATAACTTTATGACAAATAATCATTAAAAAAAACCAATGGATTTTATACTTCTGTAGCAAATTTGGAAAACTCAGCAGTGGCCACAGGACTGGAAAAGGTCAGTTTTCATTCCAATCCAAAAGAAAGGCAATGCCAAAGAATGTTCAAACTACCACACAATTGCATTCATCTCACATGCTAGCAAAGTAAAGCTCAAAATTCCCCAAGCCAGGATTCAACAATAAATGAACCATGAACTTCCAGATGTTCAAGCTGGATTTAGAAAAGGCAGAGGAACCAGAGATCAAATTGGCAACATCCATTGGATCATTCAAAAAGCAAGAGAGTTCCAGAAAAACATCTACTTCTGCTTTATTGACTATGCCTAGAGCATTTGACTGTGTGGATCACAATAAACTGTGGAAAATTCTGCAAGAGATGGGAATACCAGACCACCTGACCTGTCTCCTGAGAAATCTATGCAGGTCAGGAAGCAACAGTTGGAACTGGACATGGAACAACAGACTGGTTCCAAACATGGAAAGGAGTACGTTAGGGCTGCATATTTGTCACTCTACTTATTCAGCTTATATGCAGAGTACAGCATGAGAAATGCTGGGCTGGATGAAGCACAAGCTGGAATCAAGATTGCTGGGAGAAATATCAATAATCTCAGATATGAAGATGACACCACCCTTATGGCAGAAAGTGAAGAAGAACTAAAGAGCCTCTTGATGAAAGTGAAAGATGAGACTGAAAAAGTTGGCTTAAAACTCAACATTCAAAAAACTAAGATCATGGCATCCAGTCCCATGAGTTCATGGCAAATAGATAGGAAAACAATGGGAACAGTGAGAGATTTTATTTTTGGGGGCTCCAAAATCACTGCAGATGGTGACTGCAGCCATGAAATTAAAAGACACTTACTCTTTGGAAGAAAAGCTATGACCAACCTAGATAGCATATTAAAAAGCAGAGACATTACTTTGCTGACAAAGGTCTGTCTAGTCAAATGTATGGTTTTTCCTGTAGTCATGTATAGATGTGAGAGCTGGACTATAAAGAAAGCTGAGCGCCAAAGAATGGATGCTTTTCAACTGTGGTGTTGGAGAAGACTCTTGAGAGTCCCTTGGACTGCAAGGAGATCCAACCAGTCCATCGAAAGGAGATCAGTCCTGAAGACTCATTGGAAAGACTGATATTGAAGCTGAAATGTCAATACTTTGGCCACCTGATGCGAAGTGCTGACTCACTGGAAAAGACCCTGATGCTGGCAAAGATTGAAGGCAGGAGGAGAAAGGGATGACAGAGGATGAGATGGCTGGATGGCATCACTGACTTGATGGACATGAGTTTGAGTAAACTCTGGGAGTTGCTGATGGATGAGGAAGCCTGTCCATGGGGTTGCAAAGAGTCAGAAATGACTGAGCAATGGAAATGAACTGAATTCAATTTATTATTCTCAATTAACTAGGTAGCAGGAGAACATTAAGAAATGCAAAAATACTAAATTTTCATTTTTATAGGTATGAAAGTGGCTTGTTTATTCTCATGAGTAAGTAGTGATATTAATTTATGCACAATAGTTCTCTTTATGTCTACTACCCTAGGTAGCTCTCAATTTCAAAATTCGATTGTATATTCTTTGATAAATAGTCTTTGTGAATTGGGTATTTGTTGCTTGCTGTGATCAAAAAATCAAGTGCCACCCAAAAATCAATGTGAAACAGAATTTAGAATTGTGGTATCCTATATAATTCCAAGGTTTGAGACAGTAGGTGGTGTCTAAAAGGTGCACACATTTCATTAGTAAGTAGTTTTGGTTATTTAAGAGTGAAATAAAACTTTACTTTTTCTTTCAGTTCATGTGTGTTTTCAGTAACTAAGTCATGTCTGACTCTTTGTGACCCCATGGACTACATACAACACGCCAGGCTTGCCTGTCCTTCACTATCTCTCAGAGTTTGCTCAAACTCACGTCCATTGAGTTGGTTTTGTGTACTGTTTCTCAAATAACCACTAAATGGGGCATACATATTTACTAAGTTGTTCAGACCTAACAATAATAAATAGAACTGTTAGGTATTTCTTGGCTATAACAGTTTACTAACCACTGATACTTTTGAGCCTTTGAAATTTAAAGTCTCTTAGGCTTTGATTTTTATATATAAATAAAATCTGGCTCCTTAAAAACTGTTTCTAAGTCACCCAGTTTATGGTATTCTGTTTAGCAGTCCTAACAGACTAAGATGCTAGGGGGAAAACAAATGCAATCTTCACAAGGCATGTATAAAGGGAAATCAGGGCAGAGGAGAACCTTCATGTCTCTCTGACCTCTTTGTTCTTACGGCTTTCTTGGCCATATAGTCTCAGTCTAGATTTAGGTTAAAACTATTGACATAGGGTTGCAAATAGAAAGTGATCAATAATTATATTGATATATCTTTCCTTCTTTTTTCTCTGTTGCTTTTACCTTGTTTTTTCTTTCTGTTTTCTGATTCTGCCTACCTCTATTTGCTTTTTTTGTGGTTTTCCATATTTAACAACATGGATAAATATATCACGTAGTGTGTGATACCCTCTTCCGCCATTCTTGGCGGCTGCTGCTGCTGCTAAGTTGCTTCAGTTGTGTCCGACTCTGTGTGACCCCATAGACGGCAGCCCACCAGGCTCCCCCGACCCTGGGATTCTCAGAATGATCTAAATAATGATGATTCAAAAATTGCATACACAGGCAAAATTTAAAATAAAAATGCATAATATACACTGACCAGCTAGACATTTGGTTATTTGTATTTATTATATCTGAAAGTAGAACAGATAGAGGGTGTGGGTGCTTAATTGCTCACTTGTGTCTGGACTATAACCCAAGCAGGCTCCCCTGTCCATAGAATTCTCCAAGCAAGAGTACTGGAGTATGGCCCCTTAACTTGGGTGTGGTAATTTGAAAAGGGAGGATGATACAGAAAGCAATATCTTCTCATTCTAGGATGTCTAAAAATTGAGGAAAGATCTAGAATCTTGATTTCAGGAAAATGTTGATATCAATGAAATTTCAAGAGAAAAAGGCTTGTAGAATAAGAAGACTAAGAAAGAGTGGGGCAAATCACAGAAATAAATATGAAGCTGAAAGCTGAGCTTCAGTCTTATTTAGCTTGTCTACTATAGCTAATTAGGAAGTTCAGATAGCCAATACCAAGTCACTGTAGTGTTTTTTAAGGAGGGCAGGATTAGACTTGTGTTTTGTAAAGATCATAAGCAAGGCAATGAGGGAGCTTGGGACAAAGTAAGCCAAGAAATTGACAGTTTTTACAGAAATGTAGGACAGAGTTCAAGACCTGAGGAGTATTAGGAGAATCACTCATGAAAATGTATAGGCGTTGGTGATTGTTTGGAAGGGGCATAGAGAAGGGAGAAAGAAGGAAAAAGAAATCAAAATGTCTCTCAATTGTCTAGCTTGAGTGAACTGGTAGATAATGGTACCAGCTGACGTCAAGACATACAGAGGAGAAGTAAGTCTGAAGTGAAAACATTACATTTTTTGGGGGGTTTGTTCAGTTTGAAGTCCTTGTGGGACAATTTTAAGATTTTTTCTCTACTATCAGGTTATCATTAAATTCATGATCAAAGCTACCTTTTCCTTGCCTCACCTCTCCCATCCAGGCATAAAGCAATTTTAGGATCTATGTATTTTAGTGTAGTTATTCAGCTTACGGCTTATCATTACCTTACAGTTATGTGATGACAGGAGAGCTAAATATAAAGTTTATGTGTACTTTTGTGTACCCACTGTTAATTTTCCTCCTGTTTATATTATTGCAGTATCTTAGAGATAAAAGTCTGCTGCTTCATTATAAAATATCTGCAATATTTTAGAAATGAAAAAGTACATTAATATGGCTCTTATAGGCAAAATAAAAAGTAGTGAAAATGAATATTTACTAAGTGTTCTTTCCTAGATATCCAGCTATATATATTCCTCTTTTCTGGGGCAGGTTTGTATTGAGACTTCAACTGGCAGATGTGCACACCATGCTTATTTTTGCTTACGCATTTTTTTTTTCTCTTTGCCTAGAATGCCTTCCTCTGTTTTTGACTTTAAAAGAGTCACCCACTCTTGAACATGGAATTCAACCTTAAACACTTCATGTAACTTTTAAAGTGACTGGCAATGATGGTGTATGTCTCCAGTTTCTTAGAGTACAATATACTCTTCATCACACAGCCAATCATGTTATCACACTTTATATAGTATGTTCTCTAGTTGCTTCATCTGTCTTAAGTTTACCTGGTTAGTCTCTAAATTATTTGGGGACTATTAATACATTTTATATTTCTTTTCTTTCTCTCACAGTGTTTAGCCCTGTGCTAAATGTACAGTTGGTGTTCAATCAGTGCAACAAACTGATGCTTTGAAATGCAGATTTGTAAAAGAGTTTTGTCAACCTAGATATTTAAGCAGCAGGTATAGGAATTTCTAGATATACTCATATCAGTTATGTTTCTAATGAAGATAAAAAGATGATAATAAAATTAATTGAAGAGTAGATGAGATAGTACAGAGGTGGCATAAATGTAGTTGAATTCTTTTCAGACCACACAAATTGATAAGGATGAATATCTAATTCATTCTAAAATATAGGAATTATGCTTCATATTAGATTCCATAAAGCTAAATTTCAAAGTTATTGCCCCTTTTTTGCTGCTTATAGTAGTGTTTTCTATAAAGGGTGAAACTCAAACACAAAAATATTTTTAAAAATTGGCCCTAAATCTGATCAAGAATTTTACTAAGATCTGCAGAATAATAATAAAAACTTCATTCATACTTTTCTAATGACTCATACAATAAAAGTTAGGGATAGTCAAAGGAATATCATGAAAATGATTTAACTTACTGATAGGACTAGCCAGGTGAGTAAACTATTCCTTCTGTGTACTGGAACTTTCAAAGCTGTATTAACGGTTTAAGACCATGAAGGTGTCATTTATTGAATGCAACCCTCAGAGTTAAAAAGAGTAGACAGATTTATTTATATATTAGGAAAAAATGCACTTAGTGAAGATCTGCCCAGTTTAAAAAAAATGTCATTTAGTAATTTCAAAAAATCCAAACCACACTGGCAATTACCAATAACCTTGAAATACCTCCACTGTAATCTCCTTTGGGGCTACAGGCCACTTGTGTTCATATTTTTCTTTCACAGTTTGCTCCGTGTTAGCAGTTGGATTTGAATTTTCAACACGCACTCCATGGCTTGGTTTACCCACCAGATTTTGAACAGATTTTACCATATTCTTTAAATCCTCTGGATAAGGAGTTGGATATCGTTTTAGGTTTATTTCAACCTAGAAGTTTATAAAAAGAAATTTAACATAAAAATACCTTCAGCAAGCATGTTCACAAAACTACTCCATTTTATGCGCAGTAGTAGAACCAAATGCAATATAGTGAGTGTTGAGCTGGCTGAAAAACTGTGCTATAGAGTAGAAGACAGTGTTCTTTACACATTCTGCCTCCTAGGACTTCTCCCCACCCCTGGTCACCCTTCTAGATTAAAAACAATTTTTGGATATTACCTTATGTTTAGACCTACTCTATAAATGGTTGAAATAGCAGTAGGTCAAACACTTAAGTGATTGGTAATCTCTGAAAAATTTAATCAAGTTACTATCAGCTGTATTTATACTTTAGAGGCTATTCTCTGCACTATCTTAATTATTTATAAATAACTATTTTGACATTAGAAATATCTTTGAAATATCAATACAGGTGATGCAATGAGACTCTAAAAGATTTACAAGTAGATTTATCACTTATTGAAAAAAGTGGGGAGTTGACAGTATCTATTAATATCATCAAATATGTTTCAGCTCTATGTTAATCAGCATGTTACATCAAAAGATAGGTAGCTAATTCTTGTTAATAACTTGCTGCTGCTGCTAAGTCGCTTCAGTCATGTCCAACTCTGTGCGACCCCATAGATGGGAGCCAACCAGGCTCCCCTGTCCCTGGGATTCTCCAGGCAAGAACACTGGAGTGGGTTGCCATTTCCTTCTCCAATGCATGAAAGTGAAAAGTGAAAGTGAAGTGGCTCAGTTGTGTCCGACTCTTCAAGACCCTGTGGACTGCAGCCCACCAGGCTCCTCCATCCATGGGATTTTCCAAGCAAGAGTACTGGAGTGGGGTGCCATTGCCTTCTCTGTTAATAACTTAAAGAAACACCTTTAGAGAGGTTTTTACCCTAATAAAGTAACATACATTATAGGTTACATCTTACAATAAAGAGAAAAAAAAATTGGGAACTTTGTCTAAGATGTTCTAGGTAAATATGTAAGTTTTGGCTGCTTTTTATTGAGAGATTTATTTCCATTCTTGAATTCATTTTTGGCATATGAATCTCACTTTAGGGAATATATGTATATTAATTATTATTCTTCACATTTAATTTAGAGAGAGAAAATATGAGACATTCCATATAGGATATTCCACAGCCAGAGTGCTTAAAACATATTTAAAATGGCACAGATATAAATTATCCAGGCTGATTAAAATGGAGTAGGAGGAAAAATAGGGGCATATTTACTTGGCTTGGTTTATTCTAATAGCCATGTCTTTTTGCATCTGAGTAGAATCAACTTTACAAAATGGAATGACTTATGTGACTGTGGTGAGTATGTGTTGTGGAAAATGTGTGTGAGGGAGGTTTAAAAGCGGGCAAGAACCAACTTTACAAAATGGAATGATTTATGTGACTGTGGTGAGTATGTGTTATTAAAAATATGTGTGAGGGTGGTTTAGAAGTGGGCAGAGGTGGAAGAGAAGCTGAAAGAGGAAGAAGAGAGGGAATGAGAGATTAAAAGAGAAAAAGGGTGGGGCACACACATCCCCCCATACCTACGTAACGCATGGAATGTGAGAAACTGTGATAGTGGTATAGATCTGCGGGTTATAGAGATGAATTCAAACACTTTTGCTCACACTTTTGCTCATCTGCAGTTTAGCAAATCCACCAACTTTGTTACTCTAGTATATTTTCCTGTGGCTCACTATCCATATCAAATACTGGGATTAGACATCGTTGGATGATTTTTAACATTCGCTTCAGTACTAAAATTAATTTTTCCAATTAATGTTTAGAAAGCTTATAAAAAACCAGACAATTTTGTTAGTATAAATGTCATTGAAATGTGATTTAATCCTTAATATGCTGAAACAAGGATGAAGTTAATAATATATAGAAATCTACAAAAATATAACCCATGAAAAAAATTAGACTTTACCAAAAAAAACATATAAGTTGTTAGAGTGTAATATAAGTATTTCTCAGGGTACTTTATAATGCATTCTTAAATAAACAAAAAGAATGATAGCCATGCTAGACAAAGTCCATTGGGATGCATGCATTCTTGGATCTGCTGTTTAAATTGGTATTAGAAATATTAATCACAAATTCAATCTGAGTTTTAAATTATATTATTGAACTTGTTTAAAAATACTTGATATCAGAGGACTAAAAGTCAAAAAACTACATTTATAAAATTTAAATTGTAAAATGATATGCTTAATATACCAATTAAGAACACCTTTTAATTTTTAATAAGTGGTGGTATATGAATGAAAAGTAATTTTCAAATAGGGCATTAAATTAAAATTCTACACATCTTAAAATATCTTCAATGTAAAATTACATTTCTAAATTGAATCAAAGGCAAAAAATGGGATGGGACATGTTCTTTCTTAATTGAGTTAAATACTTCATTGAATAATGTAATCTAATTTTTGAAGATGCTGTGTCTCTGCTGACACGATTAGATGACTGTTTTCTTATGGCCATGGTGCTGAAACTTTCTGGTTATTTTATAAGCAAGTTAATGTTATATTTGGTCACATCACTGAATATATTTGGGTACTTTATCTCTGTAAAAATATTTAAATGTGGAAATACAGTAGATTTGCCATGAAGCTAAAGAAGTTTAAGTTTTAGGGTATATCACCTTCATGGGCTCTTTCAAAGCCTTTTAAGGGGCCCTACTTATGTATTTACATGGTTATTTTATATTCTTTTCCTTAAAGAGGCTCCTCTCCATATTGTGGAAAATCATGAAATCTGGAATTGTTCCATCTATACAATAAGGTCCTTGCTTCCCATTTGCTAGTCTACCAGCAGAATTGACTGGAAGACCTAAATTTTACCCCCAACTAGCTATAAAGCCACAAATCTGACCAGTTTCTATTTGTGTAAAATAAGTAGATGCAATGATAATATTTAGAGTTAATTCATAACTCAAATAAGATAAGTGTGAAAGTTCTTTGAAAATATACAATTTCTATGCAGAGATTAGATACTATTTCTAATATCAGATTCTACTTAGGTATTTTTAAAATCTGGAGTCTTTTGGCAATTTAGATCTATTATATATATGTCTAACTGTAATATCTAACTGGATCTTTTTCAGGTTGTATGCACTAATATCATTTATTCAATATCTGCCATGTGCCAGGCACTATGCAAAGTGTTTTATATGGATACATAATTTATTATTAGTTATTATTTTATATAAATAATAAAACATTATTTACCAGATTTAAATATAAATAATAGTCATAATTAATAACAATTAAAATCTATAATAAATTACATTTCATAACCCATTGTAGTATCTGCTCCCATTTTACAGAAGGAAAACAGGGGTTGAGATGGTGTAATTTGAATGTTTTAGGTATCAATGCCCAGATTCAAGCTCAGGTTTTTGACTCCAAAGCTTATGCTTCACAAGTGTTACTTGACTCAGAGCTATTCTCTGGTATAGGTGCAGCACATATTGTACAATCTTGTGGAAGAAATAGTGTAAATCTAAAATGTGAATTTTATTGAATTAAGATAATGTCAATGTATAAAACATGAAGTTAACATATTAAAAATGAAAACAGTATTTTATAATTCTGTTATGTTGATAACCTCTCTAAAAGCATATTTTATACCCTTTTACAGATTGTTTTGCCTATTTTCCAACTCATGTGTGATGTGGTTCTGAAATGAATAAACATGATCATAAATACAATTATATTTATAGTTCAGTAAAGCTCAAATAAAAAAGTAGTTTCTTTATATTTATAAATATATGTTATAAATATTCCCTTATTCTAATATGGGACATATGTAATAGGTGGTAAAAATTTGTCAGTTATGTTCTTAATAAAATATTGTCTTTATCACTCACCATAAAGTATTTGCTCATTTTACATATACATTTTATAAAAATGCAAGATTTTTACTGACATGTTATTTTATCTTAATTTTGAAAAATAGAAGTGTTTCACAACATTCTATATATCTTAGACCTTAAAAAAAGTGCAGTAAATGCAAATAGTAGCTGCAAGATGTTGGAGACTCCCAAAGATTTGGCAATTGAAGAATTAATGTTAACAGTAAGGGATTAGAAATGATACCATGAATTCACATAGAGATATGCTTTTCTTATGTAACGATTAAAATATAATTTGATTTGACTGTAAATTCCAGTAAGAGAAATAATAGTTAATGCTTTGGTTGTTAGTTCTTTTAAATATCTTATTCTAGGAATTAATTGGAACATTTTATAGAAAGGAAACCTATAGTAGTTTCAGTTAGGATTCTCAGCTTGCCTTATATTGTAGAAAGAATATAAGCCACAGAATAAGAATCTAGTCCACTATATGTGGATGATAAAGTTTATAAAAAATAGTGCTCTTCTACATCCCATTAAGATTTTCTTTTTCATTAAACTCTTAAACACCCCACCTACTGAGATAAGGAAGTCCTATTTGCCAGAATTCCCAGGCCAATCTTCTCTTACAGGAATTCTCATTATCTGTGCCTTCAAATTAAAGGGAAATTGATGCTTTTCAATAGATGTCCATCTTTGTGCTCCAAATCCACTCTCAGCAAATTTCAATTGCAATCTCATGCTGTTTTAAGAATCTAGCTTTAGTTATTCAGTCTCTCCTAGAATTGATATTACAGAAAAATGTGTGTATGTCTGGGGACAATTTAGATTGCATCAGTAGTGTCATCAACATTCTGCCCAACTATTGGTATTCCCACACTTTAAGAGAAAAACCTTGAAAATAAAAACAAACAAAACTGAAGTACCCAACTCAAAAACCATGCCAGCTATCCCACCAGTAGGCATCTCATACTCATGTTCCCTCCCCCTCTGACTCAGTTCTTCCCTCCCCATTGCCAATGTCAAAGGACAAAAGTTAAATTGGGATCAAACACTGGCAATTGAAAAGTTTCTAGATGATCAACATTTCTACCCCACATCATGCAGAACATACCCCATAAACCACTGTTCCAAGGTTGCTTCTACATAGGGGATTCTCCTACCCCAAACACCTAGGCCTACCTGTCTGCCACTTAGAGAGGGAAGAGTGGTAGATTGTGCTGCAACTGGCAATGGAGTGCACATGCTCCTTTCCTGCTGGAGGCCACTTATACAACCCCATGCCAGCTGTGGGTCATTCTGGGGGACAGGCATTTCTTGGATCTGCTGATCACACCTGGCCCATGGTGTGCAGCAATCGCCAGACAGTCTGGCAGGTTGGAGAGTAATCCCACGCTGGCCCCTTTCCCAGGGGGCTTGGCAGGAGTGATCCTGTGGGAGAAGGAATCTCCATTTTCTGGGAGAAAGAGGAGCACTGTAGCAAAACTTTCACTTTATCATTTTTCTATTCTTGATTCTTTTTTTTTTTTTCATTCTGGGTAATGCATTTAAAACAACCATCAGAAAATTAGTTTTAACTCTGTGTGATCAAACAGTACCAGTGTCACACGAAACCAAAGGGTCTCAATTTCTTCACACAAAGCAGCATTCATACTACACTAAGCACACTATAAGTAGGGCATTATACTCTAGTCCATTTGGAAGTTAATGCCATAGGTTAGCAGTTCCTTTTAAAATTTTATGTAAATTAAAGGTAAAATGAAAATGGTGCTAAATTTAATGTATATGTAATGAGCCAGAAAAGTATAATTTCATGTAAGATTCAGCATATTCCGTTCATCATGCTTCCATAATGATTTATTTAGACGTTTGCATGTATTCTAATTTGTCCAATAACCAATAGCATTGGAAATACTCAAATTAGTCAAAACCAGGTAGTCTGAGATTTTGGAAACATGTATTATTTCCCCAATATATAAAATAAATCAAATATAAGTAAACATAGAGAAAATGTACTCTAAAGTATAATGAGCCTACTCTCATTATAATCAAACCTGATCACATAACACACAAACAGGGCTGCTAAATGTCTGTTTGAATTTACTATATTTTATGCTTTCATGACACATATACCAAAGTATATTTAGTGTACTCTTTTCTTCTTAGAGCCTTTGAATTAAGTTTTTTTCTTTTTTTAAGGAAGAATTATGTAGTTTTTGACATTCAATGAAGTAAAAGAATGAATCAGAGGTCCAGGATAGAATGCATCATCCATTGGTTCCGGATTTAACATATAAAATCCTTACAAGAAGAACTGAAATGTTCTAAAGGTCTTTTTTCTTGTTTTAGTTAAAAATGTCTCTTTGGTTATTAGACAGCACTAATCAACCATTCAGAAACATTTTTTTAAGCCCAAATCTTTAACACAATTGTTATTTTGATTTGGGAATCTATTTTGAGTTCTTCACGATGATACAGGTAGGCTTTGTCAATTATAGTAAGGTTCTAGGGTGTGCTGGTTCAAGACAAAAGTTTAGAAAATGTGGGAAGGAGGAGACAGAGAAGAACATGTCACACAATCCAGATCTATTAATAGGATGCATATACAATTACTTAGGTAATTAGTCACCAAGGGTGAGAGCTGTTAGTACCCATGATGGAAAAAGTGCAAAAATAATATAAAAATGATGAGAGATTCAAGATGTTGCCATGATGATAAGATGAAGACCTGATGTTAATATAATTCATATAAATTCTGACACTTTCAAATTTATATAATGGAAAAATATAGATTTTAAAATTCTGACCTTGTTACTTAGATTAGTGCCAATAAATATGCTTTAGGTGAAAAATTTTAAGTAATTTTCCTTAAGGGATACTACCTGCTATTAGGCACTCACCTAAGTTTAAATGAAAAACTTGTTCTCACGCTTAAGAAAATTCATAACGTCTTCTCAAACATTCCAGAGACGTAGAATCCTTCCAAAACCTTTAATGCAATGTAATATATCAATGCACTGGCTCTTTCGTATATGTGGATTTTGACTTCACACAGTCTGAATGATGCCCTGCCTTGCTCAGTGGTTAAAAAAAGCATTTCAGTGTTTCAAAGATGTAGTAGTAAGGTATTAGGTGAAGCCCATTACCCGACTTTTTGTTGGTTTTGTTTTTTGCTTTCTCTCAGCTTGAATCTCTCATGTTGCTATTCTGTAAGATGGGGTGGTTTATGAAATTTGCTCAGTCAGGATGTTTGCCTCATTCTGAAGCACAGCAGTGCTTCCAAAATCACATCCTGCTATAAGGAAAAGTACCGCCATGAGACTTGAAGATGTATCTGACCTTCTAGCAGAGGTCAGTCAGTGAGTCCCAAAGTCTATCTGAATAATAACAATGAACAAACAAAAATAATGAGAAGAAAGAGGAAACAAAAATTAAAAGGTTCACCTTAACTTTCCCAGCATTTTCGTCATCTTCCTTTTTTTCTTCAAATTCAAAGGCAACAGTCATGCGTTGTTGTCTCTGTTCTTCCCATAGTGTGGGGTTAAAGCTGTCACTGTCTGACTGGAAATCTACAGTTAGATTCCAAAGTGTTACTGTTTTTTTTTTTTTTTTTACATAAATTGTTATTTAATAGAACTTAGTATACTATGCAAAAAAAATAGTGATAGGTACTAAAAACAAATACAAAAATAAAAAAGAAAAGAAAAAATAAAGGGATAGAAAGAAAGAAGCAAGTAAAGAAAGAAGGAAAGAAAAAAAAGGAAAAATTATCTTGATATTTGTTATATAGACTTTTGACATCTTAACCCAAATTCAGCTTTGCTAAGTGTACATTAATTATATATTGGGGTTGAGAAGTTTTCCAATGTAGAGAATGGACATAACATATGATAAAAGAGAGAGATAGATTAAGTATTTTAAACTATTATCTCCTTTAATTTGCAAAACAGCATAATGGTAGTACTAATATAATCAATCCTCAATTTAATAATGAGAAAACTATTGCTGAATTTTGAGAGACTTGTTCAAAGTCGTGCAGCTTCTCCATGGCCAATGGAGGATGTCCTGTGACTACAGAGTCCATAAATGTAATCAGTAATCTGTATTAGGGTGTTATAAAAGATACTATGTAACGCTGCTTTGCAATAAATGGTCCAAGATATCAAACTTTTTTGTTGTAGTTTTGTGTGTCTGGTTGCGGGGTAATGTAGTGGTGCTAGGTAAAAACATGTGGAAATGAAGTCTTTAACATTTGAGTCTCAATTAGTTTAAATATGTCTCAAATTAACAGGGAAAAGAAATGGCTTCTCAATCTTTAATTTACATGCTGGTTAATGGTAATATCTTCTTTGCAACATTAATTGTGAAGTTCACATTAAAAGGCAATAAAAGCACTTTTGTTCAGTTGCTGTCGTATCCTACTCTTTGTGACTCCACGCACTATAGCACATCAGGCTCCTCTGTCTTCCACTGTCTCCCAGAGTTTGCTCAAATTCACATCCAATAAAAGCACTTAATTTAGGCTAAATTCTTTCCCAATGCATGAACTTTATTATATATAAAACTTTACTGCAAGGAGTTCTGAGAGTTGGTTTTCCACATGAAAAGTGAAACAAGTGACTTGCTTAAAGTTCAAGAAAACTTTTCTGTTACCAGCTCTGCTCTCCTCAAAGGAAAACAAAACAAACAAATAAGGCTAATTTCTTAACATCCCATCTTACCTAACTAGGTCTGACCTCACTCACTCCCTGGAACAAATTAGGGATTTAATCTTTGAGGCTAGATCTTAGAAATAACTGGCAAATATGAGACACTTTCCATTTTCTCCTATATCCTTTCAAAATGAAATATTCTGTTAATCTAGGGATATTAAAAAAAAGAAATGTAAGTAAAATTGCATGAATAAAACATAATCTTTACTTAAGATTCTTCTTATAACCAATGTAAACATAGTGGATTTTCTTTCATAAATTCTAAAAGATCACTTTTACCGAAGCCTGAAAAATACATATGAAACAAGCTTTCCTTTTCCTACTTCTGTAGATCAAAATTTGAAAAAAAAATCCACAAATGATTCATTTTCCTTTTTAAGTAAAAAAAAAAAACCTAACAACATTTATTGTAATTATTCTGTAAATAAGAACTTCATGAGCAAATAATTTCTTTTAAAAATTGATCTTTTAAATGGGTTGAGTGGATTTAACCCTTGGGTGGATTAAAGTGAGTTTGCTCTTTCAACGTTAGGTCCATGAATCAAAGCAAATTGGAAGTGGTCAAACAGGAGATGACAAGAGTGAACATCGACATTCTAGGAATCAGCGAACTAAGATGGACTGGAATGGGTGAATTTAACTCGGATTACCATTATATGTACTACTGTGGGTGAGAATCCCTTAGAAGAAATGGAGTAGCAATCATAGTCAACAAAAGAGTCCAAAATGCAGTACTTGGATGCAATTTCAAAAATGGCAGAATGATCTCTGTTCATTTCTAAGGCCAACTTTTCAATATCACAGTAATCCAAGTCTATGCCCTGACCAGTAATGCTGAAGAAGCTGAAGTTGAATGATTCTATGAAGACCTACAAGACCTTCTGCAATGAACACCCAAAAAAGATGTCCTTTTCATCGTAGGGGACTGGAATGCAAAAGTAGAAGTCAAGAGATACCTGGAATAACAGGCAAGTTTGGCCTTGGAGTACAAAATGAAGCAGGGCAAACGCTAACAGAGTTTTGCCAAAAGAATGCACTGGTCATAGCAAAAACCTTTTTGCAACAACACAAGAGAAGACTCTACACATAGACATCAGCAGATGGTCAACACCCAAATCAGATTGATTGTATTCTTTGCATCCAACAATGGAGAAGCTCTATAGTCAGCAAAAACAAGACCAGGAGTTGACTGTGGCTCAGATCATGAACTCCTTATTGCAAAATTCAGACCTAAATTGAAGAAAGTAGGGAAAACCACTAGACCATTCAGGTATGACCTAAGTCAAATCCCTTATGATTATACAGTGGAAGTGAGAAATAGATTCAAGACAGACACTGTCTACTCTATCAGGAACATTTCATGCAAAGATGGGCTCATTAAAGGACAGAAGTGGTAAGGACCTAACAGAAGCAGAAGATATTAAGAAGAGGTGGCAAGAATACACAGAAGTATACAAAAAAGATCTTCACGACCCAGATAATCACGATGGTATGATCACTCACCTAGAGCCAGACATCCTGGAAGGCGAAGTCAAGAGGGCATTAGGAAGCATCACTACAAACAAAGCTGGTGGAGGTGATGGAATTTCAGTAGACTATTTCAAATCCTAAAAGATGATGCTGTGAAAATGCCAGCAAATTTGGAAAACTCAACAGTGGCCACAGGACTGGAAAAGTTCAGTTTTCATTCCAATTCCAAAGAAAGGCAATGCCAAAGAAAGCTCAAACTACCACAGAATTGCACTTATCTCATATGCTAGCAAAGTAATGCTCAAAATTTTCCAAGCCAGGCTTCAATAGTATGTGAACTATTGACTTCCAGATGTTCAAGCTGGTTTTAGAAAAGGCAGAGGAACCAGAAATTAAATTGCCAACATCCATTGGATCATTGAAAAAGCAAGAGAGTTCCAGAAAAACATTTATTTCTGCTTTATTGACTTTATATGCCTAGAGCCTTTGACTGTGTGGATTACAATAAACTGTGGAAAATTCTGAAAGAGATGGGAATACCAGACCACCTGACCTGCCTCCTGAGAAATCTATATGCAGGTCAGGAAGCAACAGTTAGAACTGGACATGGAACAACAGACTGGATCCAAATTGGGAAAGGAGTACATCAAGGTTGTATATTGTCACCCTGCTTATTTAACTTATATACAGAGTACATCATGAGAAACGCTGGGCTGGATGAACCGCAAGCTAGAATCAAGATTGCTGGGAGAAATATCAATAACCTCAGATATGCAGATGACACCACCCTTATGGTAGAAAATGAAGAACTAAAGAGCCTCTTGATGAAAGTGAAAGAGGAGAGTGAAAAAGTTGGCTTAAAACTCAACATTCAGAAAACTAAGGTCATGGCATCTGGTCCCATCACTTCATGGCAATAGATGGGGAAACAGTGGAAGCAGAGACAAATTTTATTTTTCTGGGATCCAAAGTAACTGCAGATGGTGATTGCAGCCGTGAAATTAAAAGACGCTTACTCCTTGGAAGGAAAGTTATGACCAACCTAGACAGCATATAAAAAGCAGAGACATTACTTTGCCAACAAAGGTCTGTTTAGTCAAGGTTATGGTTTTTCCAGTAGTCATGTGTGGATGTGAGAGTTGGACCATAAAGAAAGCTGAGCACTGAAGAATTGATGCTTTTGAAGTGCGGTGTTGGAGAAGACTCTTGAGAGTCCCTTGGACTGCAAGGAGATCCAACCAGTCCATCCTAAAGGAAATCAGTCCTGAATATTCATTGGAAGGACTGACGCTGAAGCTCCCATACTTTGGCCACCTGATGCAAAGAACTGACTCATTGGAAAAGACTCTGATGCTGGGAAAGATTGAAGATAAAAGGAGAAGGGGACAACAGAGTATGAGACGGTTGGATGGCATCACGGACTCAATTGACATGAGTTTGAGTAAACTCCAGGAGTTGGTGATGGACAGGGAGGACTGGCATGCTGCAGTCCATGGGGTCACAAATAGTCTAACATGATTGAGCGACTGAACTGAACTGAATGTTTGGTTAAGAAGTCTTGTGCCTTTCAATTCACCAAGATAAGATATTGCTCCTAAAAGTCAATGTTATTTTCATGATAAATATAAACAGGAAGAGTTATGTTTTTGAAATTTCACTTATTAATAAAATATTATAGTATGGAAGATAAGATTTGTGCTTGGAGTTAGCTCCCAAATGATTTATGTGGCACACCCATGTGCCAGTATTGGTTAGAGTTAGAATAAAATTAATCCCTTCTATCCATAATCATATAAGTATAGGAGAAATTTTTATGTTTACCTTCATCACCACGAGGTTGCTGGGGAAACATGTAGTTAGTCAATACTCTTTGCTTTGTTTCTGGATGGGCTTCAGTTTGTAAAGGGATAAGGGCTTTGGACTGGAAGCAAAGGAGATAAATTAGATTAATAATATTAGAAATATAAAGAACATTTCTTTTATATAAGATAAAGGTCAGCAGTCTGGCCTCACTGTGTTGAATGAACAATTAAAAGAAAAATAAGGAAAAAAATAACAAAAAAATAAAATATAAGATAAAATAAGACTACTGTAGAGGAATATTTTGAAATTATAAGGGTTTTATAGTGAGATTTTCTTTTTCTTTATTATATTATTTTTCAGAACCTATTCATCTTTACTGAACAATACCTTTTTTTTTACCTTGAAGATACCAAAATGTGTCAAACTGTTTCAACTAATTAAACTTTTGGTATAGTTCTAAATGTTCATTAACTGTTGCCTTAGAAAGGCAAATGGAACTTGCTATTAAGTTCATACTATACAAGATCATCTATGAATTCAATTAAGTTAAAACATAAGCATTTAAAGAGATTTTTGTAACCAAAGACAGAGTCTACATATACATAAGCAACTGTCTTTGTATCTGATATATCACAAAGAATTTACCTATGGATAATACTCAATTCTCTATATTAATTTTATTTCAGAAATACAATTTTTGAAGGTTTTTAAAACTTTGATTTTAAATATAATATATAAACATTGAGAATAATCATATTGTTTAATAGTTTACACTTATTTCATGACATTTATTAAGAGTGAAGTACAATGGCAATTTAGGATGCCAACTTGTCTCATGAAACTGAGTTAGAAACCCATTAAATCACTGTTCTAAATAAAAGTTAAATGATGCAGCCATTGTTCTGTTCATTCTTCCACAAGAATATAAATCCTGATATTATGGGATTTTTTTTACAGTGTAAGACTGTAGAAAAGACTGGTCCATTAGCATAGTTTGTATTGATTTCAGAAATGATTATAATGATATATTGATGATTTGAAAAATCTACAGTTCATTGATGACTTGAATTTGAATGACAATATAATTTTTTACTTAGTAGGAGGGAAGAAAGTGCTGTAATGACTGTAGGAATATAAACATTATTCTCACAATTACATAACATTTTGCAGAGGTTTAATTTTTTTACAAAAATTGCCCAATACTTATGTCTGAACAATTCATTTACTGGTAATGTCACTTTTATGCTCAGAAAATAATCATAACAAACTAAATCCAAGATGATTTGTTTTCATTTGGTAATTTAAATTTTGGGGCAGGATATTTAAAAATTTTAAGATTACAAGAAAAAAGCCAAAAAAACCCAAAGTATGTCAAAATGGTCTATCACTAGTTTTTGTGGTGGCAAATCAGATGCCTTGGACTATTTTTATTTTCCAGTTAATATAATTATTCATTAACACTCAATTACTGATTCAATTATAATCTAATTTCATAAGTGTAAGTATTAACATCATAGCAATTTCACAGAAAATATTGATAAGAGCAACAAAAGGTATCACAATATTTTTGAATACATTTCTTAGAATTAAGTTGATATTAATTAAAGCATGGGAAAAAAGGAACATGACAGATAGTAACTCCCTCTTATGGGGATTGCAGTAATGTTTCTTATTCTTTACCTTCAGAGGTATAATTAAAGTACATCCTCTAAGGAGATGTATGTATCACCTAGAAAAATGATCATTTTGTGTATTTCTGAGAAAGAAGTAGATACTAAATTGAAGTATTTTAAAGGGATGAGAATTATAGTACTGTTTGTCCATAGCAATGGAATACTTATTTGATTGCTACCCTTATAAAAATCTCTCCTCCAGGGGATAAAGAATCTATATTTTGTAGTAATTGTGAAAGGTATCTATTGAGAATAAATTAGTAATTCAACATTTCAATTATAGTTCATTTTAATAAACAAAATAAATCAGGTAATAAAAAAATGTTACCTGATTGTCAGAAAGCCACAAAGCTGCAAGCTCCTTCAGTTTGGTAAATGAGAATGGTAAATTCTTCAATCTGCAAAAACAAGAAATTTCTAATAGCATGGGTGAAGATGGATAAAGATCATTTAATGAAGAGGTATTTAGAATACTGTAACTTATTTATTTCATTCTTCTCTTTACTTCTTTCTCCACTGAGTAGCCTGAGGAATCATTTAAAAGTGAAAACCTTGAGTCTACAACTCTTCAAATGATAGGATAAAACCCCAAATTGTTACCATGCCTCGTCAGACCCTCTAAGGTCTGGTCCCCTCAAACCTCTGGTCCCCTCAAACCTCTGCACGGCTTCTTTGCTACTCTTTTCCTGACAGCCCTGTTAGTGCCACTGGCCTTCAATCAGCCTACTCCCAGGAATAGACAAGCTCCTTTCTCTGCCTGGAATACTCTTTCTTCCATACTTCACTTAACTAAAATACCACAGATTCTCTAGTCAGCTGAAATGCCAGTTTCTGAAAGAAGTTTTTCTTGACTCCTCACTTAAATTTCTTTCCCCAATCTAGTCTCAAAGCACTTTTACTTCATGGACATATCTCAGTTTGAAATTACAATATTTATTTTTGTAGTGTTTTTTTTTAGGGTTACTGTTTAATATCTCTTTAAAACTGTAGACTCTATGAGGGTAAGACCCATTTCCATCTTATTACTAAATGAATTTACAGCTCTGAATTTTATATTGATTCTTGAAAGTGTGTCCTTTTGTTTTTCTACCCTGTATACATCATTTAATAGATATTTAATAGATATTCAAAGAGGCAATCTTTAAAAATAGCATTTTACGGTATGTGAAATTGTATTCAATCAAAATTATCCATTAAGCTTTGGCTTCAGCCTGTGGAGGGTCAAATCACCAATTGCCTACTTCAACATAAATAAGATATACCTGAATTGTGGATGATCAATATATTGTTATTACATGAATTACCATCATAGCTAGTCAGCACAGTGAATAATGCAAACAAGGCACACCAGTGAATTTATTGTTAGTTTCTGCATGTTCACTTTTGAATACAGACAAACATTTTAGATAGGACTTGGAATGAAAATTTCTGTTAAATCTTTAATATGTTGGAATTCTATCAACCAAATGATGAATAAATATATTTTGATAACAGAGATGGAAAATGTCACAATAATGAATAAGGATTTTGGAAGCAGTTAATTGTATCTCCAAAGGCACTATTAAATAACAAATACGAAAAGATATTGACAAGCCTATAAACATATAACAGAGTGTGCATTGGCTAGGAAATTTTAGGAAGGATATAATGACCTTGCTGAGCTAATAGGTACTTGTAAAACATAAGAATATAAAGAATAAGAGATCAAATTATATTATAATTATTTTTTAATATAATATTATACTAGCATTTATAACATTAAACCAAACTGTTCATAAAAGCTATTTCTAATTTTGGTTATTTAGTTTAAGTTGGAAATTATAAAGTAAGATGCTATGAGAAGTTTTTACATCATGTGGAGATGAATTGAAAGTAAAATATCAATTCTGCCACATTAAAATTACACGAGGGGATAACTCTCCAGAATCATTTACAATATCCATGATAAATCACCAGGCAAATCATAAAAGTAGAATATGGAAAGAAACTGTCAGAGAAGATGTTACCCGTATTTTTTTTTCACCACCATCACTTTCACCACCATTGAAAGTGAGGCTTTATTTAGTATTGTAACTGTCCAGTAAATTGACCACAGGAGCAATCCTACAGTTGATAGTATAAATGAATCATTGTTTCTTAACTGTAATGACAAACTTCTAAAATTTATTGTATTGAGAATATAAAATTGGAGTCATCATGACTTTTAAATAACATGACTTTTAAAATAACTTTTAAATAATCATGACTTTTAGATATTTTAAATATTAAATAATATTTAATCTTTTATTCAAGCAGTTTATTCTCTGATAGTGATATTCAACTTTTACCTCAGCTTTGACTGAATATTGATTTTAATCTCAGGTTAAGATTCATTTATTGCACGACATTGTAAAGCAACTATACTCTCCAAAATTAAAAAAAATTCAGTGATTAATTCATCAATTTAAAATATTCGTTTGGTTCTATATTATGCTCCAATCACTGTATTAGCAGATAGATTAGCTTATATTTCTGACTTGATGAAGTACTTACATTCCTAGTATTATGAGATTCTCAATGTCTTATTAATATCTTTTGTAATAGCTTTTAGCAATGTACTGTCCTATGGTAAGCACTCACATAGGCTATATTTGTTGGATAAATAATCGCATTAGTAGTCCTAACTATGGGTCACTTAAATATTTTATAAGCATATTTTCCATATTGTGTGAATTATTCATGTATAAAATTTGAGTGGACCAAGAATTCAGGAAAAACTTCCAGCTCATCATGAAAACTCTTCCTCCAGTTTGACAGTAATGGAACTTGGTTCCACTGGGGACTGTAACTGAACCCACTGGAACCCATCTTCCTATGATATCTCTATGACCGTATTTATAATATTGTTCACAAGAATATAATTAGAAAATTCTGAAAAATGTCTTACTGAAAGTTGAACACAATATTTAATGCATCTCCTTCACTGTCCTGTCAAAGAGTCAAAACAAGAAATGGGTTGATTTGAAATGAATTACTCTTGTTGCAGCAAGTTATGAAGCTTCTTGGTCACCTTGATTTTAAAAATAAAATTCCAAAGCTTTTAAAAAATGTTTAATTCTTTACATGAAAATATTATTGAGTTTCTGCTGCTAAGTCGCTTCAGTCGTGTCTGACTCTGTGCAACCCCATAGATGGCAGCCCACCAGGCTCCTCTGTTCCTGTGATTCTCCAGGCAAGAATACTGGAGTGGGTTGCCATTTCCTTCTCCAATGCATGCATGCATGCTAAAAAGTTGCTTCAGTCGTGTCTGACTCTGTGCGACCTCATGGACAGCAGCCCACCAGGCTCCTCTGTCCACGGGATTCTCTAGGCAATAATACTGGAGTGGGTTGCAATTTCCTTTTCCAATTATTGAGCTACTAAGTGCATTATTATTTTTTTTTCCCCTCAGACAGACTAACAAATAACAACTCCCACACTTACTGAAACTTTAGAATCTAAACATTCTCCATGATTCTATAAAAGCTAATCTTTGATAGTTTTGTTGCAGTCTCAGCTTCTCATATTATCATTTGTCTGACTGAAACTTAATGAAAACACAGAGTTCAAGTAGTCTGTTCTATTCCATCACCACTTTATCTTTTTAGTAGTTATTTTTAGTCAATATTGATTTTTGTAGTTTCCTATTTGAGAACATTTGTGGTAGAGATAAAGATGAATTGCATTTTCACCTTTTCTTTCTGCCTGTTCATCAATTTAACACTTTAGTCACAAGAAGAGAACCTATTCTTTCTTTTCCATTCTGAACATGGCTAAATAACCATTTGGTTGTCCTTACTATAATGCACAAAACATGACTTTTTAGTATTAGGTTCTTGGCATTATTCTTACCAGTGTTTTGGTGGTGTGGACAGTATACAAATAGCTCAGTTAATTTACTGGAGACATAAATGTATATATGAAAACACATATGTGCATACATACATACCTATGCACATATTTTTATTATCAAATTTTATAGATTTTTATTATAATTATTTTCTGTGTCTTCATAATATTATGCTTTCTGCATATGGGAGGGTTTTGGCATATAATTTTTGAAATATCAGTTTAAAAATAATTTAGCTTCTGCTATTTTCTAATTGAATATTTTCATATTTATATAAATATTTGCATCCCATATATTTCATAAGACATAGGAAAATTTTCCAAAATTATTAATAAAAAGGAATAATTTGATTTTAGAAAACAATGAGATTGTGAAATGTTTCAAAAATACCTGTTGTCACTCAGATTTAAGACTCTTAGTTTCTGCATCTGTCCAATCTCTTCAGGAAGAAATTCCAGCTTATTGGAGCGTAGAGACATGACTGTTACATTCTTACAGCTTCCAATCTATAGGTAACAAAAAAAGTAAAGGATCACAGTGTAAACTATTCTATATTAATATTTATAATTTATAAAGTGATCTGATTGATTTATAGATTTCCTTATCACTTCTAAGAATCAATATGTGCATTGTTTAATTTTTTATTGTATCTTTAAAATATGTTTAAAATATATTATATAATATATTCCTTTAGATATTAAGGCAATGTATATCTCATATTCTTATACATGTTACAAAGGAATCATTTTCCTTTAAATTTTATGATTAGAATATTTATCAGCTTCATTGTTTTCATAAATCCCTTTTTTGTCTATCTAAATAAGCACTAATAATATTGTTTATAAAAGATCATATATACTCAAACATGAAGTCTTATTGACATTTCCTTTGCAAAATTAGTTTAACTTCACATTACAATGGTACTTTTGTTTTTATTTATAACTTTTGTCTCTAAGACAATGATATATGGATTACTGCTCCTGATTATGAAAGCATTTAATAGAAAATGTTAAATTTAAAATATACTTCACAGTTTTTTCTTGACATGAATAAATGAAAGTCCCGTTTGGAGATGAATGCTAATGAACCCTTTTGGTGTATCCTGAAGTTAAAATAATATTATGCAACAAGATACTTTAAAAAACTTATTTACATTAAAACTTTCACTTAGAAATGGAAACATAATTATCTCCAAATTTATTTAAAAACTGTTCATAAAAGCAAAATATATAAATTGTTTGCATGAATTTATTTTGTTACAATTTTTGGCAAGCAATGTTTAAGTCAAATGCATTTCCTTGGTCAAATATAAGAACTTATCCCTTGTTATTTTAAAAAGAACGATTAACAAATATATAACTCCTATATGCATTCACAGCTCAACTCATGAAGCTATGCTGCTAATGCACCTGTTAAAATTTATATCCAAAACAGAGTCATTAAAAATTAATGAATAGAAACAAATTTATTCCTCACTTCTCTGGGCAATTCTGGAAGGAAGTTCTCATCGACTGCTAATGTTCGAAGACTGTGAAGGTAGCCAATAGTAGAAGGTAGAGACTCCAGTTCATTACAGCTACAGTCAAATTCTTCTAATAAAGATAAACTGAAAAGTTAAGTACATTAGTTAGACATTCTAAAAGGTCAGATGGCAAAAAAATTTTGAAAAGCCCACATATTAAAATTCACCAACAAAAGTTATTTATGTAGTGACTGCTTAATATTATGTAAGTTAATTTATCAGTTCCACCAAATGGTTCAATATCTCTTAATAAGTGGTTCAATTTGGTAAAATAAATCTAGTTCATTTTTCTCCTTTCTTAATTCACTTGTTGTTTAATTGAGCCTGAGAATGACAAAAAGTTTTGTCTGCTTTTATACAACTTACATGTCTCTTATAGTCAGATGCTCATAATGTATATCCTTAGAATGAATGCATGTAAGTACATGGGCAGGTAAAAGGTATAGATGGCAGGTACAAGAAAGAGAAGAGAAGGGGGCAAAATCTTAACAACAAAACCACTGATTAGATGCAAAGTATTTTACTAAGCATTTTAGAGATAGAAGTAACTATTTTCTTTAAAGAAACTCTATCAGATATCTATTGTTTTAAACCTCTCTTACATATAAGGAAATAGAGGCATAAAGAGGCTAAGCAACTAGCCCGAGGCCGCACAAAAGTAGGAAAGCTAGTACCTAAATGCAGACAGCGTGACTCCACTGTATCTTCTTGCCTCTCCGCCTGTGCCTTTCTGTAGCAGATGCTACAGACAGGGCATATTTCAGCCTGCAGATGTGTATCAGTTACTTTACAAAGTATTTTAAAAAGTGGTAAACTCTATATAATGACCCAGACTTCTGGTGTCTTTTGAAAAATAAGGATGATCTGCCAGTACTGGACCTTTATTCTCCCATGACAAGTAAAGAAAGCAGTGTAATGGCAGCTGCCTTCAAATGAGCACAGTTCTCCAATTTGCCAAGATCCCCACCACTCCAAACTTAGCCTACTTTACCCACAATCTACACAAAGGAATCCCATGAATACACATTTAAGCTATCAAAAGGGAACAAGACATTTCATTGCTTGGTTTGAGACAGTTGGGAAAGAAAGGGGGCCTGGCACAGAGTAAGCACTAGCTATATTTAAGTTTCCTTTGATGGTAATATTATTACACTGTTCCTACCATTCATATCATTGCTTTGCTGTAACAGGAAGGAACCCTCAAGGGTAATGATCTCACCACTGTAAAGGGAAGAATGAATTAGAAGTAGTTGGAATAAGGTTGTCGAATCCTCTTCCTTTTTCTTTATCTTGGAACTAGTTGGCTTGAAGGTACTTTATTCCCATCATTTAGTTAACAAGTGGACACAGAAATTAAGCATTTGAGTTTTAAGTTAGAATGGATTTGTGTCCCAGCTCTGTCGCTTATTAGATGTATGATCTTGGATATCAAAAAATAAAACAAGGATCAGAGCTCAAAAATCAAAGCTGATTTTATTTATTGCCAGGCAAGGGAACATTTCCTGCTTACACGCAGAAGAAATTCACTTAGTAGCACACTGGGAGGTGAGGTAGGGGGGAGGTCAGTGCCAAAAGGGGGTGGCAACAGGGCGTCATGATGATCATGCTCATTAAAAATGAAAAATTTGCATTATGAAGAGGGTAGAATAAGTTCACAAGTCTGTGTACAATTGGGTAAATCAAGTCCTATTATTCATGGGAAGGGAAGAATCTAATTGTCAAGTCTAGCCTGACCCTGATCAGGGTAACTCATGATTCATAGTTCTTAACAGCTTCAACTGGTTAGAACCCAGAAGTGGGGAAGCACAGCATTCAGCTGTGAATAATAGCTTTGGTGTGCATGCTCAGTCCTGTCCAATGCATGCTCAGTCATGTCCAACTCTGTGTGACCTCATAGACTGTAGCCGCCAGGCTCCTCTATCCATGGGGTTCTCCAGGCAAGAATACTGGAATGGATTGCCATTTCCTCCTTCAAGGGATCTTCCCAACCTGATACAGGGATCAAACACGGTCCTCCTGTGTCTCCTGCATTGGCAGTTGGTTTATTTACCACTGAGCCAACTGGTAAATGAATAATAACTCTAGAGTTAAGTTCAGTTCAGTTGCTCAGTCTTGTCCAACTGTTTGAGACCCCATGACGGTAGCCGGCCAGGCTTCCCTGTCTGTCACCAAATCTTGGAGCTTGCTCAAACTCATGTCAATCGAGTCAGTGATGCCATCCAACCATCTCATCCTCTTTTGTCCCCTTCTCCTCCTTCCTTCAATCTTTTGAGTCTTTTCTAATGAGTCAGCTCTTTGCATCAGGTGGCCAAAGTATAGGAGCTTCAGCTTCAGCATCAGTCCTACCAATGAATAGGACTGATTTCCTTTAGGATGGACTCGTTTATCTCCTTGCAATCCAAGGGACTCTCAAGAGTCTTCTCCAACACCACAGTGCAAAAGCATCAATTCTTCGGCACTCAACTTTCTTCATAATCCAAATCTCACATCCATACATGACTACTGGAAAAGCCATGGCTTTGACTAGACAGACCTTTGGCGGCAAGGTAATGTCTCTGCTTTCTAATATGCTGTCTAGGTTGGTCATAACTTTTCTTCCAAGGAGCATGTGTCTTTTAATTTTATGGCTGCAGGCACCATCTGTAGTGATTTTGGAGCCCCCAAAATAAAGTCTCTCAATGTTTCCATTGTTTCCCCACCTATTTGCCATGAAGTGATGGGATGAGCAGATGCCATGATCTTAGTTTTCTGAATGTTGAGCTTTAAGCCAACTTTTCCACTCTCCTTTTTCACTTTCATCAAGAGGCTCTTTAGTTCTTCTTTGCTTTCTGCCATAAGGGTGGTGTCATCTGCATATCTGAGGTTAGTGATATCTCTCCCAGCATTTGGTAATTCAGCTTGTGCTTCATCCAGCCTGGAATTTCACATGATGTATTCTGCATACTAGTTAAATAAGCAAGGTGACAATATAGAGCCTTCCTACTGCTACTGCTGCTAAGTCACTTCAGTCGTGTCCTAATCTGTGCGACCCCATAGATGGCAGCCCACCAGGCTCCCCCGTCCCTGAGATTCTCCAGGCAAGAACACTGGAGTGGGTTGCCATTTCCTTCTCCAATGCATGAAAGTAAAAAGTGAAAGTGAAGTCACTCAGTCGTGTCCGACTCTTAGCGACCCCATGGACTTCAGCCTACCAGGCTCCTCCACCCATGGGATTTTCCAGGCAAGAGTACTGGAGTGGGGTGCCATTGTCTTCTCCAATAGAGCCTTGGGGTACTCTTTTTCCAATTTGGAATCACATGTTGTTCCATGTCCAGTTCTGACTGTTGCTTCTTGATATGCATATAGATTTCTCAGGAGGCAGATAAGGTGGTGGTTCATGTACTGTTGAAGCCAGCTTGGAGAATTTGAGTATTACTTTAAATTTTGTAGCATTACTTAAATTGAAGAAAGTAGGGAAAACCACTAGACCATTCAGGTATGACCTAAATCAAATCCCTTATGATTATACAGTGAAAGTGACAAATAGATTCAAGGGATTAGATTTGATAAACAGAGTGCCTGAAGAACAATGGACGGAGGTGTGTGACATTGTACAGGAGGCAGTGATCAAGACCATCCTCAAGAAAAAAAAATGCATAAAGGAAAAATGGTTGTCTGAGGAGGCCTTACAAATAGCTGAGAAAAGAAGAGAAGTGAAAGGCAAAGGAGAAAAGGGAAGATATACCCATCTGAGTACAGAGTTCCAGAGAGTAGCAAGGAGAGGTAAGAAAGCCTTCCTCAGTGATCAATGCAAAGAAATAGAGGAAAACAATAGACTGGGAAAGATTAGAGATCTCTTGGATAAAATCAGAAATACCAAGGGTACATTTCATGCAAAGATGGGCACAATAAAGGACAACAATGGTATGGACCTAACAGAAGTAGAAGATATTAAGAAGAGGTGTCAAGAATACACAGAAGAACTATACAGAAAGGATCTTCATGACCCAGATAACCATTATGGTGTGATCACTCACCTAGAGCCCAGAATCTTGGAATGTGAAGTCAAGTGGGCCTTAGGAAGTGTCACTATGAACAAAGCTAGTGGAGGTGATGGAATTCCAGTTGAGCTATTTCAAATCCTAAAAGATGATGCTGCGAAAGTGCTGCACTCAACATGCCAGCAAATTTGGAAAACTCAGCAGTGGCCACAGGACTAGAAAAGTTGTTTTCATTCCAATCCCAAAGAAAGGAAATGCCAAAGAATGTTCAAGCTACTGCACAATTGCACTCATCTCACACACCAGCAACGTAATGTTCAGGATTTGTTAAATGCTCAGGATTTGTTAAATAGCATTAGTCTTCCAATAACATGGCTCAAATTCCAATTACCTTGGGATATTAGTTGTGAAAGTGTTAGTCACTCAGTTGTGTGTGACTATTTGCAACTCCATGGAGTTTAGTTCATGGACTGTAGCCCATGAACTATAGCCTTCCAGGCATGGAATTTTCCAGGCAAGAATACTAGAGTGGGTAGCCATTCCCTTATCCAGGAGATCTTTCTGAACCAGGGATTAAACTTGGTTCTTCTGCATTGCAGGCAGATTCTTTACTGTCTGAGACACTAGGGAAGGTCTATATTAACTGTGAATAACTACATGAAGTTTGCTGCTAACTCTTCAGCCCACAGATCACAATGTAAATAACAGACGCACATCATGATCAGTGATGAGTCTCATTACTCTTTTCAGTCTGTCATTGATCAGCCTCTGTGCATCTGCTCTTCAGTTCACATATGGACAGTAAATCCTGTAGTTGTGTTGCCTTCTTGTCAATCAGCTGTGAAGAGATACTATTGGCACCAAAATTTAACATTTAAAGCACTACTCCTGTTGGGTAATGCTCTTGGTCATCCTAAGTTTCTTGGGGATTTAAATGAAAATACGAAAATTTGCTTTCTATCACCAAGAACAACTTCATTAATTCAACTGGTAGACCAAGTAGCTATTTCAATTTTGAAAGCCTATTATTTTACACACATTTTGGAATAAGTTTGATGCTACAACTAGAGATCGGACAGTTTCTTTGGCTGAATTTTAGAAGAAATATGACATAAAACATTCAATTGAAAATATGCATGCATCATGGGAGGAAGTAATAGCAAGTAATATGGATGCAGTATAGCAGAAACTTTCAGCACAATGTGCAAATAACACTTCGGATTTGAACTGAACATATGTGGGATTATAGAAGAAACAGCTGACTATGGGAATGCTTGCCACTATTCAAGAGCCTTTAGATCTGCTGCCAGAGGAGCTTAGTGAAGGAAAACTTGTTGACATCAAGGAGGAAAGTCATTGTAATGAAAAGGATGATGTCCCAGAGGAAGTGACTCTGGCAATAAACTTTACATTAAAGAAACTCTTAGAGATATTTCATGGTGTTGAAAGCATGAAGGATAGAAGTTTGGAAGCTGCTCCAAGCTTAAAAGAGGATGACATTTCACTGATGCATAGAAAGGGTGTCCACTCTGAATTATGACTCACATGATGAAAACAAGGCAAGTACTGTTCAAAGTAATTTTGATAGTTTTTTTTTTTCACAAAAAACCCACTTTAATTCTTAATGCTCCTAATGTTTACAATGATGATACATTAAATACATGTTGGTTTTATTATTTTTCCATTTTTCCAATATATTGATAACCAACAGTAACAGTATTTGATGTTTTGAAAGGGTTTAAAGATCCTTCATGAAAACGATCATAATTTTCCTTATTGATTAAAAAGATTATTTTGTACAGTTTCAGTGTGCATGGTTGTTTTCATAGTCCCCACGACAATGTAAAGTGAGCACTTCCTGAAATAAAAAGATAACATTTTTACTGGATCATGGGCTATGTTGAATTAATAATTTATACCCTGAAATTATTTTACACCTTTGTGTTACAAAGAAAACTTAGGTGCAAAACACACATCCTTCAATTATCTCTGAAATTCAAAGGATTCAAACTCAAAATATGACATTCCAACTGACTTTACTGATGGCTGTCCTGCTATAAATCACCTAAAGTATTTTATTACAGGATCCTGAGTACAGTTGTACCATATTACTCACATGATCACTGGTGTCCAAAGGATAGACAAAAATAAGTGAAATAAGTCTGACAGAGAAAGACAAAGATTGTATGATTGCACTTGTATGTGAAATTTAAAAATAAGCATAAAAGTGAAAAAATAACCAAGCTCATAGACACAGTGAGCAAATTGGTGTTTACCAGAGGTGGGGTTAGGCAAGTATGAAAAATGGGTGAAAGTGATCAAAAGGAACCAACTTTGAGTTATAAAATAAATAAGTCAGGACGAGCTAATATAGCACTGTGCTGTTGTTTAGTTGCTAAGTCATGTCTCTTTTGTGCCCCCATGGACTGTAACCTGCTAGGCTCCTCTGTCCATGGGATTCTCCAGGCAAGAATACTGGAGTGGGTTCCCATCTTCTCCTCTGAGGGATCTTCCGGACCCAGGGATTGAACCTGCGTCTCCTATGGCTCCTGCATTGCAGGCAGATTCTTTACTGTTGAGCCACCAGGGATTTGTAACTATATATGGTGACAGATGTTAACTAGACTTATTGTAGTAACCATTTTGCAGTATATACAAATTTCACATCATCCTGTAGCACACCAAAACTGCATTGTTTGTGCATAAAAAGACAAAAACCTATCTTTTTAAAGAAGTTTTTTCTATTGTCTATAAGTGCACATTGAAAGTAAAATCAAGCTACAAAGAAGTGTAGAATACTTTAAAAAAGTGCTTTCCAGGGAATTCCCTGGTGGTCCAGTGCTTAGGACTCCATGTTTTCACTTCAAGGGTATGGGTTCAACCCCTGATTGGGGAGCCAAGATCCCACAAACAGCATGACCGAAAAACCCAAACAAAATACAAAGCAGTACTTCCCAATCTTTTGCGTGCATATGGATCCCCAGGCGAACTTGTTAAAATGCAGATTCAGATGTAATGATTTGGAATGGGGCCTAGATTCTGTGTTTGTAACAAGCTCCTGGATAATATAGAAGTTGCTGGTCCTGGGACCACACATTTTTAAAGTCCTTTGCTAATATTTCAAGGATAACATGAAACACACACACACAAAATATGTCAATGACAGCTAAAATTCATGTATACATATTACAATAGTTGTGTTGGTAAAATTTTGCCTTCGACCACGTCAGTCCTAGTGACACTATTGGAGGCAGTAATGCTTGATGTTAAACACAATACTGACTTAGTGTTCTAAAACTGTTCTCTAAATCTAAAACTACATTGTTCTCTAGTTCAGTTTCCATGAATTAGTGTTGGATGAGAAGATATTGCCCTTCTCAGGGTATCATTTGAGGTTATTATTAACCCTCAGTTACTGAGCTAATGAGGAAGCGGAATTATGACTGTATTACATAGCTAATGTATAATTTCACTTTAACTTCATGTATGACCATTAGAAACCATCAGATGCCATTAAATCTTCTATTATGTAGGTGGTAATAAACATAAAAGTAAATGACTTTGGGCTTCACTTTCTTAGTTCACTTTTAAAACAATAGAAGTAACTTTGGGGATGTGAAAAATGTTGAGACAGGCTTGCATAGTCGTTTAATACTTGAGTGCACTTCATCTACTTATTAATCCCTGTGTTCTCATCTATAAAATTGGTTTATAATGCCTGCTGTATGGAGTATCAGGGACGATTCAAGGTATGCTACCTTGCTAGCACAGGGATGCCAAGGTGGTGCTAGTGGTAAAGAACTTGCCTGCCAATGCAGGAGACATAAGAGACTTGGTTCAATCCCTGGGTTGGAAAGATACCCTGGAGGAGGGCACGACAACCCACTCTAGTATTCTTGCCTGTTGAATCCCATAGACAGAGGAGCCTGGCAGGCTACAGTCCATAGAGTTGCAAATAGTCGGACAAGACTGAAGTGACTCAGCATGCATGCACCTTGCTACCATACTGATTTTGGACTTCTCAGCTTTCAGAATTTAGAGTAATAAATGTCTGCTGTTTTAGCCACTCATGTATGGTTATTATGTTATGGCAGTCTGAGCAGAATAATGCATTATTCCATTATTATATTATTATTATATATAATATATATATATATATATAATGACAATGTATTATTATATTTTGTACATAAGTATTAACATTTTCTTTTTAAGAACTGGATGTTTCACTAATGTTATATTACGAATCCTCACACAGATAAACATAAGCAAGGATCAGTAAAGAAATGTCTTTTTGCTTATTATTGTTGATGACTATTATGATTTGTTGAAGGCTATCTAACATTAAGTCTGACAATAACCTCTAAGATGTATTATTACTTCGCTTTTACAGATGAGAAAACTGCAGCCCTGAGATGTGATTTGACATGCCCAAGTTCAATTAGTTAATGAATGGAGAAGCCAGTCTAGTTCCAAGATTTGCAAATATTTCCCCATGAAGGGATTAAACATATCCAAGACATGTTATCAACCATTAAGGAGTGCATATTCTAGTTGGGAAGGCATATTATATTGGAAAATTATATTTGATATTATAATATCGAATTATAAATTTGATATTATAATTGAAAAGTTAAATGATGATACAAAAGATAAATAAGAGACCAACATAAGAAATGGGAAAATATTACATTAGTGTTCTCTAACTTTTGTAAAGAGTTCCTTAAACTTATTTGTCCATGAAGCTTATTTTTATGTCATACCTATTAAAATCTCAAGTAATGACTATTTGGAGGAATTAAGTTTAGAAAATACTGGTTCATTTAGTAGGTATACTGAGCTTTGAATTTAGAGGAAGCTGCAGTGGTCTGGGTGGGCAGAAGGAGAAGAATTAAGTAGCAAAACAAGTAAACATATTTTTTGAATCCAAATACCCCCAATTTGATTTGTCAGTAACTCTTTACCTTATTAGATTTTATTTTTAAGAAGCATTTATTTAACATGTGAGTACTTCCCATTTAATTCTCACAACATTCTCATGAGGTAGGCATTATTATGATTTCCATTTTACTGAGGAGGAATCTAAGGCTATAAACCCAATAATACATTGAAAAGCCAGATTTTGGACCCAAAAGGTCTGGCTCCAGAGCCAAAACAGCCAACCATTATGCAAGCTTGTTTAAGGGAGCTTTGTTTTAAACCAGCATCACAATGGATAGCTGTTTAAGAAGCTGAATCTACATATTGGTTCTTAAACTTTAGCATGCATCAGAAACCCTGGAACATCTTGTTAACACACAGATTGCTGGTCTGATGATCAGAGTTTCTGATTCAATAGATCTGAGATTGAGAATTTGCACTCCTAACAAGTTCCCTGGGTTTCCCTGGTGGCTCAGCTGGTAAAGAATCTGCCCGCAATGCAGTAGACCTGGGTTTGATCCCTGGGGTGGGAAGATCCCCTGGAGAAGGGAAAGGCTACCCACTCCAGTATTCTGGGCTGGAGAATTGCATGGACTACAGTCCATGGTGTCACAAAGAGTTGGACACGACTGAGCGTGTCCAACCTATTATACAAGTTAGAGAACACGAATGTGATATTTTTCCATTTCTTATGTTAGTTTCTTATTTATCTTTTGTATCATCATTTAACTTTTCAATTATAATATCAAATTTATAATTTGATATTAAATTAACTTGATGTTATATTACAATTATAAAATTATAATTAATTTGATATTATATTATATATAATATAATATCAAATTAATTTGATATTATATTATAATTTGATACAATATAAAATATTATAAAATTATATAATTTTATACAATTATAAAATTTGATATTATATAATTTAATATTATAATATTATATTATAATTTGATACAATATAAATATTATAAAATTATATAATTTTATATAATTATAGTTATAATTAATTTGACACTATAAATATATTATATTATATATATCAAATTAATGTTATATTATAATTTGATATCAAATTAATTTGATATTATAATATCAAAACCTATCTGAATGCAGAGTTCCAAAGAATAGCAAGAAGAGATAAGAAAGCCTTCCTCAGTGATCAATGCAAAGAAATAGAGGAAAACAACAGAATGGGAAAGACTAGAGATCTCTTCAAGAAAATTAGAGATACCAAGGGAACGTTTCATGCGAAGATGGGCTCAGTAAAGGACAGAAATGGTATGGACCTAACAGAAGCATACATTTGAATCAGTTCTAATGAGGTGGATGAAACTGGAGCCTATTATACAGAGTGAAGTAAGCCAGAAGGAAAAACATAAATACAGTATACTAACGCATATATATGGAATTTAGAAAGATGGTAACAATAACCCAGTGTACGAGACAGCAAAAGAGACACTGATGTATAGAACAGTCTTATGGACTCTGTGGGAGAGGGAGAGGGTGGGAAGATTTGGGAGAATGACATTGAAACGTGTAAAATATCATGTAAGAAACGAGTTGCCAGTCCAGGTTCGATACACTTTTTTTTAAAGTTAAAAAAATTAGACAAAAAAAAAAAAAAAAGAAGAGGTGGCAAGAATACACAGAAGAACTGTACAAAAAAGATCTTCATGACCCAGATAATCACGATAGTGTGATCACTCACCTAGAGCCAGACATCCTGGAATGCGAAGTCAAGTGGGCCTTTGAAAGCATCACTACGAACAAAGCTAGTGGAGGTGATGGAATTCCAGTTGAGCTATTTCAAATCCTGAAAGATGATGCTGTGAAAGTGCTGCACTCAATATGCCAGCAAATTTGGAAAACTTGGCAGTGGCCACAGGACTGGAAAGGGCAGTTTTCATTCCAATCCCAAAGAAAGGCAATGCCAAAGAATGCTCAATTGCACTCATCTCACATGCTAGTAAAGTAATGCTCAAAATTCTCCAAGCCAGGCTTCAGCAATACGTGAACCGTGAACTTCCTGATGTTCAAGCTGGTTTTAGAAAAGGCAGAGGAACCAGAGATCAAATTGCCAACATCTGCTGGATCATGGAAAAAGCAAGAGAGTTCCAGAAAGGCATCTATTTCTGCTTTATTGACTATGCCAAAGCCTTTGACTGTGTGGATCACAATAAACTGTGGGAAATTCTGAAAGAGATGGGAATACCAGACCACCTGATCTGCCTCCTGAGAAATTTGTATGCAGGTCAGGAAGCAACAGTTAGAACTGGACATGGAAAAACAGACCGGTTCCAAATAGGAAAAGGAGTACGTCAAGGCTGTATATTGTCACCCTGCTTATTTAACTTCTATGCAGAGTACATCATGAGAAACGCCAGACTGGAAGAAGCCCAAGCTGGAATCAAGATTGCCAGAAAATATCAATAACCTCAGATATGCAGATGACATCACCCTTATGGCAAAAAGTGAAGAGGAACTAAAAAGCCTCTTGATGAAAGTGAAAGTGGAGAGTGAAAAAGTCGGCTTAAAGCTCAACATTCAGAAAACGAAGATCATGGCATCTGGTCCCATCACTTCATGGGAAAGAGATGGGGAAACAGTGGAAACAGTGTCAGACTTTATTTTTCTGGGCTCCAAAATCACTGCAGATGGTGAGTGCAGCCATGAAATTAAAAGACGCTTACTCCTTGGAAGGAAAGTTATGACCAACCTAGATAGCATATTGAAAAGCAGAGACATTACTTTGCCAACAAAGAGGTCCATCTAGTCAAGGCTATGGTTTTTCCAGTGGTCATGTATGGATGTGAGAGTTGGACTGTGAAGAAAGCTGAGTGCCGAAGAATTGATGCTTTTGAACTGTGGTGTTGGAGAAGACTCTTGAGAGTCCCTTGGACTGCAAGGAGATCCAACCAGTCCATTCTGAAGGAGATCAGCCCTGGGATTTCTTTGGAAGGAATGATGCTAAAGCTGAAAGTCCAGTACTTTGGCCACCTCATGCGAAGAGTTGACTAATTGGAAAAGATTCTGATGCTGGGAGGGATTAGGGGCAGGAGGAGAAGGGGACGACAGAGGATGAGATGGCTGGATGGCATCACTGACTCGATGGACTTGAGTCTCAGTGAACTCCGGGAGTTGGTGATGGACAGGGAGGTCTGGTGTGCTGCGATTTACGGGGTGGCAAAGAATCGAACACAACTGAACTGAACAAGTTCCCCGTTGGAGTTGATGATGTTGGTCAGGGGACCACATATTGAGAATCAGCAGTCTACACCAGACTATGGAAAGAATTGAATACTAATGTGAAGGAATTTGGGTTTTATCAAATGAAGTGTGTGTGTGTGTGTGTGTGTGTGTGTGTGTGTGTATGCTCTCTAAGTTTAACTCTCTAAGTTTTTAACTGGAATAACTTTACATCTTAAGAAGTACACTGGGGATTCAATAAAGGGAAATCTCCTGTTTACTCTATTGCCCAGCCCCCAAGTTCTCCTCCCAAAGTCACGTACATTTCTAGCTCTTTGTGTATCTTTCTATGATTAGAGAATAGAGGTAAGCACAGTTTTTAGCATCCAGGTACATAGAATGCTTATTTTTTTGTCATTATAGCAGTCTAGTAAGTGGACTACTGGAATTTACCATCTAGGGTATTAATGTTATATAAACTAAACATCTAGATCAAAGAATTAGAATTTTAGACATAGGTGGAAACTACAAATGAGGATACTAAGCCACTGAGAATTTAAACACTTGTCCAAGTTCACATAGTTAAGTGGCATAGCGAGGGATCACACCCATGCTGCTGGACTCTAAACCCAGTGCTCCTTGCATTATTCCTCAGCAGTCAGAGGCCCATAGGAAAGAAGTGATTTATCCAGCTTTGCATAGTTATCAAATTTTCTGATTCCAGTCTTTCTCTTTGACCATACGCTATGATGGAATGACTTTTTAAAATATCCATTCAAATTTTTGAGCTTTCATTTTTTTTCTCCAAAACTACGAAGCTAACAGAGAGAAGGCTTAGTGTAGTTTCTCTTCCTGTGGAAGATCCTTTGCCCTTAGAGCACTGGAGCTCTTAAATGACCAAATATTGCAAAATATGTGACTCAACTATCTCATATATTAAGAAGCATCATAGGTCAATTAACAGTTTAGCTTTGAGATCTGATAACTTCTCTCAGCCTTTGTTTCTGCATCTGTTAATCGGGAGAAAATGATACACGTTGAATAGTGTTGATGGGGTCTTTAAATAAGAATACATGTAAAGCACCAAACATGGTAGCTAGCACAATGTGAACACAAGCAAAAAGTTGTTTATTACTATTTTCATTGCACACTCAGTTCTTAGAATGGCTGGAACTTCTAGGCACAACTTAAGATTTGACAACAAAAATAACCAATTTTACAAGTCATTTGGCACAAAATTCATGGAATCTATTTCAGCTGTGAAAGACAGCTGAATTCTTTCAGCAATTGTTACAGTTGGACTATTAAAAACTACCAAAGATAAGTTTAATCTATGAAACATGCTATATGCAGAATGAGAATATTTTTGCTCACTGCAGCTGATCTTAACATTTTGGTGAGCAGAGTTCTAGATAGAATGTCTCATAATAAAATAAGACTCTGAAACCCTGAAATTGAAACTCTAACCCTTTGGCCACCTGATGCAAAGGGGTGATGGCCACCTGAGGCTGACTCATTGGAAAAGACCCTGATGCTGGGAAAGATTGAAGGCAGGAGGAGAAGGGGATGACAGAAGATGAGATGATTGGATGGCCTCACTGCCTCAATGGACATGAGTTTGAGCAAACTCCTGGAGATAGTGAAGGACAGGGAAGACTGGTGTGATGCAGTCCATAGGTTGCAGAATCAGGCACAACTGGGCGACTGAACAACAACAATAACTATTCCACCACTTACAAAATACTTTCTGCATGTGACCTGGGGTGACATTAAATAGTATTCTAATCAAATTTATCTCTAGCCTTGAGCTAAACCTCTGATCCATCAGTTCTGAATTCCCTAAGAAAAGCAAAGCCACTGTATCATTATCATTTTTACTTCATGAAGATTGTTTATCAAGGTGTACTATAAAAGTTTAGATTTGGCTTATGTTTTGCACAAGTGCTCCATTGAAGTGAGAATGTAAGTGAGAAAATGGCTGTCATAATTTTACCAACCAAAAAAATGTAGAACTGAAATCTTCGAAATTTTTCATTTTAGGACCATTTTACACTCTTAACAATCATTGGTAACCCTAAAGTACTTTTGTTTATATGGTTTATATCTATTGGTATCTATCATATTATAAATTTAAAAGAGCATTTAAAAACAATTATTATTCAGTCTTAAATAACAATAATAAATCCATGACATGTTAATGTAGGTGACATATTTTTATAAAAGTATCTATATTTCCAAACAGAAACATTTAGTGAGAAGAGTGACATTGCTTTATTTTTTCAAATCTCTCCAATGTTTAAATTAATAGAAGGTAACTGGATTCTCATATCTGCTTTTGTATTCAATATGCTGTTGTATATTATTCTGATTAAGTTATATATATATACATTCCAACCTCACATAGATATGTATTTGGAAAAGGGAGGGAGGAGTATTTTCACAGTCTTTTTGAATAATTGTGACTATTCTTTGATACTATACGAAAACTCAACAAGTGGTGGTTTTTTAGGGGATACAGTAATTGCAATATGGAATCTAAAATACATCAGTGAACTTTTCTTACTCTTCATACCAATACATTAACATCAACTAATCCTTTTGCACTTTGAATGAGTCTGTTTCTCATGTGTGAGTTTGTAGCTGATGCATTGGTCATGGAAAATGTTGCTTTACAGAATTAAACAGATTTTCCAAATGTTGATGCATTTCACAGACAACCTCAATAAATCACATTCATGATCACACCAGCGATATCAGAAAGCCTTTAAATGTATGGAAGCCATCAAAGTTACAGTGGCAGATACAAATTTTTCAAAATTCCAACTTTTGCTTGATAGCTCAAATTTCACTGTTGGCAACAAATACTGTCAGTTGTTGTCCTTGAAGTAACAAAGCTCACTCTGTTCATTTTTGAGAAAGTGTCTACCAAACACCCAAGTCTGACTACCACAGTTTGTCAGGCAGTCTTCCTTTTTTAAAAATAGGCTTTAACTTTATAGCCATTTTAGGTTCACAGCAAAACTGAGCAGAAGGTAGAGATTTCTCATAGGTTTCCTACTGCTTTTTTTATTCTCCTTTTTATTGCAATAAAATATAGTATAGTCCATTTCCCAACATTTCCATTCATGGCTTTATATGAATATCAAAACATCAAATTGTAGACTTTAAATATATGCAGTTTATTGTACATCAACCATGTCTATCAAAACTGTTTTTTTTAAAAAAGCTTTCTTCCCACCCCAAGTATACCCAAATCTGTTAAAATGTGGATTTATATAATTCTTTACATGAAATGTGGGATAAGATTCCTATAAAATGGCCTTACAAAATTTTAGAATGAAGATAGCTTATGGATTTCTCACTTTTGTTGTAAACAAAATAATTCCAAAGTATACATACATTTTTTCAAGAACTGTAAATCAAACATTAATGACAACATAAAATTAGAAATAAATCACTTTCAGATAAATGGAATATATTTTTTTCTTAAAAGGCAACAATGATCTTTTACCTTGAAGCTTTTTATGCAAGCTAAAACATGTTTATTTCCTTAAGTCTAAAAATACGTTAATGGAGACGGAAATGGCAACCCACTTCAGTATTCTTGCCTGGAGAATCCCAGGGACAGAGGA
This sequence comes from Bos indicus, assembly GCF_029378745.1. Classification (NCBI taxonomy): domain Eukaryota; kingdom Metazoa; phylum Chordata; class Mammalia; order Artiodactyla; family Bovidae; genus Bos; species Bos indicus. Next base: position 75,447,047 of record NC_091762.1, read on the forward strand.
GCCTGGTGGGCTTCCGTCTACAGGGTCGCGCAGAGTCGGACACAACTGGACCGATTCGACTTAGCAGCAGCATAGAACTGGGGGGCTGGGAATGGATGGCTAGGGAGGTGACAGCTGAAAGATATGGGGTTTCTTTTTGAGATGAAAATGTTCCAAATGGTGATGGTTGCATATATCTGTGAATATGTCTAAAAACCATTGAATCATATACTTTAACTGGGTGCACTGTATGATGTCAATTATATCTCAATAAAACCTTTTTTAAGTTAAAAAAAATAAAAAAACATTGCTGCTGCTGCTGCTGTCACTTCAGTCGTGTCTGACTCTGTGCGACCCTATAGATGGCAGCCAACCAGGCTCCCCCGTCCCTGGGATTCTTCAGGCAAGAACACTGGAGTGGGTTGCTATTTCCTTCTCCAATGCAGAAAAGTGAAAAGTGAAAGTGAAAAGTGAAAGTGAAGTCACTCAGTCGTGTCTGACTCTTAGCGACCTCATGGACTGCAGCCCACCAGGGTCCTCCATCCATGGGATTTTCCAGGCAAGAGTACTAGAGTGGGGTGCCACTGCCTTCTCCAAAAAATACATTAAGTTTCTATAAATATCAAATTTTACTAACAATGTAATGGTAACATATACATAATGCAGATCTTATAAAAATTGATTTGATTTTGTAAGACATTCAAGTGAAGTTAGAGCTGCTACTCAGTCAAAAGCATCCAAATTAGTAGTATCTGGAAAATTACAGGCAATGATATAATTGAAGGTCTGGGTAATCACTTTGCTTGTGAAAGGGCAATGGTCAAGAATTTCTTATCATATTATATAGTTGGGTGTTGATGTAATGTTCACATATAAAACTAAATTGATATACACAAATATATAAGTAAATAAAATGTGGTCTAAAACGAGGTTAAATATGAACAAAATTTTTGAGATCTCCAGTGGAAAATGTGTTAAAGTAGAAAACTCAATATATTCTTTTGTCTCTGGCTTTAGAGAAGCAGACTGGTATGAAACTTTGGCACTTACTTTCCGATTGTATTGGGTAGTATCGTAAGTTGATTGTCATCTACTTTTAGAGTAGTTAGTTTTTTCAACAACCCTAAAACAGAGAAGATGTATTAATACACAAGAACAGATTACTGACAGAAAATACAATATATAAAATACAATATACATCACAATATAATTGCGATGAATGTTTGTCATGATAATTGGCTGCACTCTGCTTATATCAACCGACAAACATATTCGCATGTCTAGTTCTGACCTTCCAGTTGCAAAAACTTCACTTACATCAGTGGGAGTTCAAGTACAATGATGGAGACAATAAAGAAAACATAGGGCTCCATAGAAACCGGAATTGGCGGTACTACTACCACATTTTCCTTTTCTATTATATAGCAAATGGACGAGATGAAATTTTTCAAGCCAGCTGTGATTCAACATTTAATTAACTCATAAGCACTAATAACTAACATTCCTGTTGTGACACAAATTGAAAACAAATCTGAATTAAACCTAATAATCAACGAATGGGTACTGAAGTACTGTAGTGTAGTGGTTAAAATATGGACTTGGAAAATAACAACATATAACTTCATACTCTTTCAGTTACCATAAATCCTTGACTGGGATCAGTAGTAAACACAAAAACCCTCAATTTTTAATATGTCAAGTAGAACTGGCTAATAATTGACATTCCAACTATTCATATTTCTCTAATTTATGCCCTTCATAAATTTCCTGCTTTATCTACTTCTATTGTCAGGGTATTAATGAGCAAAAACTGCAGAGTAATAGAAGAACAGCTTCCTTTACCCAGCCATAACAGAACCCAGAGTATCACTATGGCCTAAATAGCCAAAATCCAAGACAAAGCATTAACAGTGGCTGATTTTGGTTTTACATATGTTTTGCAGAAAACTTGTTCTGACAGATATAGTAGGTTCCATGGTCAAATGTGTTTGGGAAATGTTAAATTAAACAAAATCAACCAGATTTCTTTAATGAAAAATGTTAAGGAACTTTTAATATACTAATGTAGTAGGGTGACTCTAAAGTTATTGTGGAACTTCTGTGTGTGTGCAGAGTATCTTGTACAGTGGTGTTTCACAAACATGCTCTGAGAAATGCTGTTACAGCTCATACCTACCCACCTCACGTATTTTGAGCATAGCTTAAAGGCAAAAAGTAAGTGACAAGCAGTCGAAATAAAGCTGTTGTTGCATTTGAAGTTTCAGGATGCTCAATTACATAGTCTATCAAAGCACGCAGAATCTCTAGTGAAGAGAAGTGTCATCCCTATCAGACTGCTGTGAGAAAATACCTACAATATTTGGAGATTAATATATCCGCTTGTGCCCTTATGATACATGGCTGAACAGTGGCACCTGGGAAAGAGGACAATTCTCACTGGGGTAATTTATCTCTGAAATCTGAACACCCACTGCTTATTCATCTATGCTCAAAGGGTGACTGAATCACTTTAGCTTCTCTACTGTATATGTAAAAAACCATCAACCTTGGAAATATAAAAGAACACTTGAGCTTGCTCATCAATTGTGTAAAGAAAACACAGGACCATGAATTACAACTAAATTCTTTATGAGCTGTAATTGTGATCAAACTACTGTCCCTGCCCACAGGTGGAGCCAGAGGAGGGCTAACGGTTTCCACATCACATGGCTGGGTTACGAGAAGTTTTGCGTTGGGTTACAGAGGGTTGTGCAAACATCTTGAAGCCAGGTTGCCAAACAGCCTTTAAGAGAATCACAGTCCCCAGGTCTGAAGTAGTGGTGTGAAAATCTTGAGGCAGGATAGGAGTTAAGGTCAAAAGATTGATGCAACAGATTTTTTTTTTTTTGAAATAATGGATCTTTGACAGAAGTTTCTACAATTTTTGGCAACCCATTCCAGTACTCTTGCCTGGAAAATCCCATGGACGGAGGAGCCTAGTAGGCTATGGTCCATGGGGTTGCAAAGAGTCAGACACGACTGAGCGACTTCATTTTCTTTCTGTAACTTTAAATGCTGAAGCAAGTTAGGGCTCCCTCCTTTGCTCCACTTATGTGAGCTAAAGGGACCATCATTCATCTGTGGTTTGGCTACTTTGTCATTCACACATTCCATACAAGGATGTGCTCTCTGGATAGATTCCAGAACTTCTGTAGTAATCTGGTTGTTCTTGGAATAGAAATAGGCCATCAACCTCAGCTCTGTTACTCATGACTTCCTCTGACAGATAATTCCTTTACTGCCTAGCTATTGATATATCTGTTTGGACTGTCTTCTACCCTCAGGAACCAAAGGTATTTTATATTATTTCTTCCTCAATTCTCTACCTCTTTATCTTATATTCCCAATTCAGATATACTGAAGAGAAAGGAAAAGGCGGTTTTTTACTATGATTCTGGCTACTTTCATATAAATATACAATAAGCAGCAGTATAATAAACATTAATATAATTTGTTATCAAATAGCTAATATTTATATGACATTTACACTATATATTAGAATTTTTGAAAGTCAAATTGCTATGTACTCATCAAATCTAAGATTATAATAATTATTATATTATCATAGTACCTAACATTGATTGAGCATTCACTGTATACTAAGTTCTATTCTAAGCAATTATACATATATTAATTAATTATTTCTCAAAATAATTCCCTGATGCAGGTACTATTACTTTCCCATTTAGAAGATGATAAAACTGGGGCACAGAGAGATTAAGTAGCTTGCATAAGGTCACACAGCTAGTAAGATAGAAAAGCCAGACTCTGAATTCATGCAGCTTGACTGCAAAACCTGTGTCTTTAACCTCTAAGTGAATAAGATAAATTATTTTGGAAAGTAAATATATATATATATTCTCCTTTATTGAGTTTGTCTGCTGTCCAAAGAAGCTGATTATTAAAGCTCTGCCTAGAAAACATAAAGTCCTCTTCATTTTCCCTGGAACTAGCACACTGAAAGAGACTCAGCATACAGGGTTGTTTATTGAATATATAACTCCATTCAAATACCCCACAGCTAAAATAGGTGTAAAGGAACTAAAGATTTTTAGTTCCTATTTCCTTTTATTATTAATAATACCATGACGTTTCTTATCTTTTATTCATTTAAATGTTGGTAGTCCAATAGACAACTCAGGTTCAAATAGAGAGGACAAGGTGTAATTTACCATCCAATCAGAATCAGTAAGTTATTTTAGGACCTTTGAACAGAGTTCCCAGGTATTTCTCTTGACTAAGAAGGAAATTTTTCAAGGAAAGCCAGCCTTTCTACATATACTATCAGGTACTCTGGCAACTCTGCAGATGAATAAATGTAATTTTCCCTAAAAGGTCAATAGGGTCCAAAGATAGTTCTAGCAGGAAGCTACTGACAAAGTTACCTTCTTAATTTGTGGATTGCTCAGCTTTCCAGGTGGCACTAGTGGTAAAGAACCCATTTGCCAAAGCAGGAGACTGAGAGATTTGGGTTTGATCCCTGGGTTGGGAAGATCCCCTGGAAGAAGGCATGGTAACCCACTCCAGTATTCTTGCCTGGAGTATCCCATGGACAGAGGAACGTGGTGGGCTACAGTCCAAGGGGTCGCAAAGAGTTGGACATGACTGAAGTGACAGCACACATGCATGCGCAGATTCTAAACGAAGATATTAAATACATAATACAACTTGCCTGTGCTGGTCTGCTTAATGCCAGCCAAGCATCTAATCTGGTATTTTCTATCATCTGTACAGGCTATTTTCCCCAGACTGGAAGGATAACTCCCTAGTCCACTTTCTTAACAGAGGATATTTTAAACAAATAGTTACATCATCTCTTACTTCACTATATGACCTTTTCATTTCCAGAATTTCTAATTGGTTCTTTTTTTTTTTTTTTTTTTATAACCACCTGCTCTTAGTCATCACTCCTGTTTTGTAAGTTATTGTTTTTATAAATATTGTTCTTCCTTTTATTTGAGAATCTACACACACTTAAAATAATTTTTTAGCTTGCTTGATAACCTTGATTTCCCTTGGGGTAAAATTTCTATTGTTAGAGTAGTTTTAACATTAGTTTTCCTTTAAAGTATTTGTTTTCATGCCCATTTGTGTCAGTGAATATTTTCTTACCTATGTTCACTCCTCCATGTCTGACACTGGTTACTTCCACCTGACCCTCAAGTTTCTGGGGTTTAGAACCAAGTCTTAAATTAGCAACTTAGTGCTCTCATTCACCCTGGATATTGCAAATTCTGTCCAAAGCAGCTGGTAATGTGCTGTAATTTTCAGTACTGAATCTGTATCTGATCTCTCCTTTCACCCTAGCTCTAGGTTCTTCAGTCTCTCTTAGCAGAAAAGCTTTTCCTTCCTCAATCCCCGTAAATTCGTTTTCTCCTGTTATGCTTAAGGGTTTTTTTTTTTTTTTTTTTAAACCACTCAGGATCAGAATTTATGGTTACCCCTTCTATTTGTGGTCTGGATCCCATCATGTCTGTAGGCATTACTGTGTTTCCATTATATCTCAGTTCCAGGTATATGCTCATTCTCTTTAAGCAAAGCTAAAATTATGTTATTGATTCAATACTTAAGGCGTACTTGCCATATACCACCCATAATTCTTTGTATGGAGAAGAAAGTAATGAAGAAAATTATGTTCTTCTAATATAAATAGCTTTTTTTATTCTCATTATGCTTTTGAAGATATGGAGTGGTTTTTGAGTAAGGAGAGTAAGACATGTATTTTTACCAGATGGCTATCTTGACCAGATGATCATCTCTAGCATCTTCATCAGAGGATGCTCTTTTATACCATTATATTTCCTTACTTTCTACAACATAAAATAGTACTTTCTAAGCTTATCTGATCATAAGTTTCATCTAAGATAATTAATAAGAATGCAGAACAGAGGGCTTATTACATACTTATGGGGTCAGAATATTCACAGAAAGAGCCTGGAAATGTGGAAGTGTTTAATTAAGCTTAAGATAAATCTTACAGAGGAGTAAGCTGAAAAAACACTGTTACAAAAATATATAACTATATAAATAAAAACATCATCAAATCTACAAAGAAAGAAAAACTAATCCGTTCTGTTAAAAGTAGTATTCTCTATTAACCTAAAAGAATAGTGAAAATGGAAGCAACAAAAATTGGAGAAAAATTTTGGCTTGTGATTCAATTTTCAGAAGCATTAATACGTTCCAGAACATATGATAATCTAATTCAAGGAGTGTTAAAAACTATATTCCAAAATTAAGTAGTTTGATGATTCCTCTCCCATCTGTGTCCTCTTGTAAATAATAAGAGTAAGATAATTTATACAAAAGTTTACTCATTATTTAGACTCTTTCATTGTTACTCAGATAAAAATTTATGACAAAAAAAGGATTGAGTAGTTAATATATATTAACAGACAAATCTCTGCTCTTACGATTCTTGACAGCATGCAAAAGATGAGATGTCATTTTTAAATAATAGAACTATGAAGATATTTTATATATTTATCATGTTATTCTTAAATTAGAACAAGGTTACAATAAAATTAAAGTAGAATAGAGCAACACTGTGGATAGAAAGTGTTAGTTGCTCAGTCATATCTGACTCTTTAGGACCCTATGGACTGTATCCTGCCAGCCTCCTCTGTCCAGGGGATTCTCTAGGCAAGAATACTGGAGTGGGTAGCCATTCCCTTCACCAAGGGATTTTGCCAACCTAGGGATCGAACTAGGCTCTCCTGCATTGCAGGCAGATTCTTTACCATCTGAGCCACCAAGGAAGCCCATGCTACTGGTGATTCTATAGTGACGAAAGAAGACATACATAGTCATCCAAGTACTTAAGTGTAAGGATAAATACTCCTTTTAATAACACTTTAAAACTTAGTAGATCTAAAATTATTTAAAGTATGTCAGAAAAAAAAAACACCAATACAGTATACTAATGCATATATATGGAATATAGAAAGATGATAACAATAACTCTGTATACAAGACAGCAAAAGAGACACTGATGTATAGAACAGTCTTTTGGACTCTGGGAGAGGGAGAGGATGGGATGATTTGGGAGAATGGCATTGAAATACGTATAATATCATATATGGAACGAGTCGTCAGTCCAGGTTCGATGCACGATACTGGATGCTTGGGGCTGGTGCACTGGGACAACCCAGAGGGACGGTGTGGGAAGGGAGGAGGGAGGATGGTTCAGGATGGGAAACACATGTATACCTGTGGCAGATTCATTTCGATGTTTGGCAAAACCAATACAATATTGTAAAGTTTAAAAATAAAATAAAATAAAAAAAATAAAGTATGTCAGTTTAGTAAGATCATTTTAATAGAGTATTTTGACAGCTAGAGTTACCATTTCATTCTAAAATATTGGTAAAATAATTTTTCATATTGGATAATGATTATGCTAATTTATTAACATCAGGCTAACAGTATATTCCCTACATCTGCAAACAAACTATACTGCTAAGAATGAAAACAGTATATTTGACATAAACATTGATAACAAAATATTATGTTCTCACCTATAGAGTCAGGCAACTGTTGCAACATATTGGATGACAGTAAGAGGTCCTCCAGGGCTTCACATCCAGAAATGTCCATGTCAACAGTTTCTATTCTGTTTTTTGACATATCCAGGTATACCAACATCTTTAACTTCCCTATAGACTTGATGACATTGAGTAAACTCAGGGTTAGTGAGAAACTTTCAGGAAATACTTTAAAGTTGTAAAAACTACAACACTGTAAAATTAATTTCAAAAGAAAATGCAACAACAATAAGTATTGGTGAGAATGTGGAGGAACTGTAACCCTCATACATTTCTAGTAGGAATGTAAAATTATGCAGCCACTTCGGAAAACAGTTTGGCCATTCCGCAAAATGTTAAACAGAATTTCCATATGACCTATTAATCCCTAGGTACATGCTTAAGAATGAAACATTTGTCCACACAGAAACACAAATATTCAAAGCAGTGTTATTCACAATATTCAAAACATGGAAACAACCCAAATGTCCATAAACTGATGAATAAATAAACACAATGTGATAAGTCAATAAGCTGGAATATTATTTGGCAATAAAAAGCAATAAAGTACCAATGCATGCTACAAAATGGATGCACCTTGAAACAAATGCAGCGAAAGATGCCAGTCACAAAAGATCACCTATTGTAAGATTTTACTTATATGAATTGTCCAGAATAGATAAATCTATGGAATCAGAAAGTAGACTAAGGTTGCTAGAGGCTGGGAGGTCAGGGGGAAGGAAATAACTGCTAATGGCTTTCAGGGTTTCTTTCAGTGGTAATGGAAATGTTCTAAAATTAGATTGTGGTGATGTTTGTTCAATTATGTGAGTATTCTAAAAACCATTGAACTGTATACTTCAAATAGATGAATTTTATGATATGGGAATATATCTTGCAACATAGATATGTTAAAAGATAACAACAACAATCTCAAAGTTGCCAAAGACTTAAATGAATATAGAAAAAAAAGGAAGGAAGGATGGGAGAGAAGGTTGTCACCCAAACAGCATATGCTGACATAATGATGCTTATAATTTCAAATGCATGAGAAAGGTATTAAATTACGATTTGAACTTTACCCTACTAAGCAGAATCAATATTTTGTCCATTCAACAGTCCTTTTTGAGGATCTACTACATACCAGAGCTTGTATTATATACTGGAGAACAATCATGAATATCTTAGCTAAGTATGGGGAGACACTTGTCACGATACAGACAGTCTTTCTCTTTAAGGTGCTCATACAATGAAGGAAACTGTCCAATAAACAAATAATTATAAAACCCTATGATATGTGCAATAAAAAAAGCCTGTAGAGAATGCCATAGAGGCACAAGGCCGCAAATTGGCTGGAAGGCACTGCTTGTCCAGAAAAAGAGAATTTGTACCTGAAAGAGAGAATAGCGCAGAGAAGCGTGAAAAAGGGAGTATGTTTGAGGAAGAGTGGGAAATTCAAAGTTACTGAATACAGTGGTAAAGTTAAGCATTAGAAGAAGTCATCTGTTAAAAAGCCTTACCTTTCATGTGACAGTTATTTGAACTCTATCTTATTGGCAAGGAAAGCTATTCAAGGCTTTTAAGATGGTGAATAACATTATTAGATATGTGTTTTGAAATAGTAATCTCAGGGAAATGTGAAGGGAAGATTCATGACTAGAGTTAGAGTAGAACTGAAAGGATCAGAAGGATCTGGAAGCTGTTTAGCTAACGAGATGAAAAGGACCTGAGTAAAGGAAGCAGAAGTGAGGATGAAGTGGGGATGGCTCAAGAAAAATTTAGAAGTGGAATGACTGAATTAATAACTGATTTCTGAGGACAGGGGTGGAATAAGATCAGATGGTGGGCAAGAGATAAACAATGGTTATTTAGCTTGGACATGAATTACGGGACTTAGAGCAAGACCAAATTCTTCATTTTCCTTTTCTTTAAGGGCATATTTTGCAAATAAATGTCACACACATATCTGTGTTCAATGGTTCACCTGCTTGTTTGTCTACCTATAACACTTTGCTATACTGTCTCTACTTATTTGACAGAGTATAAGCAAATAAACACTACGTCAACAAATTAATTGCACAAGCACATACTTGGCACTGTGCTAAGTACCTTATACATATTCCTTGATGCAATACTTTATGTTCTTATTGCTCAGAATGTGTTTTACACAGCAGCCGTATCAGTACCACCTGGGAGCTTGTCAGAAATGTGGAATCGAGATCCACTCCAGACCCACTGGATTGGAATCTGCACTTTAACACACACTAAAGCCTAGAGATTAAGTAATATCACACATTGGGTTCCCTGAGAAATGGAGACAAAGAGAAATTTTTGAGAGAGATTCTTGGGATTAATACCAGTGAAAAGAAAGAAGGAAGGAAGGAAGAAGGACTGGGCAGGTGAAGGTAGGCTGTGATGGTTCTGAGGAATTACTCAGCTGACTCTTCAAGTAGTACTGCAGTTGTCTTGAGTAGCAGTGAAGGGGCCAGAGCTTCATACTCTTGCACTGATTGATCACTGAATTGGTGGTCTCCTGGAATACAGTTATAACCCTACATGAGAAAGTTCTCTTCAGCTGGGGAAAGTCCTGAAGAGGGTGGAGAGTTGCAAGCAGTGTTCCCAGAGGTTGAGGGAATAGAATAAGCTCTTCATTCCAGGAGGATGACACATGACAAGATCCACCACAAGTAACATTCCAACATTGCCCCGTTAATAAGGAGTGGAGCTAAAATTTCAAACTCAATTTTATCAGATTATAGACTATAAAGCCTATTGATTAGATTAGCAATTCCTGACCTCTAAATTGCTTATTAACACAGCTCGTATCTCTAGCCCTGCTTCTTCCCTTGTAGGCAGAGAGTGTGAACACAGTCAGGGTAGGTGAATAGTTGCTAGGCTAGGAACTGGGTGCTCTGGATGAATCAGGCCAGAGGGCAGAGTTTCTTCTCATGCCTAGAAATACATCACTTGGAAAAATATTTGTCACACTTCTTAGAGCTGTCCACCCCAAGGAACTATTATGCTAACTTAACTCATCTCTTCTGATGAGCACACAAAGAATAATATACGTGTTTATGTTTGTGTGTGTGTGTGAGGATTTCTTTTTTTTGTTCCTTTATCATGAGAAAATTTCTTTTCTCTTTGAAGCTTCCTGAATTGCTATCTGTAGCACAACTCAATATGTTTGTGTGAAGTTTCTAAACATCTTTTTTTGGAAGCAAAATAACACTTCAATGTTTATTTTTGAGTGTTTCTAAACCCTCACTTTGAAGCACCTTATAAAGGCAATAATAGCCTGGAGTGATAAAGGCCTTTGTAGCCCAATGACTCAGAGTTCTTGAGGATATTAAATGTTACTCCAACATCCAGACAAAGAGGGATCTACAGATGAGCATAGAGCAACAAATTAAAAAAGGGGAAGCCACTACAAGCAAACGGAGATATTGGAGTTTGCTGTTCAGTTATATTTTTATTGACTGATATTAGAGTGATAGCAAACAAATTTTTGATCATTATTTGCTTCTCTGATTTGTGAAAAGTAAAGTGGAAAAATGATAATCCAGGCTTCTAAAAGTATTTTAAAATATATTAGCTTAATGTATTATGGTATGTGAACTAAAAACAAAAGGAATGTGCTTTTTTCTCCTGTATCTTATGACTCAATATTTAGAATTAATCCTTCTGTGAAACTGATAGACATGGGCTGAAGACTGCATTCAAGCTTAGACTTTCAAGGCCAAATGTTTCTAGGTAATTGTCTAACAACTCTTTGCCAGCCTTAGGCATTCAAAAACCACACCTGTTTAAGGGCAGGAGGTGTAGGAGTATCCCATAAGTATTCCCATAAGAAGTGTTATAAAATATGGAATTCAAGTGTACTAAGTAAAGCAAGAAACCCAGTTAAAGATGGCAGTATATAAGAAAAAAATACTTTGTAACAGACAAATTAGACAGCACTATCTGTTTTACAGACAACTGAATCACTATCTTTACATTTAAATAATACATTAAATAATACATTGACTATGCAATTCATCAGGCTTCCCTCGTAATTCAGTTGGTAAATCACCTGCCTGCAATACAGGAGATCTGGGTTCAACTCCTGGGTCAGGAAAATCCCCTGGAAAAGGAAATGGCACCCCACTCCAGTATTCTTGCATGGAGAATCCCATGAACAGAGGAGCCTGGCGGGCTACAGTCCATGGGATTGCAAGAGTTGGACACGACTTAGTGACTAAACCACCACCATGGAATTCATCTGCAAGGTTGGATTTTGGGAACAGAACCAGTGTGAAAAGTGGGATAAGCCCAATTCTCATTCAGACCTTCTACTGATACCCATAGCAACAGCATTTGGAGCATCAGAGTGAGCGTGAGCCTCTGAAGCTGGTTTGAATCACAGGTCCACCATTTACTGACTGTGTGACCTTGGCCCAGTTACTTACTCTTTCTGTTTCAGTGTCCTCATCTATAACATGGAGTTGGTAATAAATTCTGCTTCACAGGGTTGCTCTGAGAATTCGGTGAGTCACTTGTAAAATATCTAGATAGTGCCTAGCTCCTGATAAATGCTATGTAAGTAGTTTTGAATAAATAAATACACTGCAGGTATAAACTTTTCCCACTAGACATGCATTCTGATTTCCACCAACGTGATGGACATGAGTTTGAATAAGCTCCAGGAGTTGGTGATTGACAGGGAAGCCTGGTGTGCTGCAGTCCATGGGGTCGCAGAGAGTGGGACACGATTGAGCAACTGAATTGAACTGAACTGATATACACTTTGAATATGGCACATATCAGTCTCTGCTATGGGTAGTAGAATATAGATTTGTCTCTTCTGTTATCTGCAGACCCCTCAAACAAATACGCTCAAGGTCATTGAATATATTATATTTGTAACTCTGACATGAGCATGGTTTCTAATTCATAGAGGTATATTTGTATATGGTTTTTAATAAATCAATAAACAGAAAATATGCATGCTTTTCTATTTTGTATCTGTGAGGATAATAGAAATGTATTCTTTTGGTGAGAGAAGAAAGTATATTTTCTCTAATCTTTTGTCAGATTTTATTCTTTATATGGTCCCATGCTTATTCAAAAGAGAATAGCTTCCTCTTCTTGCTTTTGCAATCATTTTAAGAAATGTTTAATGTCAATTCAAACAAAGAATCAAGTCTGGCTTTTGGAACACACATTGAAATCTCAATGGCTGAAGAATTATTCCACAACCAACTGTCCTGGCTACTTAACCCTATGCAAGAGTTTAGATTGGCTTTCACCACTGAGAGCCTTCTAGTTGTTTTTTTGTGTGTGGTGTTTAGTTGCTAAATTGTGTCCAACTCTTTTGTGACCTCATGGACTGTAACCCATAGGCTCCTCTGTCCATGGGATTTCCCAGGCAAGAATATTGGAGTGGGTTGTCATTTCCTCCTCCAGGGGATCTTCCCAACCCAGGGACTGAACCCATGTCTCCTGCATTGCAGGTAGATTCTTTACCATTGAGCCTGTTGGGAAGCCCTGGGTATGTATGTACATGCTTATACCTGAGGGCACATGTCATGAGTGGCAAGAAACAGTGTTATATGGAAAGCCATTCTTTCACTGGATGGAAAATGAATGGTCACACTCAGTGAGTTGATTAGTCCACCTATGATTCAGCAGATATTACTGAATTTTCTGTTAGAGAGATAATTTGACTCTAACTTCCTATTTTTAACAAGTTATGTTCCTTGCGTTTTTCAAAAAATCAAATAGATCTACTTTAAATCACCTGAACTGAGAGAGAAATTTTTATCTTGTGGAAGAGCTCAAACAATATGAGTAGAAACCATTATCTAATTACCTATAAGAAAAAAATTGATTTTGTAAAACTAAGGCTTGGTATTATGTATAGCATTTTTTTCATATAACAATATAAATTTGTTCAGATTTGAAAAACAGTAAGTACAGAAAGAGATGAAATGTGCTTCTAAGTGTATAAGAAAAATCTTTCATATATGTTACATACTCATTTTACTCACCTATAACACATATAACACTCGTAACACTCAATATTAAAAAACAAACTAGTGAAAAACACTTGATGGAATACTATTATCAAATGTTTAACTTTGAAATGAAAACACTGAGGTTTAAGATGCAAGATTAACCATTATCAGTTACAATTAATATACAACATAGATGCTAGATGACATGACATAATAAAAACTTACATACCCCAGGTAGCACTTGCAATGCATTATTATCCATCCACAACTCCCTTAAATTTTGTATTTGATCCAGAACTTCAGGCTGGGGGAGAAGTAGGGAGAAAAGAGAGAGGAGAAGAAAACTAAATTAGTCTTTTTCTTATCACAGTATAAGATGTAATTTATTGGATCTGAAAGTTTTATTTGGGAATCCAGTGTTAATCCTTAAGAAATTCCAAGTTTAACATATCTCTTCTAGCAAAACTGGTATTCCCTGAGGTAGCCAACCTATAACTGATGTGAAAACCATTAGAACAAGAATAATAAAAGTTAAAATCTATTACTCTCCCTTAACACTATTCTCTGCAGTATTTATCAATCTCTGTCTTCTTCACTAGAGTATGATTTTTTGAAGGGCAGAGTAATATTCAGTTTTTAATCCCTGTGTCCTCAGATTCTCATTGTTTGCCATGGTAGTTGGTAAACAGTAGGTTTTTATCATAACACCATACACACAAACATCCTCTGCTCCATGATGTAATAACAGTATAGGAGCTTCCCAAGTGGTACAATAGTAAAGAATCTGCCTGCCAATGCAGGAGACACCCTGAGTCAGGAAGAGCCCCTGGAGAAGGAAGTGGCAACCCATGCCAGTATTCTTGCCTGGAAGTTTCATGGACAGAGGAGCCTGGTGGGTCCATGAGGTTGCAAGGAGTTTGACACAAGTGAGTGAATGAACACACACACAATAATAGTACAAGACCCACTCATTTCTTATCTTTTCATTTACTCAACAAAAAATTATTTGTTGAATAATGGGGAGGCCTACTATGCAAAACATACAATGCAGGATTCACAGTTATTCAAAGCTAGTCCCTGCCTTGAAGTAGCTGAGAAGCTAATTGGGGAAATAAATGTATATAAATAACAAAATCACAAGGCATCATATGGGGGAAAAGAATAATGTAGAGAAGTCCAGAGAAAAAAAGAGACAGAATATGATCAAGAGGTAATATACTGTGCATAATATATACTTTAATTCCAAAATTAGAAGCTGTCTCTAAATTCTATCTCCTGGGAAGCAGACTATTCAGAGGGTAGGCTGCTATTGCTGCCAGCATCATTTCTTGATTTATGATGACCTCTTCCTGATTTCTTTCCAGAAATTATCTCCCCTGCTCCCACTCTAAGGCCACCTGCTTCCCTTGAAGTGGATTCCTTTTTTTTTTTAAATCACTCCAGGGAATTGACAATGGCCAAAACTAATTACTGCATTATATTCATCTACCCACAGGGTTTGGCTCAGGGATCCATCAGAGCAGATAAGAAGCAATGGTTCTCTGATTGGGTTTTGTTTTTGTTTAGTTGCTAAGCCCTATCCGACTCTCTTGTGATCCCATGGACTGTAGTCCGCCAGGCTGCTCTGTCCATGAAATCCTCCAGGTAAGAATACTGGAAGGTTGCCATTTCCTTTTCCTGGGGATCTTCCTGACCCAGGAATTGAACCCACGTCTCCTGAATTGGCAGGCGGATTCTTTACCACTGAGCCACCAGGGGAGACATCTCTGACTGGGACTTGGGGAAAAGACTCTTGCTCTTGTCTGCTGGATTTGAAACTGGAAGCATACAGTTCTGGGGGCTTCAGGCACGAGGTAAGAAGGAGAGCCTGTTTGAATTAAGATGGATCCTGATGGCACCATTTAAGCTTAGAATTAAGCCACACCTTGTTGTTAGTCACTCAGCTGTGTCCGACTCTTTGTGACTCCATGGACGACAGCCCGCCAAGCTCCTTTGGAGAACTCCATGGAGTTCTCCAGGCAAGAATGCTGGAGAGGGTTGTCATTCCCTTCACCAGGGGATTTTCCTGACCCAGGGATCAATTCCCGGTCTCCTGCATTGCAGGCGGATTCTTTACTGTCTGAGCCATCACCCTAAGTCAGATTTTTTTTTTTTTGTCTCCAACTAAAAAAAAAATTATCACTGAAATAAGATACAACCATAGTTCAGTAAAATTAGAGACCTAATGAAGAAAGCTAGTATATTTGATAGGTATCAGTGGAAAAGAATGGAATGGTATCAATGTTACTACTGGACTATTGATAATTATGGGTCAGTAAAATACACTTCAGAGACTTCTAGACTACTTTGGAGATAAGTTTCTGATGCCTTTAGCCTGCAAATGCAATGGAACATGGTGCTATTCCTGAGAGAAGTTTCATTTGTAACAAGGATCAAAATCTAAAGTTTCAACTTGGAAAATAGTTAAGACTACATGAGGAAGGTGGGGGGTAGATTTTTGTATAGGAAAATATTCACACTATTGCTTAGCTTATGGGGAACAGGGAGTGAACTACTCCATTGGAAAACTCTGTCTCTGTGTCAGTCATATGACATAATTTTTCTAAGCTCAGGCATCATGCAGACTTTAGGGGAAGAGAGAAAGTTGCATACTGTAGTTCAACACAAGTTTATGGAATAAGACAGAGGCTAGTGTATAAATTTGAAACCATGAGCATTATTCAGGAAGTCTAGCTGTGCTGTGGTAACAAATTAATCCTGAAATCTCAGTGGCTTAACAAACAGGATTACTTACTCTTATTTCGTGTTCACTGTGGGTTTCTGCTCGCCACCAACCAGTCCTGTGTTACCACCAAATCAAGACTTTCAGAAGAGTCAAAGCAGGGAGAGGGAGTATGAAAAACTAGCCACTGCCCTTACAGATCTCAGGCTGGCAGTGACACTTAATCACTTCTTCTTATAGCTCATTGTCTAGAACGGTTTATACAGCCTGGACCTAAGTTTAGGGAAGGCTGGGGAATGTGGGAAGAATTCAAGGAATATTGGGTGACTACTAAAAGGAGTCAGACACAACTTAGTGACTAAACAACAACAGCTGCCCTTGCCACACAGTGATACCCTATGAAAAAAACAAAATGACAAGAATGAAGACATAGTACTTTCATAATTTAGTTATCCCCTAATTTTATAAGTGTTTATTAAACTGCTTCTCAGTCCAGGTACTTCACTAGAGTCATAATATGTGTTATGATCTCTGCCTTCAAGGAACGAACCCATGGTCTATTTCTTGAGCAAACATATAAAGAGCAATTATGTGACATTATGGGAATACAAAGAAGGAGAGGTCTATAATGCCATAGTATCAAGGGAAACCAGACATGGATTCCTGAAGCTGAGATGAGAAGGAACTGGTCAGAAGAAAGGAGAGGAGAGGAAGCATATTTTAACATGAATCAGAGTGGTGAGCAACAGCAAGATGTATTCAGGGGAACCATAGGCAGTTTGCTTTACTGAATTGTCAAGTTTAAGATGGAGTAACTAGTGTAAGCAGCAGAAAATCAGGCTAACAAAAGAGGTTGGGTCTGTCAAGGCCTCACCTTTTGTTAGGGAGATAGGAATTTATCTTATGGGTCAAGAAGCATCACTAAAGGTTTTCTAAGAGGAAGTGATATTTTATATTTATCACTCTGCATGCATGCTAAGTCACTTCAGTAGTGTCCTTGTTCTTGTTCTATTGGCTGGAAGGACACCAGGCAGGAGGACCCTTGTTGGGGTCCAACTGGAAAGGGTCAGTAACAGAAGAGCAAAATACAGAAGAAGGCAAGAAGAAATGGAGCCCAGGAGAGTAAGGGCTTATTAAAGTCCAATGAACAGAGTGTTAAAATAAGGAAGTGAAGAAGAGTATCATACACTGGAGAGGTGTCCGGTAAAATAAAAGATGAAGATGGGAACTCAGTTTTGGAAATAGTAACATACTGGTAAACTTAGTGATAGTAATTTCATGAGATAACTATATTACAGTGGGTTGAAGATAAATAATATGCAAATAAATGGGGACAGTACAGATAGAATATTCTTTGTAAAGTCTGGGTGAGATGAGAGGAGAGGAATTGAGGAGCTAGGAAGAAATTGAGGAAGCTGACAGGAAGATACTAGATGAGAATGGTTCATACTGGAATCGTCTGAAGGGAATCAAAGAAGAAACTGAGGGGAATCGGAAGACCTCTATCAATGATCACTGTTATTTTAACTTTTGGGGGAGCCAGGTGGAAGACTGACAATCTAGGAAAAAACAGAAAAAGGGATTTCAGGTTTCTATGAGGCCAGACAGAGTGTAGTAGGAGTGAAGGATTGAGAGAAGTAAAAGGATAAGAAATTAGAATGAGAGAGCAGAAGTTAGGAGGTCAAGATTGCTGAAGTTGTTTCAGGCAATGACAAAATTCAAGCTGTAACCCTGGGTATTATGACACGTTGGTGTGTGTGGGCAAGGGAGAATGCTGTGGAAACATAAGACCTTGCATGATCTCTAAGGATCTGGGTAACCTTTGGTGGACTACATAGCTTGCTCCCTTGGCTGTGCCAGGTAAGGTGAAAGTGAAAGTGTTAGCTGCTCAGTCATGTCAGACTCTTTGCAACCCATGGACTGTAGCCTGCCAGGTTCCTCTGCCCATAGTATTTTCCAGGCAAGAATACTGGAGTGGGTAGTCATTCCCTTCTCCTATAGGTTCTTCCCAACCTGGGGATGGAACCCAGATCTCCTGCATTGCAGGCGGATTCTTTACCATTTGAACCACCATCAGGTAAAGTGTCAGATAAAATTGACCAATAATACCTCTAAAATATCTCTCATGCTGGATTCTTCTGGGGACTCTAGGCATCTAAGACAACTTGGAGAGGGATTACTGACACTAACCTATATTTCTACTTTATTTTAAAAGCTCCATTTAATTAACTTAATAACATAATATGGTAACAGTAGTCCTACTTTACAGATGAAGACTCTGAAAATAATTTTCTGGGGAAAATAAGAATAGGTGGATAAGGGTTGTGTAACTGCAGCTGGGATCATAACTCAGGTCTCCTGGTTCCAAAGATGACATCATGTTACAGCTTAAAACTGAAATTCTGAAATAATGAAGAATGCTGGTGATCACAAATGCCCAATAAAGAAAGTAAAGCATATGCTGGATTTCTAAAAAACAGATAATGTTTTCATTACTGGATGTTATAATAAAATGTGTCACAGAGGAAATCTGAACAACTTCCTAATAAAAGAAGAGACCAAATATATTTAGCAGATCAATATATAACCTTGCTGAAATAACATAAAGATGCAGTGATATCTCATGATCAATAGACAATTTTGAAATGGATCCTGGAACTAAATTAAATGGCTTTCACCCAACCTAACACATAAATTGCTTTTTATTCATACCATTTGATTTCATTCTCAAAGTCAATTGTTTCCGTTAAAAATGAGTGAATTAACTGAAGAATGGCTTGGCATACTTCATGCTCATGAAGGTGTTGTGAACTGGACACTCACATAACTCCTTTAATGATTATAAATTAGTGTAGTATTTTAGGAAAACATTTTCAAATACATATCTCATGTTATGAAAATGTTCACATTGGTTTTGGGGCAGTTATATCAATAACCTCAGATATGCAGATGACACCACCTTTATGGCAGAAAGTGAAGAGGAACTAAAAAGCCTCTTGATGAAGGTGAAAGTGGAGAGTGAAAAAGTTGGCTTAAAGCTCAACATTCAGAAAACGAAGATCATGGCATCCGGTCTCATCACTTCATGGGAAATAGATGGGGAAACAGGGGAAACAGTGTCAAACTTTATTTTTCTGGGCTCCAAAATCACTGCAGATGGTGAGTGCAGCCATGAAATTAAAAGACGCTTACTCCTTGGAAGGAAAGTTATGACCAACCTAGATAGAATATTCAAAAGCAGAGACATTACTTTGCCAACAAAGGTCCATCTAGTCAAGGCTATGGTTTTTCCAGTGGGCATGTATGGATGTGAGAGTTGGGCTGTGAAGAAGGCTGAGCGCTGAAGAATTGATGCTTTTGAACTGTGGTGTTGGAGAAGACTCTTGAGAGTCCCTTGGACTGCAAGGAGATCCAACCAGTCCTTTCTGAAGGAGATCAGCCCTGGGATTTCTTTGGAAGGAATGATGTTAAAGCTGAAACTCCAGTACTTTGGCCACCTCATGTGAAGAGTTGACTCATTGGAAAAGACTCTGATGCTGGGAGGGACTGGGGGCAAGAGGAGAAGGGGACGACAGAGGATGAGATGGCTGGATGGCATCACTGACTCGATGGACATGAGTCTGAGTGAACTCCAGGAGTTGGTGATGGACAGGGAGGCCTGGAGTGCTGGGATTCATGGGGTCGCAAAGAGTCAGACACGACTGAGCAACTGATCTGATCTGATCTGATGGTACTAAAATTATCTGAAACATAGAAAAACCTTATTGCAGAAAAATTTTATTATAGGATAATTAATAATATTAAAAACTTAGTCACATTTTAAATAAACAACAGCATAAGAAAAGAGAGAACCAAATTATGATAAAATCATAAGTCGGTACAGTGTATAACAATGAGAATGAATTATCTTTTTTTATGTAAGATATACCTTGCAAATAATGTTGAATGAAAAAGCAAGTATGGAAAATTTGTATAACACAAATCAGCATAGATTTTAAAGTGTTACATATTTATAAATACATATACATACAATAAAAATAGTAATATATAAAATAGATGCACACAAAATTAAAAATAGTAATTGTCGTGGAATTGGAGTAGGACTAAGAGGGAGACTTTTACTTGGGGTCTGTTGTTGTTCAGTCAGTCAGTCATGTCTAACTCTGTGACCCCACTGACTGCAGTATGTCAGGCTTCTCTGTCCTTCACTATCTTCCAAAGTTTACTGAAACTCATGTCCGGGAGTTGGTGATGGACAGGGAGGCCTGGCGAGCTGCAGTCCATGAGGTCGCAGAGTCGGACATGATTGAGAGACTGAACTGAACTGAACTGATGTCCATTGAGTCAGTGATGCCATCCAACCATCTCACCACTGTTGTCCCTTCTCCTCCTGCCCTCAATCTTTCCCAGCATCAAGGTCTTTTCCAATGAATTGGTTCTTGGCAAAAGAACCTTCAGGTAGCCAAAGTATTGGAGATTTAGCCCAGTTCAGGTGGCCAAAGTATTGGAGATTTAGCTTCAATATCAGTCCTTTCGATGAATATTCAGGGTTGATTTCCTTTAGGATTGACTGGTTTGATCTCTTTGCTGTCTGAAGGACTCTCAAGAGTCTTCTCTAGCACCACAATTCAAAAGCATCAATTCTACACTCAGACTTCTTTATGGTCCAACTGCTACATCCATGCATGGCTACTGAAAAAACTGTAGCTTAAACTATATGGACCTTTGTCGGCAAAGTGATGTCTTTTTTTAACTTGCTGTTTAGATTGATCACAGCTTTTCTTCCAAGGAGCAAGCATTTTTTCCTTTTTCCAAGGAGCAAGCATTTTGTGGCTGCAGCCACCATCCACAGCGATTTTGGAGCCCAGAAAATGAAATCCTTTACTATTTCCACTTTCCCCCCTATTTCCCATGAAGTAAAAGGACCAGTTCAGTCCAGTTCAATTGCTCAGTCGTGTCCGACTCTGCGACACCATGTACTGCAGCATGCCAGGCCTCCCTGTCCATCACCAACTCTTGGAGTTCACTCAAACTCATGTCCATTGAGTC
The DNA here is from genome assembly GCF_029378745.1 of Bos indicus. NCBI lineage: Eukaryota > Metazoa > Chordata > Mammalia > Artiodactyla > Bovidae > Bos > Bos indicus. The sequence continues at coordinate 75,468,352 of NC_091762.1, forward strand.
GGTGATGCCATCCAACCATCTCATCCTCTGTCTTCCCTTTCTCCTCCTGCCTTCAATCTCTCCCAAAATCAGGGTCTTTTCCAATGAGTCAGTTCTTTGCATAAGGTGGCCGAAGTATTGGTGTTTCAGCTTCAGCATGTCTTTCCAATCAGTCCTGAATATTCAGGACTGATTTTCTTTAGGATGGACTGCTTGGATCTCCTTGTAGTCCACAAGACTCTCAAGAGTCTTCTCCAACACCACAGTTCAAAAGCATCAATTCTTTGGCACTCAGCTTTCCTTATAGTCCAACTCTCACATCCATACATGACTACTGGAAAAACCATAGCCTTGACTAGATGAACCTTTGTTGGCAAAGTAATGTCTCTGTTTTTTAATATGCCATATAGGTTGGTTATAACTTTCCTTCCAAGGAGTGTCTTTTAATTTCATGGCTGCAGTCACCATCTGCTGTGATTTTGGAGCCCCCCAAAATAAAGTCTTCCACTGTTCCCCATTTATTTGCCATGAAGTGATGAGACCAGATGCCATTATCTTAGTTTTCTGAATGTTGAGTTTTAAGTCAGCTTTTTCATTCTCCTCCTTCACTCTCATCAGGAGTCTCTTTAGTTCTTTACTTTCTGCCATAAGAGGGGTGTCATCTGCATACTTGAGGTTTTTGATATTTCTCCCATCAATCTTAATTCCATCTTCTTGGTCTACATTGTTTTATTTCCTCCCCTTCCCCCCAAATCTAACTCAGATACAAAAAATAGTTAACAGTTGTTCCTTTCAGTTGGCAGTTATTTGATATATTACTTTGAAGTTTTTATATTTGCTTTCATTTTTTAAAACATTAGAAAAAATATGATAAAATCATATTTTTTTTCTTCATAGGCATTTTTCTGTGTTTTCCAAATTCTATAGTATATTGTTATTCAGTTGCTAAGTCATGTCTCACTCTTTGTGACATAGGTATTAATTTAATAAAGAAAATTAGAGAACATTTCAGTGTCTTGTCTTACATTTATACTTACATACACCACTATAGTATTAAGTGATCTTATTTTTATTAGTTGAAGTGATCTAAGAAAATGGTTACATCAGTTTTAACATAAATAGAACATACGGTTTCCATTACTACAACAAATTCCAAAAACTCCTGTCATGTATATGCAGTTTACTCTGTTCTCTTTATTTGACTACAGGTGTTACTTTTATTCCACTAATTTGGATAATAGAGTTTGATTATATTTATTTATACCTCTATTAAATGTTTTCTTCCAATAAGGGTAAGAGAAATGTTCACTGAAAAATATAACATCTGACATTTATCTAATTTTATCAAAATTAAACTAGGGAACTTTAAAATTTAAAAAAGGACTTTGCATTGAAATATCTTAAAATTATTGAGATTATCTAGCAGATACTGTAGTAACAAAAAATTGTTATTCTCACAAGTAATGCAGAACTGGAAGGCAACATGGAACCTGGTTCAAAATGCTGATAATACACAAGAAAGTGATTTCTCAAATCAATACATGTAAAATATCCAAAGCAAATTAAAAAAATTATATTCTCTAACCAAAGTGACCCAATTATGACATTTCATTGAGTTATCTGTTATTACATTCTTTCTAAATTTTGAGATCAATATTACAAAGTATTATTTATTTACTTTTTACTTTATCATTTTTGCTTGATAATGTTAGAGCTTGCAATTTGCCAAGGAAGCAGGGCTTCCCAGGTGGCTCAAGTAATAAAGAATCCACCTGCCAATGCAGGATCCCTGGGTGGGAATATCCCTGAAGATAGAAATGGAAACCCACTCCAGTATGGCAACCTGCTCCCTGGGCAGTCTTTGGGGTTGCAAAAAGTTGGACACAACTGAGCACTCATGCCCCTCAAAGGCAACATGACTGCATTTTAAGAAACTTTCCCTCATTTTCCTTCATTTTTTAATTTCACAACACACTTAGCTTCCCTGGTGGCTCAGATGGTAAAGAATCTGCCTGCAATGTAGGATATCCTGGTTCAATCCCTGGGTCAGGAAGATCCCCTCGAGAATGGAATGGCTACCCACTCCAGTATTCTTGCCTGGAGAATCCCATGGACAGAGGAGCCTGGAGGGCTACAGTTCATGGGGTTGCAAAGAGTCAGACGTAACTGAGCGACTAACACTTTCACTTTAGCTTATTACCAGCTCTATAGTTCTCACAACTGGGAAATCTTTTATTTATGAATTCTATGATGTACTGTTGAAACTTTCTGATACACAAAACTGAATAACTAAAATTGTTCAGCTCTTGATGACAAACCTGCTTGTTCATTCTCTCAATAGTTCTGCTGAACATGCCTTTAGACTGTTTAACTTCCTCAGTTAATTTCTTTGGAGATAAAAAATTAGCTCCATATGGTTGAGTATATTTCCAGTTTATGTTAGTTTCGTGTTGCTCAATTTTATTTCAGATGCCACTCCTAGTAATACATTCATAAATTTTAAAGTTTTGGTTTCAATGTAACTACTACAGTTAGGTAACGTGTAGGAAATACTTTTATATTTTAGAAATTATTGAATGAATAAATAGGCATTCTTAACAACAATAATAAAAATGCATGGCTGAGAAAATAAGATTAATTTATAATTAATTAAAACATTTCAGCCATAAACTATTAGGAATATTATACCAAATAAATGAGTGTAATACATTCATTTAAATATTTAAATCAATATATTAATGGCACGCAGGAAGTAATCCACAGATGACATGATGTTGAGAGGGAGACAATCCATTAAATCACTGAATTAGTTTCCAAAATAATCTGAAATATTAGAAGATTCATTAATTCATTTGTTTATAAATACATTCACTCAAGAAATGTTACCTACACCATGAAAAGAAGGCATTTTATAAAGGTCTCTGGGATTACAATACAGACTGTTACAGGATTGTTTCTCCATCTTCTTTGTCAATGTCCTGTTCCAAATGCAACATATGTTCGTTGTTCACTTCTAAGTTACTAAACATTAAGTGTCTTCAACAAAGCAGAATTTATTCAGAATATCTGGAAACCATTCCATAGGCGAAATGGTTAAAACGCCTCAAACTGTTGGACTGAAGATATAGGTGTTAAAGATTCCCATCTTTGAGGATTATTATAAGGAAGAGGGGATGGGCTTATCCTCTATCCCCAGATCAGAACTAGAATCCACGAGGAAAGTTTCAGGAAAGTGGATGTAAGTAGGTATTACACCAGAGTGATTTTTTCCAATTCAATCTGTCTAAAATGAAATAATCTAATTTCCTTTAGGAGATAGTGATTCTTTTCTCAAAGGAACATTTAGCTCCCCGAGAAGATATAAATAAAAAAGAACAAACAATAACAATGACCAAAGCTCATTTTTATTGATCACTTGGGACAGTAAGGGACTTTTAAAAATGCGTTTACATAGATTATTATCCTTGAATCTTCACAGTTATTATTGGACAGGTGGTACTATCATTGGACAGACAATAAGCAGAATGATCAAGAACATGGTTTCAGGAGCTAGACAGAGTCCAGATCCAGGCTTTGTCACTTACTTTTCAAATATTTGCTCATGTTCCTCTTCTGCAATAGGTAGAAAACAGTAGTACTCCCCACACAGGGTGATAATGAGGAATAGTTGTGGTAAAACATTTCAAATACATAGAACAGTGCCTGGTTCTAAGTGTTACGGCTCAATGTTCAGTTAGTGTTAGCTCTTATTCCTATTTACAGACAAGGAAATTTGGATATAAAAAAGCAAATTACTGTGTCCAGAATTAAATGACTAATATACAGGGAAGGCAAGAGCATAATCTTGAAGTAAGATATGATAAATAAGGTTCAAAAGGAGAGAGTATTCCAGAGAAAAGGTATGGTTTTCAACTACTTGGCTTTAGAACGAAGGTGCCAAAGGAGATTAGATGCTTAAGACAGACTTGTTTGATAATTTAATTTAATAAATTAATGTAATAGTTTAACTTAACAATTTTACTCAGAAAGTGTTTATTAAGAGTCTATTACAAGCCCAGCACTGGAGAAAGAGTAGTAAACAAAACAACCAAGTCCTCATGAAGATAACATTCTGATGTTTCATGTTTACTAGGCTAGGTCCTACAAAATGTTAACAACTGGGCATGGCAAACAATTCTGGTTTCATGACTTTCAATTTAATGCACTACCCATTACCTAGATTGCAAACATTAAAGACCTTGTCTAAGTCTAAATTTAAGAGTGAAAACTGAATAACACATGCATTCTTGTCTCATAATTCAAATTGATTTTCTTGCTTTCTTTCTCCAAAAGACTTCCTCCATTCTCTATCTACAATGCAGCCAGTAGGTCATTTCACTGTGTCCCCTTTTGCAAGGCCCACATACCTTGACTGTATCAGGCAAAATGACTCTCATCTGACCCTCGCTTACTTCTCAGGCTTTTCTTTCACAGTACCCTCAGTTAAAGTGAGCCTCAAGGAAAAGTCAACTCTTTGCTGTTCTCAAAGGTATCAAGCTTTAGTTTGCAATTGGTCTTTCCAAATATTGTTCTTTAAGCCTGTTCACCTGACCCCTGACTGGGTTAAGTTCTTCCTTCAATGTTGGTAAGCCTACTGTAGCTCTTTGTAAATTACAGTGTGAACTCTTTGAAGCACGGAATTGAATTTTGTTCACCTCTGCATCTCCAATTCCTTTCATGGTAATCTGTGCAAGGTAGTGCTTCAGAAAGGAGTATATCAAGGCTATATATTATCACCCTGCTTATTTAACTTACATGCAGAGTTCATCAAGCAAAATGCCAGGCTGGATGAATCACAAGTAGGAATCAAGATTGCCAGGAGAAATATCAAAAGGGGAGAAATATCAACAACCTTAGATATGCAGATGATACCACCATGAACTTCCAGATGTTCAAGCTGGTTTTAGAAAAGGCAGAGGAACCAGAGACCAAATTGCCAACATCCACTGGATCACTGAAAAAGCAAGAGAGTTCCAGAAAAACATCTATTTCTGCTTTATTGACTATGCCAAAGCCTTTGACTGTGCGGATCACAATAAACTGTGGAAAATTCTGAAAGAGATGGGAATACCAGACCACCTAACTTGCCTCTTGAGAAATTTGTATGCAGGTGAGGAAGCAACAGTTAGAACTGGACATGGAACAACAGACTGGTTCCAAATAGGAAAAGGAGTATGTCAAGGCTGTATATTGTCACCCTATTTATTTAACTTCTATGCAGAGTACATCATGAGAAATGCTGGGCTGGAAGAAGCACAAGCTGGAATCAAGATTGCCGGGAGAAATATCAATAAGCTCAGATATGCAGATGACACCACCCTTATGGCAGAAAGTGAAGAGGAACTAAAAAGCCTCTTGATGAAGGTGAAAGAGGAGAGTGAAAAAGTTGGCTTAAAACTCAACATTCAGAAAATGAAGATCATGGCCTCTGGTCCCATCACTTCATGGGAAATAGATGGGAAAACAGTGGAAACAGTGTCAGACTTTATTTTTTGGGGCTCAAAAGTCACTGCAGATGGTGACTGCAGCCATGAAATTAAAAGACGCTTACTCCTTGGAAGGAAAGTTATGACCAACCTAGATAGAATATTCAAAAGCAGAGACATTACTTTGCCAACAAAGGTCCATCTAGTCAAGTCTATGGTTTTTTCAGTGGTCATGTATGGATGTGAGACTTGGACTGTAAAGAAAGCTGAGCACCGAAGAATTGATGCTTTTGAACTGTGGTGTTGGAGAAGACTCTTGAGAGTCCCCTGGACTGCAAGGAGATCCCACCAGTCCATTCTTAAGGAGATCACCCTGGGATTTCTTTGGAAGGAATGATGCTAAAGCTGAAACTCCAGTACTTTGGCCACCTCATGCGAAGAGTTGACTCATTGGAAAAGACTCTGATGCTGGGAGGGATTGGGGGCAGGAAGAGAAGGGGAAGGCAGAGGATGAGATGGTTGGATGGCATCACTGACTCGATGGACATGAGTCTGAGTGAACTCCAGGGGTTGGTGATGGACAGGGAGGCCTGGCATGCTGTGATTCATGGGGTCGCAAAGAGTCAGACACAACTGAGCAACTGAACTGAACTGAACTGAATGTCAGAAAAAGAAGAGGAACTAAAGAGCCTGTTGATGAAGGTGAAAGAGGAGAGTGAAAAATTTGCTTAAAACTCAACATTCAAAAAACTAAGATCATGGCATTTGGTCCCATTAATTCATGGAAAATAGATGGAAAAATAGATGGGGAAACAGTGGCAGATTTTGTTTCCTTGGGCTCCAAAATCACTGTGGATGGTGACTGCAGCCATGAAATTGAAATATGCTTGCTCCTTGGAAGAAAAGCTATGACAAACCTAGACTGCATATTAAAATGCAGAGACATCACTTTGCCAACAAAGGTCCATAAAATCAAAGCTATGGTTTTTCCAACAGTCATGTATGGATGTGAGAGTTGGACCATAAAGAAAGCTGAGCTCCAAAGAATTGATGCTTTTGAGCTGTGGTGTTGGAGAAGACTCTTAAGAGTTCCTTGGTCAGCAGGGAGATCAAACCAGTCAGTCCTAAAGGAAATCAACCCTGAATATTCATTGGAAGGACTGATGCTGAAACTGAAACTCCAATACTTTGATCACCTGATGTTAAGAGCCAACTCACTGGAAAAGATCCTGATCTGGGAAAGATTGAAGGCAGAAGGAGAAGGGGACAACAGAGGATGAGGTGGTTGGATGGCATCACTGACTCAATGGACATGCATTTTAGCAACATCTGGGAGATGGTGGAACACAGGAAAGCCTGGCGTGCCGTAGTCCATGGGGTTGCACAGAGTCAGACATGACTTAGTGACTGAACAAAAACAACTTTCTATGATTCTAGTTCACTTATTCCAACACCCTAGAACTCCCTAACAGCAGTAATTGATAGATCACTGATATTCTAAATTTAACCATTATTTGTCTGCTGCTGCTAAATCGCTTCAGTCGTGTCTGACTCTGTGCGACCCCATAGACGGTAGCCCATCAGGCTTCCCCGTTCCTGGGATTCTCCAGGCAAGAACACTGGAGTGGGTTGCCATTTCCTTCTCCAATGCATGAAAGTGAAAAGTGAAAGTGAAGTTGCTCAGTCGTGTCGGACTCTTAGCGACCCCATGGACTACAGCCTACCAGGCTCCTCCGTCCATGGGATTTTCCAGGCAGGAGTACTGGAGTGGGGTTCCATTGCCTTCTCCGATTATTTGTCTATGTTTCCTTATTATGCTGAGATTCATGATAAATGTTCCATCTTTATAAACAGTTTTTTTCTCACAAACATCACTTGGCAAATATGTCTTCTTTCCTTTTGTCACATTTAGCTAAATGAGCTTAATGTTCATTGCATCCAACTTTCTGCTTTTTCTGCTACTGTACCAAGATTAGTTGGAAAAAATCACACTTTATTTGATTAGTTTTACTTTAACTTCATGACAAGTACATGAAATGTGGACCACACACTGACAGGTGACCCTATTTCTTTTCACTGAGAAGTTACTTTTCATCTCTCTGAACCTATTTCATAGTTCTTCAATCTTATATCCTTCTCATACCCCGGCTCATAACATCCTGTTGTTCTCTGAAACAAATGAACAAGCAAACATATGATCTGAGGTGGATTTATCCCAAAGGCAAGGAAGCTTTTGTTTCAGGCCTCCCATACACACAGTTAGAAAAATCTGCAGAGGAAAATATGTTAAAAACAATTAGCTAAGAGTCCTGTCATTTGATACATAGATTTTCCCTTCATCATACTTCCTAGGGTATAACATGGCACAACTGGGCTTGGGTTTAGTTGAAGTTAAGTTGGGGATACATTTACTTTGGGTTTAGGGCAATATGTTTCTGTGTTCTGTAGTCATTTCTGGAGTTTTTTTCCACTAAGCACCTCTGGCTCTTCCAAATTTGTGACTTCCTTTGTCCATGTGAGCTCTGGATTATATATCTCTTCCACTTTTTTTTTTTTGTCTTTGCAGGGATCTAGGCCTAGAGTCGGAGAAGGCAATGGCACCCCACTCCAGTACTCTTGCCTGGCAAATACCATGGATGGAGGAGCCTGGTGGGCTGCAGTCCATGGGGTCGCTAGGAGTTGGACACGACTGAGTGACTTCACTTTCACTTTTCACTTTCATGCATTGGAGAAGGAAATGGCAACCCACTCCAGTGTTCTTGACTGGAGAATCCCAGGGACGGGGGAGCCTGGTGGGCTGCCATCTCTGGGGTCGCACAGAGTCGGACGCGACTGAAGCGACTTAGCAGCAGCAGCAGCAGCAGGCCTAGAGTAATCTTTTTTCTCCCCCCTACACAACATGAATTTTTCTGTCTCTACTAGGTGACTTCCAGCAGCATTCAAACATGCTTTAGTTTGTCTCATCATTGTAAAAAAATACTCTTTTCATTGCCTCCGTGGTCTCTTCCATCTATTTTCCATTTGTTTGCTTTTCTTCACAGAGACACTTTAGAGAAAGTTTGGCTACTCTTTTTACCTTTGCTTTCTTATCTCCCATTTACCCTTGAAGCCACCGTGGTATGTTACTGAAAATTGCTCTTGTGCTAGTCATCATGAGCTGCATTTTGGGACTGGGGTCCCTAAGTCACAGTTACATGATTCTGACTTTGTATTTAGCTACTAAAGTCAGAAAATAAAGGAAAAGTAGAAAATCAGGGAAGAAAAACAATATTAAATGTAGAAATGAAAAACTTGTATTAAAGGGACAATTGATTAAAGAAAATTTTATAGTTTTAAGTATTTTCAAGATACATACAAAATTTGCAGTTGCCAATGCAGTTTAAAATTCCAGAATAGTTGGGTGATATTTGATTGTTCATTAATAGAAATTGTAATTATGATAAACTATATAATTTTTATGTTATACCTATGTTCTCTATCTCTTATTAATGTTTGAAATGCTGAAAATATGAACATATACTTTAGACACATCATATTTTATAATTCATATATTCCTATGAGATAATCTATTAAAATATTTAAAATTGTTTTCTTTCTTCTGTATCAGATAAATTTTTTTTCCAATATAGTTGTTTCACTGAATGAAAAACAAATCTGAATCACTATTTTTTATTTATCACTGTTAGTCAAGTCCCCAATGTGGATTAATTTACAAGCAGTGACAAAGAAATGTTTTTAATGAAACTGCTAAGATGTATGTAAGAATCTACGTATAGAATTAGTCTTATTTTCTACAGATACTGGGAAAATTCTCTATATGTTACTACTTCATGATAACATTATTAGATTTTACTTATTTAATACTGTGAAAGTTAGTTTATTTGGCAAACCAATACCTGAAGTCTGTTTACATTGTTAGTGCCACACTTGTTATCCCGAGCTTCTGGAGCAGGGCTTACATTTCTGAATTCCTAACACTTATCATGTGATTGATTAATCACTCAGTCTTGTCTGACTCTCTGTGACTCTACGGACTATAGTACCACCCGCCCAGGCTTCTCCATCCATGGGATTTGCCAGGCAAGACTACTGGAGTCGGTTGCCATTTCTTGCTCCAAACACTTATCATAGCAGTGTGCTTGTTGCATAAATATCAGCAATGACCCTTGAAGGTCATAAAAGTTGTACTGCAAAACCGATGTACCTTCTGAATGATAAAAGTCCACTTGTATTCAGAGTAATTTAAATGTAATTAAGAATTTAAATTCTTTGAAAATTGGTAATCAGGATTTGGTATACAATATAATTAGTTTTCCATTAAACTTTATAAAGCCCAATTACTTGAACAGAAAATAACAGAGAAATCATGTCACCAGTCTGCTAAACAGTAAGAAATGCATCAAATAAGAAACGGGATTGTCAAGTATGCATGCCTATCTTTTCTGCCCAAAAGCCAGTAAGTGATAAGGCAGATCATTATTTTTACATCACTTGAAGTGAGAACCTATATTAAAAACTCTAAATTCTTCCACGTGAAGATACTTTTGTTAAGTGTTTCATAGCCAGAGTAGATCATTAGAAGTAGGCAAGAAGAGTCCAGAAAATACCCATTCATAGTTGGGTTCCAAAGTTAGCCTGATTTCAAGTTGTAGCAACTATGAAATGTTAAAAGTGAATTATCACCATTATATCCTTAGGTCTCTGCTTAATAAATATTTGTTAAATTAAAAAAGAAAAAAACTGTTACCTATCAGTAGAAGTGAGAGAGTCAATTCCTAGGCAGGTTGATAAGAAGTCTGGGAGTCCCCACGGAGAGAGGGGTCTGGGGTTCTCGAGGAGGAGGAAAGGACAAACTTTTTTTCTTCTCTACATTCTTTAGTCTTAGTCACATAAAATGGTTTTTTGTTTTTTTTTTTTAATTTAAGCCCACCGATGATTACACAACAAACAACTCAGTTTAAACTCTGTACTAGGACTTAGCAGCAGCAGCAGCAGCAGCAGGGATTATATAACAACAATGTCTCCTGCTTGAGGACAGTTTCTCCTTCCTGAAAACCTTCTGGCTAATCCTGTTATTTTAAAATGTAAATTATGGGAGTGGGTCTAGTAAAATCTTTGCAACCTTGAGACATTCTTTTGATTCATTGTAATAACTAATTTAAAAAAGTATATAACTCCCTTGCTAACACTAGCAAGGGGTCACTCTCTGTCCCCCTTCTGATATCTATGTCAGAAGCTTTCTCTGTCCCTTTTCTTACTTTAATAAAACTCTGCAACACAAAATCTCTTGAGTGATCAAGCCCGGTCCCAGGGCCCGAAACTCTGTCTTTGGAGATCACGAATCTGACATCTTTCACTGTAAGCTATGTAGTGAAGTAAAGTAGGATAAGTATAAGTGTTTCCATTTCTTGAATGGGAAAACTAAAGTGCCACAAGGTTAAATATATTTATTTGTAAATATTCTAACTGGCCACTCCAAAAATTTAACAAGTACTTTCTGAGCACTACCCTCATGTCCAGCGCTCTGTTATGGGATTTAGGTGCATGTGGACACAGGAGAGGGAAAACTCCAGAGGATCCTAATATGATTTTAACATTTCATTGTTTCCATATTTGCTTTAAGACACTTTAAAAGTCTTGGTTTTATTTTTCTCTGCACAAATTCTATCATGTGAATGATAATAATAAATTATATATATTTTTAATAGTTTCATAAAATAATTGAATGAGCCATCACTAGGGTGCATTAATATGTCAATAGAGGTCTACATCAGTACACCCAAATTATTCTTATGGTTCTGTGTTGAATCCTTTATTAACCCCCATTTGAGGGCTAATTGCTGCTATGTACATAACTTAGTAAAATTATAATATTTATTGGGGAAATCTACAAGGAACAAAGTTATGTAATTTGAAATTACATGCTCAATTGTTTTGCTTGTCACTATAAATATTTTGGTATGTTTTATCAGATACATTTTTCTGTTACAAAGGAGCAATGAATTTTGAGGGTATAACTCAAATCAATTCATATTATACCAACTTTAAGCAAGAAACTTTCTTATCTATATAATCTAGCCTAGTATTTGTAATTCTGTAACTCTCTGAGTTGTCCTCACATACTTACACCTTACTTACCCAGCTTTCTACCCTCACTTTGTGACTCCGTCTCAATCTATGTTGCAGTCACTCCTCATGCTCCATTCTACTCCTCCTTCTGCCCAAAGTGCTTTTCCTTCTTTTCTTTGCCTGGCTAATTTCCAGTCATCCCTTAGATTTCAGCTCAAGATCGCTCCTGGAGAAAAGTGTATGGCCAAACTCCATTAGGTGATCCTCAACACTTGTCAGGGCTGGAATTTTACATTTCTAAGTGCACTAGATTAATATTTGCTGTCCTCGTTACATTATCAACTTCACCAGGGAGGAACCATCTCTTTTTTCACTCTATTTTGGATACTGGGAGTCTGACATAGTGCTCAATAAATGTATTCATCCACCACATCTTATTAACCACTTAATAACGTACTTCAAGCATTGTGCTTAGTGTGAGGGATATGACAGAGAATAAAACAAAGTCATAGAGCTACATTCATTCATCCAAGAGTTATCGCATAAAAGGATGAATAATGACTTGTTGATACTAATTATTCCATATGAACCTTTCTTCTATGTAAGAATGAACCTTCGTTTCATGCACATGCTTTACCATTAACATTTTGTGTACAGTGCTTTGCAAGTAGTAGATTGCTAATAACCATTTGCCAGCTTGATGAGAAAACTAATGTCCCACTGGATTAATTATGATGTATAGGTTAGTGCTGGCTATGTCACAGGAACAAAGGACTATATTTTAACTGCAAATTCATTATCCTTTTTGTAACAAGTTATTCTCTTCATGTGTGAACATAATTATTTTTGATAATTTTTAATAATAACCTATCACTATTATGGTTATTTAATATTTTAATTCATATTAGGAAGTCAATAAGGAATATTGCTAAAATGTAAATTCTGACAAACATGTGAAAAAAGTTTCCCAGGCTTCAACTTGTAACATATGCTATGGTCTATTTTTTTCTTTTTCATATGGAGTTTCGAACAGATGCTTGGGCAGGTTAATTCTGTACTAAATCTTTTACTTCTACATGTGCATGGAGGTGGATGCTTGCCAAGTCAGCACTGTAGCTCCCTTGTTGGTCATTAATCACATCAAAACCACTTATTTTTGCTATTATTAAATTAAAATGAAAATGAGAGTTCTGCTAACAAAGGCTTATTTTATATGGTGGAGAGGCAGCCTCATCTCTCATTCCTCTGCCACGAGAACCTTTGCTCTTGTTACACTAATCTAATAATCAACCCTCAGCATGCTTGCACTTCCTCATCTCTATCTATTCTTGTGATCATATCAATTTCCTGGCCAGGTTGCTCTCTCGCCTCCCCATTCATCCAAAACCAACTCATTCTTCACGGCCTAGCAAATCCTATGCCTTAGGAAAAACTTTGAAAAATTATAGCAACTATCAGTCAACCCATGAACACACATCATTCCACAGTTTTTGAGATTCTACTGTGTTCAAATAAACCAGCCATATACTTAGGGGAAAAGTGAAGATTATGTAGTCACATGTCTTTCCCCTATGATGCTATAGTTTAAGAGAGAAAAAAAGTCAGCATTCATCCAAAAAATACTGATTGACTGGTAACCGCTTTAAAATTTATGGTGGATAAGATTCATCTGGAGAGCTTGATACAGTATAGATTCTTGGGCTGCACATGAAACCCACTCAATCAGAATTTCTGAAACTGTGACCCCAAAGTAAAAATGTTGACGGTAATTTGAGCATGCTTCTCTAATATACAATTCTTGGACAGATGAATGCACAGATTCTCTGCCCCTAAGGAGCTCACAATCTGGTTAGGGCAAGTGGTTAATCGTAATGCAAATCAAATATTATGTAATTATTACATTAAAAGTAGAACAGACTTGTGAGATAGTTTTAGTGACCCTAGGGGGTGGGAAGAATCGATAGTACTGGGTACACTAAAACTACAAATTAGCCTCATTGGGTTCTGAGGGATTAAAATCCTTTTGAAGAAATATTCACCAAGCAGTGGAGGAGGCAGAAGGAAGGGTGGTGTTCTGGAGCATGTATCTACATGGATAGGGACAACTAAGACATAAGAGAGTAATGAGTGTAGTGGAGGTCTCCTTAGAGAGGGATTTATAGTGGGAAAGATTATTTCTTGCTAGTAAAATCAGGAAATTTTTGAGGAGGTGCTTCATTGGAACTGGGCCTTGAGGAAGAGTAAGATTTACAAACTATAATACAGACATGAGCATGAAGGGAAAGCAAGATATGCCAGAAGGAAAAATCAGTACAAGCAAGGATACAGAAGCAGAAAAGCAAGCCGCATGCAGGGAGAATAGCTGCTGCTGCTGCTAAGTCACTTCAGTCGTGTCCGACTCTGTGCGACCCCAGAGATGGCAGCCCATCAGTCTCCCCCGTCCCTGGGATTCTCCAGGCAAGAACACTGGAGTGGGTTGCCATTGCCTTCTCCAATGCATGCAAGTGAAAGTGAAAGTGAATTCGCTCAATCGTGTCCGACCCTCAGCGACCTCATGGACTATAGCCTTCCAGGCTCCTCCATCCATGGGATTTTCCAGGCAAGAGTACTGGAGTGGGGTGCCATTGCCTTTTCTGAGGGAGAATAGCAAGCAGTTTAATTTGGCTTGGAAAGGGTATAAGAAGGTTAATTTTCTTGTAGTTGTAGATTTAGGGAAATACTTTAGGAAGGTAAATTAGACTAGATCTTAGGGGACTTTGAGTATTAGACTTCAGAGCAGCATTTATTCCTTGGATGACTTATTTGACATTTAATATATATTGTGTATGCAAGCTAAGTCACTTCAGTCACATCCAACTCTTTGTGATCCTTTGCATTGTAGCTCACCAGGCTCCTCTGTCCATGGGATTCTCCAGGCAAGAATACTCGTTCAGTTCAGTTCAGTTCAGTCACTCAGTCATGTCCGACTCTTTGTGACCCTGTGGATTGCAGCACTGCAGGCTTCCCTGTCCATCACCAACTCCCGGAGTTTACTCAAACTCATGTCCATCGAGTCAGTGATGCCATCCAACCATCTCATCCTCTGTTGTCCCTTTCTCCTCCTGCCTTCAATCTTTCCCAGCATCAGGGTCTTTTCCAATGAATCAGTTCTTCACATCAGGTGGCCAAAGTATTGGAGTTTCAGCTTCAGCATCAGTCCTTCTGATGAATATTCAGGACTGATTTCCTTTAGGATTGACTGGTTGGATCTCCTTGCAGTCCAAGGGACTCTTAAGAATACTGGAGTGGGTTTCCATGCCCTCCTGCAGGGGATCTTCCCAACTCAGGGATAGGACTCATGTTTCTTATGTCTCCTGCATTCGCATGCAGGTTCTTTACCACTAACGCTACCTGGGAAGCCCATAATACATATTAGGGACTCCCCAATGCCTCGATGATAAAGAATCAGCATTCCAGTGCAGGAGACACAGGTTTGAATCCTGGGTTGGGAAAGTCCCCTGGAGTAAGAAAAGCTAACCCACGCCAGTATTCTTGCCTGAAGAAGAGGCAAGAACAGAAGAGCCTGGCAGGCTATAGTCCATCGGTTTGCAAAGAGTTGGCATGACTAAGCAAGCAAGTATATATATATATATATATACACATATGTATATATATATACACACACACATATATATATATATTCCATTTTATAACTTGTCTGCCCAATAAACCTATTTTTGCCTTGAAGGCTGGGGCATGTTTCACACTTTTTTTGAAATCCCTCTAAATGTATGACAATGATAGCACACAGCAGGAGTTCAAAATGTTTCTGCTGGCTGATTAAGAGATTGGTTTTGTTCTCAGAAGGAAAGATTTCATAATGTACAGGAGGGCCATATACCACTGACAAAACTTCACTCTGTTGGTTCCACGTTAAGCATATGAGAAAATTTTCACCATTGATAATCACAGAGGTCAGGCCATGAGTATGTGGAGGTATTTAAAAATGCAATTTTAGCCCATTGGGAACTGTACTACAGATACATACTTCTTTTTCATTTTCTGCACAGTAACTAATAATATTTTCTTAAATTTATATTTCTGTCTTATTAACATAAATAAAAATGTGCACTTGGAATGGAAATATATAGTAATGACTACTCTGTAAAACAACAGTTTGAGTATTTAAAATGTAATGATTGATGTAGTTTTATTTGGGTTACACATTTAAGCAAGAAACCTTTTGTATTGCTTTGTTTCATTGGGCTTTTTTTTTTTTTAAGAGTTGAAGAACTCATCCTCAGATTCTTTATGGACTGAAGAAGGGTTATGAGATGAAGAAAAATCATGATTGCTAATTCACCCCTATAACAAATATATGCCTAAGACTGAATAAATACATCAAGACAAAAAATAAATATTTATTGAAAATTTATTTCATGTTTGAAAATACTCTAGGTTCTGGCATATGCTTTGTAAAACTTAAATTCTAATAAGATCTAGTAGTTTGGTTCAATTGTTCCAATAACAACAATAGCAATAGTAATAATAATAATTAATTATATTGTACAGTATTTTAAAGTTTATAAAACATTTACATATTTGTTGTGTTATTTTTTCACAACTGTCTTTCTTTTGGATTTTTCAGTTTTATTTCTATCCACTTCCATAGGGTCTACTATGTCAAGGATTCTCAAAACTCTATTGCTAGCTCAGACACACTTACTAAATTCCAGATCTATATTTCTATTTTTTAGGCACTTCTACCTATGTGTTCCGAAGGTAATTCAAACTCAATGTGCTCAGAATTTCTATCTTCTCCTACTCAACTTCCTCCTCTCCCTATTTTCCTCTTATTTCAATTAACACCAACATTACCCACCAAATCACCTCAATTACAACTACACACAACAGATCTGATTCTTCTCTGTTTTATCTACCCCTCCTATCCAACAGTTCTTTATTTACTGCATCCATGAACTTTTTCTTCATGCCTTCTGTCTCCCTCTCTTAGTTCTGACTATTTAATTTGTTTACTAAACTATTTTAGTAATCTTTCACTTATCAGTTTTTAATTTGTTCTTATTTGAAGTCCTACCTCCTATCACAATTTCTGAAACATAATAGGTTACAAATTAAAAAAAAATGTTGATAGTGATTAATTCATCCCTCAGATCAAGGGTGAAATTTAAAATGTAGACTTGAACATACCTCCTACTTAAAAACTTTCAGGCTGTCATTCATGAGATAAATACCAAATTCTTAGTATGACAATTTAGAGTCTAAAGCTTTAACTTCAGTTCATTTTTCTAATCCTGCCGCCTTTTATCCTACAAAAGTGTCTGTACGCCAATTATATATAACCATTTAAAACCCTGCAAGCTTCTTCTTCTGTTTCATCCATCCATAACTTCTATGAGCTGTTTTCTCTCCCCTACTTACCTTTCAAGTCTTTCTTTACCTTGAACCTCTGTCTTTCCCTCTGAAAGTCACTCTTCAGTTCTATTTTATTTTCTATCTATTTAAGCATCTACCTTTTGTCTGTTAATTGTGGTGCTATCATTTGCATTTTTCTTATTAGGTTTGAATTTCTAAAAGGCAAAATTTATGTTTTATTCATCTTTGTATTCTCAGTCCTTGCAGAGTACCTGCATAAATAGTATAAACATAATGTGAATGAATAAACAGCAAGTGGATTCAAATGTCAAAATGGGTTTATCTCATTTTTTCCCAAGTTCCACTGAAGAAAAAAAAAAACACAAAAGAGAAAAAGTGTTGCTGTTAGTAAACAGGAAATGGTAAAACTAAGAAGCCAGAAACTTAGAAAATTCTGTGGAGGATACAAAATAGACTCAATTATATTAAAAAAAAATTCAATGCCAATCACCTGTGACTTAATACAATCCAAAAAATGTCCCTTTGGGAAGTCAGAATTGCTTGGTGTCTCTAACGAGTTCCAAAAGTTTGTACGAATTAGTTCTGGTTTTGAGAGGGAAAACTTGCAGCATATATTAAAATATGTATAGCTAGTGATCCAGCATTTTTGCCTCTAAGAAACCATTCTTTGCAAGTATTTGCATTTATATGTGAAGAGTTGGTCACTGCATCATTAAAATAGCAAAATATTGGAAATAACATAAATGTCCATCAATAGATTACAGATTAAATAAATAATGTCCACCCACTATAGGAAACCACATATAACTTTTAGAAAAGAATAAAAGACGTACAATACTTGTGATACATTCTTAAGTGAAAAATATGCATATGCATGTGCATATTTGTAAATGCATTAAAAAAAAGTGAGATGACAGACATTAAATTGCACCTCTTTCTAGGGAGTGGGACTGGAGTTTGCTAAGGGGGATTTTTCTCTTCTTCCTTTTTAACTTCTATATTATAATCACTTTTATAACTTGCTGGGAGTATAAATTGATGCCACTATGGAAAACAGTATGGAGTTTCTTTAAAAAAATTAAAAATAGAATTATCGTACGACCCAGCAATCCCATTCCTGGGTATATATGCAGAGAAAACCATAATTCAAAAAGATACATGCACCCCAATGTTCACAGCAGTACTGTTTACAACAGACAGTACATGGAAGCAACACATATGTCCATCAATAGAAAATTGATAAAGAAGATGTGGTATACACATACACACACAATGGAATATTACTCAGCCAGAGAAAATGAAAAGCTGGGTCATTTATAGACACATGGATGGACCTAGAGAGTGTCATGTACAGTGAAGTAAGTCAGAAAGAGAAAAACAAATATCCCATATCAATGCATATATGTGGAATCTAGAAAAATGATACAGACAACCCTATTTGCAAAATAGAGACACAAATGTAGAGAACAAATGTATGGCTACCAGAGGGGAAAGGGAGGAACTGGGAGATTGGAAAAGACACATATACACTATTGATACTATGTATGGAATAGATAACCAATGAGAACATACTATATAGCACGGGGAACTCTACTTAATGCACTGTGGTGACCTGAGTGGGAAGGAAATCCAAAAGGAAGAGGATATGTCTATATATATATATATATGGATGATTCATTTTTCTGTATGGTAGAAACTAACAACTATGCTTCAATAAAATTAACTTTAAAAAGAGCAATATAAGCAGTTTAACAATTTAAACAATGAAAAATTTCAGACATGGAATAGAGGGGCTAAGAGCAAAATAGGCCATAGTTAGTCCATAAGGAACAATCAAAGGACTTCTAGGATAGTAAGGATTAGTACTTAGAGTTATTTCATTATCTGGTTATTTCAATATCTAGTTATTTCACTGTCTGCTCATTAAAGATTGGTTCTGATGGGCAGGGTCAGATAGAGAAGACAGTATTCCAGCTAACTTCAGGTTGGCACAATAAAAGCAGCAGTAAAATTCCAATCATGGAAAAAGCAAGGGAGTTCCAGAAAAACATCTATTTCTGCTTTATTGACTATGCCAAAGCCTTTGACTGTGTGGATCGCAATAAACTATGGAAAATTCTGAAAGAGATGGGAATACCAGACCACCTGATTTGCCTCTTGAGAAATTTGTATGCAGGTCAGGAAGCAACAGTTAGAACTGGACATGGAACAACAGACTGGTTCCAAATAGGAAAAGGAGTACATCAAGGCTGTATATTGTCACCCTGTTTATTTAACTTATATGCAGAGTACATCATGAGAAATGCTGGACTGGAAGAAACACAAGCTGGAATCAAGATTGCTGGGAGAAATATCAATAACCTCAGATATGCAGATGACACCACCCTTATGGCAGAAAGTGAAGAGGAACTACAAAGCCTCTTGATGAAAGTGAAAGTGGAGAGTGAAAACGTTGGCTTAAAGCTCAACATCCAGAAAACAAAGATCATGGCATCCGGTCCCGTCACTTCATGGGAAATAGATAGGGAAACAGTGGAAACAGTGTCAGACTTTATTTTTCTGGGCTCCAAAATCACTGCAGATGGTGACTGCAGCCATGAAATTAAAAGACTCTTACTCCTTGGAAGGAAAGTTATGACCAACCTAGATAGAATATTCAAAAGCAGAGACATTACTTTGCCAACAAAGGTCCGTCTAGTCAAGGCTATGGTTTTTCCAGTGGTCATATATGGATGTGAGAGTTGGACTGTGAAAAAGGCTGAGTGCCGAAGAATTGATGCTTTTGAACTGTGGTGTTGGAGAAGACTCTTGAGAGTCCCTTGGACTGCAAGGAGATCCAACTAGTCCTTTCTGAAGGAGATCAGCCCTGGGATTTCTTTGGGAGGAATGATGCTAAAGGTGAAACTCCAGTACTTCGGCCACCTCATGTGAAGAGCTGACTCTTCTGCTGGGAGGGATTGGGGGCAAGAGGAGAAGGGGACGACAGAAGATAAGATGGCTGGATGGCATCACTGACTTGATGGACGTGAGTCTGGGTGAACTCTGGGAGTTGGTGATGGACAGGGAGGCCTGGGGTGCTGGGATTCATGGGGTTGCAAAGAGTCGGACACGACTGAGCAACTGATCTGATCTGATCTGATGGTTTATCCTCATTAGTAATTCTTCCTCAACATCTTGCTAGCAAGTACAGCTTTAGCCTCTAGGAATCCCCTAACCATGGCTAGAAGAGATGGTGGGTTGAGAGAACTCAACTAGATTGCCTCACAACAGGCAGCTGATCACAGCATTGATTATCCAGGCATGGACTGTAAAATGAAGATATGTCACCTAAACGAGGCCCCTCTGCTGCTATCCACCTTTCTTGAAGGGTCCAAATGATGCCTACCTGCTCACTCACTCATCAGAGTCAATACACATCTTGCTTATGGGGAGTGAAGTAGGAAAAGGGAAACAGAATAGCATGAGATAGAATTATTTTATAGTTGGAGTGGTTCAGGGCCATGCTTATCTTGGGGTTGACAAGTCTGGCACTGACTCTTGCCGAGATAAGGGCAGTGGGCTAATTAATAATTTATACTGAACTAAAGTTTGAAATTCCCCTAGTAGTACTCATGGCTAATTTGTTTATTGGGACTTATATCTGGCATCATAGGATGAATAGCCTAGCTTGGCTATGTGTACAGAAGGGCATGAAAGATCCCACTAGAGACTTCTAGGGAGGCCTCTTAAAAACAAGATTTATCATATAAATCTTGGTGGTTTTATCCAGAGATGCAGGATGTTCTGTGTGAACAACAAGGACTTTGGGAAGCTGTACTTGGAAGGCTTTTGGGTCCCTGATGTTTGCCTGCATTCTATTTTTACTGTTCTACTGTATAATTTGCCTTTATTGAAAATCTTGTATGAGAAAGCTCTGTGGAGTCTCGCAAATACTTTCAATTATCTGTGTTGTAATTTTTGTAAGAATCATGAATAAAATATAGCTGTATTAGTTTTTTAGTGCTGCATAACAAATTACTGAAAACCTAGTAGCTTAAAGTTACAATACTTTGGTTACCTGATGTGAAGAGCTGATTCATTGGAAAAGACTGATGCTGGGAAAGATTGAGGGCAAGAGGAGAAGGGGGCAACAAAGGATAAGATGGTTGGATGGCTTCACTGACTCAATGGACATGAGTTTGAGTAAACTCTGGGAAATAGTGAAAAACAGGGAAGCCTGACATGCTGCATTCCATGGGGTTGCAGAGTCAGACATGACTGAACAACAACAGTAGCAGCTTAAATCAATATTCACGTATTACTTCACAGTGTTGTATATCAGATATCAGGGAATGATGTACCTGGGTTCTCTGGTTAGGCTCTCAAAAGGCTAAAAGGGTGGTATTATCATCTGGAGCTTGGCATCCTTTTGCAAACTCATGCAGATGTGGCAGGATTCAATTCTTTGGAGTTGTATGAGGGAAGTCCCTGTTTTCTTGCTTGCTGTCAGCTACTTTCTTGTTGGGGTCACTCTCAGGTCTAAAGAATCCTATATTCCTTGAATATGGCTCCTTCCAAGAGCCCTCTTACACTTTCAATCTGTTTAATTAAGAAGAGTCCATTCCCTTTTTAGGGATAACCCAATTAGGTCAGATTCACCCAAGATAATGTTTTTATTTAAGGTCATTTGATTTGGGATTTTAATTACATCTGCAAAATCCCAGTAGCACTGATATCAGAGTTTGATTGAATAATTGAGAAAAGAAGTCTGTATTCCAGAGGGTGTGGATCTTGGGGGCCATCTTAGAATTCTGCCTTTCTCAACAGCCCGCAATTGCTAATTTAGCCTGGTAATAACAGACCAGAGAATCATGTTCTGTGGAGCCACAGGAGCAGAAGAAGATTGTTGGATGTGGGAGCCCTCCCTCATTTTACCAGAGCAATCCCATTTTTATCTATTATACACAATTATCATCTGTAGATTTGATGAAGGTGAAAGAGGAGAGTGAAAAAGCTGGCTTAAAATTCAACATTCAGAAAACTAAGATCATGGCATCTGGTCCCATCATTTCATGGGAAATAGATGGGGGAAAATTGGAAACAGTGACAGACTTTTTATTTTCTTGGGCTCCAAAATCACTGTGGATGGTGACTGAAGCCATGAAATTAAAAGATGCTTGCTCCTAGGAAGAAAAGTTATGACAAACCTAGATAGCATATTAAAAAGCAGAGATAATATTTTGCTGACAAAGGTCTGTCTAGTCGATGCTATGGTTTTTCCACCAGTCATGTACTGGTGTAAGAGTTGGACCATAAAGACGGTTGAACACAGAAGAATTGATGCTTTTGAACTGTGGTGTTGAAGAAGATTCTTGACAGTTCCTTGGACTGCAAAGAGATCAAACCACTCAATCCTAAAGGGAATCAACCCTGAATATTCATTGGATTGATGCTGAAGCTGAAGCTCCAATACTGTGGCCACCTGATTGATACAAAGAGCTGACCCACTGGAAAAGACCCTGATGCTGGGAAAGATTGAAGGCACAAGGAGAAGGGAAAGACACAGAATGAGATGGCTGGATGGCATCACCAACTCAATGGGCATGAGTTTGAGCAAACTGGCAGATGGTGAAGGACAGGGAAGCCTGGCGTGCTGTAGCCCATGGGGTCCCAAAGAGTCAGACATGACTGAGCAACTGAACAAGAACAATAGTCTGTAGAAATAGCTATTGTATTTTGTTTATACTTTTCCTTTTGGTAATCACATCTCGCCTCATAGTTTTAAAATGTACATATATACTGGTATTTCTTAAAGTTATTGATCTGCCCTGAACTTCTGCCTAGACTCACAGTGAATATCTGTCTTGATATCTTCATTTGGAAATATAAGGCATATCAAACTTAAGATTTCCAGAATAAAACTAATATTTCCCTCTAAAATTACATCTCCTATCCCCAGAATCTCTAGCTGGCTGACTGGTGAAGATCTTCCCCTATACAAAGCTAGTCTATACAGTGGGAAAGGTAGGTGTTTTTCGGATATGCTGACACCAAAACAGAGTGTCATAGAACATTAAGAAACAGGGAAGTATGGCTTGAAGAAAGGAACAAAATAAATCTCAAAAAACCAACACTAAAGAATTCAAAATAATGTCATAAAAATGTTTAAAGAACTTGAAAAAAATGACACATGACAAACAAGTAAAAAAATTTTTAAAGCAGAATCAGATAATAAAAAAAGCAGAAATTTTTGAGCTGAAAAATATAGTAGCTAAACTGCAAAATTCACTGGGCATGTTCAACAACAGACTTGATCAAGCAGAAGAAATGATGAGGCATTTGAAACTACATAATCAGAGGGAAAAAAGAAAAAGAATGAAAAGAGAGTGAAGAAAGCTCAAGGAGCTTGTGGGATACTGTAAAATGTAGCAAAATATGCACTATTAAAATACTAGAATAAGAAGAGAGAGACAAAGGCAGAAAGTTTACTTAAAGAAATAATGGCTGATCATTAAAAGTCTACAAAAAACAAATGGTGGAGAGAGTGTGGAGAAAAGGGAACCCCCCCTGCACTGTGGGTGGGAATATAATTTGGTGCAGCCACTATGGAGAACAGTGTGGAGGTTCCTTAAGAAACTAAAAATAGAGCGAGCAGACAAGCCAGCAATCCCACTACTGGGAATATATCCAGACAAAACTATAATTCAAAAATATACATGCACCCCTATGTTCATAGAAGCACTGTTCACAACAGCCAAGCCGTGGAAACAATCTAAATGTCCATTGATGGATGGATGGATAAACAAGATGTGGTACATATATACAGTGGAATACGACTTAGCCATAAAACGAATGGAACAATGTCATTTGCAGCAACACAGATGCAACTAGAGATTATCATACCAAGTGAAGTGAGTCATAAAGAGAAAGGCAAATACCATATGATATCACTTATATGTGTAATCTAAAATATAGCACAAACGAACCTACCTACAAAATAGAAGCAGGCTCACAGACATAAAGAACACACTTGTGGTTGTCAAGAGCAGGGGGACAGGAATGAACTGGGAGTCTGGGGTTAGCAGATGTAAACTATTACCTTTAGAGTGGATAAAAAGCAAGGTACTAATGTATAGCACATGGAAGTATACATAATATCCTGTGATAAACCATAATAGAA
Organism: Bos indicus; assembly: GCF_029378745.1. Lineage (NCBI taxonomy): Eukaryota > Metazoa > Chordata > Mammalia > Artiodactyla > Bovidae > Bos > Bos indicus. The sequence continues at coordinate 75,492,400 of NC_091762.1, forward strand.
AAGAATATTAAAAAAGAATGTACGTGTGTGTGTAATTGAGTCACTTTTCTCTATAGCAGAAATTGGCACAACACTGTAAATCAACTATGCTTCAATAAAAAATAATATTAAATAAAAAACAAAGCAAAAAAAAAAATAATGGCTGAAAACTCCCCAAATCTGGGGAAAGAAACGAACATTCAAAAGTTGAAGAAGGCTATAGTTAAAGATACTGTACTGAATATTTAAAAATTTAAGAGGTTAAGTCTTACGTTATGCACTTTCTTTCTTTCCTTTTTGTTTTACCACAATCAAACAAAACCCTTGCATCTTATATAGTATTCTACTCAGAAGTAGAAATGTCATCTTTTAGTTGCTTAGTCTCAAATCTTAAACTCATCCTTAACTATTCTCCCTTTCACTCCTGACATCCCATCTGTCAACAAATTCTATTGCTTTTACGGAGAGGCAGGTTTACTTTAAACTTAATGAAGTTCAAACTTTCAGGCCTCTTACTTTTATGAACTCCTTTCCAGATCCTGGGAGGCAGCCTGGCAAAGTGTTCACATGGCCATATGTTTTCACGCAACTTGCACAGATCTTTTTTTAGATTAAAAAATTTAAAAAATATTTCACATACCATACACTTTACCCTTTTAGAATGTAAAATTGAATGATTTTTAGAATATTTAAAAAGTTGCGCAACTACCATAAATATCTAATTCTAGATCACATTCATCATCCCCCTCTTCCAAAAAAAGCCACATTCAGTCTTTTCATTCTTCCCCTCTTCGCGGATCCTGGCAGCTACTTATCTACTTTCTGTCACTGTGAATTTGTTTATTTTGAACAGTTCATATAGCTGGCCTTTTGGCCTTTGCTTCTACCTTCTTTCATTTAGCATGATGTTTTCAAAGTTCATCATTATCAGTCCTTAATTCTTTGTTACTTCCAAATATTATTTCCAATAATATTTCCAAATATTATTTCATTGTATGGGTATACTGTATCATGTTTATCAATTTATCAATTAGTAGACATTTGGATTTTTTCCATTTTTAGACTATGATGAATATGCTGCTATGAATAATCATGTACATGTTTTTGTGTGGATATATGGTTTAAATTCTCTTGGGAAGTGTGGTAGGGTGAATAATAGCTCCCCACAGATGCACACATCCTACTCCCAGGGGCCTCTGAATATACTACCTTACATGGATAAGGAGACTTTGCAGATCCAATTAATGTAAGGACCTTGATATGAAGAGATCATCTGATTGGCCAAATGTAATCACTAGTAGGAGGGAGATAGGAAGGTCAGGGAAGGTAGAGGAGGAGATGTCATGACAGAGAGAAGTTGAAGTGATGCAAAGAAGGGGCTATAAGCACAGAAATGCAAGTGGTTTCTAGAAGCTGAAAAAGGAGAGAAAATGGATCGCTCTCTAGAGACTCCAGATATAACACAGCTCTGATAACACCTATAGAACTATAAAATAATAATTTTGTGCTGTATTGTATTATATGTTTTGCTTTAAATAACCAAACTTGTCATAATTTGTTACAGTTCCACAATCAGAATTAATTTTGGAATTCTGAAGTGGGTTGGAACAAATACTTAAAAATGCAGATGTGGCTTTGGAACTGGGTAGTGAACAGAGCTGGAAAAATTCTAGCTAAAAATTCATTATTGAGAAAGCCTAGACTGCCTTGAACATAGTGCTAATAGAAATATGGATGCTAATGAACTCTGCTAAGGAGGACTTAGAACAAAGTGAAGAGCATGGTACATAAAATCTGTATTTTCTTAGAGTTACAGCTAAATTATCATGAAAAGACTGCCAGTGGCAATGTGCATTATAAGGACATTACTAAGGAGGGCTCAGAAGGAAATGAAGAACATGTTGACGTGAAAAATGGAGTACGGAATCTTTGTTATACAGTAGCTGAACTGTGTCATATACTCATGTGGAAAGCATAACTTGTAGGAGATAAATTTGATATTTAGCTGAAGAGATTTCCAACAAAATTTTGAAGGTGTGGCTTGATCCCCGCCCCCACCCCCCCAACTTTTTTTTTTTTTTTGGTGAAGATATCTATAACTGTTATCCTTTGCCTATCACACAGTTATATTTTGGAAGCAGATTACCTGTTTTCTAGTTTTATAGTTCTACAGATGGAAAGGGATTTGGACCTAGGATGGATTATACCTAGAACTTTACCTATGTCTAACTTTTTGTTGTTCAGTCACTAAATTGTGTCTGAGTCTTTGTAACCCTTTGGACTGCATCATGCCAGGCTTCCCTGTCCTTAGATGTCTAACTTAGATGACTTTGATGATGGAATTTGGAACTTTGGAGCTGATGAGATTTAGATGAGATTTTTATACATGGGTTGATTTTGTAATAAGTGAGAATTTTGGAGACCTTGAGTTGGGATGGGTGCATTTTCATGTGGTTTGACATGAATCTGTGGGGATAAAGACATTACTGGTAGGCTGAACAATGGACTTTCAAAGATGTCCATGTCCTGATCCCCTGAACCTATGAATATGTTACCTTACAGGATAAAAGAGAATTTGCAGATGTGATTAATTTAAAAGATATTGAGAAAGAGATTATCCTGAATTATCTGAATGGTCCCAAAGTAATCACAAAAGTACTTAGATGAGGGAGGCAGGGGAGTGGGAGAAGAGAAAGAAAGAGATGTAATGATAGAAGTAAAATCAGAGTAGGAGACATAATGACAGATACAGAGATTGAAGTAATGTGAGAAAGGGATCACCAGCCACGGGATGAGGTAGCCTCTAGGTGCTAGAAAAGATAAGGAACAGATTCTCTCATGAAGTCTCTAGAACGATCAAAACCCTGACAACACTTTAAATTTGGGACCTCTGACCTCCACCACTGTAAGATAGTAACTTTGCATTGTTTTAAGCCACTAAGTCTGGGGTTATTTGATCAAAAATAAGAAAAGAATACGAGTAGGTGCCTAGGCCTGAAATGCTGGGAAAAGTAAACCCTTTTAATTATAATTTCTAACCTGAGTTCCTTTGTGTTGCAATTTCTCTCATGACATGTGCTGATGAAATGACCAGAGGCATTTTAGGGAGACATTAATAGGTAAATAATAATAGGTTAATAGATATAATAAATTAATAGATAAAAAGAGAAGCAAAAAACAAAGGAGAAAAGGAAAGATATATCCATTTGAATGCAGAGCTCCAAAGAATAGCAAGGAGAGATAAGAAAGCCTTCCTCAGTGATCAGTGTAAAGAAATAGAGGAAAACAATATAATGACAAGGACTAGAGATCTCTTCAAAAAAATTAGAGATACCAAGGAAACATTTCATGCAAAGATGGGCTCAATAAAGGACAGAAATGGTATGGACCTAACTGAAGCAGAAGATATTGAGAAGAGGTGGCAAGAATATACAGAAGAACTATACAAAAAAGATTTTAATGACCCAGATAATCATGATGGTGTGATCACTCACCTAGAGCCAGACATCCTGGAATTTGAGGTCAAGTGGGCCTTAGGAAGCATCACTACAAACAAAGCTAGTGGAGGTGATGGAATTCCAGTTGAGTTATTTCAAATCCTAAAAGATGATGCTCTGAAAGTGCTGCACTCGATACGCCAGCAAATTTGGAAAACTCAACAGTGGCTACAGGACTGGAAAAGGTCAGTTTTCATTCCAATCCCAAAGAAAGGCAATGCCAAAGAATGCTCAAACTACTGCACAATTGCACTCATCTCACATGCTAGTAAAGTAATGCTCAAAATTTTCCAAGCCAGACTTCAACAATACATGAACTGTGAATTTCCAGATGTTCAAGCTGGTTTTAGAAAAGGCAGAGGAACCAGAGATCAAATTGACAACATCTTATGGATCATTGAAAAAACAAGAGAGTTCCAGAAAAACATCTATTTCTTCATTATTGACTATGCCAAAGCCTTTGACTGTGCGGATCACAATAAACTGTGGAAAATTCTGAAAGAGATGGGAATACCAGACCACCTGACCTGCCTCTTGAGAAATCTGTATGCTTGTCAGGAAGCAACAGTTAGAACTGGACATGGAACAACAGACTGGTTCCAAATAGGAAAAGGAGTACGTCACGGCTGTATATTGTCACCCTGCTTATTTAACTTATATGCAGAATACATCATGAGAAACTGGGCTGGAAGAAGCACAAGCTGGAATCAAGATTGCTAGAAGCAATATCAATAACCTCAGATATGCAGATGACACCACCCTTATGGCAGAAAGTGAAGAAGAACTAAAGAGCCTCTTGATAAAAGTGAAAGATAATGAAAAAGTTGACTTAAAGATCAACATTCAGAAAACAAAGATCATGGCCTCTGGTCCCATTACTTCATGGCAAATAGATGGAGAAACAGTGGAAACAGTTTATTTTTTGGGGCTCCAAAATCACTGCAGATGGTGACTGCAGCCATGAAATAAAAAGATACTTACTCCTTGAGAGAAAAGTTACAACCAATCTAGAGAGTATATTAAAAAGCAGAGACATTACTTTCCCAACAAAGGTCTGTCTAGTCAAGGCTATGGTTTTTCCAGTAGTCATGTATGGATGTGAGAGTTGGACTATAAAGAAAGCTGAGTGCTGAAGAACTGATGCTTTTGAACTGTGGTGTTGTAGAAGACTCTGGAGAGTCCCTTGGACTGCAAGGAGATCCAATCAGTCCATGCTAAAGGAGACCAGTCCTGGGCGTTCATTGGAAGGACTAATGCTGATTTTGAAGCTGAAACTCCAATACTTTGGCCACCTGATGTGAAGAACTGACTCATTGGAAAAGACCCTGATGCTGGGAAAGATTGAAGGAGAGAGGAGAAGGGGACGACGGAGCATGAAATGGGTGGATGGCATCACTGACTCAATGGACATGACTTTGAGTGAACTCCGGGAGTTAGTGATGGATAGGAAGGCCTGGCGTGCTGCAGTTCATGGGGTCGCAGAGTTGGACACGACTGAGCGACTGAACTGAATGAACCGGACTTCCTTTGTGCCTGAAATGACCACAGGCATTTTAGGGAGATATTAATAGATAAAAGGAAGTTGCATGGGAATAACTTTAGTATACATTTCATGGAATATATTTATATAATTTGAAATAAAGTGTCTGTATAGTTAACCTGTTGTTAGCCATCTAGAGTAGAAGTATTTTCCAGAAATACTCTGACTGGGTTCATTGTTCAACTCCCCTGACCCTCATAATATTAAGGTACAAGGCCAAGGAAAGTATTTGAATATGAATATATTCTTTGGTTCTCAGTACCAGATATGCAGGTGAAGGAAGAAAAACAAGGCTTGAAATATAGGGAGTCAGAGGTTTTACCAAATTTGACAGTCCTAAAATTTCACAAGGTGTACCAATGGAAAATTATAAAGATGAAACAAATGTTTCCAAATTATCAGTAATAAAAACTATGGTAGAGATAAACCTGGGTTAGTTTTCTATTATCACAATAGAAAATAATATTACAAAATATTTGTCACGAGAAAAGACTGTTAAAGAGTATAAGACCATCATATTGAAGGGAAAAGGGGTATCGCAGATGTGTGCCATTATGTTATTTTTCTGGATTTAATGATGTTTATGACATTTATCAGCTTTTCAAAATTGTATTCTGTTAATTTTAATTTGTAATTTAAAATTCACAGTTTCTTTTTTCATCATGAGTAAACATTAACTTTTATACTTAATTATGTATTTGTAATTTTGTGTTATTTTTTAAAAGAAGGTGTTCCTAATTTCCCTGTAGGAGGGCATGGCAACCCACTCCACTATTTTTGCCTGGAGAATTCCATAGACAGAGAAGCCTGGAAGGCTACAGTCCATAGGGCCACAAAGAGACACAACTGAAGTGACTGAGCACGCACATCCCTGATTTACAAGTTCAGATCCTCCTTCTAGCTATATCTTTAACATTTACCCAGAATTCAACTCCTGCTTACCACCTCCACTGTTACTACCTCATTCCAGGTCACTAGCATTTCTTGCCTATATTACTGCAATAACTTCCTAACTGGTTTCTTTGACTACACCTTGCCCCACTTTCCATGATACTCAACACAGCAATCAAATTATCCTGGTGATATAATGCAGTGTATTTAATGTAACATACTGTAACCTAATGTAACATAATATGACATGACAATATAAATTGGACCATGGGTTCTACTTGTTTAAAACCTTCCAAAGGGCTTCTACTTTACTCACAGTAAAAGTCAAAAGCCTTGAAATGTCTTCCAGGATTCCACCTCTCCTTGTGTATCTGCCTCCAAATTCCCTCAATTAACTCATCACCTACTCTTCTCACTTACCCTGCTCCAGGCCTTCTAGTCTTCCTGCTGTCCACAAGTCAGGCTTGCTTTCATCTCAGGTGTTTATACTTCCTGTTCCCCTGTCTAGAATGATCATACACCCAGATATTAGCATGATTCATTCCCTCGTCTTCTTTAGGTTTTTTACTAAAATGTCACCTTCTGTGTAAAACTACCCTGGCCACCTTATCTAATTATACTTTCCAGACCTGTATACACACACACCCAGACCCACACAACCACACACATACTCTCTCTTTCTACTCCTCTTTCTTTATATTTCTCATTAGTATTTTCAATTGTCTTCTAGTTTCAGTTTGTTGTGAAGGTTGAAATCAAATAAATTTTTGATTAAATTTCAGAAAGTACAGCCTGACATGATATTCAGTATACAAATGTAGAAGATGGCATTTTGAATTTAATTATTTCAAATATAGTTTTTGTTAGTTTTAGGGTTATTTGAAATCCCTATTCACAACTCAAGAATATTCTTGTGGGTTTATTACATAATTGCACAATACTCTTATTTTTTGGTAAAGTGTTGACTATAAATTTGTATTCTTTTTTCACATAATTTATATTGGTTTAATCATAGAGCTTTTATTTTTTCTTTAACTCTCTGGCTGAAACTATTGACAGAATCACCAGGACACTTGATTATACTTAGAGATATGCCACTCAGAAAAAATTATTTATGGAAAGGAAAATAAAGCTATCAACAACCTTAGATATGCAGATGATACCACTCTAATAGCAGAAAGCAAAGAGGAACTAAAGAGCCCCCTGATGAAGCTGAAAGAAGACAGTGAAAAGCTGGCTTAAAACTCAATATTAAAAAAAACTAAGATCGTGGCATCCAGTCCCATCACTTCAGGGCAAATAGATGGGGAAACAATGGAAACAGTGACAGACTTTATTTTTTTGGGCTCCAAAATCACTGCGGATAGTGACTGCAGACATGAAATTAAAAGATGCTTGTTTCTTGGAAGAAAAGCTATGATAAACCTAGACAGAATATTAAAAAGCAGAGACATTATTTTGCTGACAAATGTCCATAAAGTCAAAGCTATGGTTTTTCCAGTAGTCATGTATGGATGTGAGAGTTGGACCATAATGAAAGCTGAGTGCTGAAGAACTGATGCTTTTAAACTGTGGTGTTGGAGAAGACTCCTGAGAGTCCCTTGGACAGCAAGGAGATCAAACCAGTCAATCTGAAAGGAAGCCCTGAGTATTCATTGGAAGGACTGAAGCTGAAGCTGCAATACTTTGACCACCTGATGCAAAGAGCCAACTTATTGGAAACAACCCTGATGCTGGGAAAAACGGAAGACAAAAAAAGAGGGTGATGGAGGATGAAATGGTTGGATGGTATCACTGACTCAGTGGACCTGAGTTTGAGCAAACTCCGGGAGATAGCGAAGGACAGGGAAGCCTCGTGTGCTACAGTTCATAGAGTCTCAAAGAGTTGGATAGGACTTAGCAACTGAACAACAACAAACAGTGCTAATTAATTTCATTTATAGTGTCCAGTCTTATTGCAATAATGAGAAATGGCAATGAGGGAAAAGCTTCTTCCTCTGAAAACAGAGGCAAAGATAGCTTATTTTATTGTTAGGAAAAAGAAAGTTTAAAATTAAAGAAATGAGGTTTGTATGTACAATATAGTAGATTGCTCCTTAAAGTTCTAGATCAACAGATGTTGCACTTATAAAAATGGACACCCCAGTTTGATCCTCCTATTGAAAAAAACTCCATAATTATGTTCAGACATGAAGTGAAATTCTGAGTTAAATTTTTTTTTCTTGAAGGGTGGCTCTGCATCAGGCACTGACAACTGGTTATAGTGGAGACAGACTGGGAGGCTAGAGGAGGAAGAAGGGACTTGCTCCTTTTACTTAATGGCTGGACAGTTAGCATCTCAACAGCAACACTGCTCCCTGCAGTGACACTAAAGTTCAGCAACAGCAATTGTTTGCAGCTTGCAGTTTTCCCACACAACTAGAACTAGCCTTATTAGCCCCTTGAAGACATCAGCACCAGCTCACTGGTGCCCCACTTTATATGCCTGAGTCTCAGCTTTAAGTTTTCATTATTCCTTAGACTGTCTTCCATTTGTCCCCTCTATTAGAGGTGGTAGCTGCTTCCTAGAGTTATTACATCTCTGGTCCTTCAGAGTCCCCCTTCTGTCCTTCAGTTTTCTAATATGATGGCCTATTGTTTATAAAATTTTATTAGTAGGTATGGCAAACCTTGGACTTCCCAAGGCACTAGTAAAGAACCTGCCTGCCACAGCCAGAGACATGAGATGCCAGTTTGATCCCTGAGTTGGGATCCCCTGGGGAAGGGCATGGCAACTCTGTCCTCTCCTTGCCTGGAGAATCCCATGGACAGAGAAGCCTAGTGGGCTACAGTCCATAGGGTCCTGAAGATTTGGACATAACTGAAGTGAGTTAGCATGACATGGCACGTGGAAAACCTATGTTGTAATTATCTATGAAGGAAATTGCTGGATACATAAATATAATGCTTGCCTCATGTATACACACATCCTAGGTAATTAAAAATGAGCATGAAGTGAAGTGAAGTGAAGTCGCTTAGTTGTGTCCAACTCTTTGCAATCCCATGGACTGTAGCCTACCAGGCTCCTCTGTCCATGGAATTCTCCAGGCAAGAATACTGGAGTGGGTTGCTATTTCCTTCTCCAGGGGATCTTCCCGACCCAGGGATCGAACCCAGGTCTCCTGCATTGCAGGCAGATGCTTTACCGATACCTTGGGCAAACTATGGAGGTGAACTCATTGGCCATTAAGGTAAAGCTTAGTTAAATTCTAATTAATTTAAATTACAAGTTAAAACAGCATTCAGCTGCCTCAAATTTCTATGAAAACACATTCATATTATTTATAAAGCCAAATGGTCTATAAAACTATTGGCATTTCTTCTACATTATTTTGCTCAGAGTGTTTCCATTCTTCACTTGATTTATTCATTTGAAAGTTTTGTTTTATTCCATGAAATAAAGTGAAAAAAGTCAACAGAAACAAATTCAATTTGAATATTAAGACTAGAAATTCTTGTTTATTGTGATCTGTAGCCTTACTAAGTATTTAAAATAGTGATTTGTAAAGTGCAGACTATTTTTGCTTTTCTATAAAGAAGTTTTATATAATATAAATACTCTACTATAGTCCACTGTTGTTGTTTAGTCACTAAATCATGTCTGACTCTTTGAGATCCCATGGATTGTAGCCTGCCAGGCTCCTCTGTCCATGGAATTCTCCAGGCAAGAATACTGGAGTGGGCTCCCATTCCCTTCTCCAGGGGATCTTCCAGACCCAGGGACTGAACGCAGGTCTCTTACATTACAGTCATATTCTTTACCATCTGATCCACCTGGGAAGCCCTAATACAGTCTATGGATGGCCGAATTTATAAAATCTATGAAGACTACTTGACATATGGTTTCAAATATTAGATAGTTAAAACAATGCAAACAATGCTATTATTTCCTGATGAATCCTCTTAATCTTTAAAAGCAATCCATCTTTGCTGTTTAAAGAATTGTTTTCTAAATTAAAAACAATTTTTTTACACTATAAATATTTTCATTGCTGTTATTTAGGTGTTTTGGTTTTTAAAATGCACGTTTTGTTCTTGTATCCAGACTTTGAATCACCTGTAGTTTAGAACTAACTGGTACATTAAGCTGCTCAAAGAGTTGAATATATTCTTAAAATGATTTCATCATCATGCCTTAAACTCTGGAGAATGCATACTGGCTAATTTTAGGTACAGAGGCAGAAAGACTTTCTTTAAGGACATGAAATACATATTTTAGAATTACCCTTTATCTGATTACTTTTCCAGAAAAAAGCTTACAAAATAATTAATAAAATGGTTATTCAAAATCACTTACTTCAAAATCACTCATATACATATTTAATCCAGATTTTAGCAGAAGAGACAGAAGATAAAGATAAAAGGCAACATTTGAGAAGATAAAGACTGTTAATCTTCCAAAATGGGTGAAAAAAATGAACCCACAGATAAAGTACACAAGAATAATGTATACCAATCTCATGCATGAGCATAGATGTAAAAAACATTCTAAAGATTGAACTGAATATAGTTTATACAGAAGGTCATGATCATGTTGGATGTATTTCAGAGATTCAAAGGTGGTTTTCACTAGAAATTCTATGTAACTTATGGTATTAACAGTTTAAAGGAGAAACATTATTTGAATAAATTAAAAAAGAGCATTTTATAGTTTGGCAAAGCCTCATAATAAATTTTCTTAGAAATAGGAAGATATGTTTGAACCTAATGAAAAGTATCTATCTAAAACTAATATTAAAGAGCATTTTTAATAATAAATACTAAATGTATTTCAATTAAAATTAGAATCAATGACACTTTCTTCTACTCAGCTATTCAGATTAGCGACTAAACCATCACTAAAGAAATCTACAGACAAATTAGAAATCACTTTAGAAATCCCTAAAGAATCTACAGACAAATTATTCAAATTATTAAGAGAGTTTGGCAAGTACCCAGATATAAGTAAAAATGCAAGAATCAAATGGATTACTGCAGGCTGCAACAAAATAGTTGGAGACTATATATTTTTTTATACTGCATTTATAACTACAACAAAAAAATAAGGCAGAAAGGAGTAAACTAATTAGAAATACATAAAAACTTAAAAAAATTACAATATTATACTGAATGATACAAAAATAGACAAGTGGAGATATGTCATAATGCATAAAAATTAGGTATCATAAAATATCAATTTTCTATTTTTAGTCCCATCAAAATTGATTTATAGAATCCATTTCTAATCAAATTCTAACAATATTTTTTCCCTTTTGAGAAACCTGAAACACTTTTTCTAAAATTCAAGTATCTAAAATGTCCAAGCACCAAAGTTGGAGACACTTGTCTTATCAGATATCAAAAATTTATTGTTTGTGCTAATTAAGATATCGGTTTTAGCACCAAGATAGTAAAATGATCAGTGAAGAAAGTAACATATTAATGTATAGAAATCATATTTTATTAATAGGACTTTGTAGTCAGGTGAAAAGAATAAGTAAATGTTGCTTGAGAAATCCAATATCTGTTAAGAAAAAGTGTATGCAATATAAAACATTAACCCCGGGTGGAAATAAATTTGACTATGAACAATGAAATCCTCATATTTTAAAGAAGAAAACATATAAAAAGATCTATTTGATTCCGAGGAACCAAGAACTTCTTAAAGTAAGACACAGGACCTTCTAGACATAAAAATTATACATTTTATTATGTTTCAGTTAAGAACTTCTAAGAGGCAAGAATATACAATGGATTAAAGACAATCTCTTTAACAAGTGGTGCTGGGAAATCTGGTCAACCACTTGTAAAAGAATGAAACTAGAACACTTTCTAACACCATACACAAAAATAAACTCAAAATGGATTAAAGATCTAAACCTAAGACCAGAAACTATAAAACTCCTAGAGGAGAACATAGGCAAAACACTCTCTGACATACATCACAGCAGGATCCTCTATGACCCACCTCCCAGAATATTGGAAATAAAAGCAAAAATAAACAAATGGGACCTAATTAACCTTAAAAGCTTCTGCACATCAAAGGAAACTATTAGCAAGGTGAAAAGACAGCCTTCAGAATGGGAGAAAATAATAGCAAATGAAGCAACTGACAAACAACTAATCTCAAAAATATACAAGCAACTCCTACAGCTCAACTCCAGAAAAATAAATGACCCAATCAAAAAATGGGCCAAAGAACTAAATAGACATTTCTCCAAAGAAGACATATAGATGGCTAACAAACACATGAAAATATGCTCAACATCACTCATTATCAGAGAAAGGCAAATCAAAACCACTATGAGGTACCAGTTCACGCCAGTCAGAATGGCTGTGATCCAAAAGTCTACAAATAATAAATGCTGGAGAGGGTGTGGAGAAAAGGGATCCCTCTTACACTGTTGGTGGGAATGCAAACTAGTACAGCCACTATGGAGAACAGTGTGGAGATTCCTTAAAAAACTGGAAATAGAATTGCCTTATGATCCAGCAATCCCACTGCTGGGCATACACACTGAGGAAACCAGAAGGGAAAGAGACACGTGTACCCCAATGTGCATCACAGCACTGTTTATAATAGCCAGGACATGGAAGCAACCTAGATGCCCATCAGCAGATGAATGGATAAGAAAGCAGTGGTACATATACACAATGGAGTATTACTCAGCCATTAAAAAGAATACATTTGAATCAGTTCTAATGAGGTGGATGAAACTGGAGCCTATTATACAGAGTGAAGTAAGCCAGAAGGAAAAACACCAATACAGTATACTAACGCATATATATGGAATTTAGAAAGATGGTAACAATAACCCTGTGTACGAGACAGCAAAACAGACACTGATGTATAGAACAGTCTTATGGACTCTGTGGGAGAGGGAGAGGGTGGGAAGATATGGGAGAATGGCATTGAAACATGTAAAATATCATGTATGAAACGAGAGGCCAGTCCAGGTTCAATGCAGGATACTGGATGCTTGGGGCTAGTGCACTGGGATGACCCAGAGGGAGGGTATGGGGAGGGAGGAGGGAGGAGGGTTCAGGATGGGGAACACATGTATACCTGTGGCGGATTCATTTTGATATTTGGCAAAACTAATACAATTATGTAAAGTTTAAAAAAAAAAAAAAAAAAAAAAGATAATTGCTGTCACCCTAAAAAAAAAAAAAAAAAAAAAGAACTTCTGGTCATCAAAAGATATTATGAAGAAAATAAAATGGCCCTGTCTTACATAAACTCTTGTATATGTGTATTTATAAAAATATTCATCACAGCAATAAAATGGATTAGTAACAAGGACCTACTGTATAGCACAGGGAACTCTGCTCTGTATTATGTAACAACTTAAATGGGAAAAGAATTTGAACAAGAATAGATACATGTATATGAATAACTGAATCACTTTGCTGTATGATGGTGGTTTAGTCACTAAGTCGTGTCCGATTCTTGCAACCCCATGGACTGTAGCCTGCCAGGCTTCTCTGTCCATGGGATTTCCCAGGCAAGAATACTGGAGTGGGTTGTCATTTTCTTCTCCAGGGGATTTTCCCCACCCAGGGGACTGAACCCATGTCTCCTACATTGCAGGTGGTCTCCTGCACGGCGGGCAGATTGTTTACTGCTGAGGCACCAGAGAGAAACTAACACAACATTGTTAATCAACTATGCTCCAATACAAAATAAAAAGCTAAAAAGTGTAATAAAAATGATTGTACATGAGAAAATAAAGGGTAAATAAAGTTGTAGTATAGTCATATTTTTAGAAAGCTTGAGAACAAACAAAGTGAAACAATATAATGTTAGAAATATATGCAAATGTATGGAATGTGAAATAAAATTCAGGACTGTATAGAACTGGTGATTTTCTAGTTCATAAGAATACAGTGATAGGTTCACAAGGATATATTTTATTCTGCTTTCTAACTTAAACATATATTATAAATATTGTTTTAAAAATCAAATTTGATATAATAAAATTTTAAGCTTCTTTAATTTTATAATATTTTCTTAAATTTAAGTTTTAGTTCACTATTTGTTTCATGGCTGTTATTTGACAGTCTTCCTAATTCAGCTGCAGAGAAAGCTTATGACATAATGTCTATAAAGAATCTACTTATTTCAATTTGATAATCATAACTGAACATATAGAGTATACACTATCATTTCAATATAGTAAATAGAAATATCTCTCTATTTACCACATAAATAATATGTATGTCATCAGATCAGATGAGTTGCTCAGTCATGTCCGACTCTTTGCGATCCCATGAATCGCAGCACGCCAGTCCTCCCTGTCCATCACCAACTCCCAGAGTTCACTCAGACTCATGTCCATTGAGTCAGTGATGCCATCCAGCCATCTCATCCTCTGTTGTCCCCTTCTCCGCCTGCCCCCAATCCCTCCCAGCATCAGAGTCTTTTCCAATGAGTCAACTCTTTGCATGAGGTGGCCAAAGTACTGGAGTTTCAGCTTTAGCATCATTCCTCCCAAAGAAGTCCCAGGGCTGATCTCCTTCAGAGTGGACTGGTTGGATCTCCTTGCAGTCCAAGGGACTCTCAAGAGTCTTCTCCAACACCACAGTTCAAAAGCATCAATTCTTCGGCGCTCAGCCTTCTTCACAGTCCAACTCTCACATCCATACATGACCACTGGAAAAACCATAGCCTTGACTAGATGGACCTTTGTTGGCAAAGTAATGTCTCTGCCTTTGAATATGCTATCTAGGTTGGTCATAACTTTCCTTCCAAGGAGTAAGCGTCTTTGAATTTCATGGCTGCACTCACCATCTGCAGTGATTTTGGAGCCCAGAAAAATAAAGTCTGACACTGTTTCCACTGTTTACCCATCTGTTTGCCATGAAGTGATGGGACCAGATGCCATGATCTTCGTCTTCTGAATGTTGAGCTTTAAGCCAACTTTTTCACTCTCCACTTTCACTTTCATCAAGAGGCTTTTTAGTTCCTCTTCACTTTCTGCCATAAGGGCGCTGTCATCTGCATATTTGAGCTTATTGATATTTCTCCCGGCAATCTTGATTCCAGCTTGTGTTTCTTCCAGTCCAGCGTTTCTCATGATGTACTCTGCATAGAAGTTAAATAAACAGGGTGACAATATACAGCCTTGATGAACTCCTTTTCCTATTTGGAACCAGTCTGTTGTTCCATGTCCAGTTCTAACTGCTGCTTCCTGACCTGCATAAAAATTTCTCAAGAGGCAGATCAGGTGGTCTGGTATTCCCATCTCTTTCAGAATTTTCCACAGTTTATTGTGATCCACACAGTCAAAGGCTTTGGCATAGTCAATAAAGCAGAAATAGATGCCTTTCTGGAACTCTCTTGCTTTTTCCATGATCCAACGGATGTTGGCAATTTGATCTCTGGTTCCTCTGCCTTTTCTAAAACCAGCTTAAACATCAGGAAGTTCATGGTTCACATATTGCTGAAGCCTGGCTTGGAGAATTTTGAGCATTACTTTACTAGCATGTGAGATGAGTGCAATTGTGCGGTAGTTTGAGCATTCTTTGGCATTGCCTTTCTTTGGGATTGGAATAAAAACTGACCTTTTCCAGTCCTGTGGCCACTGCTGAGTTTTCCAAATTTGCTGGCATATTGAGCTTAGCATTTTCACAGCATCATCTTTCAGGATTTGGAATAGCTCAACTGGAATTCTATCACCGCCACTAGCTTTGTTCGTAGTGATGCTTTCTAAGGCCCACTTGACTTCACATTCCAGGATACCTGGCTCTAGGTCAGTGATCACACCATCATGATTATCTGGATTGTGAAGATCTTTTTTGTATAGTTCTTCTGTGTATTCTTCCATCTCTTTTTTATATCTTCTGCTTCTGTTAAGTCCATACCATTTCTGTCCTTTATCGAGCCCATCTTTGCATGAAATGTTCCTTTGCTATCTCTGATTTTCCTGAAGAGATCTCTAGTCTTTCCCATTCTGTTGTTTTCCTCTATTTCTTTGCATTTATCGCTGAAGAAGGCTTTCTTATCTCTTCTTGCTATTCTTTGGAACTCTGCATTCAGATGTTTATATCTTTCCTTTTTTCCTTTGCTTTTTGCTTCTCTTCTTTTCACAGCTATTTGTAAGCCCTCCCCAGACAGCCATTTTGCTTTTTTGCATTTCTTTTCCATGCGGATGGTCTTGATCCCTGTTTCCTGTACAATGTCACGAACCTCATTCCATAGTTCATCAGGCACTCTATCTATCAGATCTAGGCCCTTAAATCTATTTCTCACTTCCACTGTATAATCATAAGGGATTTGATTTAGGTCATACCTGAATGGCCTAATGGTTTTTCCCTACTTTTTTCAATTTCAGTCTGAATTTGGCAATAAGGAGTTCATGGTCTGAGCCACAGTCAGCTCCTGGTCTTGTTTTTGCTGACTGTATAGAGCTTCTCCATCTTTGGCTGCAAAGAATATAATCAATCTGATTTTGGTGTTGACCATCTGGTGATATTCATGTATAGAGTCTTCTCTTGTGTTGTTGGAAGAGGGTGTTTGTTACGACCAGTGCATTTTCTTGGCAAAACTCTATTAGTCTTTGCCCTGCTTCATTCCGTATTCCAAGGCCAAATTTGCCTGTTACTCCAGGCGTTTCCTGACTTCCTACTTTTGCATTCCAGTCCCCTATAATGAAAAGGACATCTTTTTTGGGTGTTAGTTGTAAAAGGGCTTGTAGGTCTTCATAGAACCATTCAACTTCAGCTTCTTCAGCATTACTGGTTGGGGCATAGACTTGGATTACTGTGATATTGAGTGGTTTGCCTTGGAAATGAACAGAGATCATTCTGTCATTTTTGAGATGCACCCAAGTACTGCAAAGCGCAGGCAGCTGCGACGGGCGCGCTAAAGCGCAGGCGAGAGGAGCCACCCCACGTCCGAGATCAGGGGCAGAAGCCGGGAGGACCCCATGCCCAAAGGGCGGTGACCAAGAGGAGTTACCCTATGTCCGAGGTCAGGGGCAGCGGCCGAGAGTACCAGACTGCAACGGCGCAGGAATGGCCAAGAGGAGCTACCCCGCATCCGAGGTCAGGGCAGGGGTGGCCCAGAGGAGATACCCAGCGTCGGAGGCCAGGGCCGGTGATGAGAGGAGTTACCCCGCGTCCGAGGTCAGGGGCGGTGACAAGAGGAGTTACCCTGCGTCCGAGGTCAGGGGCGGCAGCTGGAAGGAGCTACCCCATGCCCCCACAGCCTGAGGCCAAGGGCGGCTGCAGGGAGGGGCAACCCCACGCCCGAGGCCAGGGGCGGTGGCCGGGAGGACCTACCTCACGTCCAAGGAGCTGTGTCTGCGTGGGTGCAGGAGGGCCTAAAGGAGCTATCCCACGTTGAAAGTCAGGAAGGGCGGAGGTGAGGAGACACCCCTCATCCAAGGTAAGGAGCAATGGCTGCGCTTTGCTGGAGCAGCCATCAAGAGATACCCCACCCCCAAGGTAAAAGAAACCCAAGTAAGATGGTAGGTGTTGCAAGAGGGCATCAGAGGGCAAACACACTGAAACCATACTCACAGAAAACTAGTCAATCTAATTACACTAGGACCACAGCCTTGTCTAACTCAATGAAACTAAGCAATGCCCATGGGGCAACCCAAGATGAGAGGGTCATGGTGGAGAGATCTGACAGAATGTGGTCCACTGGAGAAGGGAATGGCAAACCACTTCAGTATTCTTGCCTTGAGAACCCCATGAACAGCATGAAAAGGCAAAATGATAGGATACTGAAAGAGAAACTCCCCAGGTCAGTAGGTGCCCAATATGCTACTGGAGATCAGTGGAGAAATAACTCCAGAAAGAATGAAGGGATGGAGCCAAAGCAAAAACAATACCCAGCTGTGGATGTGACTGGTGATAGAAGCAAGGTCTGATGCTGTAAATAGCAATATTGCATAGGAACCTGGAATGTCAGGTCCATGAATCAAGGCAAATTGGAAGTGGTCAAACAAGAGATGGCAAGAGTGAATGTCGACATTCTAGGAATCAGCGAACTGAAATGGACTGGAATGGGTGAATTTGACTCAGATGACCATTATATCTACTACTGTGGGCAGGAATCCCTCAGAAGAAATGGAGTGGCCATCATGGTCAACAAAAGAGTCCGAAATGCAGTACTTGGATGCAATCTCAAAAACGACAGAATGTATGTCATAGTTACAGTAAAATTTCAAAGCTCATTTCTCTGCCTTCCCTCCTGTTTGGATCTGACCTCCCATATCAAGATCCTCTTTCCCAAGTATTCCTTGTAGGAGTCCCTTTGTGGTGGTGGGTGGGGGTGCAGAGTGCTGGGCAAATAGAAGAGAAACTTTCACATAACAGGAGATGCTACTCCAATGACCACTGTAATCTCTATGCTCACCTCCCACTGTCCTTTGTCACTTTGTGGTCAGTGATTTGTCACCCAGGCTGCTGCCTGCCACCTTTTAATTTCCTGAACTCTAAGCACACAGACCCTTTTCCAGTCTGCTGTTAGCCTCCTCTGAGTTGAGCAGGTTTCTCTTTCTGGTTGGCAAAAAAGCTTTCTATTTTGCTTCTTATGACTGACTCTTTTGATGAAGGTTCTCATAGCAGAGTTGTTGAGGGCTCTAAGTGACATTTACCTGTGTGTCTCAGTCTCTCCTTTGTAAGTCAGAGTCGGATGAAGAAAGGAAGTGAAGGAGCAGGAGGCTGGAGCTAGATTTGAGGGATGGTCAGCTGTGACCTCACACTGTTACTGGAGCCATCCTGTCTCCTCCAGGCTCTGCTATTCAGTCTGTTCAATTTGCCAGTATTCTTGCTGATGGTGATTTACTTTGAGGGCTTATTTCCTCCACCAGTTCAGAACCAGTAACAATTCTTAGTTTATGGGATAAATCTCTATAATCTTGAAATATATTATCATACAGCTTCTGGACCCCATGATAATCATTTAATCTGTCTTAACATCCCTGACCATTGCTTGACATTCAGATGTTATTCATTATTGTGACAGTGTGAAGACTGTATTACCTAGGGTATACCAAAGGGTTTAAGGGTTGATACTATCCAACTCCACACATCAGCCTAACAGTGTACCATTTGTGATCAGGCCCCAAGTAATATTCATTTGATCTCATAAAAAAGAAAATGGGAGAGGGGAAAAAGAATATACCAAAATTATTAATAATGATTACACAAGTGGATGAAATCATCAATTATTTATATTATCATCTTTATACTTTTAATTTTATAAATTTTTAAATGAACATTTATTTAATTTTTATATTGAATAAAAAGCTGTAAAAGATATCTTTGGGGGAAAAAAAGCTTTAAGAATCTATTATGTTTCAGAACTATGTCCAGAATCTTCTAGAATTTGCTGCTATTAGAAGCATAATTTCTTTTATGTAGAATCTTTTATTACTACAAAAGCATCCATAAGTAGGCATCCAGTTCAAACCTTATGCAGGGTATGTACATTGCTTCTGTAACAAGCAGACATCTGTTCTCTTCATTAGGCTTCCCCATTATTTCTTTTTTTACTTACTGCCATCTCTCCACTTCTTTACTGTGTCACAAAATGAATCATCTAATAATCTTCTATGTGTCAGTATTTAGCTACAGATTGGAATTTAGTTCCCTTTCCTCCATGTGATATTGCTTCTAGAGGTCTCTTATCAGAGCAAATTCTCTTATTTTCACATTAAAAATTGTTACTGTCAGAGGAACAACAGCTACTCCCACATGTATGATTAATGAAAGTCAAAAATTTGGCTAAAAGTAAATAATATTAGAGATATGAAGTTCTAGAATTATACTCCCATCCCCCTACCCTACCAAATTACTGAGTATTATCAAATAAAGTACCCCAGTACAAATGCAAAACAAAATGTTTAAGAGACCTACTTTGTGACAAGTGGGAATATTGGGAGTTCAAAAGTAAAAGATATTTTTGCTCAGATGATTTCTTAGACATCATACAGCAGAAGGTAAAATACATGTATTTAAATTTTACTTTTAGTAAGCTTAATTAAAAAAAAAAAACATGTCTTATTCATCTTTGTTGATGCAAATATTTATAGTAAAACATTGATTCACAAAGTATCCATACAAAAGGATTGCAAAATGCTATACAGGACAGAATTGAAATTCATTTGAAACACACATTGTTTATTATAGATTCTCTCACATGAAATTCTCTCAAAAAGTCTATGAGATAGTTAGGTTTGATACCTTTATTTTATTGAAGAGGAAGCTGAGGATAGAGAGTAAGTTACAGACCTAAAGGTACCCAGCTAACCAGTGATGAAAGTTAAATCTCAGTCATCTGAATCCATTGTGCATGTTCTTTCAACTACTAGGCCAAGTTATATGTCATGGGCAGATCCTACCTTCTTAAAAACTAATTTTAAAAATAGTATAAACTAGTTTTGCTACTGTTATGCACTACCATTACCTCTCGCTCTACTTAAATTAATAAATGTTTCCCTTAAAAATACCAGAGGTGTGTTATACTAGGTACCAGGTCCTCTTGATATATTGTGTTGAGGCCACCTTGCCAGCTGCCCTATAACAAAGTTAGGTGCATCCAAAGCAGAGCAAGCTTGGCAGTGCAGTTTAATAGGCAAAAGGAAGCTCTGAAATTTTTTTTTTATTGGACCTTTTTCAGTTTGCATGTCATGTGGATTCTCGGAGCCTGTAGACTTGTTTAGGGCCACTAGCAGCATTGTTGGAGAAGGCAATGGCAACCCACTCCAGTACTTTTGCCTAGAAAATCCCATGGACGGAGGAGCCTGGTAGGCTGCAGTCCATGGGGTCGCTAGAGTCGGACACAACTGAGCGACTTCACTTTCACTTTTCACTTTCATGCATTGGGGAAGGAAATGGCAACCCACTCCAGTGTTCTTGCCTGGGATGGGAAGAACTGGTTGGCTGCCGTCTATTGGGTCACACAGAGTTGGACACGACTAAAGCGACGCAGCAGCAGCAGCATTGTAACTGGTGAGGGTTCCTTCACAACAGAATTCAGGGACAGACTGCCAAGCATGGTGCTGGAGGGAAGACAGGGTAGGGACTCATGCATGCACGCGCAATGATAGCTGGGTGATTGCACCTTCAGCAAGAGGGAGATGGCCAATGCTACCAGGTGGGTACTGCCTGAGCCCAAAAGACTGACTGCAGGTTCAGAACTGCAGACTGGACATAGAAGGTAGTATCAGCTGCAGACATCATCCTCAGAGGCCAACATTTCTGAAAATCAGTCTGAGACCGGGGGTCTTTTTCCCTCAAGTTAGAAAGACATGTACATTCCTTTGCACTCACCCAAATTCCATCTTAAAGAGACATGCAGAGAAAGGCAAGAGATGACAGAGCATTTCTCTGCAAGAAAGATGAACACAACCTAAAGGGACCATGCAACTCCTAAAATTAGATTAAACTTCTAATCACAAAGGAATAAAAGTCAGTTTTTAGCCTCAATAAACTGGATAAAGGCTGGAATAATGACCAAATCATTTATGGTCTAAGTTCAGTCCAGTTTAGTTCAGTTGCTCAGTTGTGTCCAATTCTTTGCAACCCCATAGACCACAGCACGCCAGGCCTCCCTATCCATAACCAACTCCTGGAGTTTACCCAAACTCATGTCCATTGAGTCGGTGATGCCATCCAACCATCTCATCCTCTGTCATCCCCTTCTCTCACCTTCAATCTTTCCCAGCATCAGGGTCTTTTCAAATGAGTCAGCTCTTCAAATCAGGTGGCCAAAGTATTGCAGTTTCAGCTTCAACATCGGTCCTTCCAATGAACACACAGGACTGATCTCCTTTAGGATTGACTGGTTGGATCTCCTTGCAGTCCAAGGGACTCTCAAGAATCTTCTCCAACACCACAGTTCAAAAGCATCAATTCTTTGGTGCTCAGCTTTCTTTACAGTCCAACTCTCACATCCATACATGACCACTGGAAAAACCATAACCTTGACTAGATGGACCTTTGTTGGCAAAGTAATGTCTATGCTTTTTAACATGCTGTCTAGGTTGGTCATAACTTTTCTTCCAAGGACTAAGAGTCTTTTAATTTCATGTCTGCAGTCACCATCTGCAGTGATTTTGGAGACCCCCAAAATAAAATCTGTCACTCTTTCCATTGTTTTCCTATCTATTTGCCATGAAGTGATGGGATCGGATGCCATGATCTTCATTTTCTGAATGTTGAGCTTTAAGCCAAATTTTTCACTCTCCACTTTCACTTTCATCAAGAGGCTCTTTAGTTCTTTTTCACTTTCTGCCATAAGGGTGGTGTCATCTGCATATCTGAGGTTATTGATATTTCTCCCAGCAATCTCGATTCCAGCTTGTGCTTCATCGAGCCCAGTGTTTCACATGATGTACTCTGCATGTGAGTTAAATAAGCAGGGTGACAACAGTACTCCTTTTCCTATTTGGAACCAGTCTGCTGTTCCATGTCCAGTTCTAACTGTTGCTTCCTGACCTGCATAGAGATTTCTCAGGAGGCAAGTCAGGTGGTCTGGTATTCCCATCTCTTTCAGAATTTTCCACAGTTTTTTGTGATCCACACAGTCAAAGGCTTTGGCATAGTCAATAAAGCAAAAGTAGATGTTTTTCTGGAATTCTCTTGCTTTTTCAATGATCCAACGGATGTTGGCAATTTCATCTCTGGTTCCTCTGCCTTTTTAAAATCCAGCTCAAACATCTGGAATTTCATGGTTCACATACTGTTGAAGCCTGGCTTGGAGAATTTTGAGCATTACTTTGCTAGCATGTGAGATGAGTGCAATTGTGCAGTAGTTTGAACATTCTTTGGCATTGCTTTTCTTTGGGACTGGAATGAAAACTGACCTTTTCCAGTCCTGTGGCCACTGCTGAGTCTTCCAGATTTGCTGGCATATTGAGCTTAGCACTTTTATAGCATCATCTTTTAGGATTTGAAATAGCTTGGATAGAGTTCCATCACCTCCACTAGCTTTGTTCATAGGGATGCTTCCTAAGGCCCACTTAACTTCACATTCCAGGATGTCTGGAATCCAGGCCATGGAATCCAGGATGTCTTGAATCCAGGCCAGAAACTGGCTTGGGTAACCTTCCCCTTCTCCAGGGGATTTTCCCAATCCAGGGATCAAACCCTGGTCTCCCACATTACAGGTGGATTCTTTACCAGCTGAGCCACAAGGGAAGCCCAAGAATACTGGAATGGGTAGCCTATCCCTTCTGTAGTGGATCTTCCCAACGCAGGAATCGAACTGGGGTCTCCTGCATTGCAGGCAGATTCTTTAACAACTGAGCTATGAGGGAAGCCCTGTTCAACCACATAAAAGATATGTAAATCAGTGACCACTTTCAGCTTGTTTCTATAAAGTTATTATGGTACCATGGCAAATCAGGATTAAATGAGGCAACATATGTAACACACTGAACATGGTGTCTGCTACATAGCTCGTGCTCAAAACTGACAATTTGCATCTGCCTATCTATTTACCCTACCCTTTTAAAAAAAGTTAATCCTAATATTATTCAGTTACCTGTAGTTTACTATATAGCTAAACAATCACTTTAATTTCAGATTTTATTTTGTTTTTATATTTAGAAAACGTAAATGTGCACTTGATTTAATACCTGGGGTTACAAAGAGCAACAGAAATAATCTCCTGGTGATTTATTAGTCAAGTTTAGAAAATGTATTCACTCACCAGCTCACTGAATTCATTATTGCCTAGGTCAAGTCTTTCCAACTGGGCCAGTTTGTGCATTGACCTATAACAGATGGAGAAAAATATTGTGAGGCACCAAAAAACATTCCAGCCACCTTCTTGTCAGATTTATCTGGGTATATTATGTACAGATATGGGGGTATTTTTCAGGGAGAAGTAAATTTCAAATATACAGAAACATGTTCAAACTGTTACCTGAAAACCTTTAGTAGCTTACCATGTTTCCAAATGCCAGTCTGTGGATGGAGTACAAGCCTGACTGCTTAATGAAAGTCTGGGAAGCTTGTTAAATATCTGTACCAGTACAAGGTACTAGTTGAGGCTCTAACATCCATATTTTTAACAATCCACACAGGCTTGGGAACCAAAGGATAAACTCAGCTCTTCATGAAGCATTTTAAAATTCCACAGTATGGCCACAATTTCATCATCAATCTTGTCAATTTTTACTACCTTAAATGAATTTCTGTTATAGACCAACTTTTTTCTTTTCTATTCAGGTATAGTCGATTTAAAATATCATGTAAGTTTCAGATGGACAAGGTTGTTATTCACAATTTTTAAAGGTTATATTTCATTTATAGATATTATAAACTATATACCCGGTAGCTTATTTTATACATAGGAGCTTGTACTAAAATCCCCTACTCCTAACTTTTGTACTCATTATCTCCTAAGCATATTGGCTTGATGATGTTACAGCTTTGAATAACTGTAAACCTTGGGGGAGAGTTGGTCCCAAAGCTTAGAAGTACTCATGCACATTACATACATAATCAGTATTTGTCAAGCCATTTTCAACTATAACAAACAACATAGGAAAAGGTAGTATCATTCTTCTGATTTTCAAACTTTTTATCTCCCCACTAACCAGAATGCTATCCTCAAGTCTTGACTATGTACAGAAACTCTGGAGGCATTGTTGGCTCAAATCTTAAAAAAATTTAGTTCCTTCATCTTTAAAGTCCATGTAACCACTATCTTATAGGACTTTCATGAGCAGCAAATGAAATACTACTATAATTCAGACTCTTTCAGGCACTCAGAAATGCCAAAAAAAAAAAAAAAACAAAAACCAAAACGTGTACTCTTTCTCTACTCATAAACTGCTTTTGAAAGATTATTAGGTGCTAGAGAGTCTTCTGGGGTCTGGGGAATAGCACTGTGTGAAAAGAAAGAAAAATTACTCCTTGAAAGGACTGTACTTCCAGTGCAGATGATAATGACAATAAATAAAATGATTAAGTAAAATAAAATAATATACTAGAAGGTTGTAAGTGCTATGAAGAACAGTTAAGCAGAGGAGGAAGATAAGAAGAATTCTTATGACAGGATTGCATTTTCTAACAGGGTAATCAGGTCTCATGGACAAGAAATGTGAGTATAGTGTACTCATTCGACTGTACGCCTTTGTCCTTATGGTAAAGTGTGGGTCTGGGGCTTATTTCCCTGTCTCCGCACAGGAATCTAACTGGTATGACTTCCCCTTACAAATGACTGGCCTGGAAGGCACGATCACAACCATAGGTCAGGGAGAAAATATCAGGACTTGGTTACAGTTTGGGTCACATTCTCCATCAGTTATGCTGACAATTTTATCATCACTTGTCTGAACGAAGTAACTTGCTGATAATTCAGACTCATTTGTAATGTTCACCTAGTTATCTGAAGTTCTAATGAGCAAGTTCTAATGAAATTGGTACTCAATTGTGTTAAATGATGTTTACCAACCTATGTTCATATTATATATGTAAAAGTGGTAGAAATGTGTAAAATATCCATGACTGTTACTTTTATCATTGTTACTTCTCCTGCCTATAACATTCTACCCATAAATCTTTCCAAAGCTGGCTCCTCTTCAACTCAGCTCATATGTTTCCTCCTCATATCCCCAAATTAAATCTCCCTTCGCATCTTCACTTTGTATATTGCCCTGTTTCATCTTCTTAACACTTACCGTAGAAAGTATTTAACATTTTTATTTTAATATTTATAACTGAAAATTAAAATACTTTTTGTTTACTTCCTAATTATTTCCCTCCTGATAGATTCAAGCTTCATGAGAGCAAGTAAATTGTCAGTCACACAAACAGCTTCTCAGTCAGTGTTTGTTTAGTGAAGATATTCATATGTGCATGAGTGAATAATTCTTTACCAGTGAGATGTTTGAATTCTAGAAATATTTACAAAGAAAAACCACTCAATTTTTACCAGGCATCTACAATTAATTAACAGTTGCTAAAGAGATATCCTAATAGGCCTGATTTAATGAATATTGTAATGAATATACATTAGCTTACTTACTAAGAATTATGCATAACGTTAAAGGCAGATAAAGCTGAAGTTCATCTGTCTTAGAATATCTATATCTTGTGTTAAGTTTACTCCTGACATTTCAACTAGTAGGTTTTAAAAATTCCAAATAATAAAAAATACTAAGTGAAATATGTAGGTGAGTTTTTCACTTTTTTTGATATCTCAAATACAGCAACAAAACTCTAAAAGGAAAGCAGTTTAGGACACAGAATCAATTCAGACAACCTGGGTTTAAATCCCAATTCTACCTCTCACTAGCTGTTTGACTTTAAACCAACAAGAATATCTTTGCTTCTGATCTGTAATATGGGAATGATAATAAGAATCCTTACATTATAGGGTTATTCTGATGATTAAAATAAGTTAATAAGTTAAAGCACATAAATAGTGCCTGACATATGGTAGGTGGTCTTTAAGAGTTAGGTATTGAAAAACTTAGGGAAGAATTTCAGAATTGGAAATATTTTAAGAAATTATTGAGGTTAGAGTTTCCTGAAGTTTTCCTAAGGACTTATGTGTTGCATGATTTTTAAAAAATTCAGATGGCCAGTACATTCTGGCAAATCTTGCTTCAGTTTAGTTCAGTTCAGTTCAGTCACTCAGTTGTGTCCGACTCTTTGCGACCCCATAAATTGCAGCACGCCAGGCCTCCCTGTCCATCACCAACTCCTGGAGTGCACTCAGACTCACGTCCATCGAGTCAGTGATGCCATCCAGCCATCTCATCCTCTGGCGTCCCCTTCTCCTCCTGCCCCCAATCCCTCCCAGCATCAGAGTCTTTTCCAATGAGTCAACTTTTCACATGAGGTGGCTAAAATTCTGGAGTTTCAGCTTTAGCATCAGTCCTTCCAAAGAATCTTGCTTAAAAAATGTCAAATAGGTTTCTTATCAGCAGGATTTCTCATAAAATATACAAATGCTTATTATGATTATTTAACAGATTCATTTTGACTATTTCCCATATATATGATCAAAAACATTTCTCTTTTCTATAGGACATTTCTTAGACTAGGAGAACGCTTTAAATGATTTTTTGCAGGTGACGAAATTGTGTTCTTCTCCATTCTAGTCCATAAAATCGTAGACATATTCTTAGTGCATGAAAACACAAGCCTGTGTGTTTTCCTATCATGAATACAGGATTTAAATTTGATCACATCATCCTCATTTGTCTGCTTGAAACTCTGACCAATCAGGCTCTGCCTCTCAGCTCCCAATATTCACTTGAGGCTCTCCTTGCATTTATAACTATTTTAGACATGTTCCCTGGTTTGATTTTCACATTCTTTTTTAAAAGACCATGTTGATTTTTGCCATTTGGTGTTATGCACTGCAACCTCAGAAAAAAGGAATGTTCCCTTCTCTCTAGAGGAGATTTGGTGACTTGTTTAAGGTCACATGGAAAGTTAGTGTCAGGGCTGACACAGGATCTCTTTTTCCAGCAGTGGCTAGTCATCTAAATCTGGCCTGAATTATTTGGCTTGACCATTGTTTAAATATGAATGTTTTTAAGAAAAGGATATGCTCTAAAGCTGACTGTAGTCTATGCCAGGGGTCAACAAACGTTTTTCTATTTAGGGCTAGATAAGAAGTGTTTTATGTTCTGTGGGCCATATTGTCTCTGTCTCAATTACTCAATTATGCCATTGTAGTGCAATGCCATATATGACATGTTAACAAATGAAGATGATTGTTTTCCAATAAAGTTTTATTTATAAAAAAGGGATCACCAAATTTGGAACAGAAGCCATAATTTTCCAACTCCTGGTCTACATCAATCTAGATAGCTCCATGTGTTTATGATATAAGCCTGGCCTGTAAGAAATATCTAAGTCTTCAAAACTTGATATAACAGATAAATTAAGGACTGGAAATATTTATCACTAGATAATTGCCACTAGATAACTATATTTGTATACTATTTGAAATTCTTATTCTTAGGGTACATGTTACTGGAATCTAGGGGCATTTGTTCTTAATAGTGTCATTTGGTTGCACTTATGAAAATTAAATCCTTACTAGAATGCTATTACTTTATAGCATTTATCCAATTGCAAATCTGGTAAAAGATTCCAGTTAGAGCAATTACGGGAAATAATGCAATATCTTGGTACATCTGTCACTTTGATAAAATTGTATAATCTGTGATTTGCTTTTTATCAGATTCAGAGGTTTTATCTATTTAAGTGTACAATTACTTCTGAAGCCACATTAAGTTGGCAGGATTTTTGTTTCTCCATAAATTCCCAGTGCAGTAACTTGGGTTTGCTGACTCTTGCAAGATTCTGCAAATTTTTGGCATGGGTTTATACATTCCAGCTTTTAACTTGTCTTTCAAATGTTCTCAGACACTCTCTAATTAGTGGCTATTCATGTCACAAGGATAGGAAAACTCCCCTCAGTTCCTACTGTCTGATGTTTCTCTCTCATTGGAACTTAGGGAAAGCATATACTATCTTTCCACTTTACTTAATCCATCTCCTGTGTTAAATGGACATTTGCATTTTATACTTTGGACATGCCAATTCTACCACACTATTGGGTCCTTCTCTTGTTCACAATCTTTCTTTAAATGAACATTATATTTTGAGATAAATCATTTCTTATGACATATGTACTGAGGACAAGAAGGCCCAGGAATTGATATTCTTTCAAAATGCAACACTGGCATACCTCATTTATTTTGAAGAAATGTACATTCATTATCTTTACACACCAGAAAAAATATAAAATCTAGTATCCAATAACATAATTTCTATGATAAAATATTTTCTATAAAAATTCTCCCTTAATGGCCTATACAGGAATAGAATCTTAAAAAAAGAATGGATGTATGCTTATGTATAACTGATTCACTATGCTGTATACCTGATAATACACAACATTGTAAATCAAACTATATTCCAATAAAAATTAAGACAATTCTTCCTTTATTATTGCTAAATCTTAAGGCAATGTTACAATTACAATACTTATGTACTCTCCATCATATCCATTCAATTTCCTCCTAAGAAGAGCAACAAAAAGCTAAACTGACTCCTTGGATATCCCAGAAGGACATGTAACCACACAAACCATCTATTATTTTGTTGAAGAATATTGAGAAGACTTAGTTTTTAATTCTAATTAAGCAATTTGTGAATGCTTCTAATTAAGATAGGTCTCCTTATAGTATTTAAATTATTAGAAAAATATTTAAAATATATAATTTATATCAAACTGTCACATATTTTCAGTGTGTCCTTGGGAAATATTTTTTCCTTTTAAATATTCAACATTTAAAAGTTTAAGCTGATTTCTTGATGTCATATTGAAAAAATTTTCTTTCCTAGAACTACATTTCTCTAATTTAATGCATAGCATGAAAAAATATTCTGTATGAAGAAATAAACTCACAGGCGACTTCTGAAGATGACCTCTAGTTCATATAGTAAGATAAACTTCTCCAATGAAGTGTAAAATAGTACCTTGTAAATGGACACGACTGAGAGACTGAACTAAACTGAAACAGCAACCAGATATAGGACAATTTCTGCACTGCTCTAATTAGATTGAGGAGAAGGCTGAATTTCATTACTCTCTCTCTAGTCCTCTTGGGTTTGTGACCAGAACCAATCATTCATTCACTCTGAACATGAATTTTCCCACTGACCAAACATTTGTATGCATTCCTAACTCATGACAATGCAACAAAGAAAAAATTGTATAAGACTTTTTCAACTCTTTCTGGAGGGATGGTGACATATGAGCAGAAACTACAACAATTATCTCTGTGGATGACCACACTGGAGGAACTGAAGCTCCTAACTTGCACTGAAGCAGTCCAATCAAGAGGTTATGGGAAATATAGTCAACTATGAAGATGTTCATCTGCGCTAGAATATGCTGCAACCTACACTGTCTGCTCATGAATAGGTCTCAAATGCTACTGAAAAAACACTCAGGCAAAGCTATTTTAAAACTCCTATAGTTTTAAACTGAGCAGGGACCCTGTGTGTTTTATGAGACCCTTTTCACACACACACACACATGCACACACACACACACACACACACACACACACAGGCTCATTGTTTCAGGATCATTATTTCTATTATTTGAAAAAAAAATATAACTTGCCACATTGGGTTTTCTATATATTCATGTACTTTTAGATAGATCTGGCCTTAGAGTGCTGATAACGCTGACTGATGTATAATACAGAGACACTCTGTGACTAAGATGTCATAGAATTTGAACTTTAGCAGATAAAACCCTTTGAAAATAATCTGCCAAGGTAGCCATGGCTGGTTTCCCAGACAACTGTCATTTCCTTTCTCTTTCTTCCTTGCCAGCGGTATCAGCCTGCATCAGAAACTGGAAATGCCAAAGAGTTACTAGGCAAACCTCCTCTGCAGCTAGGACATAGCATATGACTCAGTTCTGGTTACTAGAACAGAAAGAGGAGGAAAAGAGATTCTGAGGGAGAGCCTAAGAAAAAAATTTCCCCTTGATTTAAAAAGAGGGAGAGAGGCATGCGAACTTTCCCCCGTCCCTCTTTCTTTTCTTTTTCTCATGTTTGAATGAAAATGTGAGGTCTGGAGTTGTGGCAGACACTATGAAACCATGAGGCAACAAACCCAAGGATGACAACCAACATGCTGGGAATAGTATATAGAAAAATTGAAAGCGCTTTTGGTAAAATCATTAAGCCATTGAAACCAACTCTAGAACTGCTTATCTCAAGGCTTTGTTATGGACAACAAGGTGCCTATTACTTAAAAGCCACTTTTACTCAGAATTCTGTTTCTTACTTCCAAAAGCATATTTCTAAATACACTCCTTCTACCAAGCTATTAAGTACCTCTAAGAGTGTCACATGGCATATTGGTGGCAGATCTAAAGTTAAAATAAAGATCTTTTAAATCCTAGAAGTGTCTGATATCCCACTCATTTAAAAAAAATCCTGATTTATTAATTTGAGTTTTATGCAAAAGTATAAAAGAAATAAAAGAAATAGTCTTAGCACTTTTGTTCTTGATTAGAAAAGACATTTTTTGACAATACTAAGCTAGTGCAGAAATGAATATTTTACTACTTAAATTAAGTACAAAGGCGCTTTTGGGACTTTTAGAGATAATATTCATTTTTAATAATTTAAAAAGAAATAGAAAATATGTATAAAATTATTTGTAAAGCTTTTGAAGCTTCAATTGATTTTGTTTTTTTTTCTTCCACTTTTATTGACCTATAATTGACATACAGTACTATACAAGTTTAAAGATGTCCAGCAAGATGATTTGACTTATATAATGAAATGATTACCACAATAGGTTTAGTGACCATCCATCATTTCATATAGATAACAAAAGAAGAAAAAAAATTTTTTTCCTGTGATGAGATCTCTTAGCATTTACTCTCTAAGTGACTTTCATATAGAATATACAGGAGTGTTAATTACATTATTCATGTTATACATCACACTCCTAGTACTTGAGTTCAGTTCAGTTCAGTCGCTCAGTCATGTCCGACTTTTGGCGACCCCATGAATTGCAGCACGCCAGGCCTCCCTGTCCATCACCAACTCCCGGAGTTCACTCAGACTCACGTCCATCGAGTCAGTGATGCCATCCAGCCATCTCATCCTCTGTCGTCCCCTTCTCCTCCTGCCCCCAAATCCTCCCAGCAGAAGAGTTTTTTCCAATGAGTCAACTCTTCGCATGAGGTGGCCAAAGTACTGGAGTTTCAGCTTTAACATCATTCCTTCCAAAGAACACCCAGGACTGATCTCCTTCAGAATGGACTGGTTGGATCTCCTTGCAGTCCAAGGGACTCTCAAGAGTCTTCTCCAACACCACAGTTCAAAAGCATCAATTCTTCAGTGCTCAGCTTTCTTCACAGTCCAACTCTCAAATCCATACATGACCACAGGAAAAACCATAGCCTTGACTAGACGGACCTTTGTTGGCAAAGTAATGTCTCTGCTTTTGAATATGCTATCTAGGTTGGTCATAACTTTCCTTCCAAGGAGTAAGCGTCTTTTAATTTCATGGCTGCAGTCACCATCTGCAGTGATTTTGGAGCCCAGAAAAATAAAGTCTGACACTGTTTCCACTATTTCCCCATCTATTTCCCATGAAGTGATGGGGCTGGATGCCATGATCTTCATTTTCTGAATGTTGAGCTTTAAGCCAACGTTTTCACCCTCCTCTTTCACTTTCATCAAGAAACTTTTTAGTTCCTCTTCACTTTCTGCCATAAGGGTGGTGTCATCTGCATATCTGAGCTTATTGATATTTCTCCCGGCAATCTTGATTCCAGCTTGTGCTTCTTCCAGCCCAGCATTCCTCATGATGTACTCTGCATATAAGTTAAATAAGCAGGGTGACAATATACAGCCTTGACGTATTCCTTTTTCTATCTGGAACCAGTCTATTGGTCCATGTCCAGTTCTACTGTTGTTTCCTGACCTGCATATAGGTTTCTCAAGAGGCAGGTCAGGTGATCTGGTATTCCTATCTCTTTCAGAATTTTCCACAGTTTATTGTGATCCACACAGTCAAAGGCTTTGGCGTAGTCAATAAAGCAGAAATAGATGTTATTTCTGGAACTCCCTTGCTTTTTTGATGATCCAGCAGATGTTGGCAATTTGGTCTCTGGTTCCTCTGCCTTTTCTAAAACCAGCTTGAACATCAGGAAGTTCACGGTTCACGTATTGCTGAAGCCTGGCTTGGAGAATTTTGAGCATTACTTTACTAGCGTGTGAGATGAGTGCAATTGTGCAGTAGTTTGAGGATTCTTTGGCATTGCCTTTCTTTGGGATTGGAATGAAAGCTGACCTTTTCCAGTCCTGTGGCCACTGCTGAGTTTCCCAAATTTGCTGACATATTGAGTGCAGCACTTTCACAGCATCATCTTTCAGGATTTGAAATAGCTTGACTGGAATTCCATCAACTCCACTAGCTTTGTTCGTAGTGATGCTTTCTAAGGCCCACTTGACTTCACATTCCAGGATGTCTGGCTCTAGGTGAGTGATCACACCATCGTGATTACCTTGGTCATGAAGATCTTTTTTGTACAGTTCTTCTGTGTATTCCTGTCACCTCTTCTTAATATCTACTGCTTTTGTTAGGTCCATACCATTTCTGTCCTTTATCGAGCCCATCTTTGCATGAAATGTTCCCTTGGTATCTCTAATTTCCTTGAGGAGATCTCTAGTCTTTCCCATTCTGTTGTTTTCCTCTATTTCTTTGCATTGGTCACTGAGGAAGGCTTTCTTATCTCTTCTTGCTATTCTTTAGAACTCTGCATTCAGATGCTTATATCTTTCCTTTTCTCCTTTGCTTTTCACTTCTCTTCTTTTCACAGCTATTTGTAAGGCCTCCTCAGACAGCCATTTTGCTTTTTTGCATTTCTTTTCCATGGGGATGGTCTTGATCCCTGTACTTATTTACCCTATAATTGGAAAATTTGTATCTTCAACCCCCTCCTTGCTTTCTTCCCTTTGGTAACCACAGATCTGATCTCTCTTTTATGAGCTTGTTTGTTTGTTTGTATTTGAAGTATAATTGACCTACAACCCTATGTTAGTTCTTGGTGCACAACATAATGATCTGACATTTCTATACATTACAAATTGATCACCATGATAAGTCTAGTTACCGTCTGTCACCATATAAAGATATAACATACTTATTAACTATATTCCTCATGCTGTACATTTCACCCCTGTTATTTATTTTATAACTAGAAGTTTGTACTAACTTCCTTCATCCATTTCACTCATCCCCTTGATGCCTTTCCCTTCTGGCAACCATCTGATCTCTATGTGATCTCTTTCTGTTTTTTGTTTGTTTGATCCTGTGTTTTGGTTTTCAGATTCCATGTATATGTATGTATTTATGTATGTATGTATTTTATCATAGAAATTATGTATGTATGTATCTTTCTCTGTCTGACTTATTTCATTGATTAATAACATGATACCTTCTAGGTCCAACAATGTTATAAGTAATTTATGTGTTTTCCTTCCTGAATTTGACTTATCAAAATTATAGTTTTTCATTTTGACAATTTCATTTTCATCAATTATTCTGTGTATTTTGGTATGATTTCTGATGGTTACAATTTCAACTTTTCAGAAACAATGACTGTAGGTCTATATATATACTGTTTCTTTACTTTTTATTACTTTATAGTTTCAGAAATAAGGTAAAGATAATATTTTTCAAATCTGTATACCTCTTCACTTTTATATTTGTTATATATTCACAATTTTTCCCCTAAATTCAGCTTCTTCTTAAAATATTTGCCTCAGACTCAACTAGATTTTTTTCTTCTATGTATTTACTATGAGAGATTCTTCCCTTAATATTTGAATGCTAAAACCTACATTACTGGTATTTTTTATGGTGTTTATCAATACATAGAAATAACATTTGATTTTATTTAATAATTAGAATGATATATTCTTTCAGCTGTATATGATCACTTAAAATAGCCATTTAAAAACAAATTCACTTAGGATAACTTTTTGATTGGCCTTAAACAGGACTACGACAGAGGATGAGATGGTTGGATGGCATCACTGACTCAATGGACATGGGTTTCGGTGGACTCTGGGAGCTGGTGATGGACAGGGAGGCCTGGCATCTTTCGGTTTGTGGGGTAACAAAGAGTCAGACACAACTGAGCAACTGAACTGAACTGAACTGAAACAGGACTAATTTTTCCCTCATGGATATAATTTGGCATAAAGTCTATCATGTTAAAATATAACAATCAGCAGTCAGAAGTTGTGAAATAAAATATAATACAATATCTGTAAGAAATAATGGACTGTACAAGAGAAACCAAATAGAACAATAGGTAACAAATAAACTCCAGATGAGACCATTGTGAAATGTGCCTCATAATGAAGACTCATTTCAATCAAAGATCTGTTAAAGACACCAAATTCTAATACCACTATTTCTTATGGGTAATTATATAAACTGGAGCCTATTATAGGAGAAGGCAATGGCAACCCACTCCAGTACTCTTGCCTGGAAAATCCCATGGATGGAGGAGCCCGGTAGGCTGCAGTCCATGGGGTCGCACAGAGTCGGACACGACTGAAGCGACTTAGCAGCAGCAGCAGGAGCCTATTAGACAGAGTGAAGTAAGCCAGAAAGAAAACCACCAATACAGTATACTAACGCGCATATATGGAATTTAGAAAGATGGTAACAATAACCCTGTATACGAGACAGCAAAAGAGACACTGATGTATAGAACAGTCTTGTGGACTCTGTGGGAGAGGGAGAGGGTGGGATGATTTGGGAGAATGGCATTGAAACATGTATAATATCATATATGAAACGAGTTGCCAGTCCAGGTTTGATGCACGATACTGGATGCTTGGGGCTGCTGCACTGGGACAACCCAGAGGGATGGTACAGGGAGGGAGAAGGGAGGAGGGTTCAGGATGGGGAACACGTGTATACCTGTGGTGGATTAATGTTGATATATGGCAAAATCAATACAATATTGTAAAGTTAAAAAAAAGAAAAAGTCGTAAGTTTAAACAGTGTTTCTCAACGTACTGTCAAAAATTATATTTTTGAACCTGAATTTTACTGAGGAAAGATTCACTTTTTGTCAGTGTTACAAAACACTTAGCTAAGTGCCCAAAGAGAAAGAAAGGTCTGATACTTCATACATCATTGTCATTGTAGACAAAGTAACAGATTGATTGTCTCTTTTTTGTATTACCCTGAAACTTCACTTTACAAATTCCTTGTAAATTAAGCCTTTTAAATTTATTAAAAAAAACAATTATTTCATTAATGTAACAAACATCTATTGAGCACACATCAGATGCTAGGCTAAGGGCTAGGACTAACATGTCGTCACTGCCTTCAGGTACCTCACAACTTAGTGAAATGGACATAAAAACTTAAAATTAATAATAATAATGGATAATTGGAGGTTTTTCTTATGTGTTAAACAGTAATCCAAGGATTTATACAACAAACATAGTCCCTGCTCTGATGGAGTTTATATTCTAACAGAAAATTCAGAAGTTCAATGATTTTGAAATTTTCATCCTCTCTGCCTGACCCAGAAAAGGCTTCATATCAGATAACATGCTGACAAAGGTCTGTTCAATCAAAGCTATGTTTTTTCCCAGTATTCATGTACAGAAGTGAGAACTGGACCATAAAGAAGACTGAGTGTTAAAGAATTGATTCTTTTGAAGTGTGGTGCTGGAGAAGACTCTTGAGAGTCCCTTGGACTGGAGATTAAAGGAGATTAAAGCAGTCAATCCTGAAGGAAATCAACCCTGAATATTCATTGGAAGGACTGATACTGAAGCTGAAGCTCCAATCTTCTACCACTTGATGTGAAGAGCTGATTCATTGGGCAAGATCCTGATGCTGGGAAAGACTGAAGGCAAAAGGAGAAGAGGGTGGCAGAGGATGAGATGGTTAGATAGCATCACCAACCCAATGGACATGAATTTGAACAAACTTTGGGAGATAAGGAGGACAGAGGAACTTGGCATACTGCAGTTCACGGGGTCACAAAGAGTTGGACGTGACTTAGTGGCTGAACAACAACAACATCAGATGATATTAGAATTAGGGTTTAAAAGATGAAGAATCCCTTAGCTGCTTTCACTTGTTAGTTTACTTACTTCTTGGTTTAGCCCCTCTTACTTCATGGGCTCTGGTGACCCGGGACTTTGTAACAGCCTCTTTGCCAGTTGCCTACCTTCAGCTTTCAGCTTCATCTAATCCATATTTATCACTGTCAAAGAGTAATCCCTCAATTCATGTCATTTCTGGGCACAGAAATCAAATTATTTCAGGAAAAGGTCCAAATTCCTCAACATTGTACTCAAGGAAATTATAATTTGATACTAGTCTATCTTTCTGGTTTTACTACCTATAATCCCCCTATAGATATTATTGTCTACAGCCATTTATAGTATCCTAAATTAGCTACGTTCTCTAATGGGAACCATTCTCTGGTAGATTTAGCTTGGGAGGTCATGAGACTAAATTGAGCCCCTTTATATATGTATCAGATATATTTTATTTTATTTTTTAACTTTACAATATTGTATTGGTTTTGTGGATCAACATGAATTGCATTTTTATGAAAGGAAATTATTAGTGAAAATATTGTTATGGTTTTGCTTCTTGAAAAGTATTATGCTATCAGAGGACTATTATAAGAAAAACTGTCATAAATTTTGTAGATCAGAAAAAAAAATCCACCAAACCATTTTGGTTTATATGCAACCAATATGAAGTCTCTCATGAGAAGCTGAGCAATAGAAAATAATATTTTAAAATCTATGTAAGAGATGTGATATATAACATGATGACTATGGGGAACACTGCTGTATGATATGTACGAAAGTAGTTGAGAAGAAATCCTAAGAGTTCTTGTCATAAGGAAACAAATTTCTTCTTTTTTTACTTTTTATTTTTATGCCTCTAAATGAGATGGTAGATGCTAACTAAACTTACTGGAGAAATAATTTCAGTATATACATATATACGTATATATGTTGTTTTTCACGCCCTCAATCTTTCCCAGCATCAGGGTCTTTTTTCCAATATGTCGGCTCTTCACATCAGATGGCCAAAGTATTGGAGCTTCAGCTTCAGCATCAGTCCTTGCAATGAATATTCAGGGTTGACTTCCTTTAGGATTGACTGGTTTGATCTCCTTGCTCTCCAAGGGACTATCAAGAGTCTCCTCCAGCACCCTATTCAAAAGCATTAATGCTTCGGTGCTCAGCCTTCCTTATGGTCCAACACTCACACCCATACCTGACTACTGGAAAAGCTATAGCTTTGACTATGAGGGTCCTCTTGTAGAACAGAATTGACCAGTACCTTGGTCTTGGTCTTCCAACTTCTATAACTATGAGAAATAAATTCCTGTTGCTCAAATCATTCAGTCACAGCAACCTGAGCTAACTAATAATATTTGGAAATTACAGGCTTGGTAATTTTTTAAATTGGATGCCCAACATCTGGCATTTTGGTAATTTCCACTTTAGGAATCTTGGTAGGAGGCAAAGCTTACCTATTGAGAAAGGAACAGCAGGCTTGACAGCTGACAGCTGGTAGCTAGCCTGGCTTCTACTACCAAACCATGAGATTTCCCTGCTGATCATAAGCAATTTCATAAAATTATCAGTTGAGGACTCTTCAGACAATGATACAATAAAACAGAAATAAGTCAACTACAAAATCAGACCTGAATAGAGACCAAAGCAGACCTCGTGCTTCTATTACTATGAGGTGTTACTACCTCTCCCATGACAACTCCAATTCCTTTCTATTCTCCTGGTGTCATGGGTTAAAAAATGCCCAAATCTCCAATAACCGAATGTCCCACTTTCAGAGAATACCTGATCCAGAAAAGACAAACATGTACTCAAACCTTCTCCAAAATCCCCTAAAAGTCTTTCCTAACTCCCTCTTACTGAGCTACTCCATGGTTCTCCATGGTATGCAGCTTCCCATGCTGCAGCAATTAATAAACCTAATGTTGATGAGTAAGTGTACATGGAGGTTTTTGGCTGTTGGGGATCAACATCCCTTTCAGAAGCCAGGTATCTTGTTTTCAGGTTTCTCTGGCTGGCATTAGTGAATTGGGTACAGGGGCTTTACATCAGACACGTGCTTCCTTCTCGCCACAGAAGCTAACTGTGGAGAATTCTTTATGGCTTAAGCAGCAACAGTGGCAAAAGTAACACTGCAGGGCGATGGTTCAATATTGGTGGTCAGAACCCAGCGCTGGCAGGGTGCCGGTACAAGCAGTGGCATTCAGCATTCAGTGGTGGCAATAATGGTATTACACCACACTGTTCTTTTCAAAATTGCTTTTGCCTTTTTCCTAAGTTTCACTTGTTATATAGTCTGTTCTTTCATTTATCCAGTGTCCTATAATTAAAGTCTTTTTCAGCTTAAATCACACACAGTGGGCTTCCCTGATGGCTTGCAGTAAAGAATCTGCCTGCCAATTCAGGAGACACAGGTTTGATTCCTGGTTGGGAAAGAGCCCATATTCCACGGAGCAAACTAAGCCTGTGTGCTACAACTAGTGAGCCTGTGCTCTATAGACTGGGGGACACAACTACTGAAGCCCATGCTTTGCAACAAGAGAAGCTGTTGCAATGAGAAGCCTGCACACTGTAGCTAGAGAGTAGCCTCTGCTAGCAGAAACTGGAGAAAAAGCCCTGCATGATAACAAAGACCCAGCACAGCCAAAAATAAATAAATAAATACAATTTTAAAATCATACAAAGTTGGTTAAGAATCTGTTGATACTGGAACAATATTCTACATAGTATCCCCCTATGCAAACTCAAACATTTGATGACTAAAATATAACTATCTAATCACAGATGCTCCTAAGTTCCAGGTCTAAAAATTTTTTATTTTTTATTTTTTGCTGAACACTTTGGCTACATCATTTGCACTTCCAGTTTATCAGGTTGAAAACAAAGTTAGTTATCTTCCCAGACCTCCTCTATTTCTTGAGTATGAGTTGATACTACGTAAATCAGAAACCCCTAACTAATTAGTCAGAAGTCCTATGGATTCTACTCTCTCTGAAACCTGTTTCTTCTCATGTCTATATTCACCATCATAGCGCTAGTTCAAATCATTGTTTGTCCCATGAATTACTTCCTTGGGATTGTCAACTGGTTATTGTGTCCTCTATAACAATCTCCATTTAGAAGCTGCAGATGTCTTTTAAAAATGCAAAAATTATAATGATTTCAAATAAAACTTTTCTTTTGGCTTCCCTTGCCAGAACAAAGTTGCTTCCAGAATAAAAATTCACATGATACTGGCATGTTCAGAAATGCTCAGAGTTACTATTTCCAGGATATGTTCAATTGTGCTTCATGGAATGTGTAATGATGTCTAATAGTGACTCTTTTTAGTCTCTGTTCTAAACAGGAAGTGATTCTGCTAAAGAAGTTTTTAGAAACCTTTGCCAACCCTGTAAGCACCAAAGCATCACAGTATAAATTGATCCTATGAAGCATTTATTTGTTGATTTAATATTTATTAAGCATCTACTATGTATTAGGACTTATTCTACGATATAAGAATGTAGATAAAAGAAAACAGATAAAGTCTCTGCCCTATGGACCTACCATTTTAGTGGGAGAGATGTATGAGAAGGAAATAAACATAAGTATACAATACAGCTGGCATCCCAGGCTGTGCTAGTGGTAAAGAATCTGCCTGACAATGCAGGAGACCTAAGAGACATGGGTTTGATCCCTGGGTCATGAAGATCCCTTGGAGTATGGCATGGCAACCCACTCCAGTATTCTTGCCCGAGAATCACCATGGACAGAGGAGCCTGGAGGGCTACAGTCCATAGGGTCGCAGAGTCGACATGACTGAAGGGACTTAACACACATGCATACAACATACATGTGGTGAGAGTGCTATGAAGAAAGTAAAGCATTGTGAGAATGACTGAGAGTATTTGGAGAGCTGCTATTTCATATAAAATAGTCAGAGAAAGCCACTGTGTAAAGCTAACATTTTATCAAAGTTCTGAAAGACATAAAGAAATGTAGTGACATAATGTGGTAGATATATAAACACAGAATACTATACTGGATAAATCATGATTTCTGTCTTTAAGACTGTCCAGGATCAAATTTGAGCTCTGTCATTTATAAGACTTGTAACTTAGGGC
Source organism: Bos indicus (assembly GCF_029378745.1). Taxonomy (NCBI): domain Eukaryota; kingdom Metazoa; phylum Chordata; class Mammalia; order Artiodactyla; family Bovidae; genus Bos; species Bos indicus. The sequence continues at coordinate 75,533,042 of NC_091762.1, forward strand.
AAGATACTTAGTATCCCTGTGTCTCAGTTTTCCCATAAAATTGGAACTATATGAGTATCTGTATTATTGGGTTGTACCTCTTAAATAAGTTGATAGATGTAAAGTGCTGAAAGCACATGGTAAACACTCAATGACAGAAGTTACTATTTGTTTGAAAAATGTATGCTAAAACAAATGATTGAGGTTATGAAGAAAAAATATCACACAAAACAATCCATAATTTATAAACATAATTATATCCATATTTATAGACATAAAATATTGGGGGAAGCCAAACCTTCAGTAGAAACCAAATAAGGTGAGCAGACGCATAGGAAACCACAAAAAAAATTTCATATCATTCATCCAGAAGTGAAGTGAAGTGAAGTGAAGTTGCTCAGTCATGTCTGACTCTTTGCGACCCCATGGACTGTAGCCTACCATGCTCCTCCATCCGTGGGATTCTCCAGGCAAAAATACTAGAGTGGGTTGCCATTTCCTTCTCCAGGATTGAGATCTTCCCAACCCAGGGATTGAACGTGGGTCTCCTGCACTGCAGGCAGAAGCTTTACCATCTGAGCCACCAGGGAAGCTCATTCATCCAAGTATTCATCAAGTACTTACTACATTTCAAGCACCATGCCAGATAATGGACATGGAGGTAAGAAAGTTAGACATTATCTCTTCTTTTATAGAAATTTTATAGTATAACAAGAAGACGTACAGTAAAATAGAGTAATCACAGTAAAAGGTATAAATGTAATGGTATAGGACATCCAGAGAGGATACTACAGGAATATATAACCAGAATAGTGCAATAAAAAGTATACATGCCAGATAACATATAGAAAATCATCTAGACAGAACCAAACCATTTCACTACCTCACTTTTATTTTAACTTCTAATCACAGTGTAAGATACCTATAAAAGAGTACATATCAGAAGTATAATGAATTTTCATATATTGAACTGACTCTCACATAATCAATATCAAGATGAAGAAATAAAATGCTTTCAGAGTCCAAAAGCAGCAGTCTCCTTCATGCACCCTTTTAGTCATTAACTTACCTCCCAAAAGATAACCACTATTATAATTTCTGATAAATCTTGAGACAAGACTAGCTTTGCCTCATGTTGTAGCCTACATGAATTAAAACAAAAATATTTCTTGTTCCTGACTTCTTTTATTTGACAGTCATACAGAGACTTGTACCTGACTATTCATAGTAGCCTACTTGTAGCAAAAGCAGCCTGCTTAGAGCAAAACTGGGAGAAAACTTTCAACTCAAATATCCACCAAGAGGTGAAGATAAAGAAATTATGTTATATTTATACAATGTATACTTTCAGCAACAAAATTTGATAACCATTAAAATGTAGACAAATAAAACAGTAAAAGAAGTCAGACCAAACAAGACAATATATTCTAAGATCACATTTTCATAAAATTCCGGAAAATTCAAATAAATCTGTAGTGATAGAAAGCAGAAGAGTATTTGCCTGGGTGGGGAGTGGGTAAGCAGTGTCATGAGGAAAGTTTTTTTTTGATGATGGACATGATCATTATCTTGACTGTGGTGATGATTTTGTTGATGTATATATGTCTCAAAATTAATCGAATTGTTACTTTCAATATGTGCAGTTAGATATCAATTATACTTAAATAAGGGCTTCCCAGGTGCTCTCAGGTGCAGTGATAAAAAAAAAAATCTGCCTGCCAATGCAGGAAGTACAAGAGATGCAGTTTCGATTCCCTTCATTGGGAAGATCCCCTGGAGTAGGAAATGGCAACCCAATCCAGTATTCTTGCCTGGAGAATTCCATGGACAGAGGAGCCTTGGCAGGCTACAGTCCATGGGGTTACAGAGTTCGATGCGACTAAGCACACATACCACACGCACACACACAAAAATACTTAAATAAAGCTGTTTTTATTTATTTTTTAAGATTTGGATACTTTGCTAACAAATGTAAAGCTTTCCTGAACTCAATATGTATTTAAACCTACAAAAATATCATCAGATACCCTCAGAACTTCAATCCAGTTTGAGGGGACTCTACCTTGCTGAGCCATGGTAATTAAGAACAAGGGTTCTGAGTCAGGCTGCAAGGGTTAGAACCCTTCCACCTCACCTTACCAACTTTGTGACATTGGGTAAGTGATTTCTTTATGTGCCCTTACTTATAAAATAAGGATAGTACTAATATTTACTTCAGAGAATTAATATGAAGATAGTATGAGTTAATACAGGTGAACTCAATAAACATAAGCAATTATAAATTTTTTTTCTTTTCTTTTCTTTTTAAATTTTACACTATTGTATTGGTTTTGCCATATATCAAAATGAATCTGCCACAGGTATACATGTGTTCCCCATCCTGAACCCTCCTCCCTCCTTCCTCCCCATACCGTCCCTCTGGGTCATCCCAGTGTACCAGCCCCAAGCATCCAGTATTGTGTATCGAACCTGGACTGGCGACTCATTTCATATATGATATTATAGGTATTTCAATGCCATTCTCCCAAATCATCCCACCCTCTCCCTCTCCCACAGAGTCCAAAAGACTGTTCTATACATCTCTGTCTCTTTTGCTGTCTCGTATACAGGGTTATTGTTACTGTCTTTCTAAATTCCATATATATGCGGTAGTATACTGTATTGGTGTTTTTCTTTCTGGCTTACTTCACTCTGTATAATAGGCTCCAGTTTCATCCACCTCATTAGAACTGATTCAAATGTATTCTTTTTAATGGCTGAGTAATACTCCATTGTGTATATGTACCACAGCTTTCTTATCCATTCATCCGCTGATGGACATCTAGGTTGCTTCCATGTCCTGGCTGTTATAAACAGTGCTGCGATGAACATTGGGGTACACGTGTCTCTTTCCCTTCTGGTTTCCTCAGTGCGTATGCCCAGCAGTGGGATTGCTGGATCATAAGGCAATTCTATTTCCAGTTTTTTAAGGAATCTCCACGCTGTTCCCCATAGTGGCTGTACTAGTTTGCATTCCCACCAACAGTGTAAGAGAGTTCCCTTTTCTCCACACCCTCTCCAGCATTTATTGCTTGTAGACTTATGGATCATAGCCATTCTGACTGGCGTGAAATGGTACCTCATAGTGGTTTTGATTTGCCTTTCTCTGATAATGAGTGATGTTGAGCATCTTTTCATGTGTTTGTTAGCCATCTGTATGTCTTCTTTGGAGAAATGTCTATTTAGTTCTTTGGCCCATTTTTTGATTGGGTCATTTATTTTTCTGGAGTTGAGCTGTAGGAGTTGCTTGTATATTTTTGAGATTAGTTGTTTGTCAGTTGCTTCATTTGCTATTATTTTCTCCCATTCTGAAGGCTGTCTTTTCACCTTGCTTATAGTTTCCTTTGTTGTGCAGAAGCTTTTAAGTTTAATTAGGTCCCATTTGTTTATTTTTGCTTTTATTTCCAATATTCTGGGACGTGGGTCATAGAGGATCCTGCTGTGATGTATGTCAGAGAATGTTTTGCCTATGTTCTCCTCTAGGAGTTTTATAGTTTCTGGTCTTACGTTTAGGTCTTTAATCCATTTTGAGTTTATTTTTGTGTATGGTGTTAGAAAGTGTTCTAGTTTCATTCTTTTACAAGTGGTTGACCAGTTTTCCCAGCACCACTTGTTAAAGAGATTGTCTTTAATCCATTGTATATTCTTGCCTCCTTTGTCAAAGATAAGGTGTCCATATGTGCATGCATTTATCTCTGGGCTTTCTTAAAATTTTTACACTTATATATATTATATATAGTTATAAAATAAGGATAGTACTTATACTTCAGAGAATTAATGTGATGATCGTATGAGTTAATATAGGTGAACTCAATAAATACTAGCAATTATACTACTTATGAGTTAAATTCTTGTGCCTATATTAGGTAAAATTAAATGTCCAGTATTCCTTGAAAAATTGACTGAATCAAACGTATTTTGCTTCCCTGGTGGCTCAGAGGTTAAAGCGTCCACCTGCAATGCGGCAGACCTGGGTTCGATGCCTGGGTCCGGAAGATTCCCCGGAGAAGGAAATGGCAACCCACTACAGTATTCTTGCCTGGAGAATCCCAAGGACGGAGGAGCCTGGTGAACTATAGTCCATGGGGTCTTGAAGAGTCGGACACGACTGAGCGACTTCACCTTCACTTTCTATGCTGGCATACAAAACCTTATTTGAATAGGCTCTACTCTACTTTTCAAACCGTATGTTTTGCTATGCACAAGTCAATACATCCAACACAAATGAATCTCCCAGTACTTTGCATAATTTATCCATTTTCTCAGCTTTAGCACATGGGTTTCCTTGGCTAGAATACCTTTTCTACAGAACCAAAAGCTCAATAAAAGGAATCAATATATCTTTGAAATTCTCAACACATAGTACAGTACTCAATACATTATGCTGGGCAAGTTTTCCTTGATTCTAATTTTCATTCTCTTACTGAGTTTTCTGTCACTAGTATTAAATACATTTACTTCTTGTTCCTTAAGCATGGTATTAATGGAACATACCCTTTTGCTCTTCTGTTAGCATTACCAAAGGACAAAATTAAGATGATAGTTTATAGATTGTCATCTCAATGTATCCACATTTATTGCTGCTTTTTAATCCTCCTTATTTCCAAGTCTTTTTTTTTTTTTAACAATTATAGATATCCAAACCTATTGATCTAGAGAAGACTGATGAGAATTACATTCTTTTGCTTTTCCTAAAAATTTTCCAGTTTCTATTTGTTTTCCTAAAGAGTAAATTGTATATCAATTATGTATATCACAGAAATAAGTTTGATTTCAAGCATGATAAATGTAACATTAAAACGTAAATTTAAAAATATCTTAAAGTAACAAATGCTTTAATATTAAAAACTGCAGTTTCTATATTTACTTACATCAAGGAATACTGAAAGCACATTGTTCAGTAATTACTATAGAAACATCTTAGGCTACTTAACTGTGTTTCACAGTAATTACTGTAGAAAAAATATAAATTTCAAAGTTTCACCAATTTTTGCAAAATCCTTCTGCAAAGCATCAACTTATAATGAAAATTACAATTCTAAACATTTGTCCTCAAGGAGAAATATAATATAGAACTGATGTATATTATGTGCTGTGTGATTAGTCGCTCAGTCATGTCCAACTCTTGCAACCCCATAGACCGTAGCCTGCCAGGCTCCTCTGTCCATGGGATTCTCCAGGCAAGAATACTGGAGTGGGTTGCCATTTGCTTCTCCAGGGGATTTTCCCCACTCAGGAATGGGTCTCTTGCATTGCAGGAAGACTCTTTACCGACTGAGCTATGAGGGAAGCCCTAATAATCAGCATAAAATTGACACAAAAATCAGTTCATTGCCTGTGGAACAAAGAATATTATTTATATATTAAAATTCTTATTACCTGAATTAAAAATATCTTTGACGTTTTCCTTACCAGGTTAATGTGCAGATAAAAAAATTACCATTGAAAGTTTTGAAAAATGTAATGTATGTTGACTGTGTGAGGTGTTGGTACCTTTACAGTCTCTTATGTTAGGAAATGCTAAAGAAGAAATCAGCTTGGTTTTAACAGGCTGGAAAGGTAAAACTGATAAAGACACTGAGCCATAAATTTAGAGGAGGAACAAAACCTTACATAATTACAAATACACTGATACTCTTACAGTCTTTGAAACTCATTGATCATCTGCTTAATTTATCATTATGAGGAATGAATGGTTAACCTGTGACATCAGAACCCAAAATATATCCTGATGTATTTTTTTAAATGAAAGACATCTTTAAATAATAGCAATTCTTGTCATATGTGATACATATCTATAATACAGAAGAGGCATTATTAGGGTATGATATTTAATCAAGTGCCTTGAAGATAATTCAATTAAGAACAACAGCATAAATAATTTGAAGTTGCTAAACGTATAATTTTTTTTTTTGACTTCCCTGGTGGCTCAGATGGTAAAAGCATCTGCCTACACTGCGGGAGACCTGGGTTTGATCCCTGGGTTGGGAAGATCCCCTGGAGAAGGAAATGGCAGCCCACTCCAGTATTGTTGCCTGGAAAATCCCATGGACAGAGGAGCCTGGCAGGCTGCAGTCCATGGGGTCGCAAAGGGTCGGACACAACTGAGCAACTTCACTTTCACTTTCAAACGTATAATTTAGCACTGCAGCCATGAAATTAAAAGACGCTTACTCCTTGGAAGGAAAGTTATGACCAACCTAGATAGCATAATGAAAAGCAGAGACATTACTTTGCGAACAAAGGTCCATCTAGTCAAGGCTATGGTTTTTCCAGTGGTCATGTATGGATGTGAGAGTTGGACTGTGAAGAAAGCTGAGCACCAAAGAATTGATGCTTTTGAACTGTGGTGTTGGAGAAGACTCTTGAGAGTCCCTTGGACTGCAAGGAGATCCAACCAGTCCATTCTGAAGGAGATCAGCCCTGGGATTTCTTTGGAAGGAATGATGCTAAAGCTGAAACTCCAGTACTTTGGTCACCTCATGTGAAGAGTTGACTCATTGGAAAAGACTCTGATGCTGGGAGGGATTGGGGGCAGGAGGAGAAGGGGACGACAGAGGATGAGATGGCTGGATGGCATCACCAACTCAATGGACGTGAGTATGAGTGAACTCCAGGAGATGGTGATGGACAGGGAGGCCTGGCGTGCTGCGGTTCATGGGGTCGCAAAGAGTCGGACACAACTGAGTGACTGAACGAACTGAACTGAAACATATAATTTAAGCAGAGCTATAATCTGTAGGCAAAACAGTGAAGTCAGTACATTATGGAATACTAGAAAAAGAAATGGGTTTGAATTCAAGTTCTGCCACTTTCTGCTTAATTTCTGAGACACAGTTTCCCAATTGGTTAAGAAAAGTGACAACACGTACCTTACACTGTTAAAAGGTTTAATGAATTAATGTTTGTGGATAAAGAGCCTGGTGTATCCACTAAATAAATATTAATTCCCTTTCACTGTCAATGAATACAAGACCACCTACAGTTTAAGTCAGTTTTGTCTAGATTATTGTTTTATTGGAGGGAAAGACAGACAAAGCCTAAGTTGTTAAGCGTATGACTTCATCTATCTTCAGGTCTATCATAGTGCCAGCCACTCAGAAGAGACTTAAAAACGTGCATAGCACTGTGCTGAAGTACATCATATGCTTTATTTACGGAATGTTGCTCTAACATTTATTTTCTTATTTAAGTTGTTTTTAACTCCTGTCTTAAATACCAGCTCTTGTTACTCACATAATCAAAAATTTTTAGTAGCCATTCGTTAGCCAGGTCCACCTCAATCCATCTTTCTACTTTTACTTCCACTACTCATCTTTACTTATCCAACTCTCAGCAAAATTAGGACATTCCATAACTATGCTTTGTACTTTCTGACAGCCTTCATTTCCTCTGCAAATATACCACTGCTTTCTTCCCAGTAGTTGAAATATAACTTCCCCTTTAAACCCTAGGTCAAATGTTCTCAAGTACGTTCTCCTTACCTCCCAACTGGAAGTAATCTTATTTTCTCTAAGTATTGGGGGAATTACTTTTTTTTTTCTTTCTTTTTCATTAGCTGCATACCAATTGCAAGCCACTATTTTAGCTACTCTGGAGAGTGAATAAACAACATACACATCTTCAGGAAACCTACAATTTAGAAAAATACAAAAGTACATAAATAAATAAGACAGAGAGATAGACATGTAGGCCTGATACATTGGAAGATTAAAGGATGGATAGTAAGAAATCAATCAAGTAGGTGAAGCTAGATGAGAAAGGTCAGAATCATTGCTTCATTTAAAAGATATTTGCTAAATTTTAGAATGATGGTCTAAAATTATACTTTAGTAATTCAAATGGAAGTGACATCCATATGAAAGTGAAAGTGAAGTCGCTCAATGGTGTCTGACTCTTGGCAACCCCATGACTATAGCCTACCAGGCTTCTCCGTCCATAGGATTTTCTAGGCAAGAGTACTGGAGTGGGTTGTCTCCAGGGGATCTTCTCAAACCAGGGATAGAACCCGGCTCTCCCGCATTGCAGGCAGAGGCTTTACCCTCTGAGCCACCGTGAGCACTCAGAGACATCTATATAAGTACTCAGTAATAATCTAGTAGCTTGAATAATTGAGACTGGAAGTTCTGATTAGAATAGTTCTTGCAACAATTTCACAATTTCTGGATAGAGACTGCCTTTAGAATTTGTGTTGTTTTTATTACATAATAGTACTTAAACACTAAGAAGAAAATTATATAGATGATATGGTTGGACGGCATCATTGACTCAATGGACATGAGTTTGAGTAAGCTCTGGGAGTTGGTGATGGACAGGAAAGTCTGGTATGCTGCAGTCCATGGGGTTGCAAAGTGTTGGACATGACTGAGCGACTGAACTGAACTGAATAGAAAATTATAATTCCTTCAACTGCCATATCTTCTCTGTTCATTCAACAAATCTAACTTTGGACAAAGTACTAGCTACTGGAGATGCAATGGTGAAGAAAATAAAGATGTAGTATTGTCTTCAAAGAGCTCAAGGAAACAGACCTTCAAACAACTAATTATGACAATTTTTTAACAATATTGTATTCAAAGTCCTATATGTATTTGTGGTAGAGTTATTATGGATGAGCAACCATAATTTTCACAGAGGTATTACCATTTAGGGGCTTCCCTGGTGGCTCAGCAGTAAAGAATCTGCCTGTAATGCAGGAGACATGGGTTCAATCTCTGGATCAGGAAGATTCTCCTGGAGAAGGCACTGGCAACCCACTCCAGTATTCTTGCTTGGAAAACAGTCCATGGGGTCGCAAGAGTCAGACACGACTTAACAACTAAATCACCGGCACTGACATTTGGACTGGACCTTAGTCAAGTACTATATGGAAGAAGAGCTATGCTGCTGCTAAGTCGCTTCAGTCATGTCTGACTCTGTGCGACCCCATGGACTGCAGCCTACCAGGCTCCTCCGTCCATGGGATTTCCCAGGCAAGAGTACTGGAGTGGGGTGCCATTGCCTTCTCCAAGGAAGAGCTATAGTCAATCAAAAAGTGTTAATGTCTTATGTTTGGCTTTACAGATTTGTTATTAGTTGCATTTGAACATGCCTATGCCTGTTGTATGGAAAATCATTTTCAAATCAAATCATAAAGCCACAAAGTGAAACCCTGATTTAAGGAGTAAACTAAAAGCAGTTTGGTTTTGTCAACTTTTTCCTATTTTCCTTATACACGTCAAGAGCAAACACTCTGATGAAAGTCCTTTGGATTTCACTTCCATAAATGCTTTTCAATTTTACTTACTTTTCTTGGCCCTATTGTCATTGTGTTCACCTTCTCTTTGCCAGATTATAGCAACTGGTCTCCCTGCTATCTGTATTCACTCTTATAATACTGTTGTAAAGGATGTTTAAAGAAACACAGCTTCTAAATAGAAGCTTCTTTCCTCGAGTTATTGGATGGATAAGGGAATCATGCTGTGAACTTGTTTCATGTGTTTGTGTGCATGTGTGCTAGTCATGTCTGACCCTTGTGACCCCATGGACTGTAACCTGTCAGGCTCCTCTGTCCACAGAATTTTCCAGGCAACAATATTGGAGTAGGTTGAAATTTCCTCCTCCAGGGGATCTTCCCGACCCATGGATTGAACCTGCATCTCTTGTGTCTCTTGCATTGGCAGGCAAATACTTTACCACTGAACTACCCAGGAAGCCCAAATTTGTTTCATAGTATTTCTTATTAACCCTATATGACACCAACTCCTAAGAAAAGCTTACTCTCTTATCCTTTGTAAATCTTCCTCTTATTTCTGTTATCATGTTCACCTCAAAAGTACTCTTGTACCTTTGATCATCTCCTTCTCAGTTCAGTTCAGTCTCTTCAGTCCTGTCTGACTCTTTCCAACTCCACGGACTGCAGCACACCAGGCCTCCCGGTCCATCACCAATTCCCAGAGCTTGCTCAAACTCATGTCCATCGAGTTGGTGATACCATCCAACCATCTCATCCTCTGTCGTCCCCTTCTCCTTCTGCCTTCAGTCTTGCTCAGCATCAGGGTCTTTTCCAATGAGTCAGCTCTTTGCACCAGGAGGCCAAAGTATTGGAGTTTCAGCTTCAGCATCAGTCCTTCCAATGAACACCCAGGACTGATCTCCTTTAGGACGGACTGGTTGGATCTCCTTGCAGTCTAAGGATTCTTCTCCTTGCACTCAAGGGTCTTCTCCAACACCATATTTCAAAAGCATCAATTCTTTAGTGCTCAGCTTTTTTTATGGTCCAATTCTCACACCCATACGTGACTACTGGAAAAACCATAGCTTTGACTATACAGATATATACTCTTTCTCAGTGCTGGATAAAAGTCTCACAGTGTATACTCCTGATGTGTCACGTCCCCTCACCACTAGCTTCTACATGAAGCCCACATGAGAGTACAGTTCTTCTCTTCTGACAACTTTTCTTTAAAAGAATCTTCCAGTGGTTTATCTTTTCTCCTTTTAGTATACAGATGTGGGGGAAGAAACTAAGTGGGTAAAGGGAGAGGAAAAATACAAAACCCTCTATCTTATTCAAGTTTGTTTTAATGTCTCTTTTCCTCCCCAAACAAAAAGTATGCAGATAGTTCTCCTATGTGTCTGGACATCTCATTGAGAAATAGCAACTTCTCATGATATGAGGGTATTAGTACTGGCTTCATGCTCTTGTCTTTTCAAGACCAGAGTTTCTGTTTTGCAGCTGGTTGATACCCGTTATTACTCTAACAAAAGCAAACAGGCCACACCAACATTCATGTGCTGGATTTGTCCTGCCCAATCTACATCAGGGGACCCTGAGACTGTGGCTTTGGAACTGAGTTCTAGTCCTTACCTGAAATGACTGCAGAAGGACTCTAACTAGGACTGAGCAAAAGTCTCTCTTTCCCTCCTTAGGTCACACTATACCACAAGGTCCTTTAGAGGGTGAGCTGCGGCAAATTCATGTCTAGCCTCCCTGGCAGTGAAGCCAGGGTTTCTGTGGATGAAGTTCTCTTGATAGGGTCTTGGGAAACCAGAACTTGGTTGCTATGCTCTGAGGCTCTGATATTTATTCATCTGGTTCTTGGACTGAAGTCAGTCAAGACATTAAACCTGAAAATCTTTGTCAGGCTCTCTTACTTGGTTACTTCTTTGTTTCTGAGCTTGCCCTTCTAGTACACCCAAGTGGTGGGCTATTTCGGTCAGCACTTCAGTCTTTTTATTTCATCAGCTATACCATTAATCTTATTTTTTCTAATCTTATTTTTCTAATCTTATTTTTTCTAATCTTATTTTTCTAATACTAGTAGTCTAGCAGGGTAGGCCTTCTCAGCTAATAGGGTGGAGCTTCAAAATAGATTCAGAGAATGTGCCAGTAGCCTTCTCTTCCTGAAGAAAGAACTTTATTTATGACTTGAATGGTTTTATAATGAACACAAATTCATAAACCAACCCTGCATACTTAAAAAATTGTAGTTTCAGTATCAGTGTGACCAAACACAATGTCCCAAGTGGTTTTGCAAGGAAAATACAGCTTGTTTTAGATTCACTTTTCCCCTTTACATCTTAACAGCAGATGTCAGTCTGTCCTGATGTACTGCCTTTCTTCTAAGATATTGTGTTCTTTGGACAAGTGATTTTAATCCAAGAAGCCAACAAGTTTGTGATATCTCTAGAGTAGTAACCACAAGTAGGAAGTACAATATTTACAAATGCCCATTACAAACCTTTAAAGAGGGGAGGAAATAGTTCAAAATTTAGTCTTCAATAAATTTAATTAAAATATCTTGACTTTTTTTTCCTACTTTCATGTTATTGTACACTTCTGACTCCTTTACTCTGATTGAACTCTCTTTCCATGCCATCCTGTCTCACACACTTGGTTCCCTTGTAGCCCTCACACGTTGGACAGGTTCACACAACACCCCTCTCATACGTCTTGTTTTTGTCATAGTCATAACCTTTTGAGAAGTGAAATACCTCTGTTCTGTTTGTCTCACAACAGAAACCTCAAAATATGATGCTGAGTGAAAGAAGTCAGACATAAAACATTACATATTGTGTGATTCCATTTACATGGAATGTTGAGAAAAGACAAATTTATACAGACAGAAAACAGAATGGTGGTTGCCATAGGGCTGGAGTGAAAACTGAGATCAGATGGAAGCTTGACTGGGAATGCCACATGGGACTTTGGAAAGTGACAGAAATGTTGAAAACTGCATTGTGGTGATGATTACACAGCTCTATAAATTTACCCAAAATCATTCACTTGTGCACTTTGGTGGGTAGATTTTATGTTGTATAACATACACCTCAATAAAGCTGTTAAAAAAATACACTGAGTGGCTTTTGCTCTCTGCTGCCTTAGTGAAGAAGTTGCCTATAAATCTTTACAAATTTTATCCCATAACTCACAAATTCATCATTCCTCAACTTTAAGCCCTTTCATTGAAACCTCAGCATTACCCACAAATGAAGTCCAACCGCGGCACATGGGCCCTTCATGAGATCTTCTCTATCTACTTCCTGGCTATTCCTCCCTCACACATGTGATTTTGCATGTTTAATTCCTTGTGCCATGTTTCCTCTTTAAGCAAACCACTCCTTCTGGCCACTTGTTATTGATTGATTCACATTTATTGTTCAAAAGACTCTTTGAGCTTCACCTCTTTTGTACGTTTTTACCTGGACTTTGCTAATAGGATTAAGCATTACTCTGTACTATTTCTGTTCATCACGTTTCTATAATCCTATGCAAATGCTGCATAGCATGTAATGCTTTACTTGCCTATATTCCTTACCAAGACATGATCTGCCTAATTGCAGGGGCTCTATTGACTTGGTGTCTCTGATGTTAATCACAGTGCTTGGCCAATGTTTACTGAGCTGGACTGAATTAAAGGTTTGCATTCTCTCCAAAATTTGCCCAAGCACAAGAAATGACTGAGTTCTGTTTTAAATGGTATCTAGTCCCATCCTTATGCATCATATAGCTGCAACCAAAGCAGTTGTATGTGTTGAGTGAGGGGTACGGGGAATTACTGGATTTACAGAAGATTTTACTTCACTAAGATTTTGAGCAACTGTGCAGTTTCCACACCCTCAGGCTCTTCTAACCTCTTCTGTCCTGAACCTGTTACTTTTACTATAATGACATCAAGATGCTATATCTTTGCCCTATTAATATTTTTTAGTTTTATGCTAATAAATACACATAGACTATCGGTCTTTACCTAATTTATATTGTTTGCTGTGGCAGAAGCAACTACCAGAAAGTAAAACTGACAACACCTAATATAAATTTGCTATGTTTTATGACTAAAAATTTGTAAAATAATCGTATTATTTGGTGACAAAATTTGAAGAAGGAAATGGCAACCCACTCCAATATTCTTGCCTGGAGAATCCCATGGCCAGAGGAGCCTGATGGGCTATAGTCCATGGGGTCACAAAGAGTTGGACATGACCGAGTAGTGACTAACATACTTTTAGATCTGCCAGCTTTGTTCCAGAGAAAGTTGACTTGATTTAAAATAGAATGCAAAATGGCAGAAATCTTAGTTGGTAAAATTTGATGTTAAAAAAAAAAAAAAAGGAATGGGAGAGTATATTAAATTCTTAATACACATGCAGGAACCTGTAATTTCTGAGAAACATAAGGAGATGTATTCTATTTTCTAAGATACTGCTGCTGCTGTTTAGCTACTAAGTCATGTTCAACTCTTCTGCGACCCCATGGACTGTAGCCCACCAGGATCACCTGTCCATGGGATTTCCCAGGCAAGAATACTGGAGTGGGGTGCCATTTTCTTCTCTGGGGATCTTCCTGACTCAGAAATCAAATCTGCATTGGCAGGTGGATTCATTACCACTGAACCAGCAAGGAAGGCCTTACACACTGCTAAGAGCCATTAAAAATTGACTTCTCTTCATGAAATGTCAATAAGATGTCGAAAGGCAATTCAATATGTTGCTCACATGATGGCCCAGGTTCCCAGGAGGGATACTTATCTTACAATGTGGGAAGGGGTTCTGCTGTACAATACTTGGTATCCTAGACAATGGGTAAGCATGTATTGTGTTCCCTTCTTCTTAAGAATTATTTTTCATTTCAATTATTATTGTATATTTAGTTAAATTCTGGTTTAATATGCATATCCCACCACCCATGAAAATGTAATCAACTGAATATATTTCTAAATGTTAGGTCAATGAGATTACTATGATTTAAATAATAATAAATGCCTATGAATGCATCTTTTTAATAATTTATCTAGTTTAAATAATATATATCGAGGCTAAAAAATATGTAACTTTATAAAACGAATACATTTAATAGTTTTGTTAAATTGACACGTGATTCCTCTTAGCATAAAAGATTAGAGTGCCATAAACATTGTCAAGGAATTTACAATCAGTTCCACTTGTTGGAACACTATAGTGATGTAGCATTAACGGTGGACAAAAATGAATCAAATATCATATTCAATGGTATATAATTTAATTTTTTACTTCTGCAATCGCTTCTACTGATATAGTTTTAAACCATTCCAACTAGACAAGAATTATTTGTTACTTGTTAATGTCTTTTCATTAAGAGAACTTTCTTTTATTCTATACATATAAGCTCTCAATTGTATTTAATACAGTATCATAAGATCAGAAATGCAGCATGGTTCAGCCAAATAATTATCCAACAGAACTACTGCATGTTGTTGCAGAGTTTAACTGCACTTCTGTAAGACTTCTCAAATTTAACAATAGAAAATTCAGTTCTACTTGGAACATGACAGAGGCAGAAATATTTCTTAAATACTTTAATGCTATTTTCATGCAGAATGTTTTAAATAATCTTTAAAATGGTATGTGAAGGACATGGTAGGAGAATATTATAAAACTACACTAAAATAGCACAATTTGTTCTAAAGCAGAGTCAGACATTTATGTTCTTAGGAAAGCAATATACGTTTCGAAACACAGTTTCTAGAGATATGTGCAGTATATGTGTAAATGACAGAAGTCAATGAGTATATGCCACACAGCTGACAACAATGTTGTACAAACTCAATTAAGTAGGTTTATGAAACTTTACGTAAGACCTTTACAAGTACACATGGAAGAATCCATATTTACACAATTTGAACTAAAAGAACAACATCCACTTTCAAATATATACGTACTTTTTACAAAAGGCTATACATTTAGGGTCATTATTTTATAAATTCACATAGTTAAAATGCATTAAAAACAGAATAGAAATATTCAGAAAAGTACATTTCAACTCCATAGTGTAGATTTTATAAAAAGTGACAATTTGTAATTTCCTAAGAAAATAAAATAGAAGCAAATGACAATAAAAAATAAAAACACTATTAAACTCAATGTATCTATACTTCTTATATTTGGTTTATGAAAAGAACCTTCAAACTATATTCGATCAAGCAATAGTTCCAATAGAACTGGTATAAATTCTTTGTATCTTGCCTTGTTCCAAAAAGAAGTGAAGACCAGGTGAAGAATGAATATGTGGTACTGTACCAAGATGAAGATCTCTGGATGCTGAATTTCAAACTCTTCAAAATTTCACTATGAAATATATCCTACTCTTTGAAGTCAAATGTATAAAATGTTAAAAGCAAATACACCCATTATGTCAATCGTTATTTATTTTGCAAAGACATCATTACAGAGATTCATTTTATATGCAAATTGAAAAGTTATAAGTCATTGAACTGCATAGATAAAGCTAATGTGGTTAATTAACAAATGTGTTTTATAGCTACAAAATAACTGTTTCACATTAAATTACATAAAATGTAAGAAAACATAAAACCAGTCAATCACTGATCTTTTATATTTTGATAAGGGCCATCTGGGAATAGTTATTTACTTTGCAAAGTAAGTTCACAACAGAACATAACTAGGGGGTATGACAGATAAACTGGGCAACCCTATTCAGCCTCTGAAGTATATTAGAGAAATTCTCTTGTTTACTGCTTTAGGATGCCTTTTAAATGATGGTTTATTTTGATCTATTCAAAAATATTTATACAAAAATTATATGTGACAGCAGCTTTATATCAACTAAGTGAAATAAACTGGACAAAAATATGTGTTAATGTTTTTTCTAAGACTGATAAAATTTCATATTAATTGGAAATTAAGGCAACTGAACACACTTGGGAAAAATTCAGGTTGCTTTATATTAGCCAGAAATGTCATTGTTAAATTTTAACAAAGACCAAACATTTTGCATCACACTAGGCAGTAAGAAGGCAGCCCCCATCAGCAGGTAGCACACCAAAAATGTTTGGTTTCATAATACAGTTTGGGAGAACTACCTCTACAAAGTCTATTCGTGCTGATGCTCCTGATGCTGCCATTTCTGGAGCCCGAAAAGCTGCTGCCTCCACATCCTCTGTTGTAGGTGTCACTGTATAGTCTCAGGCGATTGGGCAAGGGGCACACTCTGGATCTTCAGATGCTAAGATGAGAAAAATCAATTTCAATGCCCAAAAGATGGAATTCCTAATGCAGAAGGTGACTAAAATAGCTATTTCAATTGGTCTATATTACAGGGAGGTGAAATGTTTGCTTGTTTCAATATAATTGCACATAAGTAGGTTATAAATAGGATTTTTTGTAAAGTGATACAGTTCTAGGATTAGACAAATACTAGATAGGATGGATAGAAACAGAAAATCAAACTGAGTGGTATTGGACAAGATGACTAAAAAACATGCATGCTTCCTAAAAGAAGAAAGCAAAACACTCATATAAGAATCATTGAGCAATAAAGCAGTCTCATGAAAATAACTTGCTTAAACTTTTATTTTTCAAGGCTATTTCTACTCATTTAAATTAATTCTACAATATATTGATGCATGATATTCAAGGCAGAACACAAATGAACCCATTAGTATTTTACTCTGATTTTTCAGTGTCCCCTTCCCTCTGAAAATAACAAAATTTGGTTTATGAATGTTCTCTATTAAGTAAAATTTTCTTATCAAATTTATCAGTTTACATCATATGTAGAATAATTCAGCTTAATCTATAGTGTTTGACAAAAGCTGTTACAGGGGACAACAACACTGAAGAAATCAATGAGATACAGAAGGGAACATACTGTAAAAGAGTGTGCTTTATTATATTCAAAGAATTTTGAGTAGAATCATGTTTTTGGTTATAAAAAATAATTATTCATTCTTTCTATTTATTTTTTACTAAATATTTAACAACAACTTTTACCAGATATCTTCATGTTTTAACAAAATATTTGTAACTTGTATCTTGAAACATATTTTTTTAAAAATTGATTTGATTTTAAAATTATATATGCATATATGAGAACAAAATCATTTACAAAGTAAATATTTACTGGAAACACATAAGTAGCTAAAATTAATATACAATGACTATTTTAAATTAAATTGGTTAAACAACCACCTTTTTTATTTTAAAAATTGTCATTTTTAGGACAGTCATTTATACAGCTTGTGAACCTGAATCCATTATGTTTGATTTACTGTAAAGTGACAAATGATCACAAATTAGAATGACAGACTCTTATTGAACATAATTTTTCAGCAGGAGCCATCCTGAATCAATTAATCACACTATTACTTTAATTCTGCTTTTCTTTTTTTCCAGAAAAGTCACCAATTGCATGTTTCAATTAATGACTTATACATATTTCACTTACAACTTTGATGTACATTTTATTCAAATTAATTAAATGTTCTATTTTATTAACATATAATTTAAAAATTGGATATGCTTAAATAGCAAAACAAAGCAAATTACAGTTTCTCAGATAAATGCAATTATGGTTATATAAAATATTAAATAATGATTAAATACCTTATCTTCATTAGAAAATTCTCTTTGCTCCAGTTAGAGATTTACATTTTCAATTAAAAACAGAAACATTATCTTTTGTTACAATATTTTTGCATACAACTGAAATTAATGCACATTAATCTTCAAGCATTTTTGCAGTAGAAAGCAAGAACTAGAGTCTTCAAATCTATATGATTATTAATTACAGTGTAACTTTGGATATTCTCTAACTGTTGAATCAATGCTTACAAAAGGTGGATTAAAAATGCACATAGACTCTTTGAGCAAAAATTGTCTACAGGCAAACTTAATGGACAGGCAGTACATACACAGATTATCTGTGAGGATACTTTGTCTCAAATTTTGCTCGAGTTTTAGTTTCATTTATTTTCTTGGTATAATATTAAATAG
This sequence comes from Bos indicus, assembly GCF_029378745.1. Classification (NCBI taxonomy): domain Eukaryota; kingdom Metazoa; phylum Chordata; class Mammalia; order Artiodactyla; family Bovidae; genus Bos; species Bos indicus. The sequence continues at coordinate 75,551,312 of NC_091762.1, forward strand.
TTATTTAGAGAGGTGTTAGACAAATTGATATAGCTATTTCACAGCATTATCTTAATTCTCCCGATATATGTTTATTAAATTCACATTCTTAGTATAGAAGGAATATATTGGCATGTGCAAAATGTTACAAAGAATTTTATATTTCCTATTTTATATGTAAAACTGTATTTTATAATTTAGATGAGGATAATGCTATACAGCTCAAGTTGAATATAATTGTTCACTTTGTGTATTTTTCTAGATAGTTGGAAATATGCAACTGGATATCTGCCAAACTCAAAGCAATGAAATCTTAGTGCTTTGTTTCAGATCTCTCTCCCTTATCATTTGACCTTCTCATAGGGCATACAGATTATTCAAGAATGAATTTGTTTACAGAATAGTAATATAGCAGTCAGTAATCTCATCCCACTATTGAACTTTCAAGCCAAAATTCAACACTGAAAGCTTAAAGTGTTACAGCACACAATTTGACTTTGAAGTGAAGGCACAAGAACATATCATTTTATTTAAACAGCACAGTGAGCAATATATAAATTTTTATAATGGCAAGTAACACTTCATTCTTTAAATACATTGCAAAAAATTTTCCAACCTATCTGTCATTTGCAGTGAGACTATGAAAACTCAATGAATTAAAACTTATGAATGTGTTTCTATGACAAAATACAGTCATCTGACAGAGAAGTCTTTAGCTAAACAGTAAGAAAATGTAAACCATTATTTTGTATATAAAAGGTTGAATTAATAAATACAATTTGTGTCAAAGCTAAATCAACTTATGAAATTCCTTTGCTTTGAAACACACTGTATAATGTTTTGAAATATTTTGTTGATATGCTAAGGTATTTAATTTCATGAGGTATTTCACTTATTGACTTAATAAATAAATGTAAGAGTATTTTATCCATGGCCTTCAAGTCACTACAGGAGTGCATGAAGAGGTAGAAAAGAGAAGGAATGACAGATTCTGTTTAGAGAATTGAACAAAAAATTTGAAGGGATAATCTGTGATTAGAGCCATTATGTTGCAATAAGAGATTGCCATACAGTGAAAAAGAGGGAGATCTAGGCAGAGGGCATTACAGATATGAATTTATTACTTGGAAATGGTGAGACAGTCTTTTTTTGAGGGAGCTTACTATGGAGAAAATTGTTGAAAGATGAAGCAACTTGTCCTTACACATTTATTTCTCTACTTCACTTTTATTGTTCAACCTTAAAAAATCTGTTTCAGGTGAAATCCTTACTTGTGGACTTGATCCGGAACTCTATCAACCTTTTCTAGGAAGCATCTGGTTTAAGCTTTCCTCCCTTTCTTTGTCTTATCCTCTCTACTTTCCCCCGCCTTGGGCTGCGTGCCACCTACATCTCTGCTGCCTCCACTTCCATGTATACCACATGCCTAGCTCAAGTCAATATTTCTTTCTTGTTCATGGAACTAAAATTTGTTGAGCATCTACTGTGTTCCAGGCAATGTACTAAAGAAATGAGAGCAAAATGAGCTGTCCTCCTTTCTTCTCTTCTGAAAAGGGTACTCTATCCTACTTACTCATCTAGTATTCACTCATCAATCCACTGCTCTGTGGAATTCTAGTCCTTCCAACTTAATATAACTGCCTCTGTTTTAGGAAGTTAGTATTACTAGCAGTTAATCATGCCAGTTTGGGTGACACAGAAAGAAATCTAAAGCTGACTTCTACTGATCTTGGGTTGTCTGTTGACCTTAAGATAGTTATTTGACTTCCCTGAGCCACTGCTTTCTCATTCTATAAAACAAACATAATGCTCCTTTCCTCAGTCTTAAGTGAAGTTCAAAATGAAGTATGATTATATGCTTTATAATGCTTCACCCAATGCCTTGCACATAGAAGTTCAAGGAACTTAAGTGTCCATGTCCAAAAGTCCTTATAATTCCAAATCCAACTAATACTTCCCAGTTTTTGTCTTTGGGATCCCTTTGCTCTCTTTGACTTTTTGATTATTCCCTTCATCAAACCTCTCTACTTCCTTAGGTTCTATGATGAGGCACTCTTCTGCTTTCGTTTCTCCACCATGGACTCATTATCTGCCTGGTCTGTAAATGCTGGTTTTCTGTTTTAAGTCTATTGCTTTCATCACTCAGATTGACTGATCTGTTCTCACTGTTTCAAATAACATCTCTACTAATGATGCCCAAATCCAGATTTACAGCCCAGATATTTGTCTTTGAGCTTCAAACTCCCATATGTAACTCTATACTAGGCATAGAGTTGAATGCCTTAAAATTTACTTCATTGTTTCCCCTCTAGACTAGCTTATCTTTCTGGAAATATTATTATTATATTTATTTTAAATTCACTGTTTTACACAACATCATGATTTCTTGCCTGGATAATTAAATCAGTCTGTTCATCCATCTTTTCTCCCTCAAATTCATATTCCACATGGTTGCCAAAGAAATTTAACCATATCACTCTGTTATGTACTGAATTGTGTCTCTCCTTCCTCCAAATTCATGTGTTGATGTCTTTAACACCTAGTACCTCAGAATATGACTATATTTAGAAATAGGGTGTTTAAACTGGTAATTAAGTTAAATTGAAGTCACTAGGGTGGACTTTAATCCAATAAGGTAACAAATAACTGCTTTCCTTAAAAGAAGAGGAGATATGGGCACAGATTCAGAGGGAAGACCATGTGAAGACATAGACATTGGTGATGTGCAAGTCAAGTTGAGAGACCTTGAAGAAATCAGCCACCCTAACACCTTGTTCTTAGACTGCTAACCTCTAAAACTGAGAAAATAAATTTTTATTGTTTAAGCCATTCAGTCTGAAATACTCTGTTATGGCGACCTCAGCAAATAAATGCACTACCCTGGGCAATACACCGTTGCCCAGAGTGCATTGGATAGAATCTCAAGGTCCCACACATCCCTATCTAGCTTCCTTGCTGACCACTCCATACCATCGTGCTATGTTTCAGCAATCCTCAACTGCTTGCAGTTACCTGTGTAGACTGTATTCTTTACCTGTGTACCTCTACTACTACTACCTCTATTACTACTAGAGGATTCTTTATCTGATTAATTCCTATCAAGTCCTTTGTTGTTTAGCCGCTAAGTCATGTATGACTCTTAGGGACCCCCTGGACTGCAGCATGTCACACTTCCTTGTCCTTCACTATCTCCCAGAGTTTGCTCAATTCATGTCCATTGAATCAGTGATGCTATGTAGCCATCTTATCCTCTGCCACTTCCTTCTCTTTTTGCCTTCAATCTTTCCCAGCATCATTGTCTTTTCCAAAGTCAGCTCTTTCGCATCAGGTGGCCAAAGTACTGGAGTTTCAGCTTCAGTCCTTCCAATTAATATTCAGGATTGATTTCCTTTATGATTGACTGGTTTGATCTCTTTGCTGTCCAAGGGACTCTCAAGAATCTTTTCCAGCACCACAGTTAGAAAGCATCCATTCTTTGGTGCTCATGCTTCTTTGTGGTCCAATTTTCACTTCCACATGTGGTTACTGGAAAAACCACAGCTTTGACTATATACACCTTTGTTGGCAAAGTGATATCTAGTCCTTTAAAATCAACTTAATCACTATCTTTCCAGGAACCATCCCTTACCCTAAAGTGATTTTTGAGTAATGCACATAGAAATCTTATAAAATATAAATAAACAGAAAAATGAGGAAAAGTCACCATAAATGTTTAACCCTAGTATGACTATTGTAACTCTAACATTTTCTTTCCAGTCTTTTTAGGTTAGTTTTTACACAATTGAGATTTTACTACACAAGCTTCCCTGGTGGCTCAGAGGGTAAAGCATCTGCCTGCAATGCGGGAGACCTGGGTTCGATCCCTGGGTGGGGAAGATTCCCCTGGAGAAGGAAATGGCAACCCACTCCAGTATTCTTGCCTGGAAAACCCCATGGATGGAGAAGCCTGGTGGGCTACAGTCCATAGAGTCGCAGAGTCGGACATGACTCAGCGACTTCACTTTCACTTTTATTTGATGTGATGCTATTATTTGAGCATTTTCCTATTAAAACATGATTTTAATAACTTCATATTTCACCAGGTTGACTTATCTCAATTAATCTAATCATTTCTCCTAGAATTAGAAATTCAGAAGTTATCAGTGATTGCCCTAAGCTTAATAATCTGTGTATCAGTTGCACCTCTTCATCAGAGCATCTCACTAAAACTTAGTCAGTCCAAACTAAACTCAACATTTCTAACTAGGATCTGTCCTATCCCTTCCATCTCTCCAAAACTTCTTATGTATTTGTTTATAGCACAATAATTCAACAAGGCTGTTAAACTAGCAACCAGTGTTTCATCCTGATGTCTCATTTCCTTCAATACTTCCCAATTCAAATTCAATCATTAAAGTGTTTTGACTCTCTGTCTTTTAACTATATCTTGTGTCTTTCCTCTCCACTCCATTGTTACTCGTTTAAACTAGTTCACATGATCTCTATGCTATTCAGTTTCTCTCAATCTATCTCTCTATCTCCAGACACCTCAATTCCATCTTCCAACAATTTGCTTCATAACTGCTAATATAACTATTAAAGATTCAAAGTGATCATGTCACTCCTTAGGTTACTGGACTTAAATGTATCATTGAATCTTTCAATACAGTGCTTTGACCCTTTAAATGGTTTTGTGCTTAGTGTTTTTTTATGTGTTACACAATCCTTCTTGCACTCCTCTGAGGGAACCAGTTGACTTTTCCACTCTTAAAGAAGTTTGTTTTGACTGTCTACTTATGTGTCTGTTCTTAGATTGGGAACTTAGAAGAAGCTATAAAACCAAAAAAAAAAAAAAATTGCTAACAGGTCTAAATATTTACGTTGACAAAATCTTCAAGTAGGCTCAAGGTACGAAGGATATTAAAAGAGAAAGCAGAATAAAATATAAGAAACTTGTTATAGAATCACATCCAGAACTGAAATAAATTTTTTTTTTTTACATTTCTAAGTTCCTCTGACATGGAAATGTATGATAATTTTGTAATAGAGTCTTTACTAATGTATTTATACCAGAATACCTAAGGGCCTGAAAAAAATATTACATAGTACACCTACTGTGAGTTTAAATTTTATATACAGATATACACACTTTTTGGGAGAAGGCAATGGCAACCCACTCCAGTACTCTTGCCTGGAAAATCCCATGGGCGGAGGAGCCTGGTAGGCTGCAGTCCATGGGGTCGCTAAGAGTTGGACACGAATGAGTGACTTCACTTTCACTTTTCACTTTCATGCATTGGAAAAGGAAATGGCAACCCACTCCAGTGTTCTTGCTAGGAGAATCCCAGGGATGGGGGAGCCTGGTGCGCTGCCTGTCTATGGGGTTGCACAGAGTCGGACACGACTGAAGCGACTTAGCAGCAGCAGCAGCAGCAGCATACACACTTTGTACTTTATATGTATATTAATATGTATGTATCATACATACTTACATATACTTTTCAAGGTTTAGTAGATTCACAAATCTTGAAAAAACAGTAAAGATACTGCTAAAAACATTAGTATTCTAAGAATAACTCAATAAATCACAAGTAGTAATCAACAGAGTTACACATTCATTATTTTAAACATGGAAATGTAATGGAGCCTTGATGGTAAGCAGTAATTACCAAAGGAGCACTAATGCAGAATTGATATTCAGCGCTAGAAAATTAATTTTGAAGCTAATTGAAAAGAAACTGTGTTTTGAATAACACCACTATAAGTAATGGTTATTATTATGATTTTTAAGAATGTTTTGATGTATGCCTTATATGGGAAACCAGGTAATACATATATTCTTAAGGCAGGATTATAGTAAGATGCTTTATAAATAGAAAATGTTAAGTAGTCCTTGAAGTCAGAAGGTCTGTGTTCTAAAGAGTCTGGAAGCCATCAGATCCTAACCTCTAAATGCTCTTTACTTTTACTTTGGGGAGATGAAAGGATACACCATTGTACCATTGAGCCTGTTACTGTGAGCCACACAGTGTTGGTTTATCACATTCTCTTTAGCTTTATGGTTATTTTCAGACCCTGCAGCTTCCCCACTCCTGGCACAGCAATACTCTCTCCCTTGAAAACCACATCGCCCATAAAGAACAATTAGTTTTATTGGAGAGGAAGTAAGGAGAAGATTCTATTTTCTTTTATTTTTACCATCTATTTGTTTCAGACCTAGTGACTTACACACACACACACACACACAAATCCCAAATCTCCTTTTTCCATTAGAAGATTCACTCACCTTCCTTTCCAATATTTCAATGCTAGAAATAGTAACAGATTTACTATACGGGCTTCCCTGGTGGCTCAGAGGTTACAGCGTCTGCCCGCAATGCGGGAGACTTGGGTTCAATCCCTGGGTCGGGAAAATCCCCTGGAGAAGGAAATGGCAACCCACTCCAGTACTCTTGCCTGGAGAATCCCATGGATGGAGGAGCCTGGTAGGCTACAGTCCACGGGGTCGCAAAGAGTCAGACACGACTGAGCGACTTCACTTCACTTCTACAGGAAAAACATCTTGTTGACTGTATCTTAGGTTTCATTCCATCACCATCTGAGAATTTGCTACCTCGACAAATACAAATCAACTCATAATTAAGTATTAAATGAGATGTACTAGTTGCTGTTCAGTCACTAAGTCACGTCCAACTCTTTGTGATCCCTGGACGGCAGCATGCCAGGCTCCTCTGTCCTCCACTATTTCCAGGACTTTGTTCAAATTCATGTTCATTGAGTCAGTGATGGTATCTGCCCATCTCACTCTCCATCACTGGTTTCTCCTTTACCTTCAATCCTTCCCAGTATCAACATTTTTTCTGATGAGTTGGTTCTTTGCATCAGGTGGCCAAAGTATTGGAGCTTCAGTTTCAGCATCAGTCATTTCAATGAATATTCAGGGCTGATTTCCTTTAGGATTGAATGGTTTGATCTGTTTGCAGGGCAGGGGACTCTCAACAGTCTTCTCCGACACCACATTTCAAAAGCATCAATTCTTTGGCCTTCTTTATGGTCTATTACACATCTGTACATGACTCCTGGAAGACCTTTGGTGGCAGAGTCAACAAAAGAAGATGTCTCTTCTTTTCAATATGCTGTCTAGGTTTGTCATAAATTTCATTCCAAGGAGCAAGCATCTTTTAATTTCATGGTTGCAGTCACCATCTGCAGTGATTTAGGAGCCCAAGAAAATAAAATCTGTCATTGCTTCCACTTTTTACCTTTCTATTTTCCATGAGGTGGTAGGACCAGACGTCATGATCTTAGTTTTTTTAATGTTGAATTTTCAGTCAACTTTTTCACTCTCCTCTTTCACCCTCATCAAGAGGCTCTTTAATTCCTCTTCACGTTCTGCAATTATAGTGGTACCATCTGCACATCTGAATTTCATATTAACAAATATCATTGTTGATATTTCTCCTGGAAATATTGATTCCAGCTTGTGATTCATCCAGCCAGGCATTTTACATAAAATACTCTGAATATAAGTTAAATAAGCAGCATGATAATATACAGCCTTGTATTTCCTCCTTTCCCAATTTGGAACCAGTCAATTGTTCCATGTCTGGTTCTAATTGTAGCTTCTTGACCTGTATACATGTTTCTCAAGAGTCAGGTCAGGTGGTCTGGTACTCCCATCTCTTTAAGAATGTTCCACACTTTATTGTGATACACACAATCAAAGGCTTTAGCATAGTCAATGAAGCAGAAACAGATGTTTTCCTGGGACTCCCTGCTTTCTTCATGATTCAACAAATGCTGGCAATTTGATCTCTGGTTCCTCTGTCTTTTCTAAACCCAGCTTGTACATCTGGAAGTTCTCAGTTCACATACTGCTGAAGCCTAGCTTGAAGGATTTGAGCATTACATTGCTAGTGTAAAATGAGTGCAACTGTACTATAGTTTGAGTGTTCTTTGGAATTCCCCTTCTTTGGGATTAGAATGAAAATTTACCTTTTCCAGTCTTGTGGTCATTTCTGAGTTTTCCAAATTTGCTGACATATTGAGTGCAGTACTTTAACAGCATCATCTTCTAGGCTTTGAAACAGCTTGACTGAATTTCATCATCTCCACCAGCTTTTTTCATGGTAATGTTTCCTAAGGCCCACTTCACTTCACACTCCAGGAGGTATGGCTCTAGGTTAGTGACCACATCATGTTGGCTATCCAGATCATTAAGACCTTTCTTGTATAGTTCTTCTGTGTATTATTGCCACCTGTCTTTAATTTCTTCTGCTTATGTTAGGTCCTTACAACTTCTGTCCTTTACTATGCTCATCCTTGCATGAAAGGTTCCCTTGGTATCTCCAATTTTCTTGAAGAAATTTCTAGTCTTTCTCATTCTATTGTTTTCCTCTATTTCTTTGCATTGTTTAAGAAGGCCTTCTTATCTCTCCTTGCTTTTTCTGGGATTCTCCATTCAGTTGGGTATATCTTTCCTTTCTCCCTTGCCTTTTGCTTTTCTTCTTTCCTCAGCTATTTGTTACACCTCTTCAGACCACCACTTTGCCTTAATGGATTTCTTTTTCTTTGGGATGGTTTTGGTCACTGCCTTATGTACAATATTATGAACCTCCATCCATAGTTCTTCAGGTACTCTGTTTATCAGCTCTAATACCTTGAATCTGTCACCTTCCACTGTATAATCAATAAAGATTTGATTTAGGTCATACCTGAATGGCCTAGTGGTTTTTCCCTACTTTCTTCAATTTAAGTCTGAATTTTGAAATAAGGAGCTGATCTGTGACACAGTTAGCTATAGGTCCTGTTTTGGCCGACTGTACAGAGCTTCTTCATCTTTGGCTGCTCAGAATATAATGAATCTGATTTCAGTGTTGATCATCTAGTGATGTCCATGTGCAGAGTCATCTCTTGGGCTGTTGTAAAAGGGTGTTTTCTATGACCAGCATATTCTCTTGACAAAAGCCTGTTAGCCTTTGCCCTCCCTCATTTTGTACTTCAAGGACAAACTTTCCTATTACCTGAGGTATCTCTTGACTTCCTACTTTCACATTCCAATTCCCTATGATGAAAAGTATATCTTTCTTTTGGTGTTAGTTCTAGAAGGTGTTGTAGATCTTCACAGAACTGGTCAACTTCAGCTTCTTCATCAGTGGTTTGGGTATAGACTTGGATTATTGTGATGCTGAATGGTTTGCCTCGGAAATGAACTGAGATCATTTTGTCACTTTTGAGGTTGCACTCAAGTATTGCATTTCAGACTCTTTTTGACCATAAGGGCAACTCCATTTCTTCTGAGGGGTTCTTATAATGGTCATCTGAATTAAATTTGCCCAATCCCATCCATTTTAGTTCACTGATTCCTAAGATGCCATTGATTCCTAAGACACTGAAGTTCAATCTTGCCATCTCTTGCTTGATAATGTCCAATTTACCTTGATTCATAGACCTAAAATTCCAGATTCCTCTGTAATAGTGTTCTTTAGAGCATCAGAGATGTGTTTAGACACAGTTATTCCCTTCCAAACATTCTGTATACCCCAAAATGTTCTTCTGCTTTGGCAGTAGCACCTAGAAATTATGTCTTCCCTCATTACTGATGATGGATCTGAAGTTATCCTGTTTAGAGGCTGACTTTCAGATCACTCCTGACATGACTGGTACTTTGTTCAGTAACTATGCATCTCTGTCATCTATACAAAAAGAATTGCCATCAGTGGCTCACTTATTCTGATGCTCTTTAAGGACCTTACTTTCTTGGCTGTCAGAATCTAATGACTATTAGCATTGGCTCATAGAAGTTCACTACTGCTCCATTCCATTAGCACCCTTACTTCTTCCTTCTAATAATTAGACTTCGTGCAGCCTAGTGCTTAATCTGGGCTTCCCTGGTGTCTCAGATTATAAAGAATCTGCTTGCAATGCAGGAAACCTGAGTTCAATCCCTGGGTTGGGAAGATCCTCTGGAGGAGGGCATGGCAACCCACTCTAGTATTGTTGCCTGGAGAATCCCATGGACAGAGGAGCCTGGCAGGGTACAGTCCATCAGGATGGCAAAGAGTTGGACACGACTGAGCGACTAAGTACAGCACAGTGCTTACTGCATTGAATAGCTGGCAATTAATAAATATTTGTTGACTATTAAAGAGATGATTTACAGATGGTCAGGTGACACCTCTACTAGAACCGTAGTTGCAATATAAGTACCTGCACTGGTAATTAGTTTACCCTTTTCAGGCAAGGGAAGCTATTTTCTCTAGATTTGTTCTGGGTAAAGTGGACATAGTTACCCTGTGTGAGGATGTTCTCAGGGAGAATAATTAAAATTACCCTATTTTTATACTTGTGGTCAATACTCATTCTATCTCTAATGCCAAACTGCAGCAGGCAAATTTCTGTTGCAAACAGATGCTGAGAGTTTCTCAAGGACCAGCTTATCTTTGTGCCCTCATGTTCTTCTTCACTAGAAAAGAAAATAGTTAACTCACTTGCAATGCAGTTGTTTCCATATAGTACTTAGTAAGCCTAAGTCTATATTATATTTTATTTGTTTAAATATTAAAGTTTCTCTAACATATAATATGGTATTAGCTCCATGATTCCATGTATCCAGTGACAAAAAGATTGTCACCCCACTTTTTCTTCTTTGGTTACAGAGTTCCCACTGAAGTCTAGAGGTTTTTTAATGTTTTGAGCTCAGTGTTCATATCCTTTGTTTAAGCTTGCGTTTCATCAGTCGTAAAAATCTTACAAATTGTCCTTTAATCATGTGAAATACTGGGCAGGATGAAGCACAAGCTGGAATTGATTGGCAGGAGAAATATCAATAACCTCAGACATACAGGTGATACCACCCTTATGGCAGAAGCTGAAGCAGAACTAAAGAGCTTCATGATGAAAGTGAAAAAGCTGGATTAAAACTCAACATTCAAAAAACAAAGATCATGGCATCTGGTCTCATCACGTCATGGCAAATAGATGGGGAGACAGTGGAAACAGTGACAGACTTTTTTTGGGGGGGGCTCCAAAATCATGCAGATGGTGACTGCAGCCATGAGATTAAAAGATGCTTGCTCCTTGGAAGAAAAGCTTTGACAAACCCATATAACATATTAAAAAGCAGAGACATTACTTTGCCAACAAAGGTACATATAGTCAAAGCTATGTTTTTTCCAGTCATGTATGGATGTGAGAGTTGGACCATAAAGAAAGCTGAGCACTCAAGAATTGATGCTTTTGAACTGTGGTGTTGGAGCAGACTCTGAGAGTCTCTTGGACTGCAGGGAGATCAAACCAGTCAATTCTAAAGGAAATCAACCTTGAATATTCATTGGAAGGACTGATGCTAAAGCTGAAGGTCTAATACTTTGGCCACCTTGATGTGAAGAACTGACTCATTGGAAAAGACTCCGATGCTGGGAGGGATTGAAGGCAAGAGGGGAGGCGGACAACAGAGGATGAGATGGTTGGACGGCATCACCGACTCAATGGACATGGGTTTGAGTAAACTCCGGGAGTTGGTGAAGGACAGGGAAGCCTGGCATGTTGCAGTCCATGGGGTCACAAAGAGTCAAGTTGCTCAGACATGACTAAGCAACTGACCTGAACTGATAATTGCTATGTTGCCTTATCTTCCAACACTTCAACACTGGGCTCCAGAGAGTTAATGCTATTTTCTTAACAACAACAAACAGGAAATATAATTAGTGACAAACTATTGAGTGCTACCCTCCACAGTGCTTGGAAGATTCATAATGGGCTTCTTCACCAGTCTTCTGTTCTGGCCAGTATGTTTTTGTTTTTGTTTTTTAATTTTTTAAAAAATTTTATTTTATTTTTAAACTTTACAATATTGTATTAGTTTTGCCAAATATTGAAATGAATCCGCCACAGGTATACCTGTGTTCCCCATCCTGAACCCTCCTCCCTCCTCCCTCCCCATACCCTCCCTCTGGGTCGTCCCACTGCACCAGCCCCAAGCATCCAGTATCATGCATCGAACCTGGACTGGTGACTCATTTCATACATGATATTATACATGTTTCAATGCCATTCTCCCAAATCTCCCCACCCTCTCCCTCTCCCACAGAGTCCATAAGACTGATCTATACATCAGTGTCTCTTTTGCTGTATCATACACAGGGTTATTTTTACCATCTTTCTAAATTCCATATATATGCGTTAGTATACTGTATTGGTGTTTTTCTTTCTGGCTTACTTCACTCTGTATAATAGGTCCCAGTTTCATCCATCTCATTAGAACTGATTCAAATGTATTCTTTTTAATGGCTGAGTAATACTCCATTGTGTATATGTACCACTGCTTTCTTATCCATTCATCTGCTGATGGGCATCTAGGTTGCTTCCATGTCCTGGCTATTATAAACAGTGCTGCGATGAACATTGGGGTACACGTGTCTCTTTCCCTTCTGGTTTCCTCAGTGTGTATGCCCAGCAGTGGGATTACTGGATCATAAGGCAGTTCTACTTCCAGTTTTTTAAGGAATCTCCACACTGTTCTCCACAGTGGCTGTACTAGTTTGCATTCCTACCAACAGTGTAAGAGGGTTCCCTTTTCTCCACACCCTCTCCAGCATTTATTATTTGTAGACTTTTGGATCGCAGCCATTCTGACTGGCGTGAACTGGTACCTCATAGTGGTTTTGATTTGCATCTGTCTGATAATGAGTGATGTTGAGCATCTTTTCATGTGTTTGTTAGCCATCTGTATGTCTTCTTTGGAGAAATGTCTATTTAGTTCTTTGGCCCATTTTTTGATTGGGTCATTTATTTTTCTGGAGTTGAGCTGTAGGAGTTGCTTGTATATTTTTGAGATTAGTTGTTTGTCAGTTGCTTCATTTGCTATTATTTTCTCCCATTCTGAAGGCTGCCTTTTCACCTTGCTAATAGTTTCCTTTGTTGTGCAGAAGCTTTTAAGTTTAATTTGCATAGAAACTAATGAAAATGAAAACACAACAACCCAAAACCTGTGGGACACTTTAAAAGCAGTCCTAAGGGGAAAGTTCATAGCAATACAGTCACACCTCAAGAAACAAGTCAAATAAATAACCTAACTCTACACCTAAAGCAACTAGAAAAGGAAGAAATGAAGAGCCCCAGGGTTAGTAGAAGGAAAGAAATCTTAAAAATTAGGGCAGAAATAAATGCAAAAGAAACAAAAGAGACCATAGCAAAAATCAACAAAGCCAAAAGCTGGTTCTTTGAAAGGATAAATAAAATTGACAAACCATTAGCCAGACTCATCAAGAAACAAAGGGAGAAAAATCAAATCAATAAAATTAGAAACAAAAATGGAGAGATCACAACAGACAACACAGAAATACAAAGGATCATAAGAGACTACTATCAACAATTATATGCCAATAAAATGGACAACGTGGAAGAAATGGACAAATTCTTAGAAAAGTACAACTTTCCAAAACTCGACCAGGAAGAAATAGAAAATCTTAACAGACCCATCACAAGCACGGAAATTGAAACTGTAATCAAAAATCTTCCAGCAAACAAAAGCCCTGGTCCAGACGGCTTCACAGCTGAATTCTACCAAAAATTTAGAGAAGAGTTAACGCCTATCCTGCTCAAACTCTTCCAGAAAATTGCAGAGGAAGGGAAACTTCCAAACTCATTCTATGAGGCCACCATCACCCTAATACCAAAACCTGACAAAGATCCCACAAAAAAAGAAAACTACAGGCCAATATCACTGATGAACATAGATGCAAAAATCCTTAACAAAATTCTAGCAATCAGAATCCAACAACACATTAAAAAGATCATACACCATGACCAAGTGGGCTTTATCCCAAGGATGCAAGGATTCTTCAATATCTGCAAATCAATCAATGTTCTGGCCAGTATATTTTTAAATACATTCTTAACAGCATATGTTTGAAGTTTTGTTGAATATCATAAGAGTTTTATTTTTAATTTTGTCAAGAGAACTCATCCATACATTCATCCATCCTACCAACCTTCTTTCCATTTATTCTACACACTTGTTACTGCTCTGGCAATGGAGATAGAAATAGTAAAGACAGTCTGCCATAATGGAAACTGTTGGCCTGCAAGGGAAACAAGCAAGTAAATAAACAACTATAGCACAACAGGATAATTTTTTTTTTTTTCTAAGAGAGCACAGGAAAGGAATGGCTGTGCCAGTCTGACTGAGTTTAGAAAATGCTTTCTGGAGGAGTTTATCTCCCCCGAATTGTAAAGAATTTGTGAATTACTTACTCAAAGAGTAGGGAAATATGTGCAAAGCAGAAGGAATAAAATACATAAAGGCCTGGAGATAAAGGTGTAATTCAGGGTGAATCAAGCATAGAGTGTGAGGAGGGAAAAAAGAGAGAGTTAAAGGGCAGGGCATAAAGGGTCATTATCTTAACGAGCTTAGACATTTGTTCTTGAAGGTCATTGAAGTTATTAAGGATTTTAATGTAGAAAATGACTTAAAATTTGCACTTTAGTTTTGGAAAAACATAGTGGAGGGTGCAAGACTGGGGGCAGGGAAAGACATGATTTTAATATCTGAAGCATGAGACAATGATAACTGGAACTAAAGCAATAGTAATGGAAATAAAGGGAAGGGAAAACAGATGAAAATCACTACTTATAGTTGCCATTTTACATTTGTTTATGTGACTTTTATTAGTATATATATCTTTTATTAAATATAAGTTCCATGAGTACAAAGATAGGATTCATTTCTGTCTGCCATTAAATTTCCTGTGCCTAACACAGTGACTGGCACACGAGTGCTTAATACATATTTGTTGAGTGAATTCAATAATGATTGAATTTTAGAAGTACATTCATATTAAACATCAACTGGACAAGATACAAGGCAGTGAGGATTCAGTGATGAATAAGCTAGGCAAGATTCCTGCTTTCAAGGAGAAATTTTAGAAAGGGGAGAAACAAGTAATAAGAGAATTTGTGATAGTAACCAGTGTTACAAAGAAATTAAAATAGGGTTTTAGGGAAGTGCTGGAGTGGAAGAGGTGACTTTAGATGGAAGGGTCATCAAAGAGTTCTAGGGCAAGTGACATGTGATTTAAGATGTGGATGATAAGAGAGGAGCCAGCCACGGGTGGATCTGGGGGCAGAGAGTTCCAGACAGAAGGAAATGAATAAGCAAATTAGACAGGTTTGACAGAACTTGTTGACTGATTGGCTGTGGGAGTAAGAAATAGGCCTAGGATGATTCACAGGATCTGGAAAATGTTATTTCTATTATTTCTAAATGAGCTTGGGGATACTGACTAAAGTATCGATAGTGATGTAAATGTTCAGTTCAGTGCTGGAACTGTTGATTTTAGGTACTGAAATAAGTAGATGGTAATTTATCTCCAATAAAATTTATAAGAACAGAAAGGGTATAGGCTACAACTCTAAAGGATTGTTAGGGTTCTTTAGATTAAACTTCTTGGCTGACAGTATCGTCAGTTGACTGAGTACATGTGCTGAAAGTCTTCCCAATACCTCCTACTATTCAGGACTAGCCAACCCTGTTCTGTTTAGGATTCTCTAACATGAATATCCAAACATAACATGACTATTAGTTATTGGTAGTCTTTAAACAGGACTAATTATTTCCAGGCAGAAATCTGGAAATCTAGACTCTTCTACTGCACTGTTCACTGCAATGCTTCAATACTGTTTTAATTTTTGCTTTCTTATAAAAATGGTTTTCACTTCTATTGAAAGATGGCCAAGGTTTGAGGGATCTCATCCACTACTTTTGCCTAAATGTCAGACATAAAAACCTACTGCCATTTTTTTTTCCTGTTCAACCTACTCTTGGGGATTAGGTTCACATCTATGTGGTATATTGCAAAAGTTTCAGTACTAACTTGGGCCATAGACAGTTCCCTTTAGGCCTTTGATGAGAAGGGATAAAATAAAATTTCTTTGCTGAGGATATTTTTGTGGTTAATTTCATAAGGTGTTATAATGACTAAAGACCATGCCATGTAAAAAGTGTCCTTTGTGAACAGACATAGCAGAGACTGTCTTGCTACATACACAACTGCTGCAACTTCACAATGAAATATTATCTAAAAAGAGAAGGCTCTATTCCAAGGAATTTGACCTGATAAACCTGTCCTATTTGTCAGATAACTTTTAAAAAGTACCAGAAAGCTAGACTTTAGCAACTGATTTTATCAAGTGTGAGTAAGACCTGGTAGCCTCTTGTCTTTGAACTGCTAACATCATGATTTCTAGCTCTGCCACACATAGACACTGCATGATATAAGGCATAAAGCAAATGGCTTCTGGGCTAGAATTAAGATTCTTGATTAGCTTCTTCTCCCATTGCTATATGAATTGGACACTTTCATTGATAGCTGGATCCTGCCCAGTTTAACACTTTCTTTTCTTCAGCTAATTTTCTACCTTCTTGGATGTTCAGTTCCATTCAGTTCAGTCTCTCAGTCATGTCCCACTCTTTGCGACCCCATGGACTGCAGCACGCCAGGCTTCCCTGTCCATCACCAATTCCCGGAGCTTACTCAAACTCAAGTCCATAGAGTCAGTGATGCCATCCAGCCATCTTATCCTCTGTCATCCCCTTCCCTCCTGCCTTCAATCTTTCCCAGCATCAGGGTCCTTTCCAATGAGTCAGTTCGCATCAGGTGGCCAAAGTATTAGAGTTTCAGCTTCAGCATCAGCATCAGTCCTTCCAATGAATATTCAGGGTTGATTTCCTTTAGGATTGACTGGTTTGATCTTGGATGTACCTAGCTTTTATCAAACCTGTTTTCTAGGCTCCTCCTTTTTAGTCTGATTATTACTCTTAGCTCTCTGTAAACTCATTTGGGTAAACTGCTTGTCATGCCCAGCAGGACTCATAATGCAGATTGAATCTATTGCATTTTAGGAGTCAAAGTCCAGTAAAGAGCATTTGCAATTTTCATGTTCTCACTGATAGATTTTTAATGATACTCTCATTTTTCTAAAGCAATATGTTGCCACAAGGTCATAGCAAGTTGTGTCCATTAAATATTGTTTAAGAATTCCATTTACTGAATTTACTCAAAGAACATTATATATGAACCTAGAGAAATAACAATATGGTTGACGATGTGGCAGATTATAATGCAAAGAGCTGCAAATTGCTGATAGCAATTGAAGTAATTAATTTGTAGTACTTTTCAACTTGTTTTATATTTGAAATGCTTTATATATACATAAAATAAAATTTTCATAAATGTATAAATATGATCATATATATAGTTTTTTTCAGTGCAGTTTTAATTAAATTTATTTATTTATTTTTTTACTTTTTGTGTCTTTTCCTCCTTCCTTTTAACTCTTTTACTCATTTCTCATCTTAACTCCAGTCTCAGGTGACCCAAATATATAACCTAGTATGCAGCCTATATTTTTCTTGATGCTTATACAATTAGATAAAAATACATACAAATATAAAGAGTGTTGGCAATGTTATATAAAAATTAAATTACACTGTATGCCATCTTCTGAATCTTTCTTCCTTCAATAATAACTTGTAGAAGTCATTTCAATGACTTTATCAACTCACTGTACTATTATTTTAGTTAGCCTTCATTCTGTTAATTTTTATTTTTCCAACTTTTTTTTGGGTACTACAAACAATGCTGCCATATACCCTGTAAGTTAAGTAACCCCCAACAATCTTAGATACTATATAGATACAGAGTCTAATTCCATTTTATTTCAAATGAATCATCAATTGTACCAATGGCACTTATTAAGTAATGTATCATCTTACAGTGCTTTAAAATACCCATTTTGTCATATTTAAAATTGTTATAGATACTGAGATCTATTTTCTACCTTGCATTTATACATTGACTTGCTTTTTATTTTGACAATATTTGATAAGAATGATCTTGGCGAGTGAGTGGTGGTATGAAGCAAGAAGCAAGATCTTAATTCCCTGCCCAGAATTGAACCTGAGTAGCTTGTATGAAAACCAAGAATCCTGGCTACCAGACCAGCAAGGGTTAGTGTTTAGAAGCTATTTATCCCTGGATCTTTGCCCTCAGTGAAAAATGCATTTATCACAGAGACAGAAACTATAAATGCTGGTACAAAGTTTATTATTAGAGACAGCATAACAACAAGTGGGAGAGCACACAAAGAAACAATTTGTTCAGTTAAGACAGAAGGAAGGCAGAGACGCACACCTGGAGAGAAAGGGTGTGGGCGTCCCCCTTAATGAGGAGGAGTAATGAAGTGGTTAAGTCACTTATATAGGTCATTTATATATATGCATTTATATATGCAGTAATGAAGTCGTTAAGTCATTTATACAGGTCAGTTCTTCTGGGCCTTTGTCTTCCTTCAGGCCAATTATCTGGTTTCTTTTCCCACATCTGCCCTCCCCTGGGACCCTACCCTAAATGTGCGCGCCCTCTCAGCCAAGATGAATTTTGAAGGCTTCTGGCAGGATCAGACTCATATGGCCTGGCATTATCCCCTGACTTTTGACCCACAAGGAATCCTTCTGTGCATGTGTAGTGTCTCTCTTGTCCTAGGAAAAGGGGAGTGGAGATTTCTTAATCTTTCACTCAAACATGGTTTTGCCCCTCTTTGTCTTTGCCATGATTATTACCTTGACTCTTGCCATGACTATTACCTTAAGGTGTTTACAAGAGACAAAGACTGGGTACTCACTCTGTTTCTGTTGTTACTTCCATTTCCGAGGGCAAACAGGAAGCTTATTATAAATGCCTTAACTGGAGCCTATCTATCTTTTGTCTTGGGAAATGCTAAAAATTATAAGTATCCAGTCTGAAACCCACTTCTTTGTGCCCCCTGAAATACAAACAGGAGGCCAGTTGTAGATGTCTAACCTGGAGCCCATCTACCTCCTGCCTCAAGAATAGTTAATGCTATATTCTGATATTTGACAAGGCAAGTTCTTCCATCATTAATACCTTTTGTTATACATTCTTGACCATTATACATAATTCCTTTTTCTCATATAAATTTTAGATTATTTTATCCAAATAAAAGCTTTTGGAATTGTAAGAGAAGATGAGTTAAGTAAATATTAAACTTCATTGGTAGTAATTTGAGTGAAATAATATTTTTATGATATTAAACTTCCCATATAAAATAATTTTTGTTTTTATCCATTCAGATTTTCTTTTATACCTTTCAATAAGAATTTACAGTTTTCTTTATAAGCATTATGACTTTCTTGTTAAATTTATTCCTAAATGTTTAACTTATTAATAAAGAAAGATTTATGCAGTTTTTTCAAATATTAATACATTTTACTGAAATCTAACTAACTGGAGTAAATTCTCTAGGAAATTTTTTTGTTTATTTAAAAACAGGTCAAAATGAACATATATTTTGTCAGTTTAAAAAAACTTCCACAGTTTTGGATCTTTTACTCCTTTCTTAACTTTGCAAGTTCTTAATAAAAGAATTTTATGTAGAAAAAGATTGACACTTAAAGTTTTATAATTCAGCTTAAAAAAGCTTCACCCAAAGTGATTAATTTACACTTGTCAAAAGAAAGAGATTTAACATCAGAATTCATTAACCCTAACTGACATCAGAGCAAAATCAAAGGGAATAAAAATTCCCTTATAATAAACTCAACTTATAATATAAGCTTTACTAACCAAAATGGTAGACAGGATATTCAGATTCAGTTCAGTTCAGTTCAGTTGCTCAGTTGTGTCTGACTCTTTGTGACCCAATGGACTGCAGCACGTCAGGCCTCCACATCACTAACTCCAAGAGTTTACTCAAACTCATGTCCATTGAGTCGGTGATGACATCCAACCATCTCATGTTCTGTTGTCCCTTTTTCCTCTCACCTTCAGTCTTTCCCAGCATCAGGGTCTTTTCCAGTGAGCCAGCTCTTGGTATCAGGTGGCCAAAGTATTGGAGTTTCACCTTCAACATCAGTCCTTCTGATGAACATTCAGGACTGATTTCCTTTAGGATGGACTGGTTGGATCTCCTTGCAGTCCAAGGGACTCTCAAGAGTCTTCTCCAACACCACAGTTCAAAGTGTCAATTATAGTCCAACACTCACATTCATACATGACTACTGGAAAACCCATAGCCTTGACTAGACAGACCTTTGTTGGCAAAGTAATGTCTCTGCTTTTTAATATGCTGTCTAGGTTGGTCATAACTTTCCTGCCAAGGAGTAAGCGTCTTTTTACTTCATGGCTGCAGTCACCATCTGCGTGATTTTGGAGCCCCCCAAAATAAAGTCTTCCACTGCTAATATTCAGATTAGCTATCTGGTATAGTATGTTGAATTTGGGGATCATAATTGATACAATAATGATAGTTTTGATAAAATATATAGTAAGTATACTATATAGGTATGTGATACTAACATAATATTTAACATAATACTACTGAATAAACAAGCTGAGTAATGCAAGACCGATAATGCCTGTTTTCATTGTCTGAAAATTAAAACAAAATTATTGTCTTCATCTTGTTGCTGGAAATTATCAAAACTCTCTAATTGAGAATCACATTTATTAATGTGAACCTTATATATACTGAGAGTACAAACTGAATCACTCTCTGCAGACGCATGCAATGTTATGGGTTGATGTGAAGCAGTGTATTTGAGTTTGAGTTGATCTGGGGAAACTCCTTCGGGGGAAGAGGTAGGAGCTTATTTTTGTTTGTGAATAATGACATTCATTTCCTGATCAGGGTTAAGAGTAGCAATTTATATTTGTAAAACCCATTTCCTTCCGCTTAACTCTTTCCAGATATTTATATAAAGTTTGTCCTTAATTGCCTCATTAGTCTCATTTTTCTATTAAATACCTTATTGTAATATGAATACAATCCAAATTTTATCCTTATTATTTCTATGTAAAGAGGCTCCTCGTTGCATGTCACACAGAATCTCAACTAAACTGTTTTCTTTCTATAATTTCTAAAATTATAAAAATTTTAGTCTTCCTATAAAAAACAACAGTAAATCATCTCATCCGTTCAAAACTATGTGGAGTAGGGTCATCATTCAAATAACTCTATTCTTTCTATATCACAGAATCAGGAAGAAGAATCTTCACTAAATCTTTTTCTTATCACCAGCAATTATCTATTGAACTTGCTTAACAGGAAGAATTACCAGAAAATGAGAAGAATTGGATAAATCAAGTCAAACATATAAAACTACTGCCAAAGTTTTCATAAATTCAAGTGGGTGATTTTAAGCAGAAGTTCTTATAGTTTTTGTGTGTCCTCTCTAGGTTTTCTCATACTATAAGTTGTGGAGGCAAGCTTTGAATGTATTAAAAATTCATGGCAACATTAAACAAGTCAACAATAAATAATTCAATGCAATGGCTATGAGAGTAAAACAATCTAACACAATATTTATGAAAGCATCCAGAATGTTCAACCATTCCTGCTCATTCTTATGTTACTGTTTGGCTGTTTGAATAATACTGCTCACGGCCTTTACCTGAACCAGAACTTGTTACAGCAGATTATCGACCTGAGCAAGGCACAGCAAAAATAACATCTAAATGTCAGTTGGAATTTGGCATGAGTGTGAAGTCCTGATGGGGTTCTCTACAACATTCTGGTTAAGAAAAACTTTTAAAAATTGGCTGGAAATAATTCTAAAGATTTTGAATTTATCTTCATATGATCTTCATGGATATTCAGGCAATTATTGCTTTTATTTAAGACAAAAACAGTTTGAAAACATAATAGATCTTAATATATTTACTATCAGGTAAGTATGGAAATACAAGGAAAGTCGAATACTTGACTTTAAAAGTGTCATAAATGTATAAATATTAGCAAATAACCAAAATATACATATCTTCATTATTCACTGTGTGATCAAAATTAATAATTTGAAATGTTTCTAAGATTGTTTCTGTAAATAAACACATCTTTCTTCAATCACATTAATGATCCACGTGTCTTCTCAAGGCTTTGATTAATTATTTTGAATTGAGTAGTCTGCCACATTTCAGCATATGTACATGGGACACATAATATCTGACTTGGAGTGTGGTATACAGTGGTGGACATACAATATTACCCATTGCAAATAGCTATATGTGTATTGCCTTCTGGTTATGTCTTCTGATTCCAAGATAAATATGTATTCTCTGAAAACAAATGACATTTATTTCTTCAGTTCAGCTCAGTTCAGTCGCTCAGTTGTTTCTGACTCTTCGCAACCCCATGAATCGCAGCACACCAGGCCTCCCTGTCCATTACCAACTCCTGGAGTTTACCCAAACTCATGTCCATCGAGTCGATGATGCCATCCAGTCATCTCATCCTCTGTCGTCCCCTTCTCCTCCTGCCCCCAATCCCTCCCAGCATCAGAGTCTTTTCCAGTGAGTCAACTCTTCGCATGAGGTGGCCAAAGTACTGGAGTTTCAGGTTTAGCATCAGTCCTTCCAAAGAAATCCCAGGGCTGATCTCCTTCAGAATGGACTGGTTGGATCATAAATTTTTTTTTTTAGAAAATGCATATTTATCTTGGAATCAGAAGACATAGGTGTATTACCTTCTGATTATGTCTTCTGATTCCAAGATAAATATGTATTCTCTGAAAATAAATATTTATTTCTTCAGTGATTGAATAATAATTGTTTAACTTGTGTAACGTAGGATGCTAGGCATTGAGGAGGTTACTACGATAAATAACGTAAGTTAAGTGAAGTCGCTCTGTCTTGTCCGACTCTTTGCAAACCCATGGACTATAGCCTACCAGGATCCTTCGTCCACCGGATTTTCCAGGCAAGAGTACTGGAGAGGGTTGCCATTTCCTTCTCCAGTGGATCTTCCCAACCCAGGGATCAAACCCAGGTCTCCCAAATTGTAGGCAGATGCTTTACAGTCTGAGCCACCAATTGTTTGTTACAGTTTGAGCCACCAAATAAGGTAAAAGGGCTAGCTAAGAGGACAGTTCTCAGGAACCAGAGGTCAGATCACTCAGGAAATGCAAAATGGGCACTTTCATTATGGCGATTTAGTACAAATATGTTATGACTCAAGGTTTAGTGGGCCAGAGGGGTGATTCTAATACCAGGTATTTTGGCTTCCTGGACCCTGCTGTATAATTGCCAGTGTGAGGTACAGTGGAAAAAGCCAGAGTAGAATTAGTAAACTTGGAACCCAGGGGCCCTCTCAAAATTTTCAATTCAAAGGGTGAAAGAAAAAAGAGAAAAGGGAACACTCAGTGTATGGTACTTCTAGTATGAAAAGTATTACTGTGTAGCCTACTTGGGTATAGCCCCCTTCCCTATGAATTTCTTTTTATCTTGACCAAGGACTACTGCATATTTGAATCCCTCTGAGAAGCTTCTCTTGGCTTCTTTTTTGTGTCCTCCCTCTGTAAGCTTAAGAACCATTTACCATGCATCCGCTCCATGCAAACACTATTGGGTATAATACATACATACATACATACATATATATATATACACATATATATGTATATATATATACACATACTCTATAGTGCCTAAATATATGATACATATGGGAAATAAGTTTAAGGAGGATAAATCAATTGCTCTAAGGCACACAGTATTAAGGGGTGAAAGACATTTCAATTCATATTTGTCTATTCTAAAGTTCAAGCCCCCTTCTCTTGGCCATGATGGTTTCCTGCTCCTGATGTAGGCAGGGAATCACAGGTTGACTTAACAAAATGTATTCAAATTTTACTTTGTGAACTCGAAAACAATCATATTGATATATTATGGGAATTTGAATTGGATTTTAAAGGAAGATTTTTGAATTTTACTATTAAACTGCTGGAATAGCATATTTAACAGCTGTTTTTTTTTTTCCAAAGCAATACTTATTTTTTATTACATACTTTTCAAGCAATAGCTTCTTTATGTATGAGATTAATAATGATTTCTAGATTTCCTTTGCATCAGGCCACCCCAAGTACGATGATTAAAAAATAGTTGATGATATACCAAAAACTCTATTCCTGTTTAATTTTACTTGTTTAGTAGTAACAGAGGGAAAATAAGTATGGACTTTTGTTAGAAAATGCAAATAGAGAAAACAGAAAAGTACTTTTTTTAGAAGAAATTTTTAGGAAGTCAGTCATCCCTGTTATAATTACATTTAAAGTTTTAATTTAAAAATAATCTAGATTTACTTATTTAATACTTATTTTCCAGGTAGAATAAGAATAGCAAACACAATCAGCTTGTTAAATGGGATTTTGTATCATCTATCCAAAAACCTCATAAATGGAATGTCTGCCGGATTTTATAAGGGAGTAAATTTTAATCATGAACCAATATTGAATGGTAGCCCATTGTAGTTGATAGAAAAAAATATTGGGTAAATTACTGAGTTACAATTGAAGAAAAAATTTCATGTTTCTCACTGTTACTATAAAGGGTAACAGCTATCCATTGCCCAAATCAATTGAGTTCATATTTCTCCTCTACTTTCTCCCACACTTTGCTGAGTTTCAGTTTTGCTTTAATTTTGGATTGGATTCTTTCAACATACTTCCTCCTAAGATGGCTCAAATACTTTTAAATGAAAAATTAACTATCGTGAATTGTATCCAAAAGGAAGAAATATAAGTTGTTAAATTTCTTAATGATAATTCAAGTAGAGCAGAATTCCATTAATATGTGGCTTATTTTAAAATTTAAGATAGGTCACAAATCACTCAATAGTGGTTTCTTCACTACAACAATGAACACACTGTGTATCATCAAGTGTTCTTTCTTTTGCTTTGTTTTACTGTTCATATCAAGGGGATATGTAGTAGTTGCATATGGGTATCAGGAATAATTTAAGGATTTTGTAAATATTTCCAAGCAGAATGCATTTAATACATTCTATAAACTTTGGTAAAATATGTCTACAGAAAATTATGATTGCTTTATGGATATTCTGATACATAGTGTTTTAAATGGTTTGCCTCCCAAGCAACATTTGGCAATCTAGAAGAGGCCATATTGTCTCACAGTACACTGTTTCTTTGTTATCTCTTTCTTTAGAACACATTTTCATTTTACATAATGCTATGGAAATTTATTCCATATAAAAATTATTATAATAAATTTTCTTACAAGGAAACATAATCAAAGAATATATCCAGAGATGAATTTTTAAATTAAAATATTAACACATAGATTAGCCCAAAAAAGTAAATAAAGTTATAACTAATTGTATCAGTTTAACCCAAATGTTTATATTGTTAAAATTCTTTAGTTGATTTACATGAAATATAGTTGATTTACAATGTTGTGTTAAGCTCTCCTGTAGTCCAAAGTGATTCAGTTATACATTCTTTTTTTTGGCATGGCATGTAGGATCTTAGTTCCCTGACCAGATCCCTGAACTGTGCCCCTGCAGTGGAAGTGCAGAGTCTTAACAACTGGAGTGCCAGGGAAGTCCCCCTATACATTTTTTTATTATCTTTTCCATTATGGTTTATCACAAGATATCAAATATAGTTCTCTATGCTACAGTAGTACCTTGTTATTTATCCATTCTATATGTACTAATTTGCATCTGCTAACTCCAAATCTTACCTGCTTCCTGAGAAACCTGTAAGCAGGTCAAGAAGCAACGGTTAGAACTGGACATGGAACAACAGACTCGTTCCAAATAGGGAAAGGAGTATGTCAGAGCTATATATTGTCACCCTGCTTATTTAACTTATATGCAGAGTACATCATGAGAAATGCAGGGCCAGATGAAGCACAGGCTGGAATCAAGATTGCAGGGAGAAATATCAATAATCTCACATATGCAGATGACACCACCTTTATGGCAGAAAGTGAAGAGGAACTAAAGAGCCTCTTGATGAAGGTGAAAAAGGATAGTGAAAAAGCTGGATTCAAACTAACTGTTCAAAAAATGAAGATCATAGCAACTGGTCCCATCACTTCATGGCAAATAGATGGGGAAACAGTGGAAACAGTGACAGATGTTTTTCTTGGACTCCAAAATCACTGCAGATGGTGACTGCAACCATGAAATTAAAAGATACTTGCTTCTTGGAAGAAAACCTATGACAAACCTTCAGTTCAGTTCAGTCTCTCAGTTGTGTCCGATTCTGCAATCCCATGAATCGCAGCATGCCAGGCCTCCCTGTCCATCACCAACTCCTGGAGTTCACTCAAACTCATGTCCATCAAGTCGGTGATGCCATCCAGCCATCTCATCCTCTGTCTCCTCCTGCCTCCAATCCCTCCCAGAATTAGAGTCTTTTCCAGTGAGTCAACTCTTTGCATGACGTGGCCAAAGTACTGGAGTTTCAGCTTTAGCATCATTCCTTCCAAAGAACACACAGGACTGATCTCCTTTAGAATGGACTGGTTGGATCTCCTTGCAGTTCAATCCTAGATAGCATATTAAAACGCAGAGACATTTTGCTGACAAAGGTCCATATAGTCAAAGCTATGGTATTTCCAGTAGCCATGTATGGACGTGAGAGTTGAATCATAAAGGAGGCTGAGCACCAAGGAATTGATGCTTATGAACTGTGGTGTTGGAGAAGACTCTTGAGTCCCTTGGACTGCAAAGAGATCAAATCAGTGAATCCTAAAGGAAATGAACTCTGAATATTCATTGAAAGGACTGATGCTGAAGCTGAAGCTCTAATACTTGGGCCATCTGATGTGAAGAGCCAACTCATTGGAAAAAACCCTGATGCTGAGAAAGATTGAGGGCAGGAGAAGAAGGAGGCAACAAAGGATTATATGGTTGAAAGGCATCACTGACTCAATGGACATGAAGTGAAATGAAAGTTGTTTCGTTGTTTTGACCCTTTGCAACCCCATGGACTATACAGTCCATGGAATTCTCCTGACCAGAATACTGGAGTGGGTTATTTCCATCCCCAGGGTATCTCTCCAACCCAAGGGATTGAACCCAGGTTTACCACATTTCAGGCTGATTCTTTACCAGCTGAGCCACCAGGGAAGCCCCAATGGACATGAGTTTGAGCAAACTCAAGGAGATATTGAGGGACAGGGAAATCAATCATGCTGCAGTCCATGGGGTCACAAAGAGTTGGACATGACTGAACAATTGAACAACAATAGCAAACACTCCAAACTCTCCCTCTATCCCTTCCCTGTCCCCTCCTTAGCAACCGTGTTAGTAATTTTTTTTTAAACCAAAATACAGCAACACCAACTTGATATCTATAATGTACTCTCTTCAAAGCTAAGGATCAGTGGGATGACTACAATGTATGCAAGGGAAATTAAAATAAAGAAATACAATGTGCCTTATACCTGAGTTAATTTTCAATAATCAAGAGCCAGCTGCAGTGGACAAAATATTTAATGAGAAAATAACACATAGTTTAACTTCCTATTCAATTCTGGTTCTTTCAATTAATCAGGTTTTCACCAGGTGCCCACCAAATACTTGGCAATCTTTAAGGAAAGGAAAAACTTCCTTCTGCACTACACTGCCTGCATTCATTCATCAAATGTCCTTTGAAGTCCTTCCTTATATCTCATTTTGTTGCCAATAAAAAGATTAATCACTAAGATATAATTCTTTCCTTTAAAAATTTACAGTCTTCTTGGGGATATACTGATAGGCAACAGATCCAAGATAATGTGGTAAAGGCTATCATAGAGGAATGTACGAAACTCTGTGGTAGCAAAGTGGAAGGAATAATTACTTGTATCTGCCGAGTCAGGAAACACTTTATAGAGAAGTGGCATTTGGTCTGTACTTTAAAGATTCATAGTATATCAAAAAAGAGAGAAGGTCAAATAAAACATTTCTTCCTGACCCTTTCACATCCTCAGCTACTTCCATCTCCCATTTTGGATTTTGTAGCCCCAGATCCCAGCCACTCTTCTGTCAACATCCTAAATTCCCTTGCCCCTCTCTTCCTCCATCTGGTGTGCCTGGCCAAACCCAGCCAGCTGTCTCCTAAGCCTTTGCAACTGACTTTCTGAAGTCTGCTCAACTTTGCTGAATGGATTTCTTTCACATGTATAACTTTAAATTTCAAATGGGGAGTCAACACTGCCAGAGGATTCTATGACGCTGACGTAGTGTATTCACTTTCCCATTTTCTAAGAGGACTTATTTCTCTCTCACACTTTCTCTGATCTCCTCAAATCTCCATTATCCTGTACTCTCTCTCAGGTGATGACTCTTCATGCCTCATAGAGAAAATTAAAGCAGTTAGTTGAAAATGTGAGAAGCATCCTTGTATTTCTACAGCCACTTCCTCCACTTGTGCTCTGCATCCCATTGCCTCATGTCCTCTTGTAATTATTTTCCTTCTCTCCTGCATCATTCTTTGGTTTCTATTACATCATTTCTATCAACTTGTAAATACGCTTTAACATTATTCTTAACAAAATCTTTTTTAAATTTTTAATTAATTTATTTTTACTTTACAATATTGTATTGGTTTTGCCATACATTGACTTGAATCCGCCATGAGTGTACATGTGTTCCCCATCCTGAGCCTCCCTCCCACTTCCCTCTCCATCCCATCCCTCTGGGTCATCCCAGCTTTCCTAACACCATACCCCCATGCAGTTACTGCTACCTTTTTGCTGTTCATTCTGCACCTAAACTCCTTGAAGGAACCCTCTGTACTTGTTCTCCTCTTTTGCTAATCTCTGCTCTTTCCTCAACCACTCCGATGAGACAACAGATAATGCATTATTGAAATAGCCCTTATCAAACTCCCATGAATGTCCTAGATCTTGCTCAGTTTTCTGTTCCCATCATACTTGACCTTCAACTAGCGTTTGATACAATTGACGCCTCCCTTCCTCTTTTATTCTTCCTGCAATTGGTTTCCTTCTTAACTCTGGCTATTCATCCTGAGGATCTTCTGTGGGATCCTCTCTTCCATACTTAAACTATAAATATTAAAGTGTCTTAGACTTAACTCTGGGTTCTCATCTCTTCTGTATGTATACTCTCAATTGGTTACCTCAACCAATCGCTTATTTTTAAATATCATCTATAGAGCGGTAACTCATATTTATATCTCTATATTCCTGAGCATATCATTTATTCTAATGCCTACACTTCATTATCTAATAGGCATCTCCAACTGTTCATTGCTAAGATCAAACTTATAATTCTTGCATCTGTTCCTCAGATTTTTTCCATATGAGGAAATTATGCTACCAGCCATCTTGTTAGTCAAATGTAATCTTTGGAAATTCTCTTTAATTTCTTCTTATATCCTTATCTACTCCTCTCACCATAAATTCTTTTCATCAGCAAGGTTCCACCTCCAAATGGATCGCAAATCTGACCACTTAACCATCTCCAGAGTACTATCCTAGACAGAGCTACCATAATTTCTTATCTGCATAATCACAGTCACCTCCTAATTGATGTCCTTTCAGTTCTGTCCACTAGAACCCCTTCACTGTGAAGTGGCCAGACAGATCTTTGTAAAGCTTTGATGGAGTCACACATCATCCTTGCCCAAATCTTCAAATGGTTTCATTATAGCTAGACTACATCCTAATTTCCAAACATGGCTCACAAGACACTTCAGCATTTTGCCCAAACTGCCTCTCCACTTAGTGTTCACTATGTTCTGGCTACATTGGCCTTTTTGCTCCTGACATGTCAGGCTTTGCTCCCATCACAAATGTTTATACTCCTGCTGTTCCTTGTTGTTTTTGCTGTTCCTCTAGAACTTTGTATTACTCTCATTTAAATCATGCAAAGGCCATGTTTTCACAAAGATCTTTTCTGACCAGGCTGGCCAAAAAAGAATTTTAAAAATCCAGAAAACCATTAACCAATTAAACAACTACTCCAAACTCAATGACTTTCTATAATGTCATCCTGTTTTCTTTATAGCAGTTACTTGTCTCATTCACTTATTTATTTATGTGTTTGTTGTCTGTCTCCCTCAACTACACTTGAATAGTTGTAGTTTTTGAATAAAAAAGAATCCATCTTTATAGTTCATTGTCATATTGTCATATCTTCTAACATGCAGAATAGTGTTTGACACGTGCTAGGTATATACTAAAAGTTATTTTTAAACTGACTTATTCATTATATGAACTGAGAATTTATTGCCAAACGTACAGAGGCACACACTTGTATGTTATATTTAGGGGAGTAACTGGAGAGAACTTAGGGAGACAGACTATGAATGGTCTTGAATTCTGTGTTTAGTGGTTTGGATGTTATTGTAAAATCAATGAAAAGTCAAATATTTAAAACTATATTCTCTCTTAAAGTCCGTAGTTATGAGATCTTTCTTTTACAAAACTAAAGTATGTAAGTATATTTTAAAATTATTTCTACTAAGTTGGATTTAATATTTAAAGAGATGCCTTTAAGAGTCTATTTAGTATAAGCAATGTTTTTGCGTTTGAAAATTTCATGAAATATTTAATCAAAATAAAGCTTTTGCCTCCAGAAAACTGTTTAATTTAGAAATGTTTTACTAAATCAGAAGAGTCAATAGCTTTAATGTAATTAAATCACATAATTTATTTATCTAAGTTTCAACTGAACATGTTTTAATAGAGAATGTGTTATTCTTACTTTTTAACCACTCCATTTGGGGCATTTTCTACCCCATTGTTTTAGAACAATAGTAAATGAACATCTAAGGCTTGGTAAGAATCATAGTGCTTTAATCTGATTAATTTTATTTTTAATCTTACTTATAAAATTATACAGTATTTACTTTATAACTGGAAAAGTTACTGTGTTATGTTGTACTACAGGTTAACAGAAGTCCTTTTAATATACTGAAATAAATTTAACTACAAAAGAAAATGAATAGAAACACAATGTAGCTAGGTAAAAGTTTGGTATCATTTTGAGCATAAATGTAAAACTAAATAGGTAATGTAATGAAATAGGAAGTTTTGCAAGGAAGAATTCACGATTTTTAAAAGCCATAAAAGGGCAAATAAAACCTTGTGTTACTAAAAGGCAGTATAAACTATACATCCAAGGAAATTAATGTCAGGGAGTTAATATCTTCTGTGAATTTTTACTTTTAATATTGCTCAGGCACTGATTTTAAATGTCACAGAAACTGTGGAAAACTATAGCAATTTAGAAATATTTCCCTTGCGTCTGTTCAGCAGAACATCAAGTTTTTTTGGGATGTATTTTGCATATTGAAAGACCTGAATTAACCCCGACCTGAGTAGAGAGAAAAGTGGAGACATGAAGAAAGCAGGAAATCTCTGGAAGTTAGATATATTTCACTTGTTTTCATGTGTCCCACTGAGCCAATTATCAGTAATAGTTTGTTGTTTACTCATCATGAGTTCTTCTTAAAAGTGAAAATCAAAACATGGGTGGGAGGGAAATCTTTTTAAATGCCGGAATAAAGCATATTTCCTAGCAGTTTCTTTTTTTTCCCCCCACCCTGCACTTTCCAAAAAACCAGAGGAGGACCTTAGTGAAAATCATTTTACCAATTCCTCTTGCATGCCCACTGTTGCTGAGACTGTCATCCCAAAGTTAGTAACTGGCAAGGAAAAAGCATACTGCTCAGCAGTTGCTTCCTTGAGAGTTGGACTGTAGAGTTGGGGCTTCAAATAACATATTTAAGACGACAAAAAGTTTCCCACAAAATGAAGCTTATTAGAATTCTGAATCAGACTATAATCAGATCAAAATTCCTGTGAAAACAGCCTTGAAAAAACTCTAGCAGATTTTTTAAGCTACCAGTATGAATGCAGAATTCATGGCTAATTTCACAGGACAAGTGATGGGAAAATTAAGGGATGATTTGGAGTTTTTCAGAGAGAAAAAGGGAAGATTCCAAGAAAGATGCTTGGAGATACAAAGGTGCATTGTAAACTGTTTTCATCTGAGATTCCCTGTGGGACAGTGAATATTGAAAGATGATGACACTGGAAATGTTGGCTCCCAGTTATGTAGGGTCTGGACATGTCTGTCTTCTGCAAGCTGTGGGTAGTCACCATGAGCTTTTACATTGACATATGTCATGGTGTATTTTAGTAAGAAGCTCTGACAATAATAAGGAGATGGATTCTAGTGGAAGAAACAGGATGAAGAAGGAGTTTTTGGTGGTTAAGACAAGTAATATTAAAGATCATAAGTAGGGCAATGACAGAAGAAAGAGAAGAGTGATATAAGCTGATGGACATAAGTGGATTTGTGGGTAGTAGGAGAGGAAAATAGTATTGAGATTTCTAATTTCTGTAATTAGGTGGATGGTACTGTCACTAAAGAGTATATAATAAGTTGCCTGGAATTTCTGTTTGTTTTGGTTTTGCTTGGAGTGGTGAGCAAAGAGGTATGAAGGTGATTTCAATTTTGATATGTGGTGAACATTCCATCTGAGATCCAGCTATTGGAAAACGGAATTGGAAATCAGATAGATGTTTGCAATGCACCATATCTGAAACCGCAGGAGTAAATCTATTGGCTAAGTCCTTTGTGTCTTTGTATATTTTTCTGGGCCAAGGCTCTGAGACCAAGATCAATACTAATGTAAAGTTCAGAATATATCTTTAATAAAAACACTACATTTTTTCATAAAGGGGAGAGCAATCATCCACATTAAATTGTCTGAATTTGCAAATCTGCAAATGGTGGGTATGTTCCTTTTGGTTCTAAGATAGAAGGCAGGAGAAGA
This sequence comes from Bos indicus, assembly GCF_029378745.1. Classification (NCBI taxonomy): domain Eukaryota; kingdom Metazoa; phylum Chordata; class Mammalia; order Artiodactyla; family Bovidae; genus Bos; species Bos indicus. The sequence continues at coordinate 75,583,884 of NC_091762.1, forward strand.
AGGGGACGACAGAGGGCAAGACAGTTGGATGGCATTACTGACTCAATGGACATGAGTTTGAGCAAAATACAGGAGATGGTGAAGGACAGGGAGGCCTGGCATGCTGCAGTCCATGGGGCCACAAAGAGTTGGACATGACTGAGCAACTGAACAAGAACAAGAAAGAGTTTTTATTTATTTTTTATCATGTCTTATTATCTGAGTCCATTTCACCCAAAGAAACTACGAATCTTAGAAAATAGTCATTAAGAATTGATTGGTAGATATTTAAACTTTTTATATACTTTACTGAGACTGAGAGACAATCATTCATACAAATTCTTGTTACAGTACTATTTGAAAAATACAAAAGACGTATTAGCATTAAACGCTATTTTAAAGATTTCAATATTATAGAAAATACAAAAAAACCTTCTGTTTCCTTTCTAATAAAGATATTTTTTTGAGATAAAAAGAAAAAATATTTAATTCATTCCAATCTTTTCTCGAACTCTCTTAAGTTGTCTAAGTACCATAGTATACTACTTTTGCTTAAACAGTTTTCTGGTTCTAAATGATCACAAGACTCATTTTCATCAACAATTACCCAAAGAATGTTTCACAGTTTAAAGAAGGCAACGACCACCCAATATTTTTTTAAAATAATGACACTGAAGTTCAGAGAAGTTAAATAATTCATAAACAAGAAGCAAGGGCCTGAATACAAATCCAAGTTTGCCTGCCAAGCAAATCCTCATTTAAGTACATTCTGGCTCTTCTCAGGTAAAATAAAACAAGGTACAGGCTAATTGTTCCATGAGAGTCTAAGTGGAGATCTTATGAAACTGAAGTCATAGCACTTTTAACCTTGCTATTATATCAGGCAGTTTTCAATCTTTTGGTAAATTTAATCATCAGGGATCAGAGTGGCTATTGATTTGAATTACTCTGAAAACAGCAATTTGATCCCATGGTTTTATGCGGCTTTTGTGCCCTCCCGCTAGCTCCTCGCTGGACTTGACACGACATTTCCTAACCATAATACTCTCAGTCTTAATCTTATGTTGAAAATATAAGGCTAAAAAGAAACATAATTAGCTCACAAGACAGAGAGCTCACACTCTTGTGAATTGTCGGAAAGTGTGCTGTGCCCTGCCAGTGCTGTCGCTTCAGGCGTGTGCGTCTCTTTGAGACCCTATGGACTGCAGCCTGCCAGGCTCCTCTGCTCATGGGATTCTCCAGACAAGAATACTGGAGTGGGTTGCCATGCCCTCCTCCAGGGGATCTTTCCAACCTAGGGATAGAAACCACGTTTCCTGAGGCTCCTGCATGGTAGGCAGATTCTTACTGCTGAGCCCACTGGAGGGAAGCCCATTGGAAAGCGTATGTTTGATATTTTCAAAGGGAATCTAAAATAATCAGATTGTTAGGATGCATTATAATTTATAGAATGTTTTTAAAATCTTAAATGTCATAATTATCACTTATTTCAGTTGAATTTAAAATATAAGACCATGTGATAAGAAGTAAAAAAAAGTCCTAATTCTAAGTGCAATACTCAAACCTGAGGGGATTAGCATGGTTATCCTTGATTAGGCACTTGTTACATTGTCACTTTTGATAAAAATAACCCAGAATGGGATGGTACCATGGGTTTAACAAAACATCAAGCCTTATAAATTGATACTAATTGGTAAAAGTATAAGGTAATACAATTATAAAAACACATTGTATCCAATTATGTATTATTGTCACAAAACCAGTTAATAGAAACATCAAAAAGCTATTCTGTAAGCTGTACCTCAATATAAAATTTTTTTGTTACAATAGCCCCAAGGAACCTACTGATGTATTTCATTGTAGCAACTAGTACAGTAAAGCCAAATGAGATAAATTCATTAATAGGACACTGAAATAAGACTAGAATATAATTTAGTCACACCTGCTCAGTTCAGAATACATATTATTTTATGGACTTTTCTTCATTATGCTGACAATGATAACTGGTAGGAAATGAATAACAAAGGAAGAAAAGCTTTTAAAAAGAAAACATGTCAAATACATTACATTTTTGTAACTCTTGACTAAAGAGTAATCTTATTTTAAAAGAATAAACAAATTTATATGAAAATTAAAAATGTAATTTGCAAATAAATAGAAATTTGAGTGAAAATTATGGAGTGTTTATTGCCATTCAGGTTAGGAAAAAGCATATATATATTCATATATGTAAAATCTTTATCACTGAAATTCTTACTTTTATGAATAGCTACGCATTTTAGTATATAAATACATACTCTTCCCTTGCACACTATAACTGGAAGTATTTCAGATAGGAAAGTGATAATTGTCTGTGTTGATAGTGACTTTTTTAATTTTTAAAGAGCTTCCTTGAAAATAGTTTCTTAAAATGATTTTTTTATGTTGAAACAATACAAAAACTTACAAAAAAATTCAAAGTATCATACAAATAACTTTTCTGAACTACTTGATAGTAAATTCAGAACTGGTGCACCATCATTTCCCAATACTTTGGTATGTATTTCCTATAAATTAGAGCATTTTCCTAACAAACCAAAACACAATAATTGGAATCAGGAAATTAACACTGATACATTGTTACTATTTAATTCTCAGACCCCATGCAAGTTTTGCCCTTGTTTTGCCAAGTCCCAATAGTGTTGTTTTGTTTTTAATAGCAAAGGCATCAATTCAGAGTCACTGCTTTTAGTTATAATGTCTCTTTACTCATCAATCTGAAACATTCTCTCAGTCTTATCTCCACTTTCATGATCTAGTGTCTTGTTTCAATTTATAATTCAATTTATAATTTTTCTTAGAGTATTTCCAGATAAGGTACACTGTTTCTGCACCTTCTGTGAATATGTGTGCGTTTTTAGGCATTTACAATCGAGTTTCTGAATCTTTTTTTTGTTTTGTTTTTAGGTGGAGGAAATTCTTAATAAAAGCAATGGTGCTCAAGGAATAAAGTCATGTAAATAATAGATGCATCATTTATTAGTTTTCAAGCATATATATCCTAGTAGTTTCAAAGCAGCATTCATGCTTGTACCAGGCAAAGTTTTCTTTTCAATTTTTCCCTAACGAGTTTTTTCTATGGAGAGTCCAAAAACTGTCACAGATGATAGTGAAATAGAATGATTATTTTAACAACTCCAAGGAAAATTTGCTCAGCAAAATATTATCTTTTGAGTGACTATACTAGAGAAGTTACACAATTAAAATAATCCATTCAACAAATTTGATCATTTAAAATTGAGAGGGCCCCCTTTTTGGTATTCTGTCATAGTATAATAGGTATTTTGGTATGGCTTATTTTATATAAGTGCCAAATAATGTGCTTCTAGGCAAAAATAAAAATTGTGAAAACTCACAATGGGCCATGAATATATTGAAAATAGAGACAATTTGGCTTACACAATTAATACGCGTCTGGATCCCATTGCTTTTGTCAGCTTCACAGAGGAGTCTAGGGTCTAAAAGTTGTCTCTATGATGTTCAGACATCATTTCCCTAACCTGAATCCCTTCCTCCAAAACTCTTACAGATTCTTATCCACCCAATTCATTCATTTTTCCTTTTCTGGATTTGTTTACCAGGGTTTACTTATTTATTGATATTGCCCCCAAAATTCTACTGGAACATGTTTGAAATATTCCTCACTTAGTTGCTGTATTATGACCACAGACCAAGGAATCACACTTTATGCCTTGTGTACTCAAGTGGCAGGGCAAAAATAAAATGAATATTGGCTTAAATTGTGTTTCCTTTTCTTCAAACTATTTCATATTTTTGTCGTTATCACAGACACATTTATACAACATCATATTTTAGCTCAAGCTGAAACAGTCATAGTCATAATAAATTATCAATGGACAGGCCATATTTTAACTTTAAGGTTTTAGAAAAATTCTCATAAAATGGAAAATTTTTGTTTAAAGATAAAACTCACCATTATTAGGGACCATTTGTATGCTGTTAAATTACTTTCATGGAAATGGTTCCTAAATTTCATTTAAAAGAATTGTCTTATTTCTTGTTTTTATCTTGACAGATGTTTCTTAGCTAAATGTATCACTTTTAATGACAAAATAAAAAAATAAGTTATACTACTTTTGGATATTCTTTAGTTGTTATAAATATCAATGCCTTAATTTGAAGTTATTTTCTTCCCTTGTCATGTCTTGCCTGTTATATGTAACTTGAAACCACCTGAAGTAGTGTGTGTGTGTGTGTGTGTGTGTGTGTGTGTGTGTGTGTGTGTAGGTTTAAAATTCAAGGCTCACCTATCAGCCATTGAGAACTCACTAACCATTTATCCTTTTCTGCTTTCTTGATGCTCATCAAAGACTCATTTTAATATTTGGTATCCCATATAATTTTCTATGGGAAAAAATACAAGTGACACAAAATGTCAGGTCATATGACAGATATTTCTTTCTGTGAATCTATATATCAGCTTTCTTGTTTATTCATTAAGTGCTCCCTATGCACTGGGCATTGTTTTGGGCACTGGAGATTCAGCAGTGACAAAACAGAAAAAAACCTTTTTCTTAATGTTCTCCTGAGGAGTTCATTTCCAAGCAAACAGAGTCAATACAATTCAGAGAGCCATAAGTGAGAAAATCAAATGTAATAGTGAGATGATATAAAGGCAATGAGGGAGCAACATCATAAGATGTGATCAGGGAAAGCCTCTGAGGAGGCACCATTTGAAGAAAGATAGGAATCCTAAGGAAGATCTAACCTGCAAAGATTTGAGGTAAAAGAATTCCAAAGAAAATAGCTAGTGCAAAAGCTCCAAAATGGGAACGTACTCATTTTTGGACTACTCTTCAAAATTATAATTAAGAGGATAACTCTGCTATGAGGAAAAATTTTATCATAGAATTTAAAGTTTTTTTTCTTTATGGTTATCAAGTTTTTTCCAGATGTTCAATGTCCTCAATTATTACACATACTCAACAGTGATTGTGTCAATGATTTTTCAGCAAATGTGTACCTGAGGAATTTAATTTTCTCATTCATTGATATATCTAGAAGGGTGATTGTAAAGGAACAGTGTGGAAAATTTTATAATGCTAAATTCTAATTGATAATAGAATTTGTTCTAGAATCTGCACATATCAAGATGTCTCCATCAGTTTACTTTAAGTCATATTTTAATTCTCTACATTTTTACATTTTTTATACCTTGTTAGGCATGTGGACTTTAAGACAAAAAGAAGAAAAAGTCACTGAGGATCTGCTAAAGACCTAACATCATGTTTGTGTCCATGAAGAAGTCATGAGTTATCTGTTCTTGCAGTAATTATTTAAAAATTAACTTTCTTCCTAAAACTAACTTTCTTCCTTTATTTTTCATTGGAAGTGCAAAATAAAGGAAATAGAAAGCTCTCACGTATCTCCCCATTAGAGGTCTAGACTGGTGATCAGAAAGCACTATGGATAAGGAATATTGAAAGCACAGTTAACTTTTTTTCAAGACAGAACTTTTGGCAACTCTTAATTTTTGTAGACATCAAAATAAGATAAAGTTCTCCATATATTATGCATGTCCTTGGTTCTTTTTATTTTTGTCTATAAAGTAAAAATTAAGCACACTAGATTGAAAATAACTGAAGATTTTTAAAATGTAAAAACTGTAACAGCTATACTAATGGTACAAATGTTAACAGTCCACCAAGAAGACATCGTTTCATTTCTACATATCTTTACACTTTTTCAATGACAAAGTTAAATGCCTATTATTCTACTTGCTTGAATTTTGTTTGATAACTGATACTCAGTCTCACAATCTACAGAATACCCATGTACCAATTATGAGCATTGTTATTCACTACTCTGAAATGTCCACTCACCTATCTCATATAAAGACTGTATTAACAATCTATGGTCAAGCTTTAATTTATATTTAAAATATATATTTAAAAACGCATATTTGAAAACCTGTGTCAGATTTATTTATTATTTTATGTCAAAATTTTTATTTAAGAGCAGAAGGGAAAGGAGTCTTTTCTACACCATCAATATTTTCTCCTTAACTCAAATGTTTATATTTAGAGGAAGGAGACAACTGCTGTTTCACCATAGTTTAGCTTGTACTTAGCTTGTTTCCACTCTACTTTAAATGTAGACATTGAAAACATGGGGGATAGAAATGAATTTTCAGTAGATTAATGCTGAATAAGTAACACTCAATCATATTCACATTTCTGTTTGTGCCCCCAACATGGAAGAGGTGCCTTCCATTAAACCTATGTATAATGCTTTGGCTTAGCGAAAAACCACTCAAAAAGGCAGGGTGTCTAGATACAGAGACATCTCCTACTTTTCATGTTCTCCCCTTGTCTACCACTTATGAAGGAATGAATTGATGTTTAATCTCTATATATATATTTAAATGAAATTCATATAATTATTGGAAGTTTTATATTGTACTGATAGAATTTTCATACATATTTATGTATCAAAATGTATTTAAGAGTATTTTATTGCTATATTGTGTGAAAAAAAGTCAATGTAATTCAGTGTAGTTTGCATAGAGAAAGAATATAAAAAGAGGAAAATAAAATTAAGTTTTGGTTCAGCAGATGAAATGTCACTAAATCCTGCTGATATGCTTGAAGAATTAATCACTGTACTCAATGTTTTTCTGCAATACTGCAGGAGGGTTAAAACAGCAAGATAGTACTTTCAATATTTTAACTGTAACACATACAAATAATAATAATTTATCTGAGTAAAAATAATCCCCACTTTAAATAAATTTTGACTTTCAAAAATATTTTTTCTATATAGCACACATTCTATTATTAGATATAAATAAGGCAAAACAGTTGGAACAAACAATTCTATTAAACTAAACATTGTATAAAATTTTGGTGATAGTTTTATACAAAACTATTCTGTGTTCTTATGTAAGCCATATTTTACATAGGTTATTATATACAGGTACAGTTTGAAGAATGTATAAATACATATTTTCTGCCAAGTCATTACAGGATCTCTAGAAACACTTTAATCATTTTTATGAAATATCTGTATATTTTTTATTTGAAAACTATCACAATCCATAAATTAGCTTTAAAAGTTGAGCACTTGAAACTGGTGATTGTTTGAGGGTCATAGAAATGTCAGTTTCATAGGTTTCAGGGCAGTAACTTCCTGGCATGTATGTTCAGCTATGACAAGAATCTTAAATGGATTCTTCCCATTTTTACTTGTAATTATACAATTTTATAAGGCAGGATACATTCTTACTTAATATAAATCTCTTGTAGTATACTGTACTTTTCAGCCCCTAGAAAAATATTGTAGAAAAATTAACTCAATCATAATGACAAAACATAGCTAAAATAAAAACAGTCCTTTTGCTTCCTACTAGTGAAAAATCACCATTAAAAATTTCAAAATACTCAGTCACTTACTTTGGTAGAGTTTTCAAGTGATTTTCTCTTAACTCCAATATCCGCAATTTGGCAAGTCTGTAGAAATGAATTTAAAAATTTGTTTCTTGATATTTCTCTATAAAACAATATTTTTATGATAAACCAAATTGTTACTGTGTTAACCAAATAACTATGTCCAAACATTAAAAACCGTGGTTATAGATCTTTAAGAATTATGCAAATTGATTATGAGTAAGGTTGCATCAATATTGGAGAATGATAAATACCACTTTCCTAAACTTTCCTAAAATCTTTCAAAGATATAACCTTAGTTATCTAAATTTTCTGTTTTATAAAAATACATTCAATGTTGTTTAATCATATGCATTCAAATTATTGAATATTTACTAAATACTAAGTACTGAGTTCACTGAAACATGGTAACAATTTCCCTCAAGAGATGACAAATGAATTTTTAAAGCAAATGATAAAGCATAATGGTTAAAAGCTTGAACTTTGTGGTCAGATATATCTGGGTGAAATCCAGACTCTCTATATTCTATCCCTATGACACTGGGCAAATTAATCAACCCATCCTAACTCCAGTTTCTTCATCTGTAATGAGTATGTACTAATAGTACAAAATGTATATGGTTTTGAATGTTAAATGATGTCATCATACATGTAAAACATAATACGTGGCACACCATAAGTTTCAGTGAGTGTTACTCCTGTGGAGCCCTATACCAAGGTCATAGTTGTAAAGTCTTGTTACCAAGGCCACAGATTTGGAACTCTGCACCAAAGTCATCTGCAGAACTGACTGAGCTCTAGTTCCAGACACTGACTGTTGCTATGAGCCCCACTGATCTAAACTGGCTAACTCCTTGACCCCATATTAGGTAAAAATATCCACCTTCGAACTCACCCTATAGCACCCTAACCAATCACCTAATGCAAGTTTTCCAGCAAGAATTTTCTTTGTCTTGAGACTATAAAAATTGGCTACTAAACCATGAAAGGAGTTGGCTCTCCCGGGAGCCAGCTCTCTGTTCTAACAGCATCTCCTGCTGTAATAAACTCTATTCTACTGTCATTCTGCCTTGTATCTGGAAATTCTTTTCAACCTGTGCAAAGACCATGACAATTACTATTACCTTTAATTAAAAACTGGGAAAAGTGTCATATATATAGCATAATATACCATATTTAATTGACTCTGAGCCTGAGATGTGAACATTTCAAATAGATGCACATTTAAAATCCTGTTGTATCATCTGTCTTATGATGGTACTAGAGTTGGGAAAATCAAGTGAAGTGGATGAGAGGTGCTTACATTTTCTGATGCTTGCAAAATACTTGGGTGATTAGGAATGCATTTCACACTTAACTACTTGTTAATGTTTGCAATCTGGGACAGTGTTGTTACTAATGTCTATGTTGTGCTGTGCTTAGTTGCTCAGTCGTGTCCGACTCTTTGCGACCCCGTGGTCTCTAGCCCACCAGGCTCCTCTGTCCATGGGTATTCTTCAGGAAAAAATACTGGAGAGGGTTGCTATGCCCTCCTCCAGGGGATCTTTTCAACCTAGGAATCTAACCAGGGTGTCCTGCATTGCAGGTGGATTCTTAACCAGCTGAACCACGAGGGAAGCCTACTAATGTCTATAAGCGAGCTTTACAATTTACTCAGTTGTGGTTATTTTAGGACAAATATTAAATGACTTATCCAAATTCTCAGTGTTGTGGGAATATTTCACTATTTGAACTATTTCACCTACAATGTCCCATATTTACTGTGCTTTTAGGTATTCAACTAGTTCTCTTCCCCTTTCCTTTTTGTTTTGAGTTCTATCAAGTTTCCAATTTAACTTTAATCTTATAAACTCTTAATCTGTATTTGAAACAAATTGTCTCAGTTCTTCAGAGCATGGGATATCACTAGTAAAAGACTTTTCTTAAACATGTATATATCTCAAATCTTAGTATCTGTACTAGAGTAATAACATTTTATGACTTAGTTTGGCCTTTAGGGGTACTAAATCTTAGGTTTTATAAAGTATATTAAACATTCTTTGTCAAATTATCCAGCTGAAGGTTCAAAAGCTTTTTAGATTACAATAATAAAATAGAGCATTTGGGGGCAGATAATTTACATAAATTGAAATCAAATTCGAAGTGGTTTGGGTATTACGTTATATATTTGCCCAGATTTCTTCTCTTATATTAGGACTAGTCAAGAGAACTAACAAAATGCTAAAGCAAACAATGTATTTTAGGGAGATAACTAAACATTTTATGACTTAATAAACCAAAAGTATACTTGTGGTTTGGGCCAGTACCAGAAGGAAAATCTACTTTGTATGAACAAATGACGAATTATTAATTCATTTAGAAACTAGGCATATGCTATTGTGAATATCTGTGAATTTCAGAACTGTCTGAGTGTATGGTATTCGTAGGTATTATGAAATCATGATCCACAAAAGTAAGAGAATTTGGAAAAAACTTTTGAGGTGATTTCTGTGTGCAAATAGAGGCTGCTACCTGTTAAAGGATGTCATTATTTCACTGAGTTCTTCTTAATGTCATGTATTAACTTCTGCCCAGAGGTGGAGGTTAAGGTACAGTCAGTTATTTGAACAATTTGAGATGATCACTTAGAAAAAGGCAGTTAACAAAAAACTTAAAATATCTTAACTTTTAAGATATATCTTTTATATTTAAAATAGCCTTGATATGGAAACAAAGTTTCCATTGACACATGAATGGATACAGAAAACTTGTGTGTGTGTGTGATGGAATATTACCAGTCATAAAAAGAAGAATATACTGCCATTTGTAATGACATGAACGGACCTTAAGGGCATTATGCTAAGTGAAATAAGTTGGACAGGGAAAGACAAATACTCTATGATCTCACATATGAAATCTAAGAAGAAAAAAATAACTATAGAAAAGAGGTCAGATTTGTGGTTATCAGAGGTGGAGGTAGGGGAAGGGGAAATGGTTGATTGTGGTCAAAAGACACAACTTTATGCTTATAAAATAAATAAGTACTGGAGATGTAATGCATAGCATGATTACTATAGCTAATACTGCTATATAGTGTCCAATATATCTCAAAGTAACTAAGAGTAAATTCTAAAAATTTTCATCACAAGGAAATGTTTTTTTCATAATTATATAAAGTAATGGAGGTTAAATTTAATGTGCTCATCATTTTGTGATAAATTTGTCATTATTATGTTGTATACTTTAAGTTCATACAGTGCTATATATCAATTATATCTCAATAAAGATGAAAAACGTTCACTCTAGAACACCTAGAAAATATCGAGAATTTAAGATGAAAATAAAAACCTTCCATAATTTCCCTTCCAAGGAAATTCTTTTATTTCTTGCATATTCATATTCATATGGGAAACACAGTATATAGTTATGATAAGCTTTAAACATAACATCATCGGAATTAAAAGATATGTCTCTAGTCAAGATTATAAATCGCTACATTGTCATATGGATGTACCATAATATATTCAAGCAATCTCCTAGATGGATGTGTGCTTCCATATTTTTCATATTGTAAATAACGATAAACATTTTTGTCTATAAATCCTAGTGTGATATATGATGATACATTTCTAGAAATGTATTACAAAGGCAGTGGTTATATATATTTTCAAATCTTTTAAAGCACACTGCCCTTCACAGAGTACATGACATTCTGCAATTTCATCAGCAGTGTGAAGTTATCTTTTTCCTCACACTCTAAACAGTTTTATAGTTTCTGTGATATGCTTACAGCACAAAGGCCCTTTATTCACATATTAATTTGTATTGTTTTATTATTTATAATGATAAACATTTTTTGTGTTTTCAACTTGTACACTTATTATGAACTGTGTTATGAATTTATATTTATATATAAATTTATATATAACACATAATAACTGTGTTATTATGAAATTGTACATGTTATTTACCCAGTTTTTCTAATGAGATCTTAACTTTATACTCCTTTGAAAGAATTCTTTATAAGTTAAGGATCTAATTTGCCTTCCATATATGGTAGAAATATTTTCCTATTTATTACCTTAATATTTAAAATATTTTCTAATATTATTTTATTTTAAAGGCATGTATGTATTCAAATATATCCATTTTTTAATGCTATAAAAATATTATCTAACCCGTGTCAAAAATTTACATGTTTCTGATATTTTTTTTAATATTTAACTCTTTAACTCATCTGAAATCTGATTATTAATGACATGTAAAGACCTAATTTTACTTTATTTTTTTCAAAATATTTCATTAATTGGCATGGTCTCATTTATTGGATAAAAGTGAGGGTATCTTTAATTACAGGGGTCACTTTCGAAGCCTCACCTACTGATGGTGGTTAAGTACTTACCTAAAGTGAGCTAAAATTGTATCATTTAAAGTTCTTATTCTTACCTTCCAAAATTGGCTGGAAGAAATTCAAGAAAGGCATCATTCAGGTAGAGCTGGGTCAGATTTAGAAGCTGCGTGAAGCCATCAGGGAGTCTAGAAAGGAGTTAAAGGTTTAGTCATTGCGTAGATGTTGCCATAGAAACAGAACAAAAATATATACCTCTAAGGAGAAAAAATAGAAGTGTAATACATTTTTCAACTCTCCTTTGGTATCACAGTAATGGAAGAATTTATTGAGCATGTTGTTACAGCTTGAAAATTTTGCCTGTTATTAAAATAAATGGCATTCACCCCTCCACACTGCTCTCCTATGCTGAGATTTATGTCACCGCCAAAGTCAGCAGCATCATTTCTTACTGTTACCCTGGCCTTATACACACCAGTGAGATATTTTTATGGAAATTTCAAGATGTATGCTATCTTTTATAATTCCAAATTTATGAGTCTTCTCAATAGAAAATTCATATGCATAGTCAGGCAAGGTTATCTACTCTTTCACTTAATCATTAGAAGTTGTGTGCAGTTTGTAACACTGATGGCTAAAGGTGCCCAATGTGAGAAGGGAAAGAGTGTTTTGTCCCTTAATTGATAATTTCCTTAATGCAGGCCCAACAGATACGTGCATTATAATTCAAACTGACCTGATTCATGCACACTAAAAATGAACAAGAACATTAAAGTAATAAACAGCATTCTAAAGACTTTAAGAGTCATTTAAAAGTTGAGAAAATATCCTTTGGGAAAAATCTTATCAGTGAGATAAAGTAATTATTTGAAATGCTTAAATCATTTTTACCAAAATGATTTAACTCAAGGATTTTTCTTAAAAGGACATTGACTTTTTATTAATTTAATTTCTATTAAACATTTTAATGCCCTTTTCTACACTTTAGACAAGACTATGCTCTTTCACAGAATATTTTTAAACAGTGTCCAAATATGCCTTCTCCTCAAATTATAACCTATGACCTTCCTTGTTTTTACTGACAAAATTATTTAAAAAGCTGCCTCTACTGCCTACTTTTTACTACTCTCAAGCCATTGTTTTCTGGCATCTATTCCAACTCTATTACTGAAACTGCACTCGCCAAAGCCTCTGATGACCTCTAAATCCCAATTTCATTAACTTCATTTTATTTCATAACCCACACTGCCCAGCAACAGTTGTCATCACTGATTGTCCTCTCCTTCTGGGCTTCTAGTCTACCACTTCCCCTACTCTTCTTCCTACTCCTGCAGCACTAGATCTGAGTTTCATTCCATGGTTTCTCTTCCTCTGACTAATCTTTTGTTATGAAATGTTTTATGTATATAAAAGAGTATATGTGTACTCACAATATAATTTAACAAATAGAACCAGTATCTTTAAAACCCTCTGGCTGTCCCTCCCTGACTACATCTTTGTATTTGCTCCACAAATTCCTAAATGATGGTTACTTTTCTGTTTTTTAAGGAGTTTTACACCTATTTAAATCCCTGAAAAAAGTCATGTGGTTTGGTTTTTTTAATATTATCTAAATCAAATAATACTATGAATATTTTTATGGGACTTATAATAATTCAAATCATTAAATAATTCATTAGTTAAGTGAAATTCATTCATTTTGATGTAGATGACTGATCACCATACCATGGTATTCCATTGTACGAATATATCACAATTTATTAATCATTCTTAATCTAATTGAACATTACAGTTGTTTCTAGTTTTTGTTTGTATTTCTATTATATATTCTATTTATTTTTGAACATATATCCTGGTGTACAAGAGATTACTTAAGTTATATTGCTGATTAGAAGAGATTAATATCCTTATGAAAAGCTCTCAGCTAATGACTAGCAGGAGTATAAATACCTCAGCTCTCTCACCCAAATCTGTGATGTGTGTTTAAACTCTTTCCCAGAGTTCCCCAGAAAGCTTAAGGTCCAGTGTCCATACTAGTAAATAGCTTGATAACATATCCTTAATTGATATTTCCTGATATCATTTTCAGGACTCTTGAGAGGAGATTCCAACCAGTCCATTCTGAAGGAGATGAGCCCTGGGATTTCTTTGGAAGGAATGATGCTAAAGCTGAAACTCCAGTATTCATTGGAAAAGACTCTGATGCTGGGAGGGATTGGGGGCAGGAGGAGAAGGGGACAACAGAGGATGAGATGGCTGGATGGCATCACTGACTCGATGGACGTGAGTCTGAGTGAACTCCGGGAGTTGGTGATGGACAGGGAGGCCTGGCGTGCTGCGATTCATGGGGTCACAAAAAGTCGGACACGACTGAGCGACTGAACTGAACTGAACTGACATCATTTTCTGAATATATTGCTTAAATTCTTTTCTAAACTTTTCTTCTGAGGAAGCCAAACTAAACACAATTAATATTTTTATATTGATTCAGTAGAGATTGTTTATACACTCTTAAGACACTGATCTTATATGGATTGTTTTTGCTACAAACATCTTGCTTCACTTTGTATTTTGGAGCTGGATTGTTTGTATACGACTTCTTAGAGGATGCTTCCATAAATTTGCTTCCAAAGGGAGGTAGGATTAATAAAAGCAGAGAAGAGGGGAAAAGGAGGTTGGGGAAAGTGAGAGCTACAATGAAGAGGTAAAAATTCACCTGAGATGGGTTACAAAGAGAACATGGGTTCTAGAGAGAATATTTTATGAATAAGAGTATGGGTAGTTAATATTTGAGAGTATCAGTAGGGGACAGGTTTTAGAGGATATTTAATGCTTGACTCATAGGTATACACTTTATCTTATACAAGTAAAAAAGAATCTACTGGAGATCTTTATTTTTCTCTCTGTTTTTCTTCCTTAACTACTTTAGAGCTCATATCCTGGTAGTTTAATAGTTTTCATGAATATGGCACAGATGTTCAACAGATTACAATTCAATTTAACTACTATTTTACTTTGATGTTCTTTTGGTTCTTATATTCATTCAAGAAAAGAAATCATTTATGATTTCTCAAAAAAGAAGATTAATATGTGTAAAATGAGAAGAATGCTAAAATCTTTGATCTAAAAATTTATATTAACATCATAAATAAAAATACTTTTAAAATACTAGTTTTTTAGTTATAAGGACAGCTTGAACCATCCAGCTTAAATTAGTCTATTATTCTACCCATGTATGTGTTAAATGATATTACTTCATACTACTTCTTTAGATGGAAAATATATTTCTTTATGGTACCTCTCTGAGAAAGTTTATGATACAGGAAAATCTGGCTGTTACATAGAACACTTCTCTAAGGATTTAAGAACTGACTACATTGGGCAGATTCCAACTGCAAGACTGGATTGCCAAAACTAAGTTATATGAAAAAACCAGAATGGAATGTAAGATAGTTTTTTCAGTCTGCTTATAAACAGATGTGCTGATATTTTATATCAAATCTTTCTTTTTTAAAAATGCAGAATTAAGGGGTATATTTATACAGTATGTCTTGTTTAATAGCATGCACATTTTTAAATTTCAATTTACTTAAACAAGAATTTGTTGAATGGTCACTCTGCACTGAGATTCAAAATTAATGCCTTTTCCTCACCTTCTCCACAGCATTACATTCATAGATTTAGCAAAATGCTATGACAATTATGTTTATACAAGTGTTAAGAATTTTTTATTCCTTTGCTAAATTACACATTCTTTGAGGAGAAGGAATTTTTTAAATCTCCTCAATGACCTAATATTGTACTTTGAAAACATATTATTTGAAAAATACATAGTCAGTAGATCTGCTAAAAAATATTCAACTTTATTTATTATTAACTTTATGGTATGGTTTTGTAGTTTTAATGGTTTCACTTGTCAATATCACCATTTCTGGAGGAACACACAAGAACCTGTGAGGAAGAAGATCTTCTTTAGCAAGTTAGGTTAAACAAGATGAAAACCACGGGCTGTCTTTATCTTCCTCCAAGATATTCAATGAAATCCAACAGTTTACACTAAGTAAGTGAACTCTAATGAAATAATTTCATGTTCCTAGTACTCTTGCCTAGAAAATCCCATGGATGGAGGAGCCTGGTAGGCTGCAGTCTATGGGGTCCCTACGAGTCGAACACGACTGAGCGACTTCACTTTCACTTTTCACTTTCACACAATGGAGAAGGCAATGGCAACCCACTCCAGTGTTCTTGCCTGGAGAATCCCAGGGATGACAGAGCCTGGTGGGCTGCCATCTATGGGGTCGCACAGAGTCGGACATGACTGAAGCGACTTAGCAGCAGCAGCAGAGTAACTGGTGGCTTTCCAGAGTTGACAGATTTATTTTAAAATTCAAAGCATTTTAAAAATATATATACAGATAAATAATTACTCTAAGGAAACGTTTTCATTTTATTAATGGCTTAAATTAAAAGTAGCATATTCAAATTATAATAAATAAATGATACGAGAATCAGACACCCAAAGTATTTATTACTTGAGCACGTGGACATTGATGTTAGAAGATCTAAGTCTGAACCACAGTTCTTTCAATTATTCATCTCTGTGACTTCTACAAATTATGTGATGTTTGTAAGACTCAGTTTCCTTTTTTTTTTTGTAAAATGATCAAACTAATATCATCTTTCAGAGTTGCTCCAAAGAGTTAAATGATTATCTGCTCCATATTAAA
Organism: Bos indicus; assembly: GCF_029378745.1. Classification (NCBI taxonomy): domain Eukaryota; kingdom Metazoa; phylum Chordata; class Mammalia; order Artiodactyla; family Bovidae; genus Bos; species Bos indicus. Next base: position 75,600,362 of record NC_091762.1, read on the forward strand.
GACTCACTAAATAGGAATGATCGTATTACGTTTTTATTGTTTTTATTCTAATTTTTGAATATTAACTAGAATACTAATTTAAATGCTTTTATTAGTGCTAAATTTATTGTTGGAATAGACAAATTAAGATTGGCTGCAGACATCCTTGTTTCAACATTTTTCTTTTCTAAATGTGTTTACTTTAGAAGTTTAATGAAAACATATTACAGGCATTTGACCTCCATTAGAATGTTAAACCAAATTAAAATTTTAGGAGCTATAAGTTGTGATTAAGAAGCCAATGTAAAATCTTCTGCTCTAATTGGAAAGGTATTTTGCATCTAAACATTTTAATTTATAACCTTAATGTTATAAAATTAGTATAACATTATCAGAGAACATTTAAACTATCATATTCATTTAATGCATTTATTTTTTATCTAATTTCCAATTAATTATTTTAACATCACTGCAAACTTGTATAATGATTTCTGTCTTTGTAATTATCTTTCAATTTTGCTGTAAATCAGAGTGACTATAATCTATCAGTCAAACTAGGACATTTTTGAGAGTTTAGAGGGAACTATTATTAATCATGCCACATCATGACGTATAAACTGGGAAGACCTGAGCAGAGACATATAATCACCCTGTATACAATCTTCACATCCATGTAGATATACCATAATTTATTAGCAATTTTCTTATTGTTGAGAATTAAGAACGTTCAATTTTTTCAAAATGTATCTTTTAATTTAAAACAAAATCAAACTGTTCCCCCAGGATTTGTGAAATATAATAAAAGGAATCCAGGAATTTATACAATCTTTGTGTATTTCCATATGTAAAAAGGAATGTAGATAATATTTTTCTACTTCATATTTTCTGTGAAGACAAAAATGAAATAATGTATCTAAAAGCCTGAGATATGCTAGGTTCTCAATAAATGATGGTCTTTAACTTTTTGAGAAGTTGTTATTCTCAATTTTACTGTAATAATTTTCATCACTGACTTGGTTAAGGCATTCAGATTATACTATAGAGTTCATATCTAAAACTAAACCTAGTAATACAACACTTAAAACTGTAACTTTCATATTCTAGGGTTTTCATGACTTAACTACTATGTAGATTTCTTGTATCTAAAAAATAAACAGAAAGCAGGAAAGAAAAATGAAATCCAAATCTATTTTTAATAGAGAAAATTAATAAATCTCTAGTATAACTGATCAAATAAAAAAGAAAAAAGACACAAAACAGAGAGCATCACTAGAGAACTTGTAGAATTAAAGGGCTAATAAAATAATATGGAAAATAAGATACCAATAAGTTTGAAAACATATGAAATATACATATTCCTAAAAACACAAACTACCAGAAATGATTCAAAGAAAAGTTGGTAATTTGAATAACACTATAGGTATTATAGTAGGTAAGGAGCAATGGCTGTGCTTTGCTGGAGCAGCCATGAAGAGATACCCCACGCCCAAGGTAAGAGAAACCCAAGTAAGATGGTAGGTGTTGCAAGAGGGCATCAGAGGGCAAACACACTGAATCCATACTCACAGAAAACTAGTCAATCTAATCACTCTAGGACCACAGCCTTGTCTAAGTCAATGAAACTAAGCCATGCCCGTGGGGCAACCCAAGATGGGCGGGTCATGGTGGAGAGATCTGACAGAATGTGGTCCACTGGAGAAGGGAATGGCAAACCACTTTAGTATTCTTGCCTTGAGAACCCCATGAACAGTATGAAAAGGCAAAATGATAGGATACTGAAAGAGAAACTCCCCAGGTCAGTAGGTGCCCAATATGCTATGGAGATCAGTGGAGAAATAACTCCAGAAAGAATGAAGGGATGGAGCCAAAGCAAAAACAATACCCAGCTGTGGATGTGACTGGTGATAGAAGCAAGGTCCGATGCTGTAAAGAGCAATATTGCATAGGAACCTGGAATATCAGGTCCATGAATCAAGGCAAATTGGAAGTGGTCAAACAAGAGATGGCAAGAGTGAATGTCGACATGCTAGGAATCAGCAAACTGAAATGGACTGGAATGGGTGAATTTGACTCAGATGACCATTATACCTACTACTGCGGGCAGGAATCCCTCAGAAGAAATGGAGTAGCCATCATGGTCAACAAAAGAGTCCAAAATGCAGCACTTGGATGCAATCTCAAAAACGACAGAATGATCTCTTTTCATTTCCAAGGCAAACCATTCAATATCACAGTAATCCAAGTCTATGCCCTAACCAGTAACTCTGAAGAAGCTGAAGTTGAATGGTTCTATGAAGACCTACAAGACCCTTTAGAACTAACACCCAAAAAAGATGTCCTTTTCATTATAGGGGACTGGAATGTAAAAGTAGAAAGTCAAGAAACACCTGGAGTCACAGGCAAATTTGGCCTTGGAATATGGAATGAAGCAGGGCAAAGACTAATAGAGTTTTGCCAAGAAAATGCACTGGTCATAACAAACACCCTCTTCCAACAACACAAGAGAAGACTCTATACATGGATATCACCAGGTGGTCAACACCGAAATCAGATTGATTATATTCTTTGCAGCCAAAGATTGAGAAGCTCTATACAGTCAGCAAAAACAAGACCAGGAGCTGACTGTGGCTCAGACCATGAACTCCTTATTGCCAAATTCAGACTGAAATTGAAGAAAGTAGGGAAAACCACTACACCATTCAGGTATGACCTAAATCAAATCCCTTATGATTGTACAGTGGAAGTGAGAAATAGATTTAAGGGCCTAGATCTGATAGATAGAGTGCCTCATGAACTATGGAATGAGGTTCATGACATTGTACAGGAGACAGGGATCGAGACCATCCCCATGGAAAAGAAATGCAAAAAAGCAAAATGGCTGTCTGGGGAGGCCTTACAAATAGCTGTGAAAAGAAGAAAAGCGAAAAGCAAAGGAGAAAAGGAAAGATATAAACATCTGAATGCAGAGTTCCAAAGAATAGCAAGGGGAGATAAGAAAGCCTTCTTCAGCGATCAAGGCAAAGAAATAGAGGAAAACAACAGAATGGGAAAGACTAGAGATCTCTTCAAGAAAATCAGAGATACCAAAGGAACATTTCATGCAAAGATGGGTTCGATAAAGGACAGAAATGGTATGGACCTAACAGAAGCAGAAGATATTTAGAAGAGGTGGCAAGAATACACAGAAGACCTGTAAAAAAAGAGCTTCACGACCCAGATAATCACGATGGTGTGATCACTGACCTAGAGCCAGACATCCTGGAATGTGAAGTCAAGTGGGCCTTAGAAAGCATCACTACGAACAAAGCTGGTGGTAGTGATGGAATTCCAGTTGAGCTATTCCAAATCCTGAAAGATGATGCTGTGAAAGTGCTGCACTCAATATGCCAGCAAATACGGAAAACTCAGCAGTGGCCACAGGACTGGAAAAGGTCAGTTTTCATTCCAATCCCAAAGAAAGGCAATGCCAAAGAATCCTCAAACTACCGCACAGTTGCACTCATCTCACATGCTAGTAAAGTAATGCTCAAAATTCTCCAAGCCAGGCTTCAGCAATATGTGAACCGTGAACTTCCTGATGTTCAAGCTGGTTTTAGAAAAGGCAGAGGAACTAGAGATCAAATTGCCAACATCCGGTGGATCATGGAAAAAGCAAGAGAGTTCCAGAAAAACATCTATTTTTGCTTTATTGACTATGCCAAAGCCTTTGACTGTGTGGATCACAATAAACTGTGGGAAATTCTTCAAGAGATGGGAATACCAGACCATCTGACCTGCCTCTTGAGAAATTTGTATGCAGGTCAGGAAGCAGCAGTTAGAACTGGACATGGAACAACAGACTGGTTCCAAATAGGAAAAGGAGTTCGTCAAGGCTGTATATTGTCACCCCGTTTATTTAACTTCTATGCAGAGTACATCATGAGAAATGCTGGGCTGGAAGAAACACAAGCTGGAATCAAGATTGCTGGGAGAAATATCAATAACCTCAGATATGCAGATGACACCACCCTTATGGCAGAAAGTGAAAAAGAACTAAAGAGCCTCTTGATGAAAGTGAAAGTGGAGAGTGACAAAGTTGGCTTAAAGCTAAACATTCAGAAAACGAAGATCATGGCATCTGGTCCCATCACTTCATGGCAAACAGATGGGTAAACAGTGGAAACAGTGTCAGACTTTATTTTTCTGGGCTCCAAAATCACTGCAGATGGTGACTGCAGCCATGAAATTAAAAGATGCTTATTCCTTGGAAGGAAAGTTATGACCAACCTAGATAGCATATTCAAAAGCAGAGACATTACTTTGCCAACAAAGGTTCACCTAGTCAAGGCTATGGTTTTTCCTGTGGTCATGCATGGATGTGAGAGCTGGACTGTGAAGAAGGCTGAGTGCTGAGGAACTGACTCTTTTGAACTGTGGTATATGAGAAGACTCTTGAGAGTCCCTTGGACTGCAAGGAGATCCAACTAGTCCATTCTGAAGGAGATCCAACTAGTCCATTCTGAAGGAGATCAGCCCTGAGATTTCTTTGGAAGGAATGACGCTAAAGCTGAAACTCCAGTACTTTGGCCACCTCATGTGAAGAGTTGACTCATTGGAAAAGACTCTGATGCTGGGAGGGATTGGGGGCAGGAGGAGAAGGGGACGACAGAGGATGAGATGGCTGGATGGCATCACTGACTCGATGGACGTGAGTCTGAGTGAACTCCGGGAGTTGGTGATGGACAGGGAGGCGTGGCATGCTGTGATTCATGGGGTTGCAATGAGTTGGACACGACTGAGTGACTGATCTGATCTGATAGGTATTATGGAAATTAAATTTGTAATTAAAACTTTCCCATAAAGAAAAGCTCAGGCTTGAATGTTCCACTTGCACATTCTATCAATACTTAGGGAAGAAATAATTCCAATACTATATAATTTCTTACAGGAAATAGAAGATGACATTTCCCAACTATTTTAATGAGGCCAGTTTTCCCTTGATACCAAAAGCAGACAGAGAAATTATATGAAAAAAATTTCAGGCTAATATGCCTCACGAATATAGATGGGAAAATCCTTAGAAGATACTATCAAATCAGAGGCATTCATGTATAAAATGCATAATATTTTATGACCAGGTAAGTTTATGTATATCATTGTGGCAATAGATATTATTTTAAAAAATAAAACAAAAACTTTGACAAAACTCAACATCTCTTGACAACAAAAATTCTGAGCAAAACAATTATCAAAGATTGGCTATATTCTAAGGTGTCCCCAAGATCTCTTCTAGAAATTTGCTGCTGCTGCTGCTTAGTTGCTAGTTGTGTGGGACTCTCTGCAGCCCTATGGACAGTAGCCCACTAGGTTTCCCTGCCCATGGAATTTTTCTGGCAAGAATACTTGAGTGTGGTGCCATTTCTTACTCCTGGAGACCTTCCAGACCCAGTTCAGTTCAGTTCAGTCGCTAAGTTGTGTCCCTATCTTTGCAACCTCATGGTCTGCAGCACGCCGGAATCCCCTGTCCATCACCAACTCCTGGAGCTTACTCAAACTCATGTCCATCGAGTCAGTGATGCCATCCAATATCTCATCCTCTGTTGTCCCCTTCTCTTCTTGCCTTGAATCTTTCCCAGCATCAGGGTCTTTTCCAATGAGTCAGTTCATCCCATCAAGTGGGCGAAGTATTGGAGTTTCAGCTTCAGCATCAATCTTTCCAATGAATATTCAGGATTGATTTCCTTTACAATTGACTGCTTTGATCTCTTTGCAGTCCAGGGGACTCTCAAGAGTCTTCTCCAACACCACAGTTCAAAAGCATCAATTCTTTGGTGCTCAGCTTTCTTTATAGTCCAAATTAACATCCATACATGACTACTGGAAAAACCATAGCTTTGACTAGATGGACTTCTGTTGGCAAATTAATGTCTCTGCTTTTTAATATGCTGTATAGGTTGGTCATAACTTTCCTTCCAAGGAGTAAGCGTCTTTTAATTCCATGGCTGCAATCACCAAGTGCAATGATTTTGGAGTCCTCCCAAAATAAAATCTCTCACTGTTCCTATTGTTTCCCCATCTATTTGCCATGCAGTGATGGGACTGGATGCCACGATCTGAGTTTTCTGAATATTGAGTTTTAAGTCAACTTTTTCACTGTTCTCTTTCACTTTCATCAAGAGGCTCTTTCATTCTTCTTCTCTTTCTGCCATAAGGGTGGTGCCATTTACATATCTGAGGTTGTTGATATCTCTCCAGGCAATCTTGATTCCAGTTTGTGCTTCATCCAGACCAGCATTTTTCATGATGTACTCTGCATATAAGTTAAATAAGCAGGGTGACAATATATAGCCTTGACATACTCCTTTCCCAATTTGGAACCAGTGTGTTGTTCCATGTCCAGTTCTAACTGTTGCTTCTTGACCTGCATATAGATTTCTCAAGAGGCAGGTCAGATGGTCTGGTATTCCCATCTCTTTCAGAATTTTCCACAGTTTGTTGTGGTCCACACAATCAAAGGCTTTGGCAGAGTCAACAAAGCAGAAGTAGATGTTTTTCTGGAAGTCTCTTGCTTTTTCGATGATCCAACGGATGTTGGCAATTTGATCTCTGGTTCCTCTGCCTTTTCTAAATCCAGCTTGAACATCTGCAGGTTCACAGTTCACCTTCTGCTGAAGCCTGGCTTGGAGAATTTTGATCATTACTTTGCTAGTGTGTGAGATGAGTGCAATTGTGCGGTAGTTTGAACATTCTTTGGCATTGCCTTTCTTTGGGATTGGAATGAAAAGTGAGCTCTTCCAGTCCTGTGGCCACTGCTGAGTTTTCCATATTTGCTGGCATATTGAGTGCAGCACTTTCACAGCATCATCTTTTAGGATTTTAAATAGCTCAGCTAGAATCCCATCACCTCCACTAGCTTTGCCCCGAGTGATGCTTCCCAAGGCCAACTTGACTTTGCATTACAGGATGTTTGGCTCTGGGTGAGTAATCACCCAAAAGTGGGATCCTCACCCAAATGTGGGATCAAACCCACTTTTCCTGTGTCTCTTGCATTGGCAGGCAGATTCTTTACCACTAGTGCCACATGGAAGCCCCTATAAGTTTCATTGTTGTTCAGTCTCTCATTTGTGTCCCACTCTTTGTGACCCCATTAACTGGAGCATGCCAGACTTCCCTGTCCTTCACTATCTCCTAGAGCTTGCTCAAACTAATGTCCATTGAATGGGTGATGCCATCCAACAATCTCGTCTTCTGTCATACCCTTCTCCTTCAATCTTTCCCAGCATAAGGGGCTTTTCCAGTGAGTCAGCTCTTTGCATCAGGTTACCAAAGTATTGGAGTTTTAGCCTCAGCATCAGTCCCTTAAATGAATATTCAGGATTGATTCCTTTTAGGATTGACTGGTTTTATCCTTATAGTCCAAGGGACTGTCAAGAGTCTTCTCCAACATCACAGTTCAAATGCATCAGTTCTTTAGCACTCAGCCTTCTTTATGTTCCAATTTTTACATCCATACATGACTACTGGAAAAACTATAGCTTTGACTATATGGACTTTTGTTGGCACAGTAATGTTTCTGCTTTTTAATATGCTGTCTATGTTTGTCATAGTTTCTCTTCCAAGGATCAAGCGTCTTTAATTTCATGGCTGCAGTCAATATCTGCAGTGATTTTGGAGCCTTAGAAGTTTATGCCTTTGCAAAATCTTCTCCTCTTGAGTACTGGTAGGACTTGTGCTTTGCTTCTGATTAATGGACTGTGGCAAATAGGATGTCATTCTCTAAACTATAGTATGTTATACACCTCTCTCTTAGTAGGATGCTCACTCTACTCATCTGTTTGCCCTGAAGAAACAAGATGCTGTGTTGTGAACTATGTACGGAGAGGGTCACCTGACTGGGGATTGCACTAGCATTTAGGATTCAAGAATGGCCTCTAGCTGTCAGCCAGAAAAATGCTGGGGCTCACAGGTTTATGACAGCAAGGAAATGAATTCTGCCAATAAGCTGAATGAGGTTGAAAATGGATTTTTTTTTTCCAGTTACGCCTCCAGATGAGATTATAGGTTGACTGTTGCTTTGATAGTAGCCTGGTGAAAATCTCAAAAAGTGAACCCAGCTATAGCATGCCTAGATTCCTGACTCACATAAACTAAAAGATAACAAATGTATATTGTTTTAAACACTAAGTGTGTGGTGATTTCTTGTACAGAATTATAAAACTGACACTGATTTTGGTATCTGAAATTGGGATTCTGCTGTAATAAATTCTTTAAAAATGTGGAGTGACTTTGGAGTCAGGAAGTGGTCAGAGACTGCACAAATATTGAAGAGTGTTATAGAGAAAGCTTAGATTTTCTTCAAAAGTTTGAAAGTAGGAATCTAAGCTTTGATAACCCTGTTGGTAAGAGCTTAAAAGGAAGTGAGAAATAGGTTATTTAAAATTTCCTCAGCCTGATAAAGGGAATGTATTAAAAAAATAACATTCAGGATTGATACATACAAACATAATGGTGAAAGTCTGAATGCTTTCTCCTTAAGATTGAGAACAAGGCAATGGTGTCTGTTTTCACCTCTTCTATTCAACATTATATAGGAGGTCCTAGCCAGGACAATAAGGCTAAAGAAATAAATTAATGAATTATAGATTGGGAAGAATGAAATAAAACTTTTTTTATTCCCAGGTGACATGATGATTTATTAGAAAATTGTATGCTTTCTTCTTCAAATTTACAAAATATTTATTAGTAACATTAAATGAATCTATTTAAAGCTGCAGGATTTAAGGTCAACATACAATAAGCAATTGTGTTTTTGTAATAAATAAATCATTTATAATTACCCCCAAACCTGAAATACTTGGAGTAAAATAGATATGCACTATGTTTAGGGAAAGGAATACTCAATATTTTTGACATGTCAATTCTGCTCAAATTTATCTACAGATTCAATACAACTATTATCAAAATTCCATAAGATTTTCATATTTTTGTAGAAACTGGCAAGCTGATTAAAAAAGTATATGGAAAAGGAAAGGAAATAGAAGAGCCCAAATAATTTGATAAAGAAGAAAAAGGTTGAAGGACTCACATTCCCTGACTGTGTAAATTATTACAAAGCTATAGTAATTGAGATAGTGTAAAACTGGTATTAGGAGAGGCATATAGATTAACACAAAAATATAGAATCCAGAAATGGTTCCAAACACATAAGATCCACTGACTTACAAAACAGATACTCAGATAATTTTATCTACAAAAAAGGATAAAATTTTCAACAAATGGTACTGGAACAAATAAAATGCAATAAATAAAGAAAAAAGAGAAGCACAACACACACACACCATACATATAAACAAAAAGCAACTTTAAATGGATCATAGACCTAACTGTAAAATCAAAACTACAAAAGTTCCAAAGGAAAGCTTAGGGGAAAATCTTTATAACTATGATTTATCAATAGTAAAGATCTCTTAGATAGCAACAAGAAGAATAAATAATAAAAAATTATAAATAGGGCCTCATCAAAATGAAAATCTTTTGATCTTTGAAAGTTACTGTTCAGGAAGTGCAAAGCTAAGTCATAAGAGCAAATATTTGCAGTTTTAAAATCAAATTAAATTCTGACTAAAGGTATCCGATTTTTAGCCAGAATTCATAAAGAATTTCTATTAAAGAGAACTCAATAAATATGAAAAAAAAACCTGAACTTTTATCAAAGAATTTCTATTAAAGAGAACTCAATAAATATGAAAAAAAAACCTGAACTTTTATCAAAGAAGCAATAATATTTTAAAGAAATACAAGGAAAGAATTTAATTTGATTTTAAAACTGTAAATTAAAACTACAGTGAGTTATAACAAAGAGATACTGTATCTACTAGAATGGCTAAAATAGAAAAAAAATTAAACAACTGATAGTATCAGATCCTGACAAATAATAAGGAATAATGGAAAATCTAATAGATTGCTGATGGGAATGCACAATGAAATAGCTATTTTGAAAACAGTTTGGAAATTTCTTATAAGGTGATACATACACATACCTCACTATGCAGAAAACTACTCCTAGGTGTTCGCTTAGTAGAAGTGAAAACAGATGCTTACACAAACACCTGTACCGAAATGTTTATAGCTACTTTATTCATAAGAGCTCCAAACTAGAAACAACTTAAATATCTATCAACTGAGGAATATGTAAACAGCTTGTGCTATATTCATACAAAGGAATTCTACCTAGAAATAAATGGGAATGTAGTAGAATTCTTGAAATGGCAGGAATAAATCTTAAAATCACTGTGTAAGTAAAAACACACAAAGTATGGCATTATTTATATGATATTTTGGGAAAGGCAAAACCACAGGAATTTGATTTTTCTTTTGAGTAACTTTTTTTCCCTAAATTGACTTTTCTTTTGAGTGATTTTTTAAATGAATTATCAAACTTGCTTTTAGTGTTAGACATTTTTTGATGAAATTGGTTGTATTCATTTATCTTTTGAAAAGTTAAATGTATGAGAGTAATTCAGAGACATAGTCAATAAAACTATAGATTTTAAGCTTTTGTAATTTATTATCTGACTTCCACCCCCAAAGACCTGATGATAATTCCTAAATACAATGAGCTATTAGAATTAAAGAACTAGAAATCAAAACAATTAATCATCTGCCCTGGATTATGACTTAAGTCAATGACATATTTAGAGTCTTTTTGTGATAAGTCAGCAATATTTATTTCTTTTATGAGAAAGTTGCATTTTGGTCTAAGTTTTTTGAAGAATACTTTTCACATTTTTTTTCTGCACCATATTTTACATTTGAGGTAGAAAATTTGTATCTTTCAATCATAGTTTGTTCCTTAATGCTCCATACTTTCTACTAAAGGCCTCAAATTATTTCACTAACCATTTACTGTAAAGAGCCTCATCTAAACTTTTCCTTTTACATTCTATTTCACTTCTTGTCTCACTTACATCCTCTTTTTATGATCTATAGAGAAACCATCCCCTCCACTATCTATCCTCAACCCTACTGGAGAAAAATTTCCCGTTAAATGCCTTCTTTTGTCTTCTGGAAACACTAGATTGATTAATTGAACTTTAGTTTCTCCCTGTCTCCCTTCTCTATGTGGACAAAGGACTGAAGGAATTTTCTCAAATCCTTCTTTCAGTTTTGGTATAGTTAAAATACCAGTCTTACTTTGCAACTCATTACCTGCATCCCAACACCACTGAATAAATTCAACCACTTTCAAATATTACTACACCTTTCAATAGACTTTCTAGATTTTTTGGTTAAATAACTTTAACATTCAGGTTCATGACTCACCGAAGCCATTCATGTCGTAGTTTCTTGACTTATTTGATTCCACAGTACACTCTATCACTATGACATAATTGTAATTTGAAACATGGTCACATGCTGAATTTTACTTTCCCATGGCATTGCTCTACTAACAGATCGTAACACATAAATATCCTACTTCTGGTCACAGCATCTTGACCATCCATGTCTTTCATTTGGCTATCCTCATAGAATTAACTTTTTCCCTCTTCATGTAATCACTGGTACTTAAATAGTCCTTTTTTCAGATCATACTTAATTCATTTTCCAGCTTGAACCACATTATCAACTAATTTCATGCACCTTACACTCTTGTACTTTCTTGAACTTTCATCAGAACCATGATGCTAATTTTTCAGCACGACCACAACTAATTACTGTTTTCTTAGTTTTGGTGCTTTTCCATGGAATGTCACCTGATAGCCACAAAAAATGATATAGTTTGCTGTAAAGTAATGCCATCTGTGCCAATTAGGCCTTCACTATTACTCAGCAATGCTTTAATCATCTTTTGTTGAACTATTCTGATTTGATTATTCTTTACCAATATTCTATTAAATTGAATTTTAAAGACAGCACTTAAAATTCATTTACTATGTGAGCTTCTTTTATCTTTATTATTTTATCCCTGGAAACACAAAGATAAATAAAATGTGATGACTCATACTCACTTAGAAATGGGATTGACACTGGCTTCAATAATTGTTAAACACTTACAGCACTTTATGTTTTCTGGAAATTCTTGTACACCTAAAATTAGAAAAAGAGTACATGAAAATATACTAAACTATAGTTTAACATTCAGAATAATACATAGTGTAAACACCATATGGATAATCATTAAGTAAGAATAAAAACTTAATAATACATTAGTGTCGTATAGTACACGTATATGTTTTAAAAATAAAATGTGAATACTGAGTTATATTTTATGAAGTAATAATTGGAAATTAGACAAAAACTGAGAAAAATTTAGTATAAGATAGATCTTGGCTATTTACTAATCTAAAGAAAAGAATAGTTGGGCTTATTTAGTTATCATAGAAACCAACAAAAGGAAGGGGAAACCAGCAGATATAAGAAAACAAAATAAAGTCTTTGCTTGCTCCTTTCATTTTATAAGGTTGGGAAGACTGAACATGCACAATGGAAAGACATCTAAGGAAAAATCATAAATCAATAGACATCCCCAAATGATTCAGAAGCCCTAAAACATTTTAAACAACTCTCCCTAGCTGACACACAGTGCACTCTGCATCTGCCTGAGAGGGTGACTAGGTGAGCAGCCCTTCCTGGAATCCTCTCTGGAGTCTCTGAGGTGGCCAGATGGCTGATTGCCCTTGGAGAGCTGCTCATCTGCTGTCACAGCTGTGCTGTTGGCTTTGTGACAGAAAAACACGAATTTTTCTTACTCAAAATCAGTAAGCCACAACTTAATCCATAAATGTGATAGTCAGAGGAATAAAAGATGCAGTGGATGTTACAATCAGTATATAAAAATGAGTTAAACAAATAGTTGGCCTCCATAACCATAAGTTTCACATTGATGGATTAACAAAGAGGCAGGTAGGAAATATTTTTTTTAATAAAACCTTAGAAATTTCCAGAAAGCAAAACTCAAATTTGCTACACACTGGCAACTATTTACATAGCATATATATCTCATTAAGTATTATAAGTAATCTAGAGATGACTTAAAGTACACAGGTGTATGTGTATAGGTTCAGTTCAGTTCAGTTGCTCAGTCGTGTCCAACTCTTTGAGACCCTATGGACTGCAGCACGCCAGGCCTCCCTGTCCATCGCCAACGCCTGAAGTTAACTCAAAGTCATGTCCGTTGAGTTGGTGATGCCGTCCAACCATCTCACCCTCTGTCGTCCCCTTTTCCTCCTGCCTTTAATCTTTCCCAGCATCAGGGTCTTTTCAGATCAGTCAGTTCTTCACATCAGGTGGGCAAAGTATTGGAGTTTCAGCTTCAACGTAAGTCCTTCCAATGAATATTCAGGACTGATTTCCTTTAGGATGGACTGGTTGGATCTCCTTGCAGTCCAAGGGACTCTCAAGAGCCTTTTCCAATACCACCATTCAAAAGCATCAATTCTTTGGCACTCAGCTCTCTTTATAGTCCAACTTTCATATCCATACATAATTACTGGAAAAACCATAGCTTTGACTAGACGGACCTTCGTCTGTCTCTGCTTTTAATATGCTGTCTACATTGGTCATAACTTTTCTTCCAAGGAGCAAGCATTTTTAATTTCATGGCTGCAGTCACCATCTGCAGTGATTTTGGAGCCCCCCAAAATAAAGCCTGCCATTATATCCCCATCTATTTGCCATGAAGTGATGGGACCAGATGCTATGATCTTAGTTTTTTGAATGTTGAGTTTTAAGCCAACTTGTTCACTCTCCTCTTGCACTTTCATCTAGAGGCTCTTTAGTTCCTCTTCACTTTCTGCCATAAGGATGGTGTCATCTGCATATCTGAGGTTATTGATATTTCTCCTGGCAATCTTGATTCCAGCTTGTCCTTCTTCCAGCCCAGCCTTTCTCATGATGTACTCAGAATATAATTAAATAAGCAAGGTGACAATATACAGCCTTGACGTACTCCTTTCCCTATTTGGAACCAGTCATTGTTCCATGTCCAGTTCTAACTGTTGCTTCTTGACCTGCATATAGATTTCTCAGGAGGCAGGTCAGGTGGTCTGGTATTCCCATCTCTTTAAGAATTTTCCACAGTTTGTTGTGTTCACATTGTCAAAGGCTTTGGCAGATTCAATAAAGAAGAAGTAGATGTTTTTCTGGAACTCTCTTGTTTTTTCAATGATCCAGCAGATGTTGGCAATTTGATCTCTGGTTCCTCTGCCTTTTCTAAGACCAGCCTGAACATCTGCAAGTTCATGGTTCACATATTGTTGAAGCCTGGCTTGGAGGATTTTGATCATTACTTTACTAGCGTGTGAGATGAGTACAATTGTGCAGTAGCTTGAGCATTCTTTGGCATTGCCTTTCTCTGGGATTGGAATGAAAACTGACCTTTTTAAGTCTTGTGGTCACCGCTGAGTTTTCCATATTTGCTGGCATATTGAGTGCATCACTTTCACAGCATCATCTTTTGGGATTTGAAATAGCTCAATTGGAATTCCATTTACCTCCACTAGCTTTGTTCGTAGTGGTGCTTCCTAAGACCCACTTGACTTTTCATTCCAGGATGTCTGTCTCTAGGTTGGTGATCACACCATCATGATTATCTGGGTCGTGAAGATCTTTTTGTATTGTTCTTCTGTGTATACTTGCCATTTCTTCTTAATATCTTCTCCTTCTGTTACATAGGTTATATGTAAATATTCCACCACTTTATATTCTTGCCACCTCTTCTTAATATCTTCTGCTTCTGTGCATAGGTTACATGTAAATATCCCATCATTTTATATATGGGACTTCAGCACCTGTGGATTTTGGTATCCATAGGGCTTCTGGAACTCATCCCTCATAGTTACTGAAAAATGACTCTAATAAGCCCTACAAAAGTTAGAAGAGAAAATGGCTATAAGAAGCCATTGCTATATCCCTGCAGTACTGATTGGTCTCTAGTTTTGAAACTGTTGGGCTTCCCCAGTGATTCAGCAATTAAGAATCTGCCTGTAAATCAGGAGGTGCAGGTGAAGTGGGTTCAATTCCTGGATTGAGAAAATCCCCTGGAGGAGGAAATGGCAATCCACTCCAGTATTCTTCCCTGGAGAATCCCATGGACAGAGGTGCCTGAAGGGCTAGAGTCTATTGAGTCACAAAGAGCTGGGTGTGACTAAGTGACTAACACTTTCACCTTGAAAATATTATTAAGCATGAAGCACTAGTCCTGCCAAGTACTTCATATCTGACAGAAAGATAAGGAACAGTTTGTGGTAGGATTTAGATGAATTTTTTGATGATAGATAAATGGGAAAGTAAATCCTCACCTTCCTAGATTCTAGGAAGGTGATCTAGACCACCATGTTCATAGGATCTTGAGGTCGAGCAAAGCAGCAGGAGGATAACCAAACCAAATAGGTCATTTACCACTGAAAAGTCAGGGTATGAAAGTTTTGTGGGGATGTTTCTCAGCCACTTCTTTCTATGTGAAAATTCATCAGAAACTATGCTATCCTAAAATTACTGCTGAAGTGTCTGGTTTCTTAATGAAAACTCAAGAAGTCTTAGGAGTGCCATTATGTATGAGTTGGATGAGAAAAGCAATTCTTTTTTTTTTTTTTTGGAAAGGTCATAACACCTAGAGCTGCCCTTATTAACTAGATGTTAACAAAATGGCACTGAAGTCAATAAGGCAACCTTCGAACTATCCTCAACATTTCTCCTGAGTATTCATAATCACTCAGGATAGCTGCAACCAAAAAGGGTACAGGGCTTTTTCTTTTCTCCTTTTAGCTTTTTCTGTTCAGTCACCAATCTGGGCTCATTACAAGCCGGTGTGCTGATGCCTTATCTCCACAGGTGTCCGCCTTTGGCTGATATTGGCTGAAATTGTG
This sequence comes from Bos indicus, assembly GCF_029378745.1. NCBI lineage: Eukaryota > Metazoa > Chordata > Mammalia > Artiodactyla > Bovidae > Bos > Bos indicus. Next base: position 75,616,186 of record NC_091762.1, read on the forward strand.
TGTAAACCAAGATATGGGAGCAGAAGCAAACTATAGTAGAATTTTAAAGAAAAGACTGTATCTCTTTATCTTCTGCTAAAAATGGAATCTCCTGCTGTGGTGAAATGTTACCACATCATTTGTTAAAAACTTGCATTATATTGTTTAAAGTTTAAACTTAAAAAACCATTCAGAGTTGAATCTGTTGAATTAAAATGGAATCCCATAAGTGAGTTGGAAGATAGAATGGTGGAAATAATTGAAGCAGAGAAGAATAAGAAAAAAGAATGAAATGAGGACAGTCTTAGAGACCACTGAGACAACATGAAATACACCAATATTCAAATTATAGGGAATCCCAGAAGAAGAAGAGAAAAAGAAACAGTATGAGAAAATATTTCAGGAGATTATAATCTAAAACTTTCCTAACATGGGGAAGGAAATAGTTACCAAAGTCCAGGAAGCCCACAGGGTCCCATACAAGAAAATGCAGAGTGAAACACACCAAGATAGATATTAATCAAACTAACAAAAATGAAACACAAACAAAAGTATTAGAAGTAGTGAGGGAAAAGCAACAAATAGCATACAAAGGAATCCAAATAAGGTTAACGATTGATCTTTCAGGAGAAACTCTACAGGCAAGAAGGGAGTGGCAGGATACACTTAAAGCAATGAAAAGAAAAAAAACCAACAACCAAGATTACTGTACCCAGTAAGGATCTTATTCAGATTCTAAGGAGAAATTGAAAGATTTACAGATAAGCAAAAGTTAAGAGAATTCAGCACCACCAAACCAACGTTACAACTTCTAAACTTTACAACTTCCTTTACAGCTAAAGGAACTTCTCTAGACAGGAAACACAGAAAGAAAAGGCCTACAAAAACAAATCCAAGACAATAAAGTAAGTGGTAATAGGATCATACATAGCAATAATTACCATAAATATAAAAGAATTAAGTGATCCAACCAAAAGACACAGATTGGCTGAATGGATACAAAAACAAGACCTCTATATATGTTTTCTACAAGAGACCTGCTTCAGACCTAGAGACACATAAAGACCAATGTGATGGGCTGGAAAAAGATATTCTATGCAAATAGAAATCAAAAGAAAGTGGAAGTAGCAATACTCATATCAGGTAAAATAGACTTTAAAATAAAGACAGCTATAAGAGACAAGGAAGAATACTATGCAATCATCAAAGGATCAATCCAGGAAGAAAATATAACAATTATAAATATATATGCACCGAACATAGGAGGACCTCAATACATAAGGCAAATACTAACAAATACAAAAGGGGAAATCGATAGTTACACAGCAATAACAGGAGACTTTTAACACCACACTCACACCAATGGACAGATCATCCAGACAAATTAAAATTAGTAAGGAAACATAAGCCTTAAATGTCACATAAAATCAGATGGACCTTAACTGATGTCTACAGGACATTCCACCCAAAAACAGTAGAATATACCTTTTCCCAAATGCACACAGAACATTCTCCAGGGTAGATCACATCCTGGGTCACATATTAAGCCTTGGTAAAATTTGAAAAAATTGAAATTGTATCAAACATTCTTTCTGACCATAATAAGACTAGATACCAATTACAAAGGAAAAAACTATAAACAACACAAGCCCAAGAAGGCTATACAATATGCTTCTAAATAACCAAGTGGTCACTGAAAAAATTGAAGAGGAAAAAAAAAAAAAAAAAAAAACCTAGAGACAAATGACAATGAAAACAAGACAATTCAAAACCTATGGGATACAGTAAAAGCAGAACTAAGAGGGATGTTTATAGTAATAAAAGTCTACCTCAAGAAATTAGAAAAACATCAAAAAAATAATCTAACCTTACACTTAAAGGAACAAGAAAAAGAAGAAGAAAAAAATTGCCTAAGTTAGTAGAAGGAAAGAAATTGTAAAGATCAGAGTAGAAATAAATGAACAGAAAATGAAGGATGCAATAGCAAAGATCAATAAAACTAAAAGCTGGTCCTTTGATAGGAGAAACAAAATTGACAAACCATTAACTAGATTCATTAAAAAAAGAGGGAGAAGATTCAAATCAATAAAATTAGAAATGAAAAATAAGTTATAACAGACAACACAGAAATACCAAGGATTATAAGAGACTACTAATAATATGAGCAACTATATGCTAATTTAATGGACAACCTGGAATAAATGGACAAATTCCTAGAAAAGTACAGCCTAAACCAGGAAGAAATAGAAAATATGTACAGACCAATTATAAGCACTGAAATAAAAACTGTGATCAAAAATATTCCAACAAATAAAAGCTCAGGGCCAGACAGCTTCATATGTGATTTCTACCAAATGTTTAGAGAAGAGCTAACACTATCTTGCACAAACTCTTTCAAAAAATTGCAGAGGGAGGAAAACTTACAAATTCTATGGGGCCATCATCACACTGATAACAAAACTAGACAAAGGTATTACAAAAAAAGAAAATTACAAGCCAATATCACTGATAAACATAAATGCAAAAATTCTCAACAAAATTCTAGCAAATAGAATCCAACAACATATTAAAAGAATCATGCACTATGATCAAGTAGGGTTTATCTCAGGGATGCAAAGATTCTTCAACATACACAAATCGATCAATGTGATACACCATATCAAAAACTGAAAGATGAAAAGGATATCATCTCAATAGATGCAGAGAAACATTATAAAAAAATTTAACACCGATTTATGATAAAAACTCCCCAGGAAATGGGCATAAAAGGAATTTACCTCAACATAATAAACATATGTGATAAATCCATGGCAAACACTATTCACAATGGTGAAAAACTGAAAGCATTTCCTTTAAGATCAGAAACAAGACAAGGGTGCCCACTCTTATCACAATTATTCAATACAGTTTTGAAAGTCCTAACCATGCTACTAAGAGAAGAAAAAGAAATGAATCCAGAATGGAAACGAAGAAGTAAAACTCTCAATGTCCGCAGACGACATTATACTATATATCTGTTCAGTTCAGTCACTCATGTCCGACTCTTTGCAACCACATGAATTGCAGCATGCCAGGCCTCCCTGTGCATCACCAACTCCCAGAGTTCACTCAAACGCATGTCCATCTAGTTTGTGATGCCATCCAGCCATCTCATCCTCTGTCGTCCCCTTCTTCTCCTGCCCCCAATCCCTCCCAGCATCAGGGTCTTTTCCAGTGAGTCAAGTCTTCACATGAGGTGGCCAAAGTACTGGAGTTTTAGCTTCAGCGTCAGTCCTTCCAATGAACACCCAGGACTGATCTCCTTTAGGATGGACTGGTTGGATCTCCTTGCAGTCCAAGGGACTCTCAAGAGTCTTCTCCAGCACCACAGTTCAAAAGCATCTATTCTTTGGTGCTCAGCTTTCTTCACCATCCAACTCTCACATCCATACATGACTACTGGAAAAACCATAGCCTTGTCTAGATGGACCTTTGTGGGCAAAGTAATATCTCGGCTTTTCAATATGCTATCTAGGTTGGTCATAACTCTCCTTCCAAGGAGTAAGCGTCGTTTAATTTCATGGCTGCAGTCACCATCTACAGTGATTTTGGAGCCAAAAAAAATAAAGTCTGACACTGTTTTCACCGCTTCCACATCTATTTTCCATGAAGTGATGGGACCAGATGCCATGATCTTCGTTTTCTGAATGTTGAGCTTTAAATCAACTTTTTCACTCTCCACTGTCACTTTCATCAAGAGGCTTTTTAGTTCCTCTTCACTTTCTGCCATAAGGGTGGTGTCATCTGCATATCTGAGGTTACTGATATTTCTCCCAGCAGTCTTGATACCAGCTTGTGCTTCTTCCAGCCCAGCGTTTCTCTTGATGTACTCTGCATACAAGTTAAATTATCAGGGTGACAATATATAGCCTTGACGTACTCCTTTTCCTATTTGGAACCAGTCTGCTGGTCCATGCCCAGTTCTAACTGTTGCTTCATAGAAAACCCTAGAGATGCTACCAGAAAATCACTAGAGCTAATCAATGAATTTTGGAGAAGGCAGTGGCACTCCACTCCAGTACTCTTGCCTGGAAAATCCCGTGGTTGGAGGAGCCTGGTGGGCTGCAGTCCATGGGGTCGCTAAGAATTGGACACAACTGAGCGACTTCACTTTCACATTTCACTTTCATGCATTGGAGAAGGTAATGGGAACCCACTCCAGTGTTCTTGCCTGGAGAATCCCAGGAACGGGGGAGCCTGGTGGGCTGCTGTCTATGGAGTTGCACACAGTCAGACACGACTGAAGCAACTTAGCAGCAGCAATCAATGAATTTAGTAAAGTTGTAGGATATAAAATTAATACACACATATCTCTTGCATTCCTATGCACTAACAATGAAAAATCTGAAAGATAAATTAAAGAAGCAATTCCACTCACCATTGCAACAAAAAGAATTAAATACCTAAGAATAAACCTACCTAACGCAAGTAAAGTAATGCTCAAAATTCTCCAAGCCAGGCTTCAGCAATACATGAACTGTGAACTTTTAGATGTTCAAGCTTATTTTAGAAAAGGCAGAGGAACCAGAGATCAAATTGCCAACATCCACTGGATCATTGAAAAAGGAAGAGAGTTCCAGAAAAGCATCTATTTCTGCTTTATTGACTATGCCAAAGTCTTTGACTGTGTAGATCACAAAAAACTGTGGAAAATTCTGAAAGAGATGGGAATACCAGACCACCTGACCTGCCTCTTGAGAAACCTATATGCAGGTCAGGAAGCAACAGTTAGAACTGGATATGGAACAACAGACTGGTTCCAAATAGGGAAAGGAGTACGTCAAGGCTGTACATTGTCACCCTGCTTATTTAACTTATATGCAGAGTACATCATGAGAAAATCTGGATGAAGCACAAGCTGGAATCAAGATTGCAGGGAGAAATATCAGTAACCTCAGATATGCAGATGACACCACCCTTATGGCAGAAAGTGAAGAACTAAAAAGCCTCTTGATGAAAGTGAAAGAGGAGAGTGAAAAAGTTGGCTTAAAGCTCAACATCCAAAAAACGAAGATCATGGCATCCAGTCCCATCACTTCATGGGAAATAGATGGGGAAACAGTGGAAACAGTGTCAGACTTTATTTTTTTCGGCTCCAAAATCACTGTAGATGGTGATTGCAGCCATGAAATTCTTCCCTGGTGGCTCAGATGGTAAAGCGTCTGCCCGCAATGTGGGAGACCTGGGTTCGATTCCTGGGTCAGGAAGATCCCCTGGGGAAGGAAATGGCAATCCACTCCAGCACTCTTGCCTGGAAAATCCCATGGACGCAGGAGCCTGATAGGCTACAGTCTGTGGGGTCGCAAAGAGTCGGACTTGACTGAGTGACTTCACTTTCTTTCACTTTACTCCTTGGAAGGAAGGTTATGACCAACCTAAATGGCATATTGAAAAGCAGAGACATTACTTTGCCAACAAAGGTCTGTCTAGTCAAGGCTATGGTTTTTCCAGTGGTCATATATGGATGTGAGAGTTGGACTGTGAAGAAAGTGGAGTGCCAAAGAATTGATGCTTTTGAACTGTGGTGTTGGAGAAGACTCTTGAGAGTTTCTTGGACTTCAAGGAGGTCCAACCAGACCATCCTAAAGGAGATCACTCCTGGGTGTTCATTGGAAGGACTGATGCTAAAGCGAAACTCCAATATTTTGGCCACCTCATGTGAAGACTTGACTCACTGGAAAAAACCCTGATGCTGGGAGGGGTTGGGAGCAGGAGGAGAAGGGGACGACAGAGGATGAGATGGCTGGATGGCATCACAAACTAGATGGACATGAGTTTGAGTGAACTCTGGGAGTTGGTGATGCACAGGGAGGCCTGGCATGCTGCAATTCATGTGGTTGCAAAGAGTCAGACATGACTGAGCGATTTAACTGAACTGAACTGAGAGACAAAAAACCTGTATGGAGAAAACTATAAGACATTTATGAAAGAAACCAAAGACACACAAACAGATGGAGAGGCATACCATGTTCTTGGATGGGAAGAATGAATATTGTGAAAATGACCATACTACCCAAAGCAATCTACATGTTCAATGCAATCCCTATCAAATACCAATGGTACCTTTCATAGAACTAGAAAAAATTTTTTACTATTTGTATAGAAATACAAAAGACACTGAATAACCAAAGCAATCTTAGAGGAAAAAAAAAAATGGAGCTGTTGAAATCAACCATCTTGACTTCAGACTATACTACAAAGCTACAGTCATCAAGATAGTATGGTACTGGCACAAAACAGAGATACAAGCCAATGGAACAAGAGAGAGAGAGAGAACCCAGAGATTAAACCCATACACATATGGGCACCTCATCTTTGACAAAGGAGGAAAAATATACAATGGTGGAAAGATGGCCTCTTTAATAAGTGCTGCTGGGAAAACTGGACAGCTATATATAAAAGAATGAAATTAGAACACATCCTAACACCACTCAAAAAAAATAAACTCAAATGGTTTAAATACTGAAATGTAAGGCCAGAAATAATAAATCTCTTAGAGGAAAACATAGGAAGTATACTCTTTTACATAAATCACAACAAGATCCTCCATGACTCACCTCCTAACTTAATGGATAAAAAAACAAAAATAAACAAATGAGACCCAACTAACTTAAAAGCTTTTATAAAGCAAAGGAGAGATAAACAAGATGAAAAGACAATCCTCAGGATAGGAGAAAATAATTGCAAATGAAGCAACTGACAAAGGATTAATTTCCAAAATGTATAAGCAGCTCATACACCTCAATATCAGAAAAACAAATAACACAATAAAAAATGGGCAGAAGATCTAAATACACATTTCTCCAAAAAAGATATATAGATTGCTAATAAATACATGAAAAGATGCTCATTATTAGAAAAATGCAAATCAAAACTACAATGAGGTATCATCTCACACCAATCAGAATGGCCATCATCAAAATTTCTACAAAGAATAAATGATAGAGAGGATGTGGAGAAAAGGGAACCGTCCTGCACTGTTGGTGAGAATGTAAATTGATACAGCCACCATGGTGAACAGTAGGGAGGTTCCTTAAAAAACTAGGAATAAATCTAGCACTTGTTGTTCAGCAGTGAATTTATGTCTGACTCTTTCCAACCTCATGAACGGCAGCACATTAGTTTCCCCTGTCTTTCTCTATCTCCCTGTTTGCTCAAACTCATGTTCATTGAGTTACTGATGCCATCCAACCATCTCATCCTCTGTCGCCTGCTTCTCCTCTTGCTCTCAAATCTTTCCTAGCATCAGGGTCTTTTCCAATGAGTTGGCTCTTTGTATCAAGTGGCTAAAGTATTGGAACATCAGCTTCAGCCCAGTCCTTCCAATAAATATTCAGGGTTGATTTCCTTTAGGATTGACTGGTTTGACCTCCTTACTGTCCAAGGTACTCTCAAGAGTCTTCTCCAGCAGCACAGTTTGACAGCATCTAGTATCTAACCCAGTAATCCCACCACTGGGCATATACCCTGATAAAACGACAACTCAAAAAGACACTTGCACCCCTGTTCATTGCAACACTATTTACAATAGCCAGGACATAGAAGGGACCAGGTGTCCATCTACAGATGAATGGATAAAGAAGATGTGGTACATATATACAAAGGAATATTACTTAGTCATAAAAAGGAACCTGACTGAGTCAGTTGTAGAGAGGTGTTTGAACCTAGAGCCTGTTATACAGAGTGAAGTAAGTCAGAAAGAGAAAAACAAATATCATATATAAATCATATGTATAGAATCTAGAAAAATGGTACTGATGAACCCATTCGCAGGTAAGTAATGGAGACACAAACGTAGAAAATAAACTTGTGGACACAGTGGGGAAAGGAGAGGGTGAAGATGGGACTAACTGAGAAAGTAGCATTGATATATGAACATCATTATGTGTAAAATAGCTAGTAGGAAGCTGCTACATAACACAGGGAGTCCAGTCTGGTGCTCTGTGATCACCAAGAGGGATGGGGCATGGGGGAAAAGTAGGCTCAAGACAGAGGTGGTACATAAAACCGTAGAAAATTCTTAAAGAGTTGGGAATACCAGACCACCTGACCTGCCTCCTGAGAAATCTGTATGTGGGCCAAGGAGCAACAGTTAGAATCGGACAATGAACAACAAACTGGTTCTAAACTGGGAAAGGAGTACGTCAAGGCTGTACATTGTTACCCTGCTTATTTAACTTATATGCATAGTACATCATGAGAAATGCTGGGCTGGATGAACCACAAGCTGGAATCAAGATTGCTGGGAGAAATATCAATAACCTTAGATATGCAGATGACACCACCCTTATGGTAGAAAATGAAGAACTAAAGAGCCTCTTGATGAAAGTGAAAGAGGAGAGTGAAAAAGTTGACTTAAAACTCAACATTCAGAAAACTAAGATCATGGCATCTGGTCACAACACTTCAAGGCAAATAGATGGGGAAACAGTAGAAACAGTGAGAGACTTTATTTTTTTTTGAGGGCGGGGGGGGGCTCCAAAATCACTGCAGATGGCGAATGCAGCCATGAAATTAAAAGATGCTTGCTCCTTGGAAGAAAAGTATGACCAACCTAGACAGCATATTAAAAAGCAGAGACATTATCAACAAAGGTCCGTCTAGTCAAAGCTATGGTTTTTCCAGTCATTATGTATGGATGTGAGAGTTGGACTATAAAGAAAGCTGAGCACTGAAGAATTGATGCTTTTGAACTGTGGTGTTGGAGAAGACACTTGAGAGTCCCTTGGACTGCAAGGAGATCCAATCAGTCAATCTTAAAGGAAATCAGTCCTGAATGTTCATTGGAAGGATTGATGCTGAAGCTGAAACTCCAATTCTTTGGCCACCTGATGTGAAGAACCAACTCACTGGAAAAGACCCTGATGCTGGGAAAGATTGAGGGCAGGAGGAGAAGGGGAAGATTGAGGATGAGACGGTTGGATGGCATCACTGACATTATGGACATGAGTTTCTGTAGGCTCCAGGAGTTGGTGATGGACAGGGAAGCCCGGCATGCTGCAGTCCATGGGGTCGCAAAGAGTCAGACATAACTGAGCAAATGAACTGAACTGATATGTGTGTGTGTGTGTGTGCGTGCACATGCACGTGCTTAGTTGTGCAGTCACGTCCAGCTCTTTGCAACCCCATGGACTGTAACCCACCAAGCTCCTCTGTCCATGGGGATTCTCCAGGCCTGAATACTGGTGTGGGTTGCCATGCCCTCCTCCAGGGGATCTTTCCAACCCAGGGATCGAACCCAGGTCTCCCACATTTCAGGCAGATTCTGCACTGACTGAGTCACAAGGGATTCACACTGTTGTACAGCAGAAACTGATACAACATTGCAAGTGATTTTCCTCTAGTTAAAAAAAATGAATTAAAAAAGTTGAATCCAACTTTACTAACTACTTGTTGGGTAACTCTAGGCAAGTCATTTAAATGTTTGATGTTTTAGTTTTCTAATCTGCAATAAGATTATTATATGAATGGTTTCATCAGAGAGCCACAGTAAGGATTGAAGGAGATAAAGTAGGTGAAGTAACTGGCACAAAGTGTTGAATATATGTGATATGTAGTCATTTGAAACAGAAGCAGAGGGTGTATGTCAATCAACGGACCAACAATCGTTGAAATGATCTGACTTGTATAAATTTGTAAAGTTTATCTACCTAAGAGTATAGCAAAGAGAAAGAAATTAGTGTGCTGAAAGAATATCTCAATTTCTTATCAATGTAATAGTTCAGATAAATGTTTTCCAAGATGTGAAGTAAACAGTAAATTCATATATTCATAAACACGTATTTATAAATTATAGTGTAAATACATAAATAAACATATATAACTAGCCTATGCTGAGCAATATTTTTATATTTTTGTGGCTTTTTCATAGCTATTTCAATTTGCTTATTAAAGTAAGAACACATTTGGAAAAATAGGTTGCCAGGAGAACTTTACTATATACACTAATATACGTCCCTTAGACTTTAGGAAAAGATTCTAAAGCATATCTTCAACTCATGAAAAAAGTGAAAAAGTGAAAGTGTTAATCACTCAGTCATGTCCGGCTCTTTGCGGCTCCATGGACTTTAGCCAACCAGGATCCTCTGTCCTTGGAATTCTCCAGGCAAGAATACTAACCCATTCCCTTCTTCAGGGGATCTTCCTGACCCAGGGATCAAGCCTGGATCTCCTTTATTGCATGCAAATTCTTTACTGTTTGAGCCACCAGGTAATAAAGTACTGTAGTTAAAAGCACAGATTGGAAGGATGACTGAATCTCAGTATTAGCAAGTAGCCATGTAATCTTAGTCAGACATTATAATATTTGACCATAAGGTTCTCATTTCTGGTCTAGTTCAAGGAGCTGTTCTGAGTACTAGATAGTATGTTGTAAAGCACTTAGTATCATGTCAGGCACTTAATAAGTACCTAATAAGTACTAGATAAAATCTGTGTATTAATAACAGGAAAGTTAACTTCCACTTTATGCCACTGTGTAAAATAATTTAATCATTTTAATAATCTTGTGAGGAAGATGTATTAGGCAATATTATTTTCATTTTGTAGATGAAGAAACACACATTCGCAAAGATTAGGTGACTTATCGAAATACCTAATGGGTGTTTATAGATAGAAACAGATATACGTGGGGTTTGATTAAATTTTTTAACACCATATCTATTGTTTCTCTTTATTATGTCACTACTCATTAGAATTGGGTGGTATTTTATCATAGAGCCCATATTTTTTAAGCATCTTGTTTCTTTCTTTCTTTTTAAATTTTTGGTTGGCCAGGTGGCTTGTGAGATCTGACCAGGGATCAAACTTGTGACTTTGGCAGTGATATCATGGAGTCCTAACCACTAAACCGCCAGGTAATTCCTTGTAGAATCCTCATTTTTATTAACCAGTTTTTGAGATTGGCCTCTCTGGTCCTCTGAAATACAGTATGTTTGATTTTGAAAATGTTATATACTAATATATATCAGATCAGATCAGATCAGTCACTCATTTATACATATATATAAAAATAAACACACACATATACTCCTTAATTATAAAAAGGTTCATACACACATTTAAGATTAACTTTGCTTTGATTTGAAGTTACCCAGAAATAGGACTTCACTTTTACAATGTATCTTATTCTAGCCATTTTTTTTGCTATTATTATAAAAAACAGATTCAAACATTTGTAGATGTGTAACTCAAGTTTTAACCTCAATTTTTCAGTTGAGACATCACATAAAGTTTCTAACACAGGCCTATAAAGAACTTTTTTCTAAAGGCACTACAATTTTAATTCTTTGGGGAATTCCTGGATAGTCAGGCTCATTATGTTGATATTTAGCTTAGATGTGAACCTAAACTGAACAACCAATAAGGACTGTGCTCTGAAATAATTACAGGGGAAGTACTGTGTTTTATAAGTAAAATGATATATTTAGTTTTAAAAATTGACAACTGCCTTATTCACAAATATCAGATGAGATAAAAAAAATGTTTACTCTTCCAATTAGGACACTGTGGTAATATTTTCCCCAAATATTCACTTCAGTAACTATGCCATAAAACTATCTTGAATATGTACACAAAAGTACTGTCAAATGAGAAATAACACTTCTGCATTTTGATCTTAAAACACCTTGGAAACAAAGCTTTTAATGCAACGGAGTTATGCAAAATTTCATTCAGTTCAATTGCTCAGTCATGTCTAACTCAAGATATTAATACCTTGAGGAAGAAAAGATGTAAAAGCCTATTTTATCTGATTGTTTTCTTTGTTCTTCCTCTTAAAAAAAGAGGTTGAAGAAGGTCCTGCTTGCTCAACTTTGCATGGTTCAAGAACTAATCTGCTTGGTGGGGTTTTTATTCTCCTGCCTCCATCTGACCATTGACTGCTCAGCCATTCTTCCCCCAGAGAAGGGAAAAGGGAGAATTCTGAAATCATCCAATGTGGCTCTTTCCTTCCTAGCATGGGAGAAGTTGAAAGTCACAGGTAAATCTAGGTTAAATATTTTTATTTGGACTACCCTTTCCATGTCTTGACAGAAGAATCTTAAATCTGTAGTTAATATCAGTTAAGTTCAGTAGCTCAGTCATGTCCAACTCTTGGCAACCCCATGGAATGCAGCACACCAGGCTTCCCTGTCCATCACCAATTCCTTGAGCTTGTTCAAACTCATATCCATCAAGTCGGTGATGCCATTCAACCATCTCATCCTCTGTCGTCCCCTTCTCCTCCTGCCCTTAGTCTTTCCCAGCATCAGGGTCTTTTCTAAGGAGTCAGTTCTTCACATCAGGTGGCCAAAGTATTGGAGATTCAGCATCAGTCCTTCCAATGAATATTCAGGACTGACTTCCTTTAGGATGGACTGGCTGGATCTCCTTGCAGTCCAAGGGACTCTCAAGAGTCTTCTCCAACACTACAGTTCAAAAGCAACAATTCTTCAGTGCTAAGCTTTCTTTACGGTCCAACTCTCACATCCATACATGACTACTGGAACAACCATAACTTTGATGGACTTTCATCAGCAAACTAATGTCTCTGCTTTTTAATATGCTGTCTAGGTTGGTCACGGCATTTCTTCCAGGGAGTAAGCATCTTTTAATTTTGTTAAATTATACAATATTTAATTATGTAAATATAAAAACATTTAATTATATAAAATATAAGATATTAATTAATATAGCTTTATAATTTATTTTATTATAAAATATTATTGATGTAAAAATGAAAACCAAAACTAAATGTCATTAAAATTGTGTTAGACTTTAAGTTGGTTTTAAGCTGGTTGTTGTTATTTAGTCATTAAGTCTCATCTGACTCTTTTGCAGGCTCATGGACTGTAGCCTGCTAGGCTTCTCTGTCCCTGGGATTTTGAAGGCAAGAGTACGGGAGTGGGTTCCCATTTCCTTCTCCAGGGCATCTTCCCAACCCAGGGATTGAACTCATGTCTCCTGCCCTGGCAGGTTGATTCTTTACCACTGAGCCACCAGGAAAGCCCTTTAAGCTGTAATTAAAGTATAAAAGCAACATTTTTTTTTCCAGTGCAATAGATAAGTATGGAATCTAAACGTGGCAAACAATTTTGTGGTTATTGAATAAAGAATCTACCAATAGCAATAGCAACATTTGTTCCTATGTCATGAATAGAAGATCTCTGAAACACAAAACTGGGTGTAAGACATTTCTATAACACATATTTATTTTTAATATCACTTTCTGAATAAAGTTATGTTACCTGTTCCCACCCACTTTTTCATTCAAATCCTTAGTCTAAATTTATCTATATAAATACATTTAAATTCTATCATCTGCATGAAAGTTTATTCAACTATTTTAGTCCATATGACTCCCTGTTCCATGATTTTAGATTGTATTCTTTCTGAAATGAAATAATGAAAAATAACAAGATGCTGTATATGGTTATAAAGTGAGGAATCATTGCTTTATCATTATGTCTTATATGATTCTCTGATATTTTAATTATAAGATATCCAAAAAGAAAGTGATTTATACATTCAAAAAATATTTATTGAGTTCTTACTCTGTATTAGGAATTGTATCAAACATTGTTGATACAGTGTGAGAAAGATGGATACATTCCTTTCATTTGAGAAGCTTATATTTTGGCAAAGGAACACATACAATAAACCATAGATATAATTAGCATATTATGAAATATATAAAATTAAATTGCATTTAATTTTTGAGACATGGTACAGAAAATCTAATTAGAACAGAATCAAGATGGATCACAAATGCCTGACGATTTCAAACTTGACTAGATTGATTAAGGTAAACCTTATTTATTCCATAACGTATTTCCAAACCTTATGGAAATTGAGGAATTACTTAAAGAAGATGAGAATGACAGAAATATAGATATCTGGTATCTGAGGGTGGAAAGTAAGAATTTCAAGCAGAAGGAATAGACACTGAAGATGCTATAGAGATGCATTATTCTTGGCATATTCTAGGAATATCAAGGAGGCCAGTATAGATAGAACACAGGGAGGAAGAGAAGAGCAGCAAAAAATTAGGTTAGAGAAGTAATAAGGGTATGTATGGTGGGGAGATGGGGCGGGGAGGTCAACTCCTATAGGCCCCTCAGGCCATCACAAGAATTTTACTTTTTACTCTGAATGACATAGATAGATATAGAAACACATAAGTGTGATACAATCTGATACAGAGGATCATGGGCTTCCCAGGTGGCACTAGTGGTAAAGAACACCTCTGCCAATGCAGGAGACGTTAAGAGATGCAGCTTCAGCCCCTGGGTTGGGAAGATCACCTGGAGTGGAGATTGGCTCCCCACTGCAGTGTTCTCGCCTGGAGAATCCCATGGACAAAGGAAGCCTGGCAGGCTAGAGGCCATAGGGTTGCAAGGACTTGGACATGACTAAGCAACTTAGCATGCATGCCTGCTAGCACTGGCTCCTGAGTAATGCAGTGTTTCTGCGAGGGAGGTCAATCACAGGCTATTGAAAATAAACCATAAAGAGAGTTGATGGTGGCTTGCATCAGGGTAGGAGCAATGAGCAAGAAGGAAGTGAGTGGAATCAGGATGCTCTTTGAACATAAGACCAATAGAATATACAGATGTCTTAGATGTAAAGTATGAAAGGAAAAAGGAAATCAAGGATAACTCCATGCTTTTTTTACCCTGAGTGACTTGAATAAAAGGGTTGTCTTGGATTTAGATGGGAAAAACAGTATGTGAAATAAGTTTTGGAGAGAAGATAAAACTTTCACTTTTGGACATGTGTAATCTGAAATATCTGTTAATTTCAGTTCAATTCAGTCACTCAGTCATGTCTGACTCTTTGTGACCCCATGAACCCCAGCACACCAGGCCTCCCTGTCCATCACCAACTCCTGGAGTTTACTCAGACTCATGTGCACTGAGTCGGTGATGCCATCCAAACTATCTCAACCTCTGTCGTCCCCTTCTCCTCCTGCCTTCAATCTTTCCCAGCATCAGGGTCTTTTCCAATGAGTCAGTTCTTCACATCAAGTGGCCACAGTATTGAAGTTTAGCTTGAACATCAGTCCTTACAATGAATATTCAGGACTGATCTCCTTTAGGATGGACTGGTTGGATCTCCTTGCTGTCCAAGGGACTCTCAAGAGTCTTCTCCAACACCACAGTTCAAAAGCATCTTTTCTTCAGTGCTCAGCTTTCTTTATAGTCCAACTCTCACATCCATACATGACTACTGGAAAAGCCATAGCCTTGACTAGATGGACCTTTGTTGGTAATGTCTCTGCTTTTTAATATGCTGTCTAGGTTGGTCATAATTTTTCTTCAAAGAAGTAAGCTTCTTTTAATAATATGGCTGCAGTCACCATCTGCAGTGATTTTGGAGCCCAGAAAAATAAAGTCTGACACTGTTTCGACTGTTTCCCCATCTATTTCTCATGAAGTGGTGGGACCAGATGCCATATCTTCGTTTTCTGAATGTTGAGCTTTAAGCCAACTTTTTCACTCTCCTCTTTCACTTTCATCAAGAGGCTCTTTAGTTCTTCGCTTTCTGCCATAAGGGTGGAGTCATCTGCATATCTGAGGTTATTGATATTTCTCCTGGCAATCTTGATTCCAGCTTGTGCTTCCTCCAGCCCAACATTTCTCATGATGTGCTCTGCATATAAGTTAAATAAGCAGGGTGACAATATACAGCCTTGATGTACTCCTTTTCCTATTTGGAATCAGTCTGTTGCTCCATGTCCAGTTCTAACTGTTGCTTCCTGACCTGCATACAGATTTCTCAGGAGGCAGGTCAGGTGGTCTGGTATTCCCATCTCTTTCAGAATTTTCCACAATTTATTGTGAGCCACACAGTCAAAGGCTTTGGTATAGTCAGTAAAGCAGAAATAGATGTTTTTCTGGAACTCTCTTGCTTTTTCTATGATCCAACGGATGTTGGCAATTTGATCTCTGGTTCCTCTGCCTTTCTAAATCCACCTTAAACATCTGGACATTCACAGTTCACATATTGTTGAAGCCTGGCTTGGAAAATTTTGAGCATTACTTTATTAGCACGTGAGATATGTGCAATTGTGTGGTAGCTGGAACATTCTTTGGCATTGTCTTTCTTTGGGATTGGAATGAAAACTGGTTTTTTCCAGTCCTGTGGCAACTTGATGAGTTTTCCAAATTTACTGGCATATTGAGTGCGGCACTTTCACAGCATCATCTTTTGGGATTTGAAATAGCTCAACTGGAATTCCATCACCTCTACTAGCTTTGTTCGCAGTGATGCTTCCTAAGACCCATTTGACTTCACATCCAGGATGTCTGTCTCTAAGTGAGTGATCACACCATTGTAGTTATCTGGGTCTTGAAGATCTTTTTTGTACAGTTCTTCTGTTTATTCTTGCCACCTCTTCTTAATATCTTATGCTTCTGTTAGGTCCATACCATTTCTGTCCTTTATCGAGCCCATCTTTGCATGAAATGTTCCTTTGGTATCTCCAATTTTCTTGAAGAGATCTTGAGGCTTTCCCATTCTGTTGTTTTCCTCTATTTCTTTGCATTGATCGCTGAAGAAGGCTTTCTTATCTCTCCTTGCTATTCTTTGGAACTCTGCATTCAAATGGGTATATCTTTCCTTTTCTGCTTTGCCTTTCACTTCTCTTCTTTTCACAGCTATTTGTAAGGCCTCCTCAGACAGCCATTTTGCTTTTTTTGCATTTCTCTTTCTTGGGGATGGTCTTGACGCCTGTCTCCTGTACAATGTCATGAACCTCTGTCCATAGTTCTTCAGGCACTCTGTTTATCAGATCCAATCCCTTGAATCTATTTGTCACTTCAACTGTATAATCGTACGGAATTTGATTTAGGTCATATCTGATTGGTCTAGTGGTTTACCCTACTTTATTCAAAATCAGTCTGACTTTGGCAGTAAGGAGTTCATGATGTGAGCCACAGTCAGCTCCCGGTCTTGTTTGCAGACTGTATAGAGCTTCTCCACCTTTGGCTGCAAAGAATATAATCAATCTGATTTCAGTGTTGACCTTCTGGTGATGTCCGTGTGTAGAGTCTTCTCTTGTGTTGTTGGAAGAGAGTGTTTCCTATGACCAGTGCATGCTCTTGGCAAAACTCTATTAGCCTTTGCCCTGCTTCATTCTGTACTCCAAGGCCAAATTTGCCTGTTACTCCAGGTGTTTCTTGACTTCCTACTTTTGCATTCCAGTCCCCTATAATGAAAAGGACATCTTTTTTGTGTGTTAGTTCTAGAAGGTCTTGTAGGTCTTCACAGAACTGTTCAACTTCAGTTTCTTCAGCATTACTGGTCAGGGCATAGAATTGGATTACGGTGATATTGAATGGTTTGTCTTGGAAACGACGAGAGATCATTCTGTCATTTTTGAGATTGCATCCAAGTACTGCATTTCGGACTCTTGTCGACTATGATGGTTACCTCATTTCTTCTAAGAGATTCTTGCCCACACTAGTAGATATAATGGTCATGAGTTAAATTCACCCATTCCAGTCCATTTTAGTTCACTGATTCCTAAAATGTTGACATTCACTCTTGCCATCTCTTGTTTGACCACTTCCAACTTGCCTTGATTCATGCACCTAACAGTTCAGGTTCCTATGCAATATTCCTCTTTACAGCATCAGACCTTGCTTCCATTACCAGTCACATCCACAACTGGGTGTTTTTTTTTGCTTTGGCTCCATCTCTTTATTCTTTCTGGAGTTATTTCTCCACTCTTCTCCAGTAGCATATTGGGCACCTACCGACCTGAGGAGTTCATCTTTAAGTGTCCTATCTTTTTGCCTTTTCATACTGTTCATGGGGTTCTCAAGGCAAGAATACTGAAATGGTTTGCCATTCCCTTCTCCAGTGGACCACATTCTGTAAGAACTCTTCACCATAACCCAGACATCTTGGGTGGCCCTACACGGCGTGGCTCATAGTTTCACCAAGTTAGACAAGGGTGTGGTCCATGTGATCAGATTGGTTAGTCTTCTGTTATTGTGGTTTTCAGTCCCTCTGCCGTCTTATGGAGAAGGATAAGAAGCTTATGGAAACTTCCTGATGGGAGAGACTGACTGAGGTGGAAACTGGGTCAAGTCCAACTCCCTGTGACCCTATGGACTGCAGCACGCCAGGCCTCCCTGTCCATCACCAGCATCCAGAGTTTACTCAAACTCATGTCCACTGAGACACTGATGCCATCCATCCATCTCATCCTATGTCATCCCCTTCTCCTCCTGCCTTCAATCTTTCCCAGAATCAGGGTCTGTTCAGATGAGTCTGTTCTTCACATCAAGTGGCCAATATATTGGAGTTTCAGCTTCAGCATCAGTCCTTCCAGTGAATATTCAAGGCTGACTTCCTTTAGGATGGACTGGCTGGATCTTCTTGCAGTCCAAGGGACTCTCAAGAGTCTTCTCCAACACCACAGTTCAAAAGCATCAATTCTTTGGTGCTCAGCTTTCTTTATAGTCCAAATCTCACATCCATACATGACTACTGGAAAAACTATAGCCTTGACTAGATGGACCTTTGTTGGTAATGTCTCTGCTTTTTAATATGCTGTCTAGTTTGGTCATAACTTTTCTTCCAAGGAGTAAGCCATGTTCAGCAAATCTTTAATCCAATTTTTTGTCAACAGGTTGAGCTGTGTTCCCTCCCTGCTATTTACCTGGGCCAAACTATGGTGGAGGTAAAAGAGAAAACATCAGACAGTTTTAGGATAGAGGTCTAGACTGTGCATTTCAAAATGTAGGATTCATTATCATTTAGACAGTATTTAAACCATGAGAAAAAATGTGAGCACCAATGGTGTAAATGTAGATAATGAACCAAAAAGGGCCATGGACTGAACCATGAAGTACTCCAAAATGAAGATGAGGAGAAGAATCAACATAAGAGACTGAACAAGAGAAATCAGTGAGATGAGAGGAAAAATAAGAGTATTGAATCCTAGAAGTCAAATGAAGAAAATATATAAGCAGGAAGAAGTGTTCAACTGTTTCAAATGATGTTACTTTGTCAAGTAAAGTGTGTGTGTTAGTTGCTCAGTTGTGTTCAACTCTTTGTGACCTCTGTGGATGGTAGCCCGCCAGGCTACTCTGTCAATGGAATTCTTCAGGTAAGACTACTGAGTGGGTTGTTGTTCCTTCTCTTGGGGATCCTGTCCACCCAGGGAATGAACCCAGGTCTCCTACATTGCAGGCAGATTCAAGCAAGGTGTCAAGTAAAGCAATGCCCTAAAATTGCCTTTGACTTCAGTAGTGAGGATATCTGTATAACCTCAACTGAAATTACTTTGGAGTAGAGGATTTAAAGACTGGGGTGGGTTTAAGAGAGGATGAGAGGAAAGGAATTGTAGATAGAGGATATAAACAACTAGACATCTAGAACTTTTGCTACAAGGAGGTAAGAGACTATTAAGGGAAGAAGATCTAAGAAGTATTCTTTAGTATAGAAAAAAATATATCATATGTTGAAACTGATTAGAATGAACAAGTAGAGAGGAAAATCTTGATCATGTGGTAGAGACTGAGAAGTGCTCCAGTGATATCCATGGGTAGGCAAGAGAGGATGATTATCCAGTGGGGACAAAGGTTTAAAGAGAGACAGTAGCTCATCTGTACTAACAGGGAGAAATGAGAGAATATGAATGCAGATGCTGGTAGAAAAGACAGGATGCTGACAGTCTGGAAATTATCTTTTGAAAGCTTTAATTTTCTCAGAGGAGTAGGACAAATAACCATGAACATGAGAGGGAAGGTGTGAGAGGTTTGAAGACAGAAGAGAACATGTGAAACAGTCACCAGAAGAGAAGGAGAGTCAATAGATAAAGGATGTACAGCATAATTACTGGGAAGCATTAAGGCTATACTTCAGAATAGCAATCATGAATTTTAAGTCATATCAGTCAGTGTGACGAAGTGGTTTTTTTTTTTTTTTTTTTTTTTCAGATCCCTTCAGCCATAGGTAGACAGTTAGATTCAGTCACGCTTGTAATTTTACTGAGCATATGTAGATAAATGAGAGAGACGCAAAGATGTAAAGGGGGTAATCTGATGACTGGCCATAAAATTCAGCTCATGCAAAAAGGGCAGAGCAAACATCGAGGTTGACAGAATTCATGAAAAAATGGTGGTACTTATAGACTGGTGGGTTTGATGGGGTCAAAGCAAGTTGGAGTGCTATAAGAGGGAGTGTTCTGGTAAGATAGGAGGATGGAATCAGTGGCATTCCATTTGATATTCCCGACAATACCTAGATCAGACCTAGGAAAACAACAGAAACTCAGGAAGTGTCTGTTAAATTGGCTCTAATTATATTTTTGTATCAATATCCTGAACAATGAAGCAAAACACTTTACAAACATGGAAAGAAACACAGGCTCTTAAGTATAGATGCTTTAGATTCAAATTACCTTTTCTAAATGAAAAAGGTAACTTTTCCATACAAAATTATAAAAAGGACTTCCTACAAATACCAAATTTGGAATGCTTCCATGTTCTCTCAAATGCATTAAAGTTAATGTTTATTACTTAAATTTTTATATAAATCTGAATGCATGATAATACTTATGGATAGTGCATTTTGAAATGTTTCTGAGTTCTCTGAATTTCAGAGGTATCATCAGCTCAAATGATCTACTCCATGATGCAAATACCACAGGCTAAAAAATGATTAAAACCTTAATGCTATATAAATAAGAGGGATATATATTTACAACACTTTAAAATTTTGACCTGATATTTTAAATGTGATAGCAATTTTTGTATTTCTTTTTTTAAGTTTTGAGAAAGTGGGGAGGTTTTTGGATATATAATACATTGGATTAGATTTAGGATCAGAAAGAATGAAATTTATTGATGAAACATTATAAGCATTTCATTTATTTCATCTTCACAACAATTTTATAAAATGATTTATTATTGCTACTTAACTAATGAAGAAATTGAGGCTCTGAGGCTAGCTGGTATTTGAAACCAGGCCAAGTTTATTCCAAACACTATCACATTTTATGTTTATTAAGCTAACTCCATCAAATCCAGGATTTAAACTATTTGGGGTTATAAATTTTAGTTACTCAAAACTGAAAATGCAACATTTATAACAGAGCACAATATATTGGATTTGTTCCATACATATTTTCCAGGTCAAATACAAACAACCCCAACTTCCTGGAACTCTGAGTTTAATGCACACTCAGGATTTACCATGTGGTGTTCATACAGGGGCATTGCAAACTTCATTTGTTCTATGATTATCTTAGATCAAATTTCAATCAGCATTAATAGTATCAACTTTCTGGAACTTTGAGCACATTGCTCAGGTCATAAAGTTTTCTGTTTTGTTTTTGTTTAACTTCTCAGTCATGTCTGATTCTTTTGTGACCCATTGGCTGTAGCCTGCCAGGCTCCTCTGTCCATGGGATTTTCCAGGCAAGAATACTGGAGTGGGTTGTCATTTCCTTTAGTTCTGAATTTAATATACTACAAGTGCTATAAGCTTAGTTCAGAATTTGTCCTTTTAATATATAATCCAACCAATAGCTGTTAGAAGGAACAAATAGGAAAAGGCTATTCAAAACAGGGAGAATGTCAGTCTGAAAATGTGATAACATGGTCTGATAGAAAAGGTAGTGATGGGGAAAAGTACATTGACACTAGAACTCTTTATTAAAAAGATTATTTGATGTGGATCATTTTTAAAGTCTTTATTGAATTTGTTAGAATATTGCTTCTGCATTACGTTTGGGTTTTTTTTGGCCACGAGGAATGGAGGATCTTAGCTCCCCTAACAGGGATCAAACCCTCACCCCCTACCCTGGAAGGTGAAGTCTTAACTACTTGATCGCCAGGGAAGTTCCAGCACCAGAACTCTTAAAGTCTAATATTATTATTTTGTCTAGAAGCAAGCAGCCACAAATACTAAAAAAAAAAGAAATTCAAGACACAAACCACAATGAACTCAAGTCAATTTGGAAAGGTTAAAGTGCATTCATTACGGTTACATAAAAAAAATAACATAATAGGAAATATTTTGGGAATATTTTCCATTCAGCATGATTCACGTAAGATTTATAAATTTGACATATAAAGGGATAAATTGTACATATTTGTGGGAAAATAATTTTGTGTATAAACCCACATTCCCGAAGGATATCCAGTAAATGAGGCAATACTCTATTAAGACTGGAAGTACGGACTAGAATTAGATTTCAGAGACACAACATATTGTATGGGAGAAAGTAAAAGCATCCAGCAATTAGGTTCATAAATTTGGGAGAAACTGGGCAGGTTGGTTATAGCTTAAAGAGAAAGAGAGATAGAGAGAGAATAAACTGACTGGAATGAATTGCTTTACTTACTATCCTTCAAATGACAGGAGCTAAAAACTCAGTGGAAAAGACTATGACGCTGGGAGGGATTGGTGGCAGGAGGAGAAGGGGACGACAGAGGATGAGATGGCTGGATGGCATCACCGACTCGATGGACGTGAGTTTGAGTGAACTCCAGGAGTTGGTGATGGACAGGGAGGCCTGGCATGCTGCAATTCATGGGGTCACAAAGAGTTGGACACACTGAGTGACTGAACTGAACTGAACTGAAGAACTCAGTAGGAACCCAAGCAAGAGGACAGTCTCCTGCAAGACTCAGCCTATTTTAGTGGCACTATAAAGAGAAAAGCTAAATCAGGTAAAATAATCAACACTTTGAGACAGTTGTGCAACTGATTCTGCCTTCAGGACATGTCTGTCTAGAGAAAATTTTGAGAATCCTTTATGACCTTGACCAACAATGAGTTCTTTCACAGAGAAATGAATCTTAGTCAAAGTGAATTATAATGACACCTACCCTCCCTGCCCACCTCTTTGCCTCAACAACAACATCTGGAGTCACTGTTTTATGAAATAGGCTTCCCAGGTGGTGCTAGGGATAAAGAACTGGCCTGCCAATGCAGAAGATGCAAGAGACATGGGTTCAATCCTAGGTTGGGAAGATCCCTTGGAGTAGGGAATGGCATCCCACTCTGATATTCTTGCCTAGAGTTCAACAGACAGAGGAGCCTAGCGGGCTACAGGCCACGGAGTTGCAAAGTTGAACATGACTGAGTGACTGAGCTCACATTATGTGAAATGAACCTATTTAATAATCTTACTTCATATTTGACTAATGATTTTTTTCTTTCATTATCAATTAACCACTTTATTGAACATTTATTATGCTTGCTGTTTGATAGTGGCTATTGTGGATCTAGAAATAGTGTAAAGTGCAGCAGCTTTTATTTTCAAGGAGTTTATACTGAAGCTGAGAGAGAGTATGGCCTAGTAGAGAGAATGCTCACGAAGTTCCATTACCAGTTCAATTTGGTTATTTTACAATTTCCAGGAATTACAGAGACACACAAAGAAGCCAGAAGCCAGGTTAATCAATCAGCCCATAAAAGACTTTGCTGACTACAGGAAAATTTATTGGTCTAAGTGAACACCACCTTCAAAAGGATGACGAGGTGAAACCAGTTCCTTTTCCCCTAGTATTTAGATCTATTACCAGATTAGAATTTCTACCCCCATGGAGTAAATGTTGGTACTTACATGGTAACACACAGAAAAATTATTTGTTGACTTTATTTCCTAATAAAGACATTAGAAAGAGTCAAAAATCCTGGCGTCCAGCTAAGAAGGTGGCAGGAGAATAGATGTGGCTTTTGTTGCCATCATATTCTTTAATGGAAATAGAGGAGTCAATCCTCTATTTAAACACTATAATCTTGGGCAGAAGTAGATTCTAAAGAAAGGAAAGTAGTCCTACAGTGATGGAAGTGCTAATGATTTTTAGATAAATAGCACATCAAGTGTTGAAAGTGAGGTATTTAAGAGAAAAAAATAATAAGCTTTACTCTAAACAAATGACCTAATGATTTGTCAAACATCAAAGAGCATATTTACTGTTAATTTACAACTGCATGGTAATATTTTGTCCCCAACTCATGTAAATCATTCCAAAATAGATTTCCTGGAGAATATATATGTATAACCAAAGTCTCTATTCTTCTGTTAATAGGCTCAAAATTTTAAAGATTTTCATCCTTTAACTGGTTCCTCATATTTTATTTCCCTAGTGTGTTTGAGAGAAACTCTTCCTCTTCACTGAAAACTGAGGATATTGCTGTCTTCAGAGTTTTGCATGCATTTTTTGGGGAAGGGGTGGAATAATTGTCAAGTCAGTAAAACACATAATAATGCCTTCAACTCTGATTGCCTTTCATTATAACTAACAACAGTGATTTTGCCCACTATGATGCTGTTCAAATCCATTTTTGTATAGAAATAAGTTTGAGAGGATGAGAAAAAAATCACTTAATTGCTGCAGTATTAGGAAGAGTTTTCACATTAAATCATTTTCATTAACATCCTTAAATTAGAGTGTCACAGTCTCTGTGAAGCTATGACAAATCAACAGACTTAAAACTGAATCACTGCCTAATGAAATCTTATCATTCATTATTCTGCTTTATTATATAAAACAATTTACTCCATTATGACCATGTATCAGCTCTGCCAACAGGCATACACTATCTATTCAAACACCACACTATCATACAATGCATTTATCCCTGAAGGACTAGGATTTTAATTTTACTGTTGGATTAAGATCTGAGGAAGAAAAGATAAAAGATCCATTGGCATGGGAAGTCAACACATTTACCCATGGATTGCTGTATATAATTTTGGGGAATTTCCTTCGAGAGGAAGAGTGATTTACACACAGAATGAATATTTATTTACATTTCTCTCTCTTTCTCCTCAAGGAATATAGAGGTTAAAGTACTTATTTTTATTTAAAAAAAAAAGAATAGAATTTTTATTGAACACAACAGGTTAAAATCTCATTTCCAATTAATTTTATTCTAGTTCATTAGGTATGTTCAATGTTCCATGTAGGTAAATGTTTTAAACATTGGGTGCTCTCAATGTCCAGGCATATGGAAAACACTAAGATATTGTATTTGTCCTAGAAAAGCCTACAATACTGTGAAGAACAAAGTGTGTTATTAGATGATCCCTATACTCAATGATCTGAGAATATACATTTTTCTCACAATGAACATATTTTAAACATTGACCATATCCTAGGCCACTATGTGAAAGTTAATGAATAAAGAAAAATTATCCAGAGTATGTAATCTGCAACATGCTTCAGTAAAAATAATATGACTTAAAAAGTTGCACGTATATTGGAATACTAAAAACCAATACATAAACTAAAAAAGTAAAGAGGGGCATAATGAAAAAGCTGCAGTATAAAGTAGAAAAGTAAAAACTAATGATTAGAGAAAAAGACAACCACCCAGCCAAACAATATTGAGTCAAGAGTATTACTAGAAAGATTACTAAAGTAGAAAAATCTCTGGCAGTATGGAAGATAAAAATGTACAAGATAGATGGAATAATTAAACAACGTTAAGAATAAAAAGAAACAGCCACAGATATGGTAGAGATTTCTAAAACACCTTAAAGAAGCTTGTGGACAATCTTTTACAATAAAATTTAACATCTGGGTGATGGAATAGATTATTTTTCAGAAAATTATATCTTATAAAAAGGTAGCTCATGAAGATATAAAGGTGTAAGAATAGAAGGGAAAATAAAATTGTTGTATGCAGATGATACGATTTTACATGCAAATAATTCAAAAGGGTCTACTGGTTATATATATTCAGCACCATGACTGAATATAAGATTGAGATATCAAAATGAGCAATGTGTTTATACACAGCATCAATTGAAACATTTAAAATTTTAAAAAGGAATACAGGAGTTCCCTGGTCCAGTGGTTAGCACTCTGTGCTTCCACTGCAGGGGACATGGATTTGATCTCTGGTTGGGGAATTAAGATCCTGCATGCTGCATAGTGAAGCCAGAAAATAAAAATAAAATAAAAGGAATACAGTTTATAAAACTAACAACCTCAGCTACTTAGAGATAACTCTAATGAAAAGTGTGCAGATCTTTCTTGAAAGAAATAACAAAACTTAATTGAAAGAGAAAATAAGATCTAAATAAAGGTGAATATCATGTTCATGGACTATAATACTTACTGTTATAAAGATATCAGTTATCTCAAATTAATATATATTTTTTTACTTTACAGTATTGTATTGGTTTTGCCATACATCAACATGCATCCACACAGGTATACACGTGTTCCCCATCCTGAACCCCCCTCCCACTTCCCTCCACATACCATCCCTCTGGGTCATCCCAGTGCACCAGTCCCAAGCATCCTGTATCTTGCATCAAACCTGGACTGGTGATTCATTTCTTATATGATATTATACATGTTTTAATGCCATTCTCCCAAATCATCACCCCCTCCCTCTCCCACAGAGTCCAAAAGACTGTTCTATACATCTGTGTCTCTTTTGCTGTCTTGTGTATAGGGTTGTCGTTCCCATCTTTCTAAATTCCATATATATGCACTAGTATACTGCATTGGTGTTGTTCTTTCTGGCCCACTTCACTCTGTATAATAGGCTCCAGTTTCATCCACCTCATTAGAACTGATTCAAATGTATTCTTTTTAATGGCTGAGTAATACTCCATTGTGTATATGTACCACAGCTTTCTTATCCATTCATCTGCTGATGGACATCTAGGTTGCTTCCATGTCCTGGCTATTATAAACAGTGCTGCGATGAACATTGGGGTACACGTGTCTCTTTCAATTCTGGTTTCCTCGGTGTGTATGCCCAGCAGTGGGATTGCTGGGTCGTATGGCAGTTCTATTTCCAGTTTTTTAAGGAATCTCCACACTGTTCTCCATAGTGGCTGTACTAGTTTGCATTGTTCTCCATAGTGGCTGTACTAGTTTGCATTCCCACCCGACTTCAGGCTCTACTACAAAGCCACAGTCATCAAGACAGTATGGTACTGGCACAAAGACAGAAATATAGCTCCATGGAACAAAATAGAAAGCCCAGAGATAAACCCACCCACCTACGGACACCTTATCTTTGACAAAGGAGGCAAGAATATACAATGGAGAATAGATAATCTCTTTAACAAGTGGTGCTGGGAAAACTGGTCAACCACTTGTAAAAGAATGAAACTAGAACACTTTCTAACACCATACACAAAAATAAACTCAAAATGGATTAAAGATCTAAACATAAGACCAGAAACTATAAAACTCTTAGAGGAGAACATAGGCAGTTATCTCAAATTAATTTTTAAATTCAAAACAATTAAAAAATTCCAATAGATTGTTTGTGAACCTCAACAAGTTAACCTGAAATTTATATAAAGACTTGAGTACCAAAAACAGTGAGACACACTTTAAAACCCTCTTACACTGTTGGTGGGAATGCAAACTAGTACAGCCATTATGGAGAACAGTGTGGAGATTCCTTAAAAAACTGGAAATAGAACTGCAATATGACCCAGCAATCCCACTGCTGGGCATACACACTGGGGGAAACCAGGATTGAAAGAGACACATGTACCTCAATTTTCATCACAGCACTGTTTACAATAGCCAGGATATGGAAGCAACCTAGATGTTCATTGGCAGATGAATGGATAAGAAAGCTGTGGTACATATACACAATGGAATATTATTCAGCCATTTAAAAAAGTGCATTTGAATCAGTTCTAATGAGGTGGATGAAACTGGAGCCTATTATAGAGTGAAGTAAGTCAGAAAGAAAAACACCAATACAGTATGCTGCTGCTGCCAAGTCGTTTCAGTCGTGTCCGACTCTGTGCGACCCCATAGATGGCAGCCTACCAGGCTCCCCCGTCCCCGGGATTCTCCAGGCAAGAACACTGGAGTGGGTTGCCATTTCCTTCTCCAATGCATGAAAGTGAAAAGTGAAAGTGAAGTCGCTCAGTCGTGTCCGACTCTTAGCGACCCCATGGACTGCAGCCTACCAGGCTCCATCCATGGGATTTTCTAGGCAAGAGTACTGGAGTGGGGTGCCATTGCCTTCTCCAAATACAGTATACTAACCCATATATGGAGAAGGCAGTGGCACCCCACTCCAGTGTTCTTGCCTGGAGAATCCCGGGGACGGGGGAGCCTGGTGGGCTGCCCTCTATGGGGTCGCACAGAGTCGGACACGACTTAAGTGACTTAGCAGCAACCCATATACATGGAATTTAGAAATATGGTAACGATGACCCTATATGCGAGACAGCAAAAGAGACACAGATGTAAAGAACAGTCTTTTGGACTCTGTGGGAGAAGGTGAGGGTGGGATGATTTCAGAGGGTAGCGTTGAAACGTGTAAATTATCATATGTCAAGTGGATCCCCAGTCCAGGTTTGATGCATGAGACAGGGTGCTCAGGGCTCATGCACTGGGATGACCCTGGGGGATGGGATGAGGACGGGGGTGGGAGGGGGTTCTAGATGGGGAACATATGTGCGCCAGTGGCTGATTCATGTCAGTGTTTGGCAAAAACCACTACAATATTGTAAAGTTATTAGCCTCCAATTAAAATAAATCAATTAATTTAAAAAATAAAGAGTATTTAATAATACATTTATTATTAATAACAATACTTTTAAAAGAATATTATTAAATATTAAAACTTAACATTAAGTTAGAATGATTAGAACGATGTGATATTGGTATAAGAATAGGCAAGTAAGCTGATGGAGCAAAAAGTAAAGTTTGGGAAAAAAATGTCTTTTATATGTAAAAGGGATATAACTATAACTATAAATTAGTGAGAAAATGAGATTATTTAATAAGTGGTAGAATAATCATTTATTTATATGGAAAAATAGATTTTGATAATATATAGTACAAAAGGTAAGCTGCAAATGAGTTGAGGGCATAAATGTGAAAAGAAAAACTAACAATTTTGGAAGAAAATATAGACGAATAGTTTATGATATTAGCATACAAAAGAGTTTCCTAGATTAACTGTAAAAATGCAGCCCCAAAAGAGAACAATGGTAAATTTTAGTACATTACCATTGACAACTCTCTATGACAAATGGCACCCCAAAGTGAAAAGACAAACCACAAATTGGGAGATGACATTTGTAACCCATTTAACCAACAAAGCATTAGTGTTCACAGTATATAAGTCTTTCAAATCACCTAAAACCTAACAGACAAATGATCCACAATAAAAATGGACCAAAAACGTCAGCTTGTAGAGAAAGATACTCTATGCTTGCTAATAAAAACAAATGAAAAAGTGCCAACCTCAGTGGTGATTAATGGAATACAAATTAAAATACTGAGCTATCCTTATATATCCATCTGATTGGCCAACATTTAAATTATTATGAATAATTACAAGTATTAGCAAGGAAATGGAGTAGTGGGGACTTCTGTACTCTGCTGGTACAATTAGATTCACACTGATCCTTAAGAACAAATTTCAGAAACATAACGTAGAATGAAAACTTGCAGAATACATACACAATGCGTTAGCACTTTATCGAAATTTTAAATACATTAACACAGAGGAAGGAAAAAGGAAGGAGATGAGAATTTATAAGGTTCAGTAATATTTTATTGATTAAAAAAGCTGGATTGTTATGTTTTTAATAAATGGTAACACTTTCACTATGGGCAAACTGTTATCCATACTATTTCTTTCATGCTTAAAGCATTTAATCATTAAAAATTAAAAGCTACATAAATATTTTAATATAACTATCAACAGTTTTTAATAATATAATGAATTTTGACTGATAACTAAGATTGAACCAGGTGAAAAGAGGTATGAAAGTTAATTCAGGCAGAGGAAATTATACAGATAGAGTCACAGAGATAGTACAACAGCATTAAACATTTGAGGTGACTCTTCAACATCTAAACCATAAAGTTAAAAAAATACAAATCATCTTTGGCGAGATGAGCAGATGGAATGGTAAATGTAGGTGGTCAATTGTGGAGACTTTTAATGCTGCTGGACTTCCCTGGTGGCTAAGATGGTAAAGCATTCGCCTACAATGCAGAAGACCTGGGTTCTCTGGGTCAGGAAGATCCCCTGGAAAAGGGAATGGCAATGCACTCCAGTATTGTTGCCTGGAGAATCCCATGGACAGAGGAGCCTGGTGGGCTACATCCCATGGGGTTACAAAGAGTCAGACATGACTAAGGAATTGACACTTTCATTTCACTTTAATGCTGTTATGGAGCCTACACTCTATCCTAGGTCAACTGAAGCATCTTAAGTAGGAGAGTAACCTAGTCACATTTGCAACTTAGAAAGTGATGAAGCTACTTAATGAAGAACAGCTACTTAATGGGGATGCTGGCAGCAACAATGGGGTGGTTTTTGTTCAGTAGCTAAGTTGTGTTTGACTCTTTGCAACCCCATGGACTGCAGAAAGCAAAACTCCGCTATTCTCCACTATCTCCTGGAGTTTGCTCAAATTCATGTCTATTGAGTCAGTGATGCTACCTAACCATCTCATCTTCTGTTGTCCCCTTCTCCTTTGCCTTCAGTCTTACACAGTATCAGGGTCTTTTCCAATGAGCTGGCTCTTTGCATCAGGTGGGCAAAGTATTAAAAGTTCAGCTTCAGCAATAATCCTTTCAATTCAACATTGACTTCCTTTGGGACTGACTGATTTTAACCCTTTAGGATTTGATCTTGCAGTTGAAGGGACTCTCAAGAGTCTTCTCTAGCACTACAATTCAAAAGAATCAATTCTTTGATGCTCAGTCTTCTTTATGGTCCAACTCTCACACCCATACATGACTACTGGAAAAATCCTAGTTTTGATTATATTTTGACCTTTGTTGGCAAAGTGATGTCTCTGCTTTTTAACATGCTGTCTGGGTTTGTTATAGATTTTCTTCCAATGAGCAAGTGTCTTTTAATTTCATGACTGCAGTCACCATCCACAGTGATTTTGGAGCCCACGAAAATAAAATCTGTCACACCTTCTTCTTTTTCCCCTTCTATTTGCCATGAAGTAAGACCTGTATACAGGTCAGGAAGCAACAGTTAGAACTGGACATGGAACAACAGGCTGGTTCCAAATAGGAAAAGGAGTACGTCAAGGCTGTATATTGTCACCCTGCTTATTTAACTTATATGCAGAGTACATCATGAGAAACATTGGGCTGGAAGAAGCACAAGCTGGAATCAAGATTGCTGGGAGAAATATCAATAACCTCAGATGTGCAGACGACACCACCCTTATGGCAGAAAGTGAGGAAGAACTAAAGAGCCTCTAGATAAAAGTGAAAGAGGAGAGTGAAAAAGTTGGCTTAAAGCTCAACATTCAGAAAACTAAGATCATGGCACCCGGTCCCATCACTTCATGGTAAATAGATAGGAAAACAGTGGATACAGTGGCTGACTTTATTTTTGGGGGCTTCAAAATCACTGCAGATGGTGATTGCAGCTATGAAATTAAAAGACGCTTACTCCTTGGAAGGAAAGTTATGACCAACCTAGATAGCACATTAAAAAGCAGAGACATTACTTTGCCAACAAAGGTCCGCATAGTCAAAGCTATGGTTTTTCCAGTCATCATGTATGGATGTGAGAGTTGGACTATAAAGAAAGCTGAGCACCAAAGAATTGATGCTTTTGAACTGTGGTGCTGGAGAAGACTCTTGAGAGTCCCTTGGACTGCAAGGAGATCCAACCAGTCCTTCCTAAAGGAGATCTGTCCTGCGTGTTCATTGGAAGGACTGATGTTGAAGCTGAAACTCCAATACTTTGGCCACCTGATGCGAAGAGCTGACTCATTTGAAAAGACCCTGGTGCTGGGAAAGATGGAGGGCAGGAGGAGAAGGGGACAACAGAGGATGAGATGGTTGGATGGCATCACCAACTCAATGGACATGAGTTTGGGTAGGCTCTGGGAGTTGGTGATGGACAGGGAGGCCTGGTGAGCTGCAGTTCATGGGGTTGCAAAGAGTTGGACACACTGAGTGGCTGAACTGAACTGAACTGAACTGAAGCTTCCTTCGTCGCACAGGTGGTAAAGAATATGCCTGCAATGTGGAAGATCTAGCTTTGACCCCTGGGTCGGGAAGATCCCATGAGAAGGAATTGGCAACCCATTCCAGTATTCTTGTCAGGGAAATCCCATGGACAGAAGAGCCTAGTGGGCCCCAGTCCATGGGGTCACAAAGAGTGGGATATGGCTGAGCAACTAACAATGGGACTGGAAGCCATGATCTTAGTTTTTGAATACTGAGTTTCAAGCCAGTTTTTTCACTCTCCTCTTTCACCTTCATCAAGATAATGGGGAGGGGGGCAATTAAGAGACTATACCAAGTGGTCTTAGAAACAGACAAGCCACTAAGTTAAGATGGTAAGAGTGGGAATTGTGAGAAAGAAACAGATTGGACATACATTTAAGATGTAAAATGGGCAGGATTTTGTGATTTAATATATATTGGAGTTAAGGAAAGGATGGATTTTCTCATTGCATGCCTGTGTGGGGCTTCCCTGTTAGCTCAGTTGGTAAAGAATCCCCCTGCAATGCAGGAGACTCCAGTTCGATTCCTGTGTTGGGAAGATCCGCTGGAGAAGGGATAGGCTACCCACTTCAGTATTTTGGCCTGGAGAATTCCATGGACTAGTCCATGAGGTCACAAAGAGTCAGACGTGACTGAGAGACTTTCACTTTCCCTGGGGTGTAATGGGCAGGATTTGGTGATTCAATGTATACTGGAGTTAATAAAAGGATGGATTTTTGCATTGCATGTCTGTGTGGATAATAGTTAACATTAACAGAGCTAGATACAATGGAGGAAAAACAGACTGGTGTGGATGCTTAATTTGGTTTTAAACACATTATGTTTGGAGGTCTTTGTGGAACATATTTTAGCTATGTCCAGCCTGCAATTGGCTAAACCAGTCCGAAGCTCAAGGGAGAGGTCAAAGTTTAATGTGAAGCAGTCATTATCCTATGAACAGGACTACCAAATATATTACTATATGGCAGTTTGGAGCTGATTTTAGGGTTTTCTCATCATTTATTGTCGGAGAAGGCAATGGCAACCTACTCCAGTACTCTTGCCTGGAAAATCCCATGCACGGAGGAGCCTGGTAGGCTGCAGTCCATGGGGTCGCTAGAGTCGGACACGACAGAGTGACTTCACTTTCACTTTTCACTTTCATGCATTGGAGAAGGAAATGGCAACCCACTCCATTGTTCTTGCCTGGAGAATCCCAGGGACGGGAGAGCCTGGTGGGCTGCTGTCTATGGGGTCGCACAGAGTCGGACACGACTGAAGTGACTTAGCAGCAGCAGCAGCATTTATTGCAGTATCATTCCTATTTTTCAGCACTGAGTTGCAATATTTAACACATCCCAGTATAATAGGTGGGGATGCTATCCTTTGTAGGGTCCCTCATGTAATATAATATAAATACATGTTATGTATTTTGCAGAATGCTAAAGGATAAAGTTTATTCATCTCCCAAACATTTATGGAGCACCTGCCATTTATGGGTATTGGGTTAGTTATTCCAAATAGAGCAATGAACGAGATACTCCCTGATTTCAAGGGTTTTACAATCTAGTCAATACATAAGGATAAACAGAAATCAAATTACAAAGTGAGATATGTTCATAGCAAAAACACTTAAGATGTATAAACATATAACAGAGAAAGGAGCAATTAATTCTCTTCATCTACAGGATATCAGGAATGTTTCTCAGAATAAATGACATCAGAGATGCCTTTTTAAAGGTGAAAAGGACTCTGGTTGCTGGGGACAACAGTGAGAGGAAGGAATATTTTGGGGAGAGAAATAGTATCATTTCTTTTGTCACAGTAACCAGCCTGATGCACTTGAAAATGACAGTTTGGCATTACCTGGGAATGCAATGGAAGGGAGATGGGTTGGTTGGAGGTATGGTTAAAGAGGTAGTGATAGTTATTCACACAAAATTTCTAGATCCATTCCTCTGCACAACAGTTTGATTATCTAAAGGTTTTAATATAAAATAGTATTTTTACCTGTGGGACACGGTAAAAGCAGTCCTAAGGGGAAAGTTCATAGCAATACAGGCACACCTCAAGAAACAAGAAACAAGTCAAATAAATAACCTAACTCTACACCTAAAGCAACTAGAAAAGGAAGAAATGAAGAGCCCCAGGGTTAGTAGAAGGAAAGAAATCTTAAAAATTAGAGCAGAAATAAATGCAAAAGAAACAAAAGAGACCATAGCAAAAATCAACAAAGCCAAAAGCTGATTCTTTGAAAGGATAAATAAAATTGACAAACCATTAGCCAGGCTCATCAAGAAACAAAGGGAGAAAAATCAAATCAATAAAATTAGAAACGAAAATGGAGAGATCACAACACACAACACAGAAATACAAAGGATCATAAGAGACTATTATCAACAATTATATGCCAATAAAATGGACAACGTGGAAGAAATGGACAAATTCTTAGAAAAGTACAACTTTCCAAAACTCGACCAGGAAGAAATAGAAAACCTTAACAGACCCATCACAAGCACGGAAATTGAAACTGTAATCAAAAATCTTCCAGCAAACAAAAGCCCAGGTCCAGACGGCTTCACAGCTGAATTCTACCAAAAATTTAGAGAAGAGCTAACACCTATCCTGCTCAAACTCTTCCAGAAAATTGCAGAGGAAGGGAAACTTCCAAACTCATTCTATGAGGCCACCATCACCCTAATACCAAAACCTGACAAAGATCCCACAAAAAAAGAAAACTACAGGCCAATATCACTGATGAACATAGATGCAAAAATCCTTAACAAAATTCTAGCAATCAGAATCCAACAACACATTAAAAAGATCATACACCATGACCAAGTGGGCTTTATCCCAGGGATGCAAGGATTCTTCAATATCCGCAAATCAATCAATGTAATACACCACATTAACAAATTGAAAAACAAAAACCATATGATTATCTCAATAGATGCAGAGAAAGCCTTTGACAAAATTCAACACCTATTTATGATAAAAACTCTCCAGAAAGCAGGAATAGAAGGAACATACCTCAACATAATAAAAGCTATATATGACAAACCCACAGCAAACATTATCCTCAATGGTGAAAAATTGAAAGCATTTCCTCTAAAGTCAGGAACAAGACAAGGGTGCCCACTTTCACCATTACTATTCAACATAGTTTTGGAAGTTTTGGCCACAGCAATCAGAGCAGAAAAAGAAATAAAAGGAATCCAAATTGGAAAAGAAGAAGTAAAACTCTCACTATTTGCAGATGACATGATCCTCTACATAGGAAACCCTAAAGACTCCACCAGAAAATTACTAGAACTAATCAATGATTATAGTAAAGTTGCAGGATATAAAATCAACACACAGAAATCCCTTGCATTCCTATACACTAATAATGAGAAAACAGAAAGAGAAATTAAGGAAACAATTCCATTCACCATTGCAACGAAAAGAATAAAATACTTAGGAATATATCTACCTAAAGAAACTAAAGACCTATATATAGAAAACTATAAAACACTGGTGAAAGAAATCAAAGAGGACACTAATAGATGGAGAAATATACCACGTTCATGGATTGGAAGAATCAATATAGTGAAAATGAGTATACTACCCAAAGCAATTTATAGATTCAAGGCAATCCCTATCAAGCTACCAACAGTATTCTTCACAGAGCTAGAACAAATAATTTCACAATTTGTATGGAAATACAAAAAACCTCGAATAGCCAAAGCGATCTTGACAAAGAAAAATGGAACTGGAGGAATCAACCTATCTGACTTCAGGCTCTACTACAAAGCCACAGTTATCAAGACAGTATGGTACTGGCACAAAGACAGAAATATTGATCAAAGGAACAAAATAGAAAGCCCAGAGATAAATCCACGCACATATGGACACCTTATCTTTGACAAAGGAGGCAAGAATATACAATGGATTAAAGACAATCTCTTTAACAAGTGGTGCTGGGAAATCTGGTCAACCACTTGTAAAAGAATGAAACTAGAACACTTTCTAACACCATATACAAAAATAAACTCAAAATGGATTAAAGATCTCAACGTAAGACCAGAAACTATAAAACTCCTAGAGGAGAACATAGGCAAAACACTCTCTGACATACATCACAGCAGGATCCTCTATGATCCACCTCCCAGAATATTGGAAATAAAAGTAAAAATAAACAAATGGGACCTAATTAAACTTAAAAGCTTCTGCACATCAAAGGAAACTATTAGCAAGGTGAAAAGACAGCCTTCAGAATGGGAGAAAATAATAGCAAATGAAGCAACCGACAAACAACTAATCTCAAAAATATACAAGCAACTCCTACAGCTCAACTCCAGAAAAATAAATGACCCAATCAAAAAATTGGCCAAAGATCTAAATAGACATTTCTCCAAAGAAGACATACAGATGGCTAACAAACACATGAAAAGATGCTCAACATCACTCATTATCAGAGAAATGCAAATCAAAACCACTACGAGGTACCATTTCACACCAGTCAGCATGGCTGCGATCCAAAAGTCTACAAATAATAAATGCTGGAGAGGGTGTGGAGAAAAGGGAACCCTCTTACACTGTTGGTGGGAATGCAAACTAGTACAGCCACTATGGAGAACAGTGTGGAGATTCCTTAAAAAACTGGAAATAGAACTGCCTTATGATCCAGCAATCCCACTGCTGGGCATACACACTGAGGAAACCAGAAGGGAAAGAGGCACGTGTACCCCAATGTTCATCGCAGCACTGTTTATAATAGCCAGGACATGGAAGCAACCTAGATGTCCATCAGCAGATGAATGGATAAGAAAGCAGTGGTACATATACACAATGGAGTATTACTCAGCCATTAAAAAGAATACATTTGAATCAGTTCTAATGAGGTGGATGAAACTGGAGCCTATTATACAGAGTGAAGTAAGCCAGAAGGAAAAACACCAATACAGTATACTAACGCATATATATGGAATTTAGAAAGATGGTAACGATAACCCTGTATACGAGACAGCAAAAGAGACACTGATGTATAGAACAGTCTTATGGACTCTGTGGGAGAGGGGGAGGGTGGGAAGATTTGGGAGAATGGCATTGAAACATGTGAAACGTCATGTATGAAACGAGATGCCAGTCCAGGTTCAATGCACGATGCTGGATGCTTGGGCTGGTGCACTGGGATGACCCAGAGGGATGGTGTGGGGAGGGAGGAGGGAGGAGGGTTCAGGATGGGGAACACATGTATACTAATTAAATAATTTTCTATTAAAGAAATAAAATATAAAAAAAGAAAAACAGAAAGAAAAAAAAAGAAAGAAAAAAAATGAAAAATAAAATAAATAAAATTAAAAAAAAAAAAAAAGAAAAAAGAAAACCAGTGCATTTGGATAACAGGTGAAACAATTAGACCCAAAAAGTAAAAATTGGAGTCCCAGGGACAACCAAGATCAGATTTCACCTCCATCTCCAATTTCCTCGTAAGGGGTCACTCATCAAATTCCAACACAATTAAGACAAATATTTATCAAGATTGACTAGCACTTGAATGAGTCCTTGGCTCAAAATAAACATTCATTTTCAGTCCCTCAATACCAATACTGATTATATTCTCTCATATCTTGACTCTTTTCCACCAGGACAATTCCAACCTTGTCAAACTGTGATGCTGACACTGCACTTATTTTCTTCTATCTGCTCTTTTTTTCACTTGAGAGATTCCCAAAGGATACATTATGCTCCTTAAGTAACTGTCTAGGTCTCTGCCACGAAATTCAATGACAGCTTCTTAGGTATAATTTTGTGAAAGGATTAATGTGTTGAAATCTTTTACCATTTGTGTCATTTCTAGCAATGGCTGGTATATCATCATGCTCATCAAAACTTTTGTATGGTACTAACCTTGCAGGATGATTTGCCACGCTTTGCTTGGCTTTTTGCATAAATATTTCCACAATATAACCATCATAAGCATAGCTAAAAGTTCCTAAATTCTACTTACTAGGACTTCTAATTATGTTCACAGACTTATTTCTGAGCAGAACTATAACTTGCAGTTTACATCCTGGCAACAAAAATTTTGTGACGCAAGAAAACTGCTAGATGACTACAGTGCTCATAAAAATGTCGTATTTCTTAGAAGTTTCATGTCTGTATTTGGTGATGAATTTTCTTCTGATTCTCTTTAAGAATAAGATAGATTTTTATTTATTCGAACTATCTAGTCAAACCTGACCTGCCTGAAGACCAAGGGACTGTTACATTTGGTTATAAAATATATCTCAGAAATTGTAATTTGAAAACAGAATTTCCTGTGTGAATGTATATAAACATATAAATAGTATTGTTAGTAAAGAAATATCAATCCATAAAAATATGTGGGCTCTAAGTCTATTTTTAAAAGAATGAAGGTAGACCTCACATCATCTTTCAATTGGCCTAAATCTAATTGCTGTTCACTAAGTTGGCAAATGATCCTTTTAGGACGGTCTTCCTGAAACCCCTCTAAGTGGTAAGTCAAGTTGGTATAGAAATATGTGTGTCCATTTGTACTCCATTGTTTCCTTCAAATGAAATGCTCTCCTTTATTCATATGTTACTGTGCTTCAAGGAATTCCTCAAGCTATGTTCTTTATCTTATATAGATAAATCTATATATAGATTATTCTTTATCTTACCCTAATCATAAATCAGTCTCCATTAATCTTATTCTCTAAGAATTTACAATTGTAATTTGTACCATATAGTTAGGGCTTCCTGGGTGGACTTCAGCAGTAAAGAATCTTCCTGCAGTGCAGGAGAGGTGGACCGGATTTCTGGGTTGGGAAGATACCCTGAAGGAGGTATGGAAACCCACTCCAGTATTTTTGCCTGGAGAATCCCAAGGACAGAGGAGTTTGGCAGAGCTATAGTCCATAGGGTGGCAAAGAGCTGTACGTAACTGAAGCGACTTCACCTCAGTCATGTCTAACTCTTTGTGATCCTATGGACTGTACCTGGCTCCTCTGTTCCTGGGATTCTCCAAGTAAGAATACTGGAGTGGGTTACCATGTACTCTTCCAGGGGATCTTTCCCACCCAAGGTTTGAACCCATGTCTCTTTTGTCACCTAATTGGCAGACAAGTTCTTTATCACTAGTTCCTTACCTCTAGTGCCATGTGGGAAACCTGGAGCTCACACACACATGCCATATAATTAATCACTTCATTGTATTGGTCTCCTCAAAAAATTGGTCCAGATTTTTCCATAGTATCTTACAGAAAAACCCAAACAAAATTTGGCCAACCCAATATAATGCTTTACAATATTCCTTGATTATTTTTATGTTAGTCTTCTCTGCCCAGTGAGAATGTAAACTTTTCTATGACTCTCATAGTCTTGAAGACTGTTAGTTACTTAAACTGGTATATTTCAACAAGTGTTCCATGTCCAGAAGGACCATTCATTTATGAATTCATCAAATAAATTGTACTGAACTCCTATAATGTGCCATGCATTGTTTTATCCAGTAGAGATGTATCAGTGACCAAGACAATGATAAAAAGTTAGAACATCACTGAACTTTTTAGTTAGGGGAATCTAAAAAATATATAGGGCTTCCCTGGTAGCTCAACTGCTAAAGAATCCACCTGCAATGCAGGAGACCCTGGTTCAATTCCTTGGTCAGGAAGATATGCTAGAGAAGGGATAGGCTACCCACTCCAGTATTCTTTGGCTTCCCTGTGGCTCAGACAGTAAAGAATCCACCTGCCATGGGGGAAAACTGGGTTCAAACCCTGGCTTTGGAAGATCCTATGGAGGAGGGCATGGCAACCAACCCACTCCAGTATTCTTGCTTGGAAAATCCCCATGGACAAAGGAGCATAGCAGGCTATAGTCCATGGGGTGGCAAAGAATCAGACACAACTGAGTGACTAAGGACAGCACAGATAATAATACATAAACAAGTTAAAATACACTATGTTGGTTACTCATAAAGACTATTAAGAAAATCAAATCAAGAAGGACATTGGGATAACACCAGTTATTCTGAAGTGCACAATACTGTAATTTAACCTATGGGCACGATGTAGGATGGTGAATCTCTAGAAGTTATTCACCCAGTACAAATGAAACTTTATACCCACTGAATAACAACTATTATCTGTCATGGCTGGATTTAGTTATTATTTCTTAGGGTAACTTTATCTAACTACACTGACTGGATTATGTCCTACTAATATGCATGTCTTTCACTTTCAATCTATCTTTAACTCAATTTTTACTTAATCACTGATAATTATTTCAGTTCAGTTCAGTTTAGTTGCTCAGTTGCGTCTGACTCTTTGCGACCCCATGGACTGCAGCACACCAGGTCTCTGTGTCCATCACCAACTCCTGGAGTTTACTCAAACTCATGCCCGTTGAGTCAGTGATGCCATCCAATCATTTCATCCTCTGTTATCCTCTTCTCCTATTGCCTTCAATCTTTCCCAGCATCAGGGTATTTTCCAATGAGTCAGCTCTTCGCATCAGGTGGCCAAAGTATTGGAGTTTCAGCTTCAGCATCAGTCCTTTCAATGAATATTCAGGACTGACTTCCTTTAGGATGGACTGGTTGGATCTCCGTGCAGTCCAAGGGACTCTCAAGAGTCTTCTCCAACAACATATTTCAAATGCATCTATTTTTAGGCACTCAGCTTTCTTTATAGTTCAACTCTCACATCCATACATGACTACTGGAAAAACCATAATTTTGACTAAATGGACCTTTGTTGGCAAAGTAATGTCTCTGCTTTTTCATATGTTGTCTAGGTTGGTCATAACTATTTTTCCAAGGAGCAAGTGTCTTTTAATTTCATGGCTGCAGTCACCATCTGCAGTGATTTTGGAGCCCCCCAAAAATAAAATCTGCCACTGTTTCCATTGTTTCACCATCTATTTGCCATGAAGTGATGGGACCAGATGCCATGATCTTTTCCAAATGTTGAGTTTTAAGCCAGCTTTTTCAGTCTCATCTTTCACTTTCATCAAGAGGCTCTTTAGTCCTTTGCTTTCTGCCATAAGAGCGGTGTCATCTGCATATCTGAGGTTATTGATATTTCTCCAAGCAATCTTGATTCCAGCTTGTGCTTCATCCACACCAGCATTTCTCATGATATACTCTGCCTGTAAGTTAAATAAGCAGGGTAAAACAATATACAGCCTTAACATACTCCTTTCCCTATTTGGAACAGTCTACTGTTCCATGTCCAGTTCTAATTGTTGCTTCCTGACCTGCATACAGACTTCTCAGGAGGCAGGTCAGCTGGTATGGTATTCCCATCTCTTTCAGAATTTTCCACAGTTTGTAGTGATTCACACAGTCAAAGGCATTGGCATAGTCAATAAAGCAGAAGAAGGTGTTTTTCTGGAACTCCCTTGCTTTTTCTATGATACAATGGATGTTGGCAATTTGATCTCTGGTTCCTCTGCCTTTTCTAAATCAAGCTTGAACATCTGCAAGTTCACAGTTCACACAATATTGAAGCCTGGCTTGGAGAATTTTGAGCAATACTTTACTAGCGTGTGAGATGAGTGCAACTGTGCAGTAGTTTGAGCATTCTGTGGCATTGCCTTTCTTTGGGACTGGAATGAAAACTGCCCTTTTCCAGTCCTGTGGTCATAGCTGAGTTTTCCAAATTTGCTGGCATATTGAGTGCAGCACTTTCACAGCATCATCTTTTAGAATTTGAAATAGCTCAACTGGAATTCTATCACCTCCACTAGCTTTGTTCGTCACGATGCTTCCTAAGGCCCACTTGACTTCGTATTCCAGGATATTTGGCTCTAGGTTGGTTATCACACCACTGTGGTTATCTGTATCGTGAAGATCTTTTTTGTACAGTTCTTCTGTGTATTCTTGCCACCTCTTCTTAATACCTTCTGCATCTGTTAGGTCCATACCATTTCTGAACTTTATTGTGCCCATCTTTGCATGAAATATTCCCTTGGCATCTCTAATTTTCTTGAAGAGATCTCTAGTCTTTCCCATTCTATTGTTTTCCTCTATTTCTTTGCATTCATCACTGAGAAAGGCTTTCTTATCGCTCTGCTCCTTGCTATTCTTTAGAACTCTGCTTTCAAATGGGTATATCTTTCCTTTTAACTATTTATTTAATGTCGAATGCATGTTCTAGAATGTAAGTTTCATGAAGGCAAGGTTCTGCTTTGTTTATGACTGTTTCTTTGGCCCCAATAATAATGCCTTAACTTAACAAAGCAATACATACATACACACATAAAGTTTAACCAACTAGCTTAATGACAGAGGAGTCCTGCTTTATATCCTCATAATGCCTAGATATAACCTTTTTTGACTGATCCTTGCTTTATTCTAATAAAATGGAGGGCCATGTTCATTTGGAAGAAAATGAGGATTTAATGAACATATGAGAACACAGGAGACTCCCAAAAACATTAAGAAGAAAACATCATTAACACGAATATCAACCGAATCACCAGATATAATGTTTGGCCAAAGTTATAACAAATACTACTGAGCGCTTATTATTCACCAGGTATTGCTCTAAATATCCGAGATACATCAGTGACTAAAACAGAGTAATATCCCTCCTGTCACATATGTAGTTTATGTTTTGGGGCAAGAGAGAGGGGACAAAACCATAAAAAAATAAGTAAATTATATGTATTGAGAAGATGGTCACTGCTATGGGAGAAAAAGGAGCAGAGACAGGGAGATTAGATGTTCTCTAAGGCCCCAGTGCCAAAAAGGGTGAATGGGTAGGCCTTATTGAGCGGGTGGCCTACAATGCGGGAGACCCACGTTCGATCCCTGGGTTGGGAAGATCCCCTGGAGAAGGAAATGGCAATCCACTCTAGGACTACTGCCTGGAAAATCCCATGGACAGAGGAGCCTGGTAGGCTACAGCCCATGGGGTCGCAAAGAGTCGGACATGACTGAGCGACTTCACACTTCACTATTGAGCCGGTGGTACCTGAAACATGTTGGAAAAACTTTTCCTCAAAGAATGAGGAAAATATACAATGTAACGTCACTAAAATAATCTTAGAGAGGTTAAATCACATATCTGAATGCAAGGGGAAATAAGGCCTGAGTGAGTCAAGGACATTAGTAAAAGGAGGGGAGAGAAGTTTTCTGTCTTCAGTTTTATAATTCAGGATTTAGTTTTTCAACAAACATTAAGTTAGGGTTGTAACATAAACAAGGAAAAGGTGTTATATCATTTTCTAAGAGAAAACATTTAAAGCAAATTTTCAGTTAAAAATTCAAGTTATTTATAGATGAACTGAAGATCTTACCATTTTTACTGATGTCGAGTTCTTTAAGGTTTACTAAACTAGCGATAGTGGTTGGCAGATTTGAAAGGTCATTGTCAGGAATACTTAGCTTTTTTAGAGCTTGACAGTTGAACAATTGCTGTGAAAAGAAAATAATAATTGATGAGATCTTAATTTGGTTAAATCCATTTATATATAAACTTAGAAGCAACATTCAATTCACCATCTTTACCAATGTGGTAATAAAAGGACCAGTACAAAAGTCTCACTTTCTTCCACACCCTTCCACAGAATAGTCTGGATTCTTTTCAGAATTTTTGCACATTCCATCCCCATATTAGTCCCTCCCTATTCTCTGCTACCCAGATTCGCCACCCAAGGTATTCAATATTTCCCCCTTCGGTTTGACATTCATGTTTAATTTGCCAGTGAACCAATCGATTTTTTTTTCTTTGAAATAATTTCTCAAGTAGCCACTTCCTTTTTATTCCCTCAGCTACCAGGATTACCTCAATTCTCTTTCACCACAACCACAAATTACTTCCATTTAATCATGTCAAACAGCTGTTTATCAGACATGCAAGAAATGCAATACAGTTGAATATATGCACTCACATTTCTTTTGTGTACCCCACACTGCGTCATAAATATCTAGCAAATGAAACATTTAATCTCTGATATTTAATGAAAAAAATGACCACTAGTGGTTCATTTCTGCCACGAATCCAAAAGTACTAGTTGGGGACGAGTCAAGTGGTAATGCAATGGTTCTCAAATCCAGCATGGTTTTAATCACTGGTGGGTGGAGGTGCTTGTTAAAATGTGGCTCCTTGGGTTTTGCCCAACGAAATACTGATATGATGGGTCTGGGATGAAGATAAAAATCATCATTTTTAATAAGTTAGTTCCAAGTTAGTCACCTGTTAGTTAGTTCTCAGGTTTCAAGTTAGTCACTCAGTCATGTCTGAATCTGCAACCCCATGGACCGTAACCTGCCAGGGATTTCCCATGAAAGAATACTGGAATGGGTAGCCAGTTGCTTCTTCAGGGGATCTTCCTTACCCAGGGACTTAACCTGAGTCTCATTGCAGGTAGATTCTTTATTATATGAGCCACCAGGGAAACCCAAGAAATAATAGTG
The DNA here is from genome assembly GCF_029378745.1 of Bos indicus. NCBI lineage: Eukaryota > Metazoa > Chordata > Mammalia > Artiodactyla > Bovidae > Bos > Bos indicus. The sequence goes on from NC_091762.1 coordinate 75,660,541, forward strand.
ATCGGGTTATTTTTTATGTAGGTTTTTCCAGTATCTTGTTTCTGGAAATAATGCAGTTAGATTTTTTTCGCTATGTCCATTTCACCTTGACTACTCAAGATTTGAACATCTGGGACTGAAATTTCTTATTCATTTCTGAAAGAATTATCTTAATGAGATCTTTTCTGTTTAACATTTCTAATTCTGTTTTGCTAAATTTCCACAGATGAAGTCTCTGGTATCCATGACTATGCAATTGGCAAACAGTACATTTAACTATTGCTTGTTCTCACACATAATTCATAATTTATATAGTACATGGTTATTATTTCTTAACTCAGATTTTTTTTTACAAAATATATTGTGTTAGTTGTTATTTGGGATAAATATGTTTGTCATTTTTGGCTCCTTACAAAGCTCATTTGCAATATCTCATGTAGTGCTAGAATTTCAATATTCTCCATAGAAATATTGCTACTTACTTTTATAAAATCTAAAAAAGAGAACTTCAATGGACAGTTTCCACTAATTTTCCCTTAATATATAGGGAAAAAAAATGTCTACACTCATGGCCAAAGTTAACTTAAATTTTTGTCCAGGGTCTATCATTCTATTAAGACCATTGCACTACATGCAACATGGTTAGTTATAGCTGCAGATATATATATATATATATATATATATATATATATATATATATATACATATTTTTTTTTTTTAAATCAACCCTATTGATCTTGGTTGATACTGGTAAATTGTATTAGTTACTCCTTAGTATATTATAACCATTTTATGCAAAATTCAGATAAATTATTTTCAAAACATTCTTTTTCTTTCAATCTGTAAATTCAAGTCTTATTTTCTCAACTAAATTCTCAGCTTATCTCAAGAATTAATAGAGGCTACATTCTTCTTCAATTTTAAATGAAGCCACATCAGGAAGAAAAGGTTTGGGAATTTCTGAACTCACTAGTACATTAAGAGATCCAAGACAGTTATGGTACAGTGGTTAAGAGCATGGCATTGGAATCAGGCTGATGTGGATTCAATCCCCACTTATCTACTATCTGTATGATCTTGGGAAAGTTGCCTAACATCTCTGAACTCTATCAATTTCCTCATCTGTAAAATGGGGATAACATTACCTTACTTGAAAGATTGTTGAGAGAATTAAATGAGTTACTTTGTGTGTGCATGCGTGCTAAGTCACTTCAGTCATGCCCAACTCTTTGTGACCCTTTGGACCATAGCATGCCAGCTTCTTCTGTCTATGGGATTCTCCAGGCAAGAATACTGGAGTTGGTTGCAATGTCCTCCTCCAGGTGATCTTCCTTATCCAGGGATCGAATGTGCATCTCTTCTGTCTCCTGCATTGGCAGGCAGGTTCTTTACCTCTAATGCCTGTCGTCAATTTTAAGTCTTGCACTTTTTCACATATTAACATCTTTGATATTTGGGATTCATCTCCCAATCTAGATTGTTATATTTTTAAAGCAGTGTTTTTTCCCTTCATGGTACTATAATAATGGTAATGCTGTATCTTATAATCAATAACCTTGGATTTGATAAAATGAATTACTTGTAAAAATGTAAAACTACATTTGGCACATAGTAAGAGCTTGATAACTGTTAGTCTTTAGTAATATTTACATGTTAATACAGAAATATATATATATATTTGCATAATAATCTATTCCTTACTTTTCTAGATGATGAGGTCTCTGAAGGCAGGAGTCACATCTGATTCATCTTAGTATCAATTTATTTCACCTTTGTATATAACAAAGTGACTGACATAGTGCCCTACACATACTGTATGTTGAATAAATATATTTGAAAGTATACTTAGGTAAGTAAAGTGAAAATGAGGAAAGCACTAAATTCTAGTTTAAGTGGTACTTCACTGGTTTGGAAGTTTCAGATAGACAAACAATCTCAATGGAATCTAAATTTAATAAACAAAGCAGTGAACTCTTGAATATGAGTCATGATGTCTATAAGCTGGCAAAGAAAGAAGGCATCTTAAAGGTTCTTTAAATATTCAAACTTTGAATGAAAATGAGGTAAAGAATTATCATAAATTCTTCAATATAGTATAAAACAGCAAGTATAATTAATAGTTAATTAAAGTAAAACTCTTAATGATTATGGTTATTCTGCCTTTAATTTACTAATGATACTTCCCATTAAAAAAAAATTGTTTTGAATCTTAAAATACTTGAGTACTAAAGTGTTCTTTTTCTTGGACTGAAGGAAGCAATTTAACTCTGACAGAAACTGGTTTGAGAAGACTATGCAATTTAAATTACTGACTCCAAACAGGAATTGTTAGGTGTTTGTAAGGGAGCTGATACAAAAAAGAAAGGCCTAACTGTTGAAAATAAAACATATTTGGGACCAAAAATGCACATTCTAAAAAGTGTTATTCATTAATTTATGGAAAACCATTCATTGATATCTGCCACAAAACTGAACAATATGCTAAGTGCAAGGGACATAAAATGAATAAGACACAGCAATTGAGCTCAGTAGATCAGCTTACAGTGTAATATTTAGATATGAAATACAATGTGAAAAGACTATGCTAAGGTAAATATCAGATGTAATGAGAACACACTTGTAGAAGTCTGCTCAAATTCACATTGACGATGGTGATGAGGTTGACTCATGAAAGTATATCTGGAAGAGGTAATTAAAAAATGTGTATCACCTAAGAGCCAGCACAAGATAACCAGATAAAGGCAAAAGAGGGATAATGTGTTTGTAGTATCTGTGTGGATCACAATAAACTGTGGGAAATTCTGAAAAAGATGGGAATACCAGACCACCTGATCTGCCTCTTGAGAAATTTGTATGCAGGTCAGGAAACAACAGTTAGAACTGGACATGGAACAACAGACTGGTTATAAATAGGAAAAGGAATACGTCAAGGCTGTATATTGTCACCCTGCTTATTTAACTTCTATGCAGAGTACATCATGAGAAACGCAGGACTGGAAGAAGCACAAGCTGGAATCAAGATTGCCGGGAGAAACATCAATAACCTCAGATATGCAGATGACACCACCCTTATGGCAGAAAGTGAAGAGGAACTAAAAAGTCTCTTGATGAAAGTGAAAGAGGAGAGTGAAAAAGTTGGCTTAAAGCTCAATATCCAGAAAACGAAGATCATGGCATCTGGTCCCATCACTTCATGGGAAATAGATGGGGAAACAGTGGAAACAGTGTCAGACTTTACTTTTTTGGGCTCCAGAATCACTGCAGATGGTGACTGCAGCCATGAAATTAAAAGACGCTTACTCCTTGGAAGGAAAGTTATGACCAACCTAGACAGCATATTGAAAAGCAGAGACATTACTTTGCCAACAAAGGTCCGTCTAGTCAAGGCTATGATTTTTCCTGTGGTCATGTATGGATGTGAGAGTTGCACTGTGAAGAAGGCTGAGTGCCGAAGAATTAATGCTTTTGAACTGTGGTGTTGGAGAAGACTCTTGAGAGTCCCTTGGACTGCAAGGAGATCCAACCAGTCCATTCTGAAGGATATTAGCCCTGGGATTTCTTTAGAAGGAATGATGCTAAAGCTGAAACTCCAGTACTTTGGCCACCTCATACAACGAGTTGACTCATTGGAAAAGACTCTGACGCTGGGAGGGATTGGGGGCAGGAGGAGAAGGGGACGACAGAGGATGAGATGGCTGGATGGCATCACTGACTTGATGGACGTGAGTCTGGGTGAACTCCGGGAGTTGGTGATGGACAGGGAGGCCTGGCATGCTGCGATTCATGGGGTCACAAAAAGTCGGACACGGCTGAGCGACTGAACTGAACTGAACTGTACCATTTCAAAGAAGTCAGAATGGCTGCAATCCAAAAGTCTACAAATAATAAATGCTGGAGAGGGTGTGGAGAAAAGGGAACCCTCTTACACTGTTGGTGGGAATGCAAACTAGTACAGCCACTATGGAGAACAGTGTGGAGATTCCTTAAAAAACTGGAAATAGAACTGCTTTATGATCCAGCAATCCCACTGCTGGACATACACACTGAGGAAACCAGAAGGGAAAGAGACACGTGTACCCCAATGTTCATCGCAGCACTGTTTATAATAGCCAGGACATGGAAGCAACCTAGATGTCCATCAGCAGATGAATGGATACATATGTGGTACATATACACAATGGAGTATTACTCAGCCATTAAAAAGAATACATTTGAATCAGTTCTAATGAGGTGGATGAAACTGGAGCCTATTATACAGAGTGAGGTAAGCCAGAAAGAAAAACACCCTTGGCTCCAGCCCCGTGATGGTTATCTGGGACAGGTGGGTTGGCTGGAGCGGGCTGCTTCAGTCCTCTTGAACCATCGCGAGGGTAGGCTTGGCGCTTGACCTTGAGGCTCTTGGGGTCCCCAGGGCAGAGTGCCGCCCAATGTCCCAGTTGATGGCATTGTGGCAAGCCGTTCTAGGAGACTTGTCACGGTTTGGACACTCTTTGGCCCAATGCCCCACCTGTCTACAGATCAGGCATCTGTCTCGTGCCTTGTCCTTCAAGGACTCGGGGTTTGCCATAGGGCTTCTCTGGAGGCGGCCAGCATCTGGGCATGCCTTGTCTCTTTCTTTCTCTCCTTCTCCTGGGCCTTGGCCTCCTTCTCCTTGGCCTCCTTCTCCTGTTCAGACCTATTCAGAACTACCAATGAGTGTCATTCTAATGAACACCCCCAAAATCTGGTTTCTGGGGATAATATTTCTCAGGATAACTCTAAGGAGCCAACACAGCTTGACAGAGACTGTACTCCAAAACAGACAGGAGATAGATCTTCTGATCCTTGAACAAGGAGGGACTTCAGCTATCCTGGCAATGTGAATTTAAAATTGACCAATGTCCCTACTAGTCCTTGTTATGCTATATTGATGATGCTTACGATTATTCCATGTACTATCAATTGTCTAACCTGTTTTGTCTCTGCCCAGGTCAACCAGCTACAACATGCAGTGCCAGTTCAACAAAGATATAAAACTACAGCTGACCACGGAAAATATCACACACCCTTGGACACCGCTATAAGGACTCTGAGGCTTGGGACTAGCAAGAAGGGGAGGCCCAATACCCCTCGCTGCCCCAGTTCAGCAGGAAGTAGCCAGAAAGACCTCAACGCCCCTATTCCCAAGGAATTGGGCCTCCCATCTCTTGAGGGGGGAATGTTAGGTAGGTAGAATAGGGAAAAGGAGTCCAAAATGGCGGCGGCTAAAAGACAAGGAAGGTCCAAGGAACAGAGTGAAGACTTCAGGCAGAACAAACAGAACAAACAGCACTCCTGGCTAAGCCCAATTTGCATAGAGCAGGCCCAGGTGGAGGAAAAAAACATATAAAAGGAGGAGCCAAAGCGCTTTCTCTCAGACTCTCTCTCCCGCGTGCGTGCGCTCTTTTCTCTCTCTCTCTCTCTCTCTCCTGCTATCTTCTAAATAAAATAGAGCTGTAACACTGAAAAAAAAAAAAAAGAAAAACACCAATACAGTATACTAATGCATATATATGGAAATTAGAAAATGGTAACAATAACCCTGTATATGAGACAGCAAAAGAGACACTGATGTATAGAACCGTCTTTTGGACTCTGTGGGAGAGGGAGAGGGTGGGATGATTTGGGAGAATGGCATTGAAATATGGATAATATCATAAATGAAACGAGTCGCCAGTCCAGGTTCGATGCACGATACTGGATGCTTGGGGCTGGTGCACTGGGACGACCCAGAGGGATGGTATGGGGAGGAAGGAGGGAGGGGGGTTCAGGATGGGGAACACATGTATACCTGTGGCAGATTCATTTTGATATATGGCAAAACCAATACAATATTGTAAAGTTAAATAAAATAAAATTTAAAAAAAACGAAAGAAAAAAATAAAAATAAATAGCACACAGAAAAAAAAAAAAAAAAACAAAGACTGTGTAACTCAAACTAGTTTCAAATATATACTTGACAGCATGAAGATATTAGGATTGTGAAGGGAATTCTCTATGTCTACAACATCCATATGCATTTAAAATATGTTTATTGAACACCTAGTATATGATATGGTCTATTTCAACACTGAGCATAAGGACATGAGATTCCCATCAATTCCTATTTCAGCATGGTAGACTAAATATTCAAAGGAAAATTTTTTAGTACAATAAATTACACACACACACACACACACACACACACACACACACACACATTCCTTTAATGCATAGCTGAGCCCTGGCTGAAATACTGGAATTTCTCAAATTCCAGAATAACAAGAAAATGTTACTACACAGAGTTGAGTGGGTCTGTATGTAGCTTCTGCTCTGGTGGTACCTGTTGGTCTCTGGTGGATGAAGACTAAGGGTTGTTTTGTTGTTGTTGTTGTTTTTTCTGCCAGTGGAAGATAGAAGACTGCTTGGGGTCTCAACAGAGGTTGGAGACTGGCTAAGAGACCACTCTATACACAGTTGGATTCTCCTATGGGTGATACTTCAGTAAGGGAAGGAAAAACTCTGGGTTCTGCAAAAAGAGTCAGTGGTGAATATATAACTTTCTCAGTCTTGAGTGAGGTGAGAAGGGAGGAAGGGAGAAGGGAGGAAAGGAAAGAGGGAGGGAAGGAAGGTTGGCAAGAAGGGAAAAGAGAGAGGGAGAAAGGGAGGAAGGAAGAAGAGTATGAATAAAAAAGATGGGGAGAAAAAGAATAAAACAAAAACAAAATGTCTACTTGTGGGATTAAAACATCAATGTAGGTCAAAATAGAAAAAAGTATGATAATGGCATAAAAATAGGTATGTAGATGAATGGAATAGAACTGAGAGCCCAGAAATGAACCCACTCATGTATGGTCAATTAATATTTGACAAGGGAGCCAAAAAGATGCAATGTGGAAAGGATAGGCTCTTCATTAAATGGTGTTGGGAAAACTGGATAACTGCAAGTGGAAGAATGAAATTGTACTCCTATCTTATGCCAGTCACAGAAATGACTCAAAATGAATTACTGCCTTAAATATAAGACCTGAAACTGTAGAATTTCTAGAAGAAAAGATAGGAGAAAAGCTCCTTGACATTGGTATTGGCAAAGATTTTTTGTGTATGACACAAAAAGCACAGACAAAAAAAGCAAAAATAAACAAGTAGGACTACATGAAACCAAAAAGTTTGTGTAGAGCAAAAGAAGTGACCAGCAGAAATAAAACATACAGAATGGGAGAAAATACCTGCAAACCTTTATCTGAAAAGGGGTTAATATCCAAAATATACATGAAACTCATACAACTCAATACTAAAAAATCTAATTAAAAAATTGGCAAAATATTTGAATATACACTTTTCCAAAGAAAACATACCGATGGCCAACAGGTACATGAAAAGAAGCTTGTCATTACTGGTCATCAGGGAAATGCAAATCAAAACCACAATCAGATAAGGACTCACACTTGTTATTAAAAAGACAAGACACAACAAGTGATAACAAAGAAGCAGAGAAAAGGGAAACTGTGTACCTTGTTGGTGGGAATGTAAATTGGCAGAGTCATCATGAAAACCAGCATGGAGGAGCCTCAAGATATTAAAAACAGAACTACCATATGATACAGTAATCCCATTTCTGGGTATATATACAAAGGAAATAAAAATGCTATCTTGAAGATGTGTTTGCACCCCCATGTTCCCTGTAGACAAGACATAGAAAAACCTGTGTTATAAGCAGATGAATGGATAAAGATATGAGATCTATACACACACACACATATACTATATGTGCTACAGAATGCATGATTGGTTGAATCCTCACATATAGAACCATGGATCTGGAGAACCAACTATGGAACTTGACATCCACAGATTTTGGTATCTGTGGCAAGTCTGAAACCAATCCCACATAGATACCAAGGGAGGACAATATACAGATTTACAACTGTGTGGGGGTCTGTGCCCATAATCCCTATGTTGTTCAAGAGTCAACTGTATACACAATGGAATATTATTCATCCATAAAAAAGATAAAGTCCCATCTTTTGTGACAAAATGGATGGAACTTGAAGGCATTATGCAAAGTGAAATAAGTCAGGCAGAGAAAAATAAATATTTTCTGTATGATTTCACTTGAATGTGGGATCTAAAAAAGTTGAACTCATAGTAATAAAACAATGGTGGGAGAAATGGGAAGATGTTGTTTAACGGGTGCAAATGCTATTTTGGATGAAAATGAAAGAGTTAAATAAGCCTGCAGCTTAAAAAGACAGAAAAATATTAATAGAATGTAGTACCAGTATCAGTTCAGTCACTCAGTCATGTCCAACTCAGTAGGAACAATAAAGAAACAAGTCCCTCACAACCCACAGTGGTCTATGAAGCAGGAAACAAGCCCAGACTGGGAGCTCCTTAAACAGAGGAACCACATCATTTCCAGGTCATTGCATGTATCTTATAATGGTCTTTATCTTTTTAATTTTTTAATGTGAAATCTATATACACAGGAATGTATATAATACATATTTTTTAAATTATGATGATAAAACAAAGAGCCATATTCCTCAAACCAGTTTAAGAAAGCTACTTTATTCTCCTCCAAACCATGTCCCTTGTCATCTACCTGATCCACCAAAAGTAACCAATTTCTCATTCTCTCTTCTTTTACCACAGGTCTAGTAATCCTAAACATAGATACTGTTAAGATTTGTCTGTTAATCTTTATACTAGTTATCCTAAACTTATATACTGCTGAGATTTGTCTGTTAATTGTTATGTAAATGAAATAATGGGGGTATACTTTCTTCTGCAGCTTGATCTTTTCATTCAATACTGTGTTTTAACATTATTCCATGTTAATGTATATAATCCACTCATCCATCTTTACTACTTTATGCTTCATATAACACAATCTTCTCATATATTCTACTGTTCACAGACTTTTGAGTTATTTCCAATTTTTTGAACAACATTGCTAAGTGTGTATATATATCTCCTAGTGCACATATACAAATGTTTCTCTGAGGTGGGTAAGCATACATTCACGTTTACTAATAGTAGAATTTTATTTTTGCAATGTGACTGTAACAATTCAAAGTCCTATTAACATGGATAAGAATTCTCATTTCCTCACATTATTTCCAAAATTTGACATTTTCAGACTATTTTTTCCTATATGTGGTATGTAAAATGGTAATGCAGTTTATCTATTACTAAAAAAACTGAACACTGTTTCATGTTTTATTCATTTAAAAGAGTTCATCATATATTCTGAATATGAATTTTTTGACAGTTCTCTCAAAATATGGCTCATTATTCCATTCTTTTTATGGTAGTTTTTGATAAAAAGACATTTACAATAGTCAAATTTATCTCTCAGTTTTAGTGTGTGCAGATGGTCTCCTATTTTTTCCCTCCTAAAAGTTTTAATGCTTTGATTTGACTCATTTGGGATTTATTTTTGAGAATGAAGTGAAGTAAGGATCCATTCTTTTCTCTTTATAGATGACCAGTTGTTCCATTTTAAAAATAGGGCATTATTTTTTCCACTGATTTGCAACACAAATTCTGTTGGATTTCCAACAGGGCTTCAGATTTTCTATCTGTAGTCCACTGGTCTATTTGTCTATCTCTCATTCTAGCTTGGTGATCGGAACTCTATGACTCTGACTTGTGTTTATGCTAGAGAAGAATGGGGAAGGGATAGAGGGAATTTCTAGAGAAGAAAGAAACAGTCCATCCAAGCTTTGAAAGAGATGAGGTTCTGTGAGCAGAAGGCAGGGTGGGGAAGTAGGGGTAGATTGGGAAGAGCAGGGCAGTTCAGGATGCTGTAATAGGAGGAAAGGCCCAGAGGTATGTTAGGAATGGCAAAAAATTAAAAGTGATTCTTTTCTAAACTTTGCTAGGCTTCCCTGTCCATCACAAACTCCCAGGGCTGTACTCTAATGTAAATTAAAAAATAAAAGCAAGAATACATTTGAATCAGTTCTAATGAGGTGGATGAAACTGGAGCCTATTATACAGAGTGAAGTAAGCCAGAAGGAAAAACACCAATACAGTATACTAACGCATATATATGGAATTTAGAAAGATGATAACAATAACCCTGTGTACGAGACAGCAAAAGTGACGCTGATGTATGGAACAGTCTTATGGACTCTGTGGGAGAGGGAGAGGGTGGGAAGATTTGGGAGAATGGCATTGAAACATGTAAAATATCATGTATGAAACGAGATGCCAGTCCAGGTTCAATGCACGATACTGGATGCTTGGGGCTAGTGCAGTGGGACGACCCAGAGGGATGGTATGGGGAGGGAGCAGGGAGGAGGGTTCAGGATGGGGAGCACATGTATACCTGTGATGGATTCATTTTGATGTTTGGCAGAACTAATACAATTGTGTGGAGTTTGAAAATAAAATAAAATTAAAAAAAAAAAAAGCAGTCAGGGCTTTATCCCAAAGAAGTTGTTCAGATGGTGATTTTTAATCATTTTTGAGTCAACCTTACTGACACTCTCTCTAGAAACACACACACACACACACACACACACACACATCCACACAAACATACACATTTGCAGCCAATTTCAAGAAGCCTGCAAATCACTGGAAGCCCACGCATGGCTTTATGGACCAGGTTAAGGACCTCTGTGATAGGTCATGCCGTGCTACTTCTAAAAAAGCAAATGTGAGCAAGTCCATCTCTTGCCTGTACTGTATTCAGCGGCTCTCTCCTCTCTTTGGGACAGTCCCAAGTTTCTCAATACAGCTTTCAATACCCTTTACTTCTCTAGAGCCTCATCTTCTCATTCTACTGTCTCTTGTTTCTTTCTCATACCTTCCCTCCCGCCATCCTATGGGACCACATCTTCAGCTATACTGAGCAGCGTCAGATTCTGTATCCACCTGCTCTCCTTTACTTTTGTAAATGCCAGGTCTCCAGCTGATGCTTTCTTCCACCCCACCCTCCCCCACCTCCCCTCAACCCTCTTATTCAAGCTCAGGCCCTCTCACCTTTCTGGTTACAGCTTAAGACTGGTTTACATGCTCTATTTGTGGATACTTTCACAACATTCTGTATTAATCTCTACTGAAGCCTGGATGCCCCTGTTTTGGGATTACTAGACCGTAAGCTTCTTTGGTTTCTGCAGCATCTGCAGTGTATAATGCAATGCCTGACACATGGGATTTTCTCAGTAAACAGTTGATCTTTCATGAAAATTCTGAGGCAGGGGGTGGGTGGCAAATAATAAGATAGTGCCATTTCTTGAGTGCTTATTATACAGGTGCAAGGCGCTAATCTAGATTTTAAAGTATATGAATCTCCTTCTTGCAACAACATTGTGAGGAAGGTGTTATTATCCCTGCTTTGTATATGAGAAAATTTAGGAGGTTAACTTTTACAGGGTCATATATATAGAAAGTGCCAGAACCAGCATTCAAATTCAGTTTCGTCTGGCACAAAGCTATTTCTACTGCAGCATATTGTTCCCTCTGTGCCATCAGATCTATGCAAGGGAAAGACAATAGTGATAACTGACAGCCGGTGGCTGTCTGGGAGGGAAAGTGAATGAAAGAGGGGGAATCTCCAGCCCATCATAATGATCCTACAGGGGTTAGGGAAGAAAACTTGGATTCAGTGACTATCTTTTAACAGCAAGGACCTGAATTCGAGTAAATCTGAGTACATGTTATAGTGCTTTGTGAACCCTGAACTGCTACATAAATGCAACACACTATAATTTGGATTAATATTTTATTATCACCTTTATGCTCAGGCTTGGAAAATTAAGGACATAGTGATGACATCATGAATATGAATGGTTAGATCTCAAAATGTAATTCCTTAGAAAGAATAAGGTGTTTTATTTTTTCCTACTACAGATGTTAAAAGTCTGAGTTGCCTGTGAATTGTGAAAAGATAAACCCTTTTCCTGAGAAATTTGATGTAAGGTCATTGTTGTACAACGAGAGTGTTATTAATGCCCCATGTTGGCACAAGTGGATTCCATCAGGGAAAAGAGGTGATGGCCTAATAAGCTGGTGTTACTGAATAGCTGGTTTCTTAGAAGTTCTTGCTTTGAATCCCCTTGAAAGTGTTCAGGCTGCAGCATTTCCAAACTCATTTGGAGTTTGGAAATGAAAGCTGGTTCAAATAAATAATTATTTTGTGCATATTACAATAAAATGCTTTTTAAATTAGTTTAATAGGTATTATTAATTATTTTAGTTATAAAAAAGCCAATTCAAAAATAACAGAATAAAAATAATTCTAATGTAGGCACTTGGTGAAATTGTAGGCTTCCAATTATGACATTCATTCACTTCTTTCTTTACTTTCTCCCTCCCTCCTCTTTCCTTCCTTCCCTCTCTCCTTCCTTTTTATCCTTCCCATTTCCCTTCCTTCCAGACTGCTTATATTCAATGAGCATCTCTTGAACATCTGTGTGTGTGTGTATGTGTGTGTTAAGTCACTCAGCCGTGTCCAACTCTTTGCGACCCCATAAACTATAGCTCTCCAGGCTCCTCTGTCCATGGAATTCTCCGGGAAAGAATACTGGAGTGGGTAGCCATGCCCTCCTCCAGGGGATCTTCCTGACCCAGCGATAAAACCCTGATCTGTATTCAGTCAGATTCTTTACCATCTGAGCCACCAGGGAAGCCCTCTTGAACATCAACTCAGTGACAAACACAATGTCAGAACCCAAAGAGGAATAACAAAGTATCCCTTTCCTCAAGTATACAGTCAACTGTGTGTGTGAAAGTTGCTCAGTCATGTCTGACTCTTTGCAACCCCATTGACTGTAGCCCACCAGGATCTTCTGTCCATGGGATTCTCCAGGTAAAATATTGGAGTGGGTAGCCATTCCCTTCTCCAGAGGATCTTCCTGACCCAGGGATCGAAATGGGTCTCTGCCTTGTGGGCAAATTCTTAACTATCTGAGCCACCAGGGAAGCCCATACAGTCAACTAGGGGTTATAAATACACAAAATAAAACACAATATAGTAAAAATAGATTGGGTTTCTCTGGTGGCTCAGTCAGTAAAGAACCTGCCTGACAGTAAAGGAACACAATAGATGCTGGTTCGATCACTGGGTCAGGAAGATTCCCTGGAGAAGGAAATGGCAATCCGCTCCAGTATTCTTGCCTGGGAAATCCCATGGACAGAGGAGCCTGGTGGGCTTCAGTTCAAAGGGTTGCAAAGAGTCAGACACGGCTGAGAGACTAAACCACCGCAAAACAGATAAATACTACAACAGAACAAGGGCCTTGCAAACACATTTTATTCCAAGAGAAACATTCCTGGACTTTGCCCTTGTCCTAGAAAATATGGGATGCTTGGATTTGTGTGCTTTTTTAAGTGATTCTACACTAATCCCTCACATTATAATCCACCCCTTAAATGTTCGTAAGCAGGGAGGGACTAACTCAGATTTTTGTTTTTGAGAAACTGGCACCTCTGACCAGAGAAGCAGGTAGAAGGACAATGAGAAAATATCTAGGTGAAAAATAATGAGAGTTTTAGTCAAGGCACTATCAGGAAGAGTTAGGAGGGAGACACACTGGGTAGAGGACTCATGAAGACTTGGTGCCAGTAACATGGGCAGTCAAAGAAGCGGGGATTTTATGATCCAACAACACTTTAAGGTCTCCAGCAGCAATGGAGCTGTGGGCTGGTGTGAGAGGTATGGAGATAGTAAATGCTGGTAGTATCAAATAAGATTGAGGCTGTAGGGGAGGAGGAAACTTATAATCCCTTCCAGTACATTTTAGCAATATTGGATATATTGTACAGAAGCTCTCTATTCTTAGATGGCAACTACAATAAACACTCAGTCTTTTTATCCTCAGGTGAGTTCAGTCACTCAGTTGTGTCCAACTCTTTGTGACCTGATAGACTGCAGCATGCCAGGCTTCCCTGTCCATCACCAACTCCTGGTGCTTACTCAGACATGTTCATCGATTCGGTAATACCATCCAACTATCTCATCCTCTGTCGTCCCCTTCTTTTCCTGCCTTCCATCTTTCCCAGAATCAGGGTCTTTTCCAGTGAGTCAGTTCTTTGCATCAGGTGGCCGAAGTATTGGAGTTTCAGCTTCAACATCAGTTCTTCCAATGAATATTCAGGACTGACTTCCTTTAGGATGAACTGGTTGGATCTCCTTGCAGTCCAAGGGACTCTCAAGAGTCTTCTCCAACACCACAGTTGAAAAGCATCAATTGTTTAGCACTCAACTTTCTTTATAGTCCAACACTCACATCCATACACGACTACTAGAAAAACCATAGCCTTGACTAGGTGGACTTTTGTTGGCAAAGTAATGTCTCTGCTTTTTCATATGCTGTCTAGGTTGGTCATAACATTCCTTCCAAGGAGCAAGTGTCTTTTAATTTCATGGCTGCATTCAGTAGCTGCAGTGATTTTGGAGCCCCCCAAAATAAAATCTCTCACTGTTTCCATTGTTTCCCCATCTATTTGCCATGAAGTGATGGGACCAGATGCCATGATCTTCATTTTCTGAATGTTGAGTTTTAAGTCAATTTTTTCACTCTCCTCTTTCACTTTCATCAAGAGGCTCTTTAGTTCTTCTTCACTTTCTGCCATAAGGGTGGTGCCATCTGTATATCTGAGGTTATGGATATTTCTCCTGGCAATCTTGATTCTAGCTTGTGCTTCATCCAGCCCGGCATTTCACTTGATGTACTCTGCATTTAGGTTAAATAAGCAGGGTGACAATATACAGCCTCGACATACTCCTTTATCATTGCAGCTGTTTTTAAAATACAGATCTTCTCAGCAACAAGTTTTCCAAATGTTGAATCGTTTCTCCCTTTGGGACAACAAGTTTATTTTAGCTTTTGTCACTGTCTTAGAAGGAAGGGAATCTATCTCTTTTACTGGAATAAGAGCTGTCTGTTTAAATATATAAGATACAGAAGGTTCCTATGGCCATTCTACTTGATAACAAACTTCATTAAGATTTTTTAAATGAACATATTCTTTAACTTACATATTCATGGTTACTTTACTTGATGGTAGCAAGTTAATAGCACCAAGAAACAAATAGGAAAAATGAAAAGTTGACTATAAACAGGACCACTTTAAATGTCAATTTTGACCTAGCTTAACTGTTGTTAGGCATTTGGGGCAAATCCCCATATCTCTACATTACTTAAGACAAGTGGTATGTGTGTGTGTGTGTGGGGGGGGTGCGGTGTGCGGGTGTGTGCATGAATTTTCTTTTGTTGCTTTTCAAATAATTTGTTTTGTTGTTTAGTCATGTTTGACTCTTTTGCGACCCCATGAACTATAGCCTGCCAGCCTCCTCTGTCCATGGGATTTTCCAGGCAAGTATACCGGAGTTTGTTGCCATTTCCTTCTCCAGAGGGTTTTCTCCACCCAGGGAATGAATATACATCTCCTGCATTGCAGGTGGATTCTTTACCTGTGAGCCATTGGGAAAATAACTGCTGCTGCTACTGCTAAGTCTCTTCAGTCGTGTCCGACTCTGTGTGACCCCATAGACAGCAGCCCACCAGGCTCCTCCATCCCTGGGATTCTCCAGGCAAGAATACTGGAGTGGGTTGCCATTTTCTTCTCTAACTATCAGTTGTTAAAATAAATTTGGTAATTAACATTTATAAAAATATTGGCTTTATCTCTAGAGATTAATCAATATTATATGTGAACAACTGGGTTGAAATGACATTAATTCTGACTTTCATATTAGTATAAGTTTGTATATGTGAACATACATATTAGTATAAGCTACTTTATATATTTAAGTTAAGTTTTTTACTATCAATGCCTTAATCAGTTCTAGGTACTAAAAACCCAGTCTGTACTGACTAGCTCTGCCTAGGTGAGTAAACCAGAGTGAAGGTGGCTCATAGTATAGCTGGAGTCTCTGTTTCACATATAGTCATAATGGAAAGATTATATATTTTGGAGGCAAACAGACATAGATTTGAATTCTGGTTTCATGTGTAAAAAGTCACATGCTATTGAGCAAATTTTATACATCTAAGGTTCAGTTTATCATTTAAAAAACCCAACTAAATTGTATTCTAATCTTATCTTTAACAATGCATTTCTGCCAAGCAGACTGCCTTGACCCTGCAGCAGAGCAGGATTAGTTGTCTCTCTATTTTGGTTTTATATAATCTTGTGGACACATTTCTACAATCCACTTTTGCAAAATCATAATTATTTATGTATCAAATATTCACTGAGATCCTAACTTTGAACCAAACATTGATTAAATAGACATAGTCTCATAATTTAGGGTATTTCTTCTTGAGTCCTATTTCCCCAGAATAGGGTAGGCACTCAGTAAATATGTATTGAATGAATAAGTACAAGTTTGGGTAAGTGTAATTGTATAATTGTACATATAGTAAACAGATAGACACAGAAGAGAGTTAAATAACAATTTCAGCAAGTGAAGAATGAAGATTGTAGGAGAAGGTGACAACTGAGATGAATTCTGAAGTAGCATGCGAAGAAGAAGAAATAGGATGAGTTGAGAGGCAAGAAAGAGCTTTGTGTATCAGGAACACTTCCTTTCAGAGCAGAAGAGATTGGAGAGGTAAGCTGTAGATGGATCATGGGAGGACTCCTATTAGCATTATATGTTTGGTTGCATAATTTTCCTCTGTAAGTTACAGAGAAAACAGGAAACAGACTTAACCTTGGAGGCAGCCTGGTCATATTTACATTTGCATCTACCACTGCCAGCTATGTGAAAAATACATTGGGAAAAAATGAAAATCAGGTTTAAGATATATCAATTAAGGAGACTGTATCATTAATCCATTGAGAGATCATGAGGGCCTGACAAAGGCTCTGTTGATAGGGTGGAGAAATTAAATTTAAGAAATATTTAGGTGGCAAAATTGGTAGGTCTTGGCCATTGATGTGATGTGGAAGGTGAATAAGTAGGAAGAGTAAGGATGACAGCATCCTGGCAGTGGGACTGAACAGACAGTCACCAACTAAGAAAGAGAATATAGACAAGAGACAGGTTTCAGGATCAGACTTGCTGAGTGTGAATATTCAGGTAAGCCCAGAAAGCACATATAAATCTGAGGATGGAGGGATAGAGCTTAGCTGGCACAAGAGATCTGTGAGTCTTCAGTGTGGTGGTTGAAAACTTGAGGATGGATGAATGTGATAAACTAGAGAAAATGGGAAGATCAAGAAGCTCCCTCCTCCTCTCCCCTAAAGTTGTTATTGTAAAAGTCACAAATGAAACTTTATAGCCCTGATTAATGGATTATCTAGTTTTTGCCTTACTTCGCCTTCCTACTCCATTTGACTATGTCATCACTCCCTCCCTAGAAGCTTTCACTCCCTCAGTTTCTGTGACTATTCTTCTAAACAGAGTTCCAGCTGTCAGCATGTACCGCCGCCCGCACACCCTGCCACACTGGTCTTGGCCCCACTCCAGTTCTCCTGAGAGACAGTTTCTCTGTAGGTGGGTGGCAGTGTTTCACTGGCAATGAAGAAGCAGCCATCATTAATGTTAATGAGTAAATTCATGTGGTGAACGTATATTACAAGCTTTTTGTGTAGTCAGTTCTTAATTATTTAGAACAAAGAAAGAGAACCTTTATTCATGTTAAAGGACACT
This sequence comes from Bos indicus, assembly GCF_029378745.1. NCBI lineage: Eukaryota > Metazoa > Chordata > Mammalia > Artiodactyla > Bovidae > Bos > Bos indicus. The sequence continues at coordinate 75,678,134 of NC_091762.1, forward strand.
GACACAAAGAAAAGAGACAATTGAAAGCCAGGAGAGTTATATTCAGCACAATCTTTTTTACCACCTAAAAAAAAGAGAACAAACCTTTATCATCCAATCATCCATTTAAAATTTAAAGAAACGAGAAAACTCTCTGGGAAATCATTTAGCACAGACATGCATATACACATGCCAAAATGAAAAATCAACAACAAGGCTACATTGTTACCAGTAAATCAAGAAGCCACAAAAAGGGTTATAAAGACAGAGAGACAGACAGACAGAAAAAGAGAGAACTATTGGTATTTTCTATAATCTCTGGTCAGGGTTCAACTATTTATTGCTGTCTTGGGTTCATTTCAGAAACTGCAAACCATCTCTGAATAGAAAGAATAAATGTCTCTAGGATTCTTTTAAAAATTAATTTTCACATAAATTTGGAAAGAACAGAGTTTTCCAAAGATTTTCACCCTTTCATATCACTATTAATTTAGAAAAGAAAAAAAAATAACTTCCTTTTTAAAAGTGGTACTATCATTTTTCATTTTATGAAAGAAAGTCAGCTTTTTGGTGTTCTTTAAGTTAGTGGGGCTAATAAATTTGCCACTATTTGTTGAAGGTTTTATGCTTTGCCAGACCCCATACTCACACTTCACACATGTTACTTAATCTATAACATTGAAGAAAAATTACCACAAGATCAGTAGTTGAAATAGATTTAAGAGACTAGATCTGATAGACAGAATACCTGATGAACTATGGATGAAGGTTCATGACATTGTACAGGAGACAGGAATCAAGACCATCTTCAAGAAAAAGAAATGCAAAAAAGCAAAATGGCTGTCTGAGGAGGCCTTACAAATAGCTGTGAAAAGAAGGGAAGCCAAAAGCAAAGGACAAAAGGAAAGATGTACCCATCTGAATGCAGAGTTCCAAAGAATAGCAAGGAGAGATAAGAAAGCCTTCCTTAGCAATCAATGCAAAGAAATAGAGGAAACAAATAGAATGGGAAAGACTAGAGATCTCTTCAAGAAAATTAGATACCAAGGGACCATTTCACGCAAAGATGGGCTCCATAAAGGACAGAAATGGTAGGGACCTAACAGAAGCAGAAGACATTAAGAAGAGGTGGCAAGAATTCACAGAACTGTACAAAAAAGATCTTCATGACAGAGATAATCATGATGGTGTGATCGCTCACCTAGAGCCAAACATCCTGGAATGTGAAGTCAAGTGGACCTTAGGAAGCATCACTACGAACAAAGCTAGTGGAGGTGATGGAATTGCAGTCGAGCTATTTCAAATCCTGAAAGATGATGCTGTGAAAGTGCTGCACTCAATATGCCAGCAAATTTGGAAAACTCAGCTATGACCACAGGGTTGGAAAAGGGCAGTTTTCATTCCAATCTCAGAGAAAGGGAATGCCAAAGGATGCTCAAACTACCGCACAATTACACTCATCTCACATGCTAGTAAAGTAATGCTTAAAATTCTCCAAGCCAGGCTTCAGCAATATGTGAACCGTGAACTTCCAGATGTTCAAGCTGGTTTTAGAAAAGGCAGAGGAACCAGAGATCAAATTGTCCACATCTGTTGGATCATCGAAAGAACAAGAGAGTTCCAGAAAAACATCTATTTCTGCTTTACTGACTATGCCAAAGCCTTTGACTGTGTGGATCATAATAAACTGTGGAAAATTCTGAAAGAGATGGGAATACCAGACCACCTGACCTGCCTCTTGAGAAACTTGTACATAGGTCAGGAAGCAACAGTTAGAACCAGACATGGAACAACAGACTGGTTCCAGATAGGAAAAGGAGTATGTCAGGCTGTATATTGTCACCCTGCTTATTTAACTTATATGCAAATTACATCATGAGAAACGCTGGGCTGGAGGAAGCACAAGCTGGAATCAAGATTGCCAGGAGAAATATCAATAACCTCAGATATGCAGATGATACCACCTTTATGGCAGAAAGTGAAGAATAACTAAAGAGCCTCTCAATGAAAGTGAAAGAGGAGAGTGAAAAAGTTGGCTTAAAGCTCAACATTCAGAAAACGAAGATCATGGCATCCAGTCCCATCACTTCATGGCAAACTGATGGGGAAACAGTGTCAGACTTTATTTTTGGGGGCTCCAAAATCACTGCAGATGGTGACTGCAGCCATGAAATTAAAAGATGCTTGCTCCTTGGAAGGAAAGTTATGACCAGCCTAGACAGCATATTAAAAAGCAGAGACATTATTTGCCAATAAAGGTCCGTCTTAGTCAAGGCTATGGTTTTTCCAGTCATCATGTATGGATGTGAGAGTTGGTCTATAAAGAAAGCTGAGCACCAAGGAATTGATGCTTTTGAACTGTGGTGTTGGAAAAGACTCTTGAGAGTCCCTTGGACTGCAAGGAGATCCAACCAGTTCATCCTAAAGGAAGTCAGTCCTGAACATTCATTGGAAGGACTAATGCTGAAGCTGAAACTCCAATACTTTGGCCACCTCATGTGAAGAGCTGACTCATTTGAAAAGACCCTGACGCTGGGAAAGATTGAGGGCAGGAGGAGAAGGGGACGACAGAGGATGAGATGATTGGATGGCATCACTGATTCTATGGACATGGGTTTGGGTAGACTCCGGGAGTTGGTGATGGTCAGGGAGGCCTGGTTTGCTGCAGTTCATGGGGTTGCAAAGAGTCGGACATGACTGAGTTACTGAGCTGAACTGAACTGAACAGTAGTTGACAGAAATAAGATGCAGGTAAAACAATCCAACAAGGTAAATGGTATCTCCTACATGGGGGAGAAACAGATTGAAAACTTTTCCCAAACTTAAATTCAAATCTGCCTGATTCTAAAGCTCTATAGACACACCAGACATTTCACTCCTGCTCTTCATCTCAGCAACAAGAGGTTCTAATGAAATTTGGGAGCTGACCTTTGAAATTAAATAATGTGATCCAGCAGGTAAAAACTGTGAGCTTATATTATTCATATCCTTTGCTTCTCTCTTTCCCATTATCACTCAGCACCCAAGGAGCTATTGACTATCTATGGAGTACAGTTAAGGACCTCTTTACCTTCCACCACAGCACCTCTAACAACAGAATATAGCCAACGTGATTTTTTTCTTTATAATTCAGATGATTATTTTTGTTTTTGATTCCATAACATATTCTCCTTTAGAAACCTTTTAATGAATTGTCAACCTAGAAAAATGCACCACATGCATGCTATGGTAGATACTAGCATATCTATAATAAATTTTGGAAGTAAATGTTCACATAGTGATTTTTACATATGATAGGTCAGCTATAGGTCAGCTTTATGGAAGGTCAACCTCATCGTAATCACACTGACATAATGCCATATTTCTATCACAAGTTGAGCATAGCCTGGCTTCCCAGAAGTTCCTGGCCAAGAACTGGATGATGAAATTGTTCTAAATTTCACAAATACTTTAGGGAAATTATTTCTCCAGAAATTTAGAGGATAAACATATAGAAAACCAAGCAAATAAAAATTAAGCAACTTTAGGCAAAAATAAAAAAATTAATACTCTAGAGAAATAAACCTCTATCAATTTCCTAAATGCTGATTTCATTCTGGAAGTGAGTCCAAACTGCTACGTTAGTAGAATATGGTCTGTGATTTAGCACCACTTCATATACTAAGGATGGAACTAGGAAATGAATAACACTAAAACTTATAAAAATCAGTGAACTATCATGTGCACCATTGAAAAGAATAGATAGCCGATATTGATTCTTCTTTATAAATTTACATTTTTCAATTTTAATGTCATTTAATTTGCTCAAATGATACCGTATGATTTATTTCAGCATCAGACATTTATATTTATCAATGTGCCCTATGGATCATTTTCAAAGGAAGTTACCATAATATGGTCAGATTTAGTCACAGCTACCAAAAGGTTAACTCCTGGTGCTTCCTCTATTCCAGCACAATTCTCTTTTTTCTCTTTATTTTTTTGAAATTAATATCTATTTTATAAAAGCATTATATCAATTCATTGTTCTCTCATTTCCATCTTATCATCCCTTTTCTAAAAATAGTTCAACTTCTAAAGCTATAGTTTCTTGTATTTCCCTCTATATTTCTAGAGAATACACATGCATTTTAACTTCTTGTTTATCAATTGTAGATACAGCCTATTTATTTCACATATTGCAATTGAAAAGTCATATTAGTTTGCACCACCACAACCGCCATCCCTCTCTTTCTATTTCCTCATCTTCCCAATATGCTCACATCTGAATTTTTGGCTAAATCAGTAATATTTGTCTGCACATTGTATTTGTTTTATACTGTTTACATTGTATTTGTAGAAAAGTTTTCTTTTTTCCCTGAAGTTTCTTCGCTTTTTATTTGCTTGGTTTTCTGTGCATGTATCTTTAATTATTTCCAAATATGCAAACAACTCTGTCAAATGCCCAACAGTTACATTTCAAAATGCTGAGGCACATCAGATTTTGCTAGGTCTACATTTTATTCTGGACGACCTTGCTCCTGCACCCAGAAGAGCCAGCTCCAGTGTGGATAGATTGCTCTGTCACTGTGATATACACATGACTTCCACAGAGACTAAGCTGCTACTTTGCTGAGTTGGGTTCTGGTTCTCTGGATCTCAGACCTTCCTTCTTTGCACTTACTCCCACATGTTCTAATAGAAATCTAAGAGTTACCAGGTTTTTTGCTTCCTACCAAGAGATCAAAGACATGACCAACTTCAGGAAAGTCTGCCTCCCCAAACCTTCTCCAATCTGTATTCTTTATGTAATCGTCAGGGCCACTACCCTGGGTCAGGCTATGGTCATCTTTCACAGATTTCTTTACAAGCTCTGCCTAACTGGTCTCCTTGCCTCTGGACTTAACCCTTGAACTCTATTCTTAGTGCAGCTGGAACTATCTTTCTAAACAGATAGCTAGAACTATCTTTCTAAAATACATATCTGATCTTCCTGTTACCCAGATAAAAATGTAAATCAATTTCCATATATTTCAGTATAAAATTCAAACCATGTGTCTTAGCATGGAAGGCCTTTATAATTTCTCCAGCCTCATTCCTCCCATGGTTTCTTTTGCACTATGTATTTAGAAACACTTTACTTCCAGTTTCTGACTTATCAGTGTCTTAGTTGTAATATTATTCAGGGGGAACACTCCATTGAATGTTTCCTCACCCATTATTAGACAGCATATACAATATTTGAAATAATACATGTTCAGTGTTTGTTTTTCTTGCTAAATGTGCATAATTCTGTCCAATCATTATCTTCCCGGTCACTAGCAAGTATCTGGCACATAGTGGATGTTTTTTCATGAAGAAATGAATAAATACAGAGGTTGGTCAAAATGTTCATTTGGGTTTTTCTATAACATTACAGAAGAACCCAAATGAACATTTTGGCCAATCCAATATATATTAGGTTGCAAACTCAATTTCCTAGAGGAGCTAGATGGGTAACTTCATTGCTAGGGGCAGCCTGTGGAGGAGGCAATGGCACCCCACTCCAGTACTCTTGCCTGAAAAATCCATGGACCGAGGAGCCTGATAGGCTGCAGTCCATGGGGTTGCTAAGAGTCGGATACGACTGAGCGACTTCACTTTCACTTTTTACTTTCATGCATTGGAGAAGGAGATGGCAACCCACTCCAGTGTTCTTGCCTGGAGAATCCCAAGAACGGCAGAGCCTGGTGGGCTGCCATCTATGGGGTCGCACAGAGTTGGACACGACTGAAGCGACTTAGCAGCAGCAGGGGCAGCCTGGGTGGGATCTGGGGCAACCTAGGTCTGCTTCATCAAAGGAGTACATGACACAAAATACTAAGTGCCACCTAATTGTTACCAATTGAGCATATGGGCAGCAACAGATCTTCCTTTTTTTAAAAAATGGAAGCAAAGGTTCTGTACTTTTTTGTAATAGTTAATATTCTACAAGTTGGCTCTAACTCGTTTTCAAAAATAGGCCAAACAAAACATGGTTACTTATTTCTGATGTCTGGTTAAAAGATGGGTCTGTATTTCCAGTCATGCTCTGATGAGGCTCAGTTTTGGATCTTTCTTTTGGCATCTTTATGAGAATGCTCAGCTGATAGCTCACATTTTGCATTTAAAACAGAATCTGTCATGTTTTTGTACACAATAGCCCCTTCCAACATATTTTAATAGTATAATTTTTCCGGTTTTCAAGGATAAAAATCTTATCATCCTTGATTTCTCCTTCCTGTTTATCCTCCAGTCTAGTCAAATGCTAGGAAAGAAGGTCTAAGAAGAAAGGTATTCTTTCAGATTAGTCAAGTGGAAAGGATGTGGGATTTGGAGTAACATGAGCCTAAGTTTCTACTCTATGGACTTAACCATTTTCTTGTTTTGTATACGTTTAGTAAATTCTTTTAATTTCATTGTACTTCAGTATCCTTGGACTTAAAGTGAGGATAACAAAACCTATTTGTCAGAGTTAATCTAAAGGACAAAAGAGCTACTGCATATGAAGAGCCTACCGCACAGTAGATGCTAAATAAGTGTTGCATTTCCTGTCTTCTGCTCTTTTCTTAGCTCTTCCATCTGTCTTTTTTTTTTTTTCCCCCTTTTCTACTGTTAATCCACTGGTCCAGGCATGTGAGCTAATAAGTGTTTAGAAGAACTTGGCTTTGGCATCTGTTTCTCAACTACCTGGTACTTCAAGAAAAACTTCACAAAACACAGGTAATTTATACATTTAAGAACCTTAATTCTTTTGTAAATTATATTCCTCTATAACAGTATGCTTTATACACTTTTTCCCACCCTCTCAGTTCACAAGATTGCCATTTGCCATTTTCTTGACTCATCAATTCCAGTGTTTCTTTAACATATTGAGGCCTCTATCATTTAAAGATTTCTGTATCTATCTTGCCCCTTAAGTCCTATCAACCATCATCATCTGTTTCTTCAATCCACTTCACTGGGTTTCCACCCATAGCAAGGTTGGCAACTACTCATATACTAGAAAATACAACAGTCCCTCTTCTGTCATCTCTTAAAACAACTTCTGTCATTAGCTTCCATGACAATAGCACAGGGTTTCTTCCAGTATCCATAGCAACATTTTCTCTCCTTGTTTTCCTAATCTGTCAATGGTAACTTTTTCTAAATCCCTTTTCAGGCTTTACTCTCTTATCTCCCAAACCCATTCTGTTAGCAAACTCTATTAACTTTACCTAAAGAGCATAATTTGAAATGCTTTGCTTTTTCTTCACTAATGCTAGTTGCTCAGTTATGTCTGACTCTGTTGTGACCCCACGGACTGTAGCCCACCAGACTCCTCTGTCCATGGGATTTTCCAGGCAAGAATACTGGAGTGGGTTGCCATTTCCTCCTTCAGGGGATCTTCCTGACCCAGGGTTCAAACCCATGTCTCCAGTCATTCCTGCACTGGCAGGTTCTTTTACCATTGTGCCACCTGGGAAGCCCTCATTTATTTCTACCTTGGTGTATTTCCTCTGTCTGGAAGGCTCTACCTAAAATCTACCTTGTTGATTCTTCACCATCATCTGAAAGGTATTACTGTCCTCTTAACCTAAGAAATTTCTCTGCTTTATTTTCATCATGATACCTGCCATGATCTAACATTTTCTCTTAAAAATTATTTTTATTCTCTTTTTGCAGCAAAGGAAGTTTTGTGACAAGACTGACTATTTTCCCCCTGTTTATTTAACTTACATGCAGAGTACATTGTGCAAATTGCCAGGCTAGATGAATAACAAGTTGGAATCAAGATCACTGGGAGAAATATCAACAACCTCAGATAAGCAGATGATACTACTCCAATGGCAGACATTGAAGAGAGGAACTAAAGAGCTTCTTGATGAGGTGTAAGAACAAGGAAGAAAGTTGACTTGGAACTCAATGTTATAAAAACTATGATCATGGCATCCAATCTTATCACTTCATGGCAAATAAATGGGAAAAAATGGAAACAGTGGCAGATTTTATTTTCTTGGGCTCCAAAATCACTGTGGACTGGGACTGCAGCCACAAAATTAGAAGATGCTTGCTCCTTGGAAAAAAAAATATGACAAATCTTGAGAGTGTATTAAAAAGCAGAGACATTGAAGACAAAGGTCTGTCTAGTCAAAGCTATGGTTTTTCCAAAAGTCATGTATGGATGCAAGAATTGAACCAAAAAGAAGGCTAAGCACTGAAGAATGGATGCTATCAAATTGTGAGGCTGGAGAAGACTCTCAAGGATCCCTTGGACTGCAAGATCAAACCAGTCAATTCTAAGGGAAATCGACCCTGAATATGCATTGGAAGGACTTATGCTGAAGCTGAAGTTCCAATGTTTTGGCCACCTGATGTGAAGAGCCGACTTATTGGAAAAGACCCTGATGCTGGGGAAAACGGAAGGCAAAAGATAAAGGGGGCAACAGAGGATGAGATGGTTAGACAGCATCACCAGCTCAATGGACATGAATGTGAGCAAACTTTAGGAGATAATGAAGGACAGAGGAGCCTGGTGAGCTGCAGTCCATTGGGTAACAAACAGTCGGACACAACTTAGTAACTGAACAACAACAAAGGTTTTGTGAGAATAGGAAATTATTGGTTTTCCTCAATAATGTATCTCCAGCTTCTTTAACAGTTGTCTGCATGTAATTGGTACTCATGAAATGTTTGCTGAGTACATGAACTAATCAATACTTATATTTTACCTAAAATTTGTTTTTTTTATACCATTTCCCAAAAATTGACAGTAAAAAATCAATAAGTTTTCAATTGCATTGAAAATCCAGTGTGATCTGATATTTGTGTAAAGATTACCAATAAATGATGGGATGAGTAAGTTTCCAGTTACAAGATAAAACATTTCAAAAACTGACTGGAGTACTACAGAAGTCCCAGTTTCTCACTAATACACATAATAGAGGGTTGCTAAGACTACAGTGTTAGAGAAGACTCTTGAGAGGCCCTTGGACTGCAAGGAGATCCAACCAGTCCTTCCTAAAGGAGATCAGTCCTGGGTGCTCATTGGAAGGACTGATGTTGAAGCTGAAACTCCAATACTTTGGCCACCTCGTGTGAAGAGCTGACTCATTTGAAAAGACCCTGATGCTGGGAAAGATTGAGAGCAGGAGAAGGAGACGACAGAGGATGAGATGGCTGGATGGCATCACCGACTTGATGGACATGGGTTTGGGTGGACTCTGGGAGTTGACGATGGACAGGGAGGCCTGGCGTGTCGCGCTTCATGGAATCACAAAGAGTTGGACACGACTGAGCGACTGAACTGAAGACTATACACTGTTGAAACAATAAAACATTTTAAACAAAAGTAGAAATCTGAGTAACAAAAAATTATCCACATGTACACAGGGCTTTGTTTTGTTTTGATTTTTACAAATTTATCCTTTGTCTTGCTTTCCTTTGGGCCCCGTAAGAGTCCATCTATGTTGTTTATTTATTGAAAGAAAAAGCCAGTGCATTTGAATGCTAAAGTAATTGTAGGTGAAAGAACAGATTTGGATAAAGATGCTTCAGGCAAGAGATTACACAGATTCAAACTTTGATAATTTATGTACCACTCATGTGACAATTTTATTTCAGATTCGGCTTTATCATATTTAGATAAATTCTATACCTTTGGTACTGGCAGACAGAATAACACACACTATGCACACTGAGTATCTTTAAGGGAATGAGAGAGTTGAAAAAAGTAATTTTTTTTACTTTTATTGAGTTTTCAGAGAGCCCTCCATAAATACAGGTGGTGCTACTTATATAACATGCCAGTTATAGACTGTATTTCTGCAAGACAAATTCTTAAGGAATTGTCTGTTACTGTGAATTTTTTTTTAAATTAGGCAATTTATTAAACAAGTAGCAGTTTTTATATCCTGCATGTGTAAATTTAGCCTGTGTTTCATCTAGAGCAAAGCTTTTCACATTTTTACACATGACAGTTGCTTAACAACTATACTGAAACAAGTAGTTTTTTTTTTTTTTTACTTTGAAAGAGTCCTCTTGAGTTGAAGAAAAAAAATCAATGATCATTTAAGTTTTGATAAACAAATCATAATTATGAACAAACAATTCAAAATTTGTCCCCATAAAATATATCTTCTTTGGCTCCTTTGGTGTCATTAGACTTCTCACAAAATAAGCTAGTGCCCTTGATTTCAAACAATTTTATTTAAAGGCCTAAGAAAAACATGGTTTCAGGCTCCCTAATTCTAATTAGCAGATATGAGTGAATTAAAAGAAGAAAGAATCAATAAAATTGCAGATATATGATATGTAGAATATTAGAGGACACTTTTTTTGCTTATCAAAATCCATTCTTTTCCCACTAGAACCTCAACCTTCTTTTTATTTTTTATTTTGTTTTCAACCTCCTTTTTAAAGGCATCTTTCACTGTATAATATTTTGGGAGGCATCTGGAATTTGAATCTTCGGTTCAGTTCAGTCGCTCAGTTGTGTCCAACTCTTTGCAACCCCATGAACCGCAGCATGCCAGGCCTCCCTGTCCATCAACAACTCCTGGAGTTCACTCAGACTCATGTCCATCGAGTCAGTAATGCCATCCAGCCATTTCATTCTCTTTCGTCCCCTTTACCTCCTGCCCCCAATCCCTCCCAGCATCAGGGTCTTTTCCAATGAGTCATCTCTTTGCATGAGGTGGCCAAAGTACTCGAGTTTCAGCTTTAGCATCATTCCTTCCAAAGAACACCCAGGGCTGATCTCCTTCAGAATGGACTGGTTGGATCTAGTCCAAGGGACTCTCAAGAGTCTTCTCCAACACCACAGTTCAAAAGCATCAATTATTTGGTGCTCAGATGTCAAATTCTTAAGAGATGTATGTCACGGTTATATGGGGGTGTTTGAAAGTACACTTCTCACAAAAGCAGCAGTGTTTGGTCTGTATTGTCAATGCATTGTGAATTCTATGCAGAAATTCAGAACTCCCTTGGTTGCTGCAATTTTTTTTTTCATGTAAAGTTCTTCAGGCTCTTATTGATTTGGGACCTGAGACACATTTTGAATGGACTTTCATCTTTACCTAAAATAACCAGTTGTTTTTTATGGCCTAAAATTAAAAAAAAAAAAGACAACAAAAACTGACACCACTGTATATACATACTAAGTAGTAAATGCATAGGCATTTGTTGAATAAAATTTTTTATTATCATAGTACAGTTTATATAAATTTATATTAAAAAGCAAATCAACTTCATTAAACATATGCTCTTTCTTATCAAAATAAGCCATTGCTGTTAGCTCAAGAGTTATATATCACTTTGCTGTTCTTATAGTGCTTTCTTGTACTTTATAGTATTTGGTGCTTACTGCAATCCCAGGAGATGGGCAGAAACAAATTTGTTAGAATCTAATGAAGATGAGGAAGCTAAGATTCAAAGGGGTTAAGTAAGATGCTCAAAGTCACCTGATGAATTTTTGTCAGAACTTGTGTTAAAACTAGGTCTTCTCCATTCAGAACTCTACATTTACTGTATTACTTCTGAGAGAACAATCAGTAACTATAGTCACTATTCTGTTTTTCAGAATACTTCCTTCCATTGTTTAGCATTTAAATCTATTTCAAAGGAATCTCAAATGAGTGAATCACAGGTTAAGTTTGAAAGGGATTTTAGAGAAACTATTCCACCCTCTACTTCCATAGACGTTAAAGTATATTCCTTGACATTGCTCCTATAACACTTCTAGAGTCAGAGAGCAGTTTTATTAACCTGAGAAAGTATTATGTGAAAGTTCTATTTTACATGGATGAAGTACTTAGAGTTTGAGAGTAAAAATAAATGCAGAGTGTACTGTGTTAGGTAGTGGATTATGGAGGAACATCGAAAACTATCCTACCTCACTTCAACCTCCTGAGTCAGCATTGAAAACAACAACAACAACCACAACCAACAAATTCAATGAGAGAGTTTTATTTTCTATGTTCTATGCAGATATGTGCCAACATTTCCAGTCCTCACCTCTGGCTGCTGTCAAAGGTCTTAACTCTTTGCAAGATAATATACATTGTTTCAGAGGAAGCTATGGGGACTTTTTACAAGAATGATACAGTATTTCAGCGGTGTTTTACTACTGGTTAACAGGATTGAACTGTACTAGAAATCTTCTAGAGATACAATTAAGCCTAAGGTTTTGTTGAGGGAAGTAAGCGGTGGTGGCCGGCATTGTTTATTTTGTCTAAGAATAACATGGGTAAAGATTCTCTGGTAAGGTGATGTTTGAGTACAGACCTGGAGGAAATGAAGCAGAAGGCCATGAGGAAGAGCAGCACTGGCAGAGGAAAGAGAAGGGGCCGTCTCTGACCAGAGAGCTTGCCTGACTTTTATGTGTAGGCTCAGCCGAAACAGTTCCAGCACTGTTGTCAAAACCCATTCTTTGGTCATACACTTGGAGCTCTGTTTTACCTGTTGGCATGATTCAGGCGTGTCTTTGTTGCTCATTTATTTTTTTTTTAAAGAGTCAGTGAATATTTCTTCCATGTCACAGCCAGTGACTGGATCAAGCTGTGCCAAAATTTTCACCTAAAACATCCCTGTTTGATAAGCTCTTGTCTGCTTTACACTGGATAATCAATTTCTCAGCCTTATAGCCTTGCATGAGTGACCAAGATAGAGTAATGAGCACCATCCATCTGTTTATTGGTAGCCCTTGCCTGACACCTGGCTTCCCAATGTCTGTTTCCTTCCCAGAAGAAGCAACTGTTGATATGGAAGTGCTTTTCTCCCCTAGCATCTCTCAGCTTAAGAACAATATTCTGAATACAATGGATGTAATATCATTAAGAAGATGAAGCATCTGGGAAGCATGTCCTTGAAAACTGGTTTGAAAAACTTGGAAACTCGTCTTGGAAAACAGAACTCTAAGCTAATGTATACAAAAATCCTTTAAAATGTTTTGAAGACCAAGGCAGTAACTCCAGAAGCATAGTTCTTTATCTAGAGAAGGCATTCCTTCATAATGTTAGCAGCACTCTGAGTGCCTAGCCAAGTTTTAGATGGATAGACAGGTGAATGGATCTACATCATTAACATATTGCAGAACTTGCAAATAACCAGACCTTTCCGATAATATAATGGTTTGCTGCTTAAGTGAGTGGCTTCTTCTACCATAGAAAGGTTCACAAAGACGTTGGATGACTGTTCTAAAAAAGAAATAATAGACATTTTTGCACTGTGTGGAAAATCGGACTAGTTATTAGCTATAGGTTCTTAGAGATCAGTGGTCCCTGCCCACACAACATGGGGCACAAAGAAAAACTTCAGGTATACATTTTTGACTTGTTACACTAGCATAATATATTCTATCTTAACTATAACATAGTCTTTGATTTTAATTTTGGATAGAAATTTAACATCCCTTGTGGCCTAAGAGAAGTTAATTACCTTTTCTGACCTTGATTTGCTTATTATAATAATTAAGAGTTTAAATAAAATAATTTCCAAAGTTGCATTTACTGCAAAATGCCATAACATGATTCTGTGAGTCAAGGAAATTCTCTGGGGAACTGGTGGTATTGTCTATTACATATGCACTTGGTGTAGCTGTTTGGGTAAATAACATCACTCACTATGGACAGAGGATGCAATGGTCAGATGGCATCACTAACTGAATGGACATGAGTTTGAACAAATTCCGGGAGATAGTGAAGGACAGGGAAGCCTGGTATGCTGCAGTTCATGGAGTCACAAAGAATTGGGCACGACTTAGCAACTGAACACCACTATGGACAGAGGATTGTTTTTCTAGAAGCTGTCTTTGGAGATTTCAGTTAGAAATGAAGACATGCCACACATTTTTTGATGGAGAGTTTAATACACAGAACTATTTTGAAATCTTACAAAATCTTACTATTCTACCCAGGGTTATTAATATTGAAAATTTCCTTTCTCTGTGGTATAAGAATGATAAGTGCCAATTATTGATTTTTTAAACTCCAAGTGCTCCATAAACATTATCATACCAAGCACCCTACCTACTTATGTATCTACCTATGTATGTATGTATGTGTGTGTGTATATATATATATATATATATATATATATATATGTATCTTTCTGTCTAACCTAGGAATTGATGCTATAATTTTCCCAGTTTTACTAATGAAGAAACTGAGGTTTTCAGAAAATGAAATATCTTCTTAACCAATTAGTAGTGCTAAGTTCTGATACCAGGTTTGTCTGAGTCCAAAGCCAAGGTTCTTAACCTCTAAAATATTTCTGGATAGTTTAAATGGAGAAAATTTAGTAAGTACAGTATTTCAAATTTAGTCCCATCCTCTTGCATATAAGGGCTTCCCTAGTAGCTCAGCTTATAAAGAATCCACCTGCAATGCAGGAGACCCTGGTTCAATTCCTGGGTTTGGAAGATCCCCTACAGAAGGGATAGGCTACCCACTCTAGTACTCTTAGGCTTCATTGGTGGTTCAATTGGTAAAGGATCTGCCTGCATGCAGGAGACCTGGGTTCAATCCCTGGGTTGGGAAGATGCCCTGCAGAAGGGAAAGGCTTCCCACTCCAGTATTCTGGCCTGGAGAATTCCATGGTTTATAAAGTCCATGGGGTCACAAAGAGTCAGACATGACTGAGCGCCTTTCACTTTCACCTTTCTTTCATATATAGATAAATTGATCTCTTCTACCAAATTCACTCAGTGTCTTTCAATTTTGGTTCATATTGACTTTACAAAAATTATTTCTATTATCTTTTTTAAAGTTTCTCTTCAATTTCAAGAAATTTCTTTGTAGTTTTTTTCTTTATTGCACTTTTTTCACATTTGCCTTTCCACACCACTTCATTTATAATATACATCTGTGATGTTCTTTTACTTTGTATAATTTTAAGTCTCCAATTCCAAATAACAAGTAAAGCAGCACTAAATTATAAACTGTGTGGGTTTCTATCACTGTGTGAAAGGTATGTCATTTTTATATTTTTACCTTTCAAGCAACACGGATTGAACTATTCCTCATCAAAAGACTTCCTGTTCTTTCATATCTATTTTTGTATCTTTTCTGACACACTCTTGACATTCTTTTCCTAATGCCATTAACCCTGACTCTGTTCTCTACCTGTTGCATAAGAACTTAGATATTCATGGCCAGCTAGAACATTCTCAGTATAAAATATCAGAATGAAGATAATAAAAAAAAATTATAAAAGGTAATTTTTGCCATAATGTAATATCGAGAATACAAATGGTTATCTCATTACTCAACAAATCTGAAATCATAAAGGTAACAACATCAAATAGTACCAGAAAAACAGTAAAAATAAGAGAGCAAGCAAAAAATACTATATTTAATCTAACTTTGAAAGCTTTAAATCTCCTGAGGACTCAGTATTTTGCCTAGAAGTCCTTATAAACTTTGATGAAGATGAACTATTCTTCATAAAACAGGGATGTTATAGCATTTTGTTTGTAGTGTACCTTGTGGTAATCTTCCCTCCAGTCCTCGTATCTTGTTCCCTTGTATTGCTGCCAGTAACCACAACTCCACAGAGGTGGCCCATCATGGTTGAACCCAATCAGAGTAATCCTATTTTTCTTGCATAGTGGATCCCATGGCAAAAGGACTGGATCAACAATGAACATGTGACACAAGTCC
The DNA here is from genome assembly GCF_029378745.1 of Bos indicus. Lineage (NCBI taxonomy): Eukaryota > Metazoa > Chordata > Mammalia > Artiodactyla > Bovidae > Bos > Bos indicus. The sequence goes on from NC_091762.1 coordinate 75,693,748, forward strand.
AGTGAGATCTAAGGACAAGGTAACCGAGGAATTCTGGAGGAGCCACTTCTTGTCCTTCTTAGAAGAAGAGAAAGTTTTCAGAAGCCAAATATGTCTATTTTTGGAGGATGTGGAACTGAACACTAGAATTGCTATAGCCATCCTGCCCCCTGAGAGAAAGCCAGCCTCAGGAAAAGTTATTCCCACATAAAGCAAATAGAAATATACCAAGTCTGGAGTGTGTCCTGAAATGCATTTCCACTTATGTGAGCCAATCAAGCCTATTTCTTGTTAAGTCAGTTTGGATTGTGGTTTCTATTAATTAAACACACACATAAGGTGGCTCAGACAGTAAACAATCTGCCTGCAATGTGGGAGACCTGGGTTTGATCCCTGGGTCAGGAAGATCCCCTGGGGAAGGAAATGGCAACCCACTGAGTATTCTTGCCTGGAGAATTCCATGGACAGAGGAGCTTGGTGGACTATGGTCCATGGGGTCGCAAAGATTCTGATACAACAGAGTGACTAACACTTTCACTTTTTCAGTGGGCCCTAATTGATATGTCAGCCCTTTTGTTTCTTAATTTACCTATTTTTTCAATAATATAGAAATATATACAGGTATTATTATGATCAAATTGTGAAATCAAATAATTTAAATCATATCTCAATATTAGATGCTTTAGAAGAAACTAATCTACAGGGTTGTTTTAGGAAAGTAATAATATTGAACTTTGAGAGCCAAAGAAACCCTGAAAGATTATGTGTAAAATCTTTGAAATGTATAAAGCATACTAATAACAAAAGATAACCATTTCTCCTAAATTCTAATACAGCAGAAAAGTGTTACTAAAGTCCTTGACTCATTTGTATTATTTTTCTTTATTGTTAATCCAAGCTCTCCTCCTTAAGCTCCTAGTGACTTGATATGTTGGAGAAGACAATGGCACCCCACTCCATGGGGTCGCTAAGAGTCGGACACGACTGAGCGACTTCACTTTCACTTTTCACTTTCATGCATTGGAGAAGGAAATGGCAACCCACTCCAGTGTTCTTGCCTGGAGAATCCCAGGGACCGGGAACCCTGGTGGGCTGTCGTCTATGGGATCGCACAGAGTCGGACATGACTGAAGCGACTTAGCAGCAGCAGACTTGATATGTAAAAGTCTCCAACAGCATTATATGTCTGATGTATGAAGTCAAACCCTGCTGTGTGACTCTCAAGACCTTTCATAGTCTGAGTTCTTTCTGCTCTCCTCCTCTACCTACATATGTCAGCAGTCTCCTACCTGCACCTGCAGCTCCAGATCCTTCACAGTTTTGCTGCTCCTCTCCTCCCCTTCTCCATATATTCCATCTTAGCTTTTGCTTCTGTGCTTTTTGGTCAAGCCCTCGCCTCTCCCCTCCAACAGCAGTACTCTTCTCTGTACATAAGCTCTACCGCAGGACTTGGTTCTTTGGCCCTGATTATCTGTCATTGTGCATTCACCTCTAAAGCTTCAGTTTTCTCTGCAATTAGGTTGTCAGATCCTTGACAGCAAGGAATGAGACTGATTTCTCTTGTAATTCACTAAAGCTTCAACTACTGTGTAGTTGAGTAGATATTAAATGAGTATGTATTTGATCAATTGACCTTGCGCTGGCTATTTGTCTTACAGACTGTTGCATGGATCTAGAAAAAGATTTTAAATATCTGGATTGCCTTAGAACTGCCAGATATAGCAAATAAATATACAGGATGGCAAGTTAAATTTTACTTTCAAATAAATAACAAACTATTTAGTTTTAGCATAAGTATATCCAATGCAATATTTGGGGTATAATTATACTAAAAAATGGCTTGTTTAGTAGTTTAAAATTTAAATTTTACTGGATGTCCTTTATTTCATCTGGAAATTCTAAATGGACCTGACCTTAAAAACAAAACAAAAAACTGTGTTTAATTTCTTAAATTAGAGCTAAATATCACATTTATGAATTGTTTAACTTTATATAGTTTTGCCAATCAAGTCCTATAGCACATGAAGTTCTCTGCATCATTTCATCTAGCAGTGGCAACACATAAATTGAGTATTCATTATGTAAAAGTCACCATGCATCCTCCTGTACAGGGAAGCAAAAATGAATAAGATGCTTCCTCTGCCCTCAAGTAGTTTATAGCCTGGTAGAAGATACAGCTCATTTTAGTCCTGTTTCTACTTATGTGCAATGTGGATGTTAATCCATATGGCCAATTTTTTTTTAGGCCTGACCCAGCCCTTCTGGGCAAAGACTCAAGATGACACTATACATTTAGGTTATCAAAAATGAAGAATATTTGCTTTGAAGTATACATTAAATAGCTCCTGTCTCTGAAGTATTATATAAACACCATAATCCATCATCCTAAACGAAGATAATTTTCAAAAATTCTTTTGATCAGAACACTTTATTCTGCTTTTGATAATTGTTAGCTTTTATGATGCAGGGCTTCTCTGATAGCTCAATTGGTAAAGAATCTGCCTGCAATGCAGGAGACCCTGCTTTGATTCCTGGGTCAGGAAGATCTGCTGGAGAAGGGATAGGCTACCCACTCCAGTATTCCTGGGCTTCCCTTGTGGCTCAGCTGGTAAAGAATCTGCCTGCAATGTGGGAGACCTGGGTTTGATCCCTGGGTTGGGAAGATCCCCTGGAGAATGGAAAGGCTACCCATTCCAGTATTCTGGCCTGTACAATTCCATGGACTGTATAGTCCATGGGTTGCAAAGAGTCACTGAGCAACTTTCACCTTGTGATGGAGGATTTTTTTTTCTGGTTCTTGGATATTTAATGTGCATTTTTTAGCATAAGCAATAGAAATGTATTGCATGACATCTTTTTCTCTCTGAGCTATCACGTAAATTCTTCACAGGTAGATGCCATGCTAGCTACTTAATCCGAGTCACTTATTTAGGTGAACAATAGGATCCAATGATTTGGATTTTATCTTTCTGCTGTGTGGCCTTGTTTGCTTTAGCTAATGTCTCCAATCTTTCCTGGTCATAGGCAGTGTGTGTTTATGTGTGTGCAAAATTTGATATTAGTTAAATTTTTTTAGCTGCATGATATTTATAAGCTATATGCCATATAAACTCAGTGATATTTGTTATATTCAAAGATTTCAAATTCCAGAAACAACACCATGTTTTACATGACAGTATCCTTGATTTTTTGTGTGTATGTGTATGCATAAAAGCATTTCTTAGACTTAACATATAATTCAAGGCTTTAAAACAATGTTACCTTAACATACAATATACAAATTTTCAGTTCTGGAATAGAGAGTACCATATTTTCTCTTTCTTTTCTAAATATAAGCTATTGATCTCAACTCACCAATCTGTATTTTCTTGAAGAGTATCTTAAATTAAAATAAAAATGCATATCCCATAAAGTAATGATTTCCATGGTTATTAACATATCACAAGAAGTTACAAATGGAGTGGCATTAAAAAGTGATGAAACTATTGGGAAAAATTATGCTAACTTGAATGATTTGTCAATTACCTAGATAGAAGGCTATAGTTAGCATTATCATTATGCCAAGTCTTTGGAGCTATGAAATACTTATTTAAAGCATGTGTTTTAGGTTGTCAAAAATTACCTTTGGTAGCTCTTCAATTTGATTGGCATCTAGGTAAAGCTCCTCTAATGTCCGTTCAAAGTTAAAAACCTCCTTTGGCACCTGCTGAAGGCTGCAGTGGGAGTAGTCTAAAACGGAGATGATTTCTTCTTCACCTCGGAAACACCGGCACGGCACCAGGCGGCCAATGATCTTCCGCTTGGTGGTCATCTCCAGGCACTGCACTAGAGGGAAACAGAAAAAAAACAACAACTGCTTAACCACCAGCCTTGGAAGGCGTTCTTAAAATATTTAAAGCTTAGAAATTTAATTATGATTATATTTTATAATTACATAATGCTTTAAACAAGTTTACATAAGACATGCATATGGATTATATCATTTGATTCATAAACAGCTCTCAAAGGTATATAAGACAGATTTTTATTAACATCTAACAGATAAAGAAATGGATTCAGAAAGGGGCAGATAGTTCCCATTGTCACACAGGTTTGGAATGGCAGAACTGGACCAGAACACAATCCTGACTTAGTGCAAGGCTTACACTCACATTTGAAACATGGATCTATAATATAGATTTTTAAAATTTTATACTAATTGCAGTACAGGATAGAAAACTCCAGATTTGTTGGAAAAAATATATTTCCCTCATTTCTCTAAAATATTAAAAGTCAAGTTTTACCCATAAGGTTTATGATTTCCTCTTTTTGACTCAAATTTATTCCATTAATCAATAATTATCTATTGAATAGTGTGCTCTAGACATTCAACTATGTATGGGGGAGAGAGAAATAAATTGAACAAACTCCCTGTTGGAGACAGCTGTATTGGTTATTCACTTCAGAATAAGAATCTGTACTTATGAATGCTTTTATTTTAATGGGAGAAAACAATCATGGCAGAAATTTCTGTGATGTCCTGACATGTCTTTCGCTAGATTAGCACCAACCAAATGCCATAAAAACTTGCATGAATCGGTATCATGGCATCTACCACACTTCATTAAAGTTACTGTTTTTCAAGTCATTTTTGTCTAGACTCTAAGCCTCTTGAGGGTAAAAACTATTTTGTTCATTTTTACATTTATCTTGATTCTTGACATACAGTAGACAAGCAATAACCAATGTAAACTAAACAAATCAATTCATGAATGAACAGATGGATACATTTGAGAGTCTGTCCCCAACCACCATCAGATACTGGTAATTAGCTTGAAAATCTTCTCATTCTAACTAAAGGGTCACTATCTCTGGAATGTCTCAGGATAAATGAATAGCATCTTTCTCGGAGCTACCAGGCACTAATCTCATTGCTTCCTAATTATGTGTACTATTTCCCCATGTACTAGGTGGGTTCTTGAAGGAGAGGATCTTGTCTTTTTCATCTTTGAATTTATAGTAACAGTACAGTTTGCCATCTGCAGAAACAGCATTGAATGAGCATCAACTTGAAACTTGCATTTTATTCACTGATTTTACTTAACATAAACCTGTCACAGAAAAAGAAAGCAATAGTTGACAAAAACAATGCAGTATTTTGTTTTGAAATGGCTTAGATTAAATCAAATTTGGAGGCAAATGAATACAATGTGCTTAAGAGATGGTAAAAGTTCAACCTAAAGCCACCTTTATTCTTCCTTTAACTTATGAAATTTATAAAACTATATTTTGCAGCAGGTTCATGAGTCAGCTCTTACACATGGTTATTTGTACATGGTAATTTGTAGAAGGTTTATCTAAAAACATTAAAAAGATGACCTTTCTTCTCCATTAGTTTCTATCTCTCAAAATCCTACATTTCTCATTTCTGGGAGCTTGAATTGGGAAATGTTATTTTACCTGACCTTACCTGAAAGCCCTGATTATAGGCTGATCTCTATATAGGATCTAGCACATATTAACAGCCAGTAAATGCAACTAATATCTGACACATACTAAACATTTGCTAGGTGCCTAGTATATGTCAGACACTGACACATATATACTGTCGTATATATATACGTATATATGTACCTAGTATATGTCAAATATACTCGGTACCTAGAAAATGTTTCTTGAGGTTATTGTAGTTGTAAAAGGTAAGTGATGATGGCTCAGACTATGAGAGTAGCAGTAAGAATGGGAAGAAGTGATGGACCGCCAAGGTATTTAAGAAGCAGAATCCCTAGCATGGGCGATGGATTAAATGAGAAAGTGGAAAGGGTACTGTAGGGAGAATTCTTGAAAAATTCCCAAGTTTTTAATTTAAGTCTCTAGTAGCCACATGACTACTCAGCTGTGATGCCATAAAGCTGACTCAAGGCATTTATCCTATCTATCTCTATGATTCACAGCTGATGAATCAATTGTCCATACATGGTTTTTACCCAGTACTTTACACTCACCCTTTAGTGCCAAACCATGTGGCTATTTCTTGATACCCATCTGTTGTTTCAACTGCAATTTTTTTATTATGAAGAGAAAAGAGAATATCCAAGCCTGTACCTGAACCATTTGGTCAGAGTGTCTACCGTCCAGGAAGCCTTTTGCAATTTAATGCACTTTTAGTACTGCTTTCCCTTTCATTGAAAGCATTGTTCCTCTGATAATGTCATTGCCTGCCAGTAACCTCTTTCTTTAGTTCAGTTCAGTTTAGTCACTCAGTCATGTTCGACTCTTTGTGACCCCACAGACTGCAGCACATCAGGCTTCCCTGTCCATCACAAACTCCTGGAACATGCTCAAACTCATGTCCATCGAGTCGATGATGCATCCAACCAGGAGATGGTTGTCGTCCCCTTCTCCTCTTGCCTTCAATCTTGCCCAGCATCAGAGTCTTTTCTAATGAGTTCCTTCTTCACAACAGGTGGCCAAAGTATTGGAGCTTCAGCTTCAGCATCAGTCATACCAATGAATATTCAGTACTGATATTTTTAACAATTGACTAGTTTGATCTCTTTGCTGTCAAAGGGACTCTCAAGCATCTTCTCCAACACCACAGTTCAAAAGCATTAATTTTTCAATACTCAGAGTTTGTTATGGTCCAACTCTTGCACCCATACATGACTACTGGAAAAACCATAGCTTTGACTTGATGGACATTTGTCAGCAAAGTAATGTTTCTGCTTTTTTATATGCTGTCTAGGTTTGTCATAGCTTTCTTCCAAGGAACAAGTGTCTTTTAATTTTGTGGCTGCAGTCAACATCTGCAGTGATTTTGGAGCCCAAGAAAATAAAGTCTGTCGCTCTTTCCACTGTTTCCCCATCTATTTGCCATGAAGTGAGGGGACTAGATGCCATGATCTTCATTTTTTGAATGTTGAATTTGAAGCCAAACTTTTCACTCTTCTCTTTAACTTTCATCAGGAGGCTCTTTAGTTATTCTTCACTTTCTGCCATAAGGGTAGTGTCATCTGCATATCTGAGGTTACTGATATTTCTCCCAGCATTCTTGATTACAGCTTGTGCTTCATCCAGCCCAGTGTTTCTCATGATGTACTCTGCATAGAAGTTAAATAAGCAGTGTGACAGTAAACAGCCTGGCGTACTCCTTTCCCAATTTGGAACCAGTCCATTGTTCCATGTCCAGTTCTAACTATAGCTTCTTGACTTGCATATGGGTTTCATAGGAGGCAGGTAAGGTGGTCTGGTATTCCCATCTCTTGAAGAACTTTCCACAGTTTGTTGTGATCCACACATTCAAAGGCTTTAGCATAGTCAATGAAGCAGAAGTAGACGTTTATCTGGAATTCTCTTGCTTTTTCTATGATCCAATGGATGTTGGCAATTTGATTTCTGGTTCCTCTGCCTTTTCTAAATCCAGCTTGAGCATCTGGAAATTCTCATACTGTTAAAGCCTAGCTTGGAGAATTTTGAGCAGTACTTTGCTAGCATGTGAGATGAGTGCAATTGCGCAGTAGTTTGACCATTCTTTGGCACTCCCTTTCTTTGGCAATGAAAACTGACCTTTTCCAGTCTGTGGCCACTGCTGAGTCTTCCAAATTTACTGGCATATTGAGTTCAGCACTTTAACAGCATCATCTTTTAGGATTTGAAATAGCTCAGCTAGAACTTTATCACCTCCACTAGCTTTGTTTGTAGTGATGCTTCCTAAGACCCACTTGACTTGTACTCCAGGATGTCTGGACCTAGGTGAGTGATCATACTATCGTGGTCATCTGGATCATTAATATCTTCTTTGTATAGTTTTTCTGTGTATTCTTGCTACCTCTTTGAAATGTCTTCTGCTTCTGTTAGGTCCATACCATTTCTGTCCTTTATTGTACCCATCTTTGCCTGAAATGTTCCCTTGGTATCTCTAATTTTCTTGAAGAGATCTCTAGTCTTTCCCATCCTATCATTTTTCTCTATTTCCTTTGCACTGATCACTTAGGAGGACTTTCTTATCTCTTCTTGCAATTCTTTGGAAATCTGCATTCAGATGGATATATCTTTCCTTTTCTCCTTTGCTTTTCCTTCTCTTCTTTTCTCAGCTATTTGAAAGGCCTCCTCAGACAACCACATGCCTTTCTTTTTCTTGGGGATGGTTCTACTCTTTCTCATCTCAGTTCACTACCTCTAGAACCCATTGATGACTTTGGTATCTAATTTATGGATTATTTATTCATTGTAACTCTTTCCATTCCTGATTTATACTCCTTAGACATAATAGCTTTCAACTTTTCCACCCTAAATTTCTAAGAAACTTAATTGTAATGCTACTCCATGATTTTTCCCTTACAGATTTTTGCTATATAACATGGTGGTTTACCTTTCTTCTAACAAAGTTTCACACACTTATAACCAACCAAAATATATATAGCAATTTTGTTTTAAATTAATAATACTTATTTTACTATAGCTATAAATATCACTACAATTTAATTACATTTTATTTCTTCTGCATCTTTTTATTTCTTTAAAAATTGCTTTACGTATTTCTTTGTTTTGGTTTTTTTATGTATCTTTCACTCATTCAAGTTGCTATCTCCTCTTCTCTTGGTATAGTGAAAAATGTGTCATTTATACTCAAGGATAATCCTTCAGGAGCACTCTACCTTCCTGTTTCTGTCTGGAGTGGTTCCTTTTCTAGATCTTACACACACACACACACACACACACACACACACAAGTGTATGTCTGTATATGTGTGTGCATGTGTGTCTGTGCATGTGTGTGTGTGAGTTTGATCCTAGAATATCTCTTCATTGTCGTTCTGTAAATTTTACATTTCCTTCTTCTGTTTTATTCTTATTTCCTGAACCCTTTGTCTTTTTCTTTCTAGACTTATTGGACTATAACAGTCAATGGTGAAATATAACATCCAGTAACTCATTGAGAGAGAATATACAGCAGGAACATGCTTTAGACCTCTGCATATGTGATCATGGTTTCATTTCACCTACAAATAAATTTAAAGCTTGGTCGGATATATACTTCTAGGTCAGAAGTAATTCTCTTTACAAATTTGAAGTCATTTTTAATATATTATTTTCTAGCTTTTAAGGTTGTTGTCAGGAAATCTAACTCCATTACGATTCAAATTCCTGTTTTACACCCACTTTCCCCTCTGCCAGAACATTTTAGAACTTTTATCTTATTCTTAGTCTTTTGAAATTTCATGACGATATGCTTTGGTATGTTTTTATTCATTTGCTGGGTACTCAATGGGCCCTTTCACTTTGAAAGCACTTATCCTTCTGTTGTTAAATTTTCTAATATTTTTTTAATTGAGAATTTCCTCCTCTTCATTGTTTTTATTTTCTTTTTATGCCATCCTGATTAATTGGACCTACTTCTTAGAATTACCTGGTAACTAAATTATTTTTTCTTTTGTAATTTTCGTGCCTTTGTCTTTTTATTTTATTTTCTGAGAGATTGTCTCAACTTCATCTTCTAAATCTCCTGTATTATCTTTTATCAGGTAACATATTCATACTGTCCAAAAATTATTTATTCCTTCTTAAATCATGCTCCTTTTTCACAGTGAAAGTTAAAGTAAAGTCACTCAATCGTGTCTGACTCTGTGACCCCATGGACTGTAGCCTACCAGGTCTGACTCTGTGACCCTGTGGACTGTAGCCTATCAGGCTCCTCCCTCTATGGGATTCTCCAGGCGAGGATACTGGAGTGGGTTGCCATTTCCTTCTCCAGGGGATCTTCCCGATCCGGGATCTTCCTTCTCCAGGGGATCTAACCTGGGTCTCTCGCATTGCAGGCAGATGCTTTAACCTCTGAGCCACCAGGGAAAACCCCTTTTTCATAGTATCATGATTCTATTTCAGGGTGCCATATCACTTTCATTTCTCTCAGAAGATATCGTTGTTAAGTTGCTAAGTCAAGTCTGAATCTTTGCAACCCTATGGATTGAAGAATGCCAGGCTTCTCTCCTTCACTATCTCCTGGAGTTTGCTCAAATTCATGTTCACTGAGTTGATGATGCTATCTAATCATCACATCCTCTCTCACTCCCTTCTCCTCCTGTCTTCAGTCATTCCCAGCATCAGGGTCTTTTCCAATGATTTGGCTCTTTGCATCAGGTACCCAAAGATTTGGAGCTTCAGCTTCAGCATCAGTCCTTCCCATGAATATTTAGGGTTGATTTCCTTTAGGATTGATTGGCTTGATCTCCTTCCAGTTGAAGGGACTCTCAAGAGTCTTTTCCAGCACTACAATTTGATGGACTTTTTTGGGTGTGTGCCTTTTCCCCCTTGCTCCTAGTATTTATTCTCAGTTCTCTTTTCTCTTTGTTTCTTTTGGTCTTTATCTTTCATGATAGAGGTTTTTCACAAGTATCTGGTGATCCCTGGCTGTCCTTCAATTTTGAAGAGTGACTCCCTACAGAGCTAATTGGAAGCTTTGTATGCATAATAGGTTTCACTGCAGGATGACTGGCTGTAAGTCAAAGAATGTTCTGGTCTTCTGCCTGAGGCATAACTATGCAGTTTTGTAAATAAGGACCTAAGTCAGTTTTTCTATTTTCACTAAGTTTCTCCAGTCCTTTGTCTGATACTTTTCTCCAAGACTCTCAAGGAGAGTTATGAAACAAATTAATTTTTGTATCTCTTTGTGGAGAAGGATATGGCAACCCATTCCAAGTCTTGCCTGGAGAATCCTGTGGACGGAGGATCCTGGTGGGCTGCCGTCTATGGGGTCGCACGGGGTCGCACAGAGTCGGACACAACTGAAGCGACTTAGCATACATGCATGCGTGTGGGTATGTTATAATGTAGCTGACAATGTACTTTTTATAGAGATAAATATAAACTACATTGTCTTTCCCTGTCTTCTTAAAATTTGTTGAAATCTCTTATCTCTTGGTGTCTTTTCTTCAATTTTCTCTCTCCTTGTGAGTATATGCATTTAAAATTTTCTTTTAGTTTGGTGGAATTTTGGTTGTAAGTTCAGCTCAAGGTAAGTGGGGGATTAACTTCCATGTTTAAAAGAAAGTTTTCTTTTCTTTAATCCCCTTCATACTTTTAATTCCTTCTTATCTGACCTACTAGGAGCATTGGACTAGAACTACATTTTTCTTTCACAAACACTCTTTCCTTTCGCTCCCGATTTCACACTCTTCTGACTTTTATCCTTTTGCTCAGGTTTCTCAATTTCAGTCTTTTAAGAAGATCCATCTTCTCTTCCAAACATTGACATTTAAAATATTAGCATTATTCCCCAGCTAGTCTTGTTACCCTTTTAATTGTATGCTCTCTCCCTTTCAGTCTTTATAATCTCATGCACCTTTCCCAACTCTTTTCATTTAACTTTGATGAGTGATGGCTATGAAGTTTTTCAAATTTCTACTCAGATTTATTTCCCTCATCATTTCCACTTTGTGTTTTATGAACATCTCAAACATAACAATGTTCAAAATTGAAGTGATATTTTTCAAAGATATGAGTCTATCATCATGGTCAAGAATTTAGACTCTGAAGCCAATTCCTTGGCTGTATGACTCTCAGCAAATATTTAAGCTCTATCTGTTTAGTCATCTCTAAAATCAGAGTACATACCAAGCTTGTAGAATTGCATCATCTAATTTTAAGTATTCACTAAGTGTTCTGCCCAAACCTCCTCTTCCTGTGTTCTCAGTCTCAGAGAACAGCTACACAGTTCACATAGATTCTCAAGATAGAAAGCTCAGCAATATCTGTGACTCCTCTCATTCTCTCACTTTCCACATCCAACAATCACCAAGTCCGAATCCTTCAATAGCCAAAACTTATCTTGATTCAGGAATATTTTTCTTCATTTCAACTCCCCAGCAATGTTGTTCAATTATTATCTCCTGCCTGTGCACCTGTCTCTCTCACTCTATTCTTCTCCCACCACAGTGAAGCTGGGGGGACCTTTTAAAAACACAAATATTATGTCACCTTCTTACTTCAAATACTTCAATGTCTCCTCTCTGCCTTCCAGACAAAGTCAAAAGTTTTTTTTTTATTGTGACTTGCAAGTATGATATTGTCCTCTGGACTGACTGCAGCCCTCCACTCTCAGATCCAGCACTCTGTTCTGCCTGGTTAGGCGCCACTCTTCTTGTTTTTGATGCCCTTTGTAATTGTGGCTTCTTTTGCCACAATCAGGACTACCTGATCTTTTTTTCTATGAGGGTCTTCATAAATACCTCTGCTTTTGCTCAGGGCACATTTCCTTGCTCTTTTCTAAAAATTTAGTTTAGAAGGGAAAATAGCCTCTCTTTATGCAATATGTTCCAACTGTGTCCTCTTCTTTATATGTTCCAACTGTATGCTGCAATATCCTTTGATCACATTTTGATTACTTATTCAAATAAATCTTGTTCACTAGATTGACACCTCTGTAAGGAGAGGGACCATGTCTAGCCTTTCAACAATATATATTTTCAGTAACTTTAGTATTTAATATCTGGTTCAGAATAAGTACTTTAAAAACATTAACTGTATTAGTGAAAGAATATGAGAACTAAAGATGATTATAATGACTTTTATTTATATAGCTTTGGAAAATTTCAAAACAATTTATAATCTATTATCTTGTTTTGTCAAGACAAATAGACATCCATATTGTATTTCAATAATAAACTAATCAAGGTTTAGTGAGTTTGTGATGTGCATAAGGTCACACACAGAGTAATTAGTAGACTGAGATTAGATCTCATTTTTCCTGACCCCAAAGCCACCATTTTTTCCCCATTAGCAGACAATGCATTGCATTTACGGTGATATTTAGAAAGCAATATTTGAAAATTTATCAAACATGAATTTATCAGTAGTTTTAGCACACACACACACACACACACACATTTGATGGTTATCTATACACAGAATACTTCATAGGTACAAATAGAATGAAGGGGTAGCAGTGAGGGAAATAACTTTGTTCTCTTTTATCTGATGATAAAGAGTTTAAGCTTTTATGAATGTCAAAAGTATGGAAATATCATAAGGTAGGATGAAAAAAGTGTTTCCAGAATTGAGTAGGTCATAACACACAAGAAAGCACATAAATGTGACACACATAACATACAGAAGCATCATTTGCTTTCTTCCTGAAACACGACCATTGCCTGGTATACTGTAGAAGTGTGCAGCTTCACGTCTAGTATATGGACTTTGACTCAGAAGCAACCTGATTTCGTGTTTTACTACATACCCTTAGGAAATATCCCAAAGAGGGATTTTTAGATTTTCAGGTTTTCAAAGGGACTTAAAAAGGCAAGAGAAAAATATTAATCTCTTCCTGTTAATATCCTTCCAATAAATTCCATAAATCAAAGTTGAGAGTATTATTTTTTAGATTCTCACTGCATAGATTCTCTTCTCTCTTGAACCTTATTTTTTAAAATATAAGTAGAAGAGCTAAAGGGAATTTTTCTACAACCAAAGCATACGGCCAACAGTCTCCCTATCAACACTCTCTGAATCAAATGCATTTAAATAGCAGCGCTCACTAACACAGGCTAAACTAGCTGAAGAAGCAGAAAGACTCATCTAGATATATTCCTCAAATCCTTCTCTATTCATAATTTAAACCAAAGAGAGTTTTGACCACTTGAGAATCATGCCTGCAGAGGTTGACTCAAGCAATAATATGTGTATCAAAACATCTGATTTTCAGTACCTTTGCATTCTCTAGGATTTTTAGACTGATTGTGCCAATTTTCTTCAATTTAAGTCTGAATTTGGCAATAAGGAGTCATGATCTGAGCCACAGTCAGCTCCTGGTCTTGTTTTTGCTGACTGTATAGAGCTTCTCCCTCTTTGGCTGCAAAGAATATAATCAATCTGATTTTGCTGTTGACTATCTGGCAATATCCATGTGTAGAGACTTCTCTTGTGTTGTTGGAAGAGGGTGTTTGCTATGACCAGTGTGTTCTCTTGCAAAATGCTATTAGCCTTTGCCCTGCTTCATTCTGTATTCCAAGGCCAAATTTGCTTGTCACTCCAGGTGTTTCTTGACTTCCTACTTTTGCATTCCAGTCCCCTATAATGAAAAGGACGTCTTTTGGGGGTGTTAGTTCTAAAAGGTCTTGTAGGTCTTCATAGAACCATTCAACTTCAGCTTCTTCAGTGTTACTGGTTGGGGCATAGACTTGGATTACCATGATATTGAATGGTTTGCCTTGGAAATGAACAGAGATCATTGTGTTGTTTTTGAGATTGCATCCAAGTACTGCATTTCAGACTCTTTTGTTGACCATGATGGCTACTCCATTTCTTCTAAGGGATTCCTGCCCACAGTAGTAGATATAATGGTCATCTGATTTAAATTCACCCATTCCAGTCCATCTTAGTTCACTGATTCCTAGAATGTCTATGTTCACTCTTGCCATCTCCTGTTTGACCACTTCCAATTTGCCTTGATTCATGGACCTAACATTCCAAGTTCCTATGCAATATTGCTCTTTACAGCATCAAATCTTGCTTCTATCACCAGTCCCATTTACAACTGGGTGTTGTTTTTGCTTTGGCTCCATCCCTTCATTCTTTCTGGAGTTATTTCTCCACTGATCTCCAGTAGCATATTGGGCACCTACTGACCTGGGGAGTTCATCTTTCAATGTCCTATCTTTTTGCCTTTTCATACTGTTCATGGGGTTCTCTAGGCAAGAATACTGAAGTGGTTTGCCATTCCCTTCTCCAGTGGACCACATTCTGTCAGACCTCTCCACCATGAGCCGTCTGTCTTGGGTGGCCCCACATGGCATGGCTCAGTTTCATTGAGTTAGAGAAGGCTACAGTCCATGTGATCAGATTGGCTGATCTCTAAGCCAGGCTTCAGCAATACATGAACCATGAACTTCCAGTGTTCAAGTTAGTTTTAGAAAAGGCAGAGGAAACAGAGATCAAATTGCCAACATCTGCTGAATCATCAAAAAAGCAAGAGAGTTCCAGAAAAACATCTATTTCTGCTTTATTGACTATGTCAAAGCCTTTGACTGTATGAATCACAATAAACTGTGGAAACTTCTTAAAGAGATGGGAATACCAGACCACCTGACCTGCCTCTTGAGAAACCTGTATACAGGTCAAGAAGCAACAGTTAGAACTGGACATCATGGAACAACAGACTGGCTCCAAATAGGAAAAGGAGTACGTCAAGGCTGTATAGTGTCACCCTGCTTATTTAACTTATATGCAGAGTACATCATGAGAAATGCTAGGCTGAAGAAGCACAACCTGGGATCAAGATTGCCGGGAGAAATGTCAATAACCTGATATGCAGATGACACCACCCTTATGGTAGAAAGTGAAGAAGAACTAAAAAGTCTCTCAATGAAAGTGAAAGAGGAGAGTGAAAAAGTTGGTTTAAAGCTCAACATTCAGAAAACTAAGATCATGGCCTCTGGTCCTATCACTTCATGGCAAATAGGTGGGGAAACAGTGGAAACAGAGACTGACTTTATTTTTCTGGGCTCCAAAATCACTGCAGATGGTGATTGCAGCCATGAAATTAAAAGATGCTTGCTCCTTGGAAGGAAAGTTATGACCAACCTAGACAGCATATTGAAAAGCAGAGACATTACTTTGGCCACAAAGGTCCATCTAGTCAAGGCTATGGCTTTTCCAGTAGTCATGTATGGACGTGAGAGTTGGAATATAAAGAAAGCTGAGCACCGAAGAATTGATGCTTTTGAACTGTGTTTGGAGAAGACTCTTGAGAGTCTCTTGGACTGCAAGGAGATCCAACCAGTCCATCCTAACGGAGACCAATCCTGGGTGTTCATTGGAGGGACTGATGTTGAACCTGAAACTCCAATACTTTTGCCACCTGATGCGGAGAGCTGACTCATTTGAAAAGACCCTGATGCTGGGAAAGATTGAGGGCAGGAGAAGGGGATGACAGTGGATGAGATGGTTGTATGGCATCACTGACACAATGGACATGTGTTTGGGTGGACTCTGGGAGTTGGTGATGGATAGGGAGGCCTGGCATGCTACGATTCATGGGGTCGCAAAGAGTTGGACACGACTGAGTGACTGAACTGAACTGAACTGAACTGATGCCAATTTTATCTTTGCCTAATATTTCATCCCTGGAAAGTTAAAAGGACAATGGCAAGTTCAATCTTTCCAAGATTTCTTGTGATAAATACTCTGGCTGTCCTCATCAGTTGGCACAGTCTTACATTTTTCAAATGACAAACATTTCTAATTTATTCACTGAGAAACCCTTTGCCACAGGAATATGGAAAGCTGCCAATCTCTCTCCATGTCCTACTCCAAGAAACATCTTTAAAACCATTACTTCACCTGAAGTAGTCTCTGAAATTCCCTCATCAAGACAGCAAACATGGTGATTCTTGGACTCCAAGTGGTGCATCTGAGGCTTGTTTGTTTTTTGACTGTTCACACACTCACATTTCAAAGATACTCAGATTGCATGGGTTTGTTTTCATCTTATCATTACAATATCTGAAAGCCTGCAAGTGTTATCCACAATTTGATGTGCTATCATTAAAAGGAAAGCAGTATGTCTTCAAGATCAGAGGACTGTTATTAAGATAAACACATTTATGGTCTTTAATGCTGATATAACCACATCAGCAATCAAAATAAGAAATCAAGAAGGAAAGAATGGTACCTGGTACCAAGAAAAGGCTTTTTAAATACTTCTAATTCAGCTTTTAGGCAAGTGATTTGTTTTAAGACTAACAGTGCTTCCATTCTCTTTCCTCACATATTTGCCAGGAATTTTCATCCACTGAGCAGAATGTCTCTTCCTACAAATGATTCTTAATATATACCATCATCTCTGATTTAGTTTCTAACTGCTTAATGAGTCACCTATTTTTAAATACAATTCAACTGTTCTAAAGTGGAACTTGAAAATATTTGCTAAGCTTCTACTCTGTATCAGACATTGTGCTTTCCTTCTTGATTTCTTGCTTTGGCTAATTGTGTTTTAATTCTCTTAATGCTGTTCCTTGGAGTCATCTTTTACTTCTCCTTTCTTTCCTTCTATATTAGACATTCAATGTCTTCCCTTTCCTTTCTTTACCATTCAGTCAATCTAGTTCAGACTCAGCATCTCTTAGTAGTACTGCCCAAAGCAATATGGTACAAAAGTATACTATTTTCAGACATCCTTCCTTTACAATAATTTATTCAGGAAATTAAATGTCTACAATGTGTTAGGCACTGGGTTATATGATGGGAAGAACCAGTGAGCAAAGAGCTACATTCCCCGCTCTAATGAATTTCCTAGATAGTGAGAGAGATAAATATTGAACAAAAAAATTAAGCAAATAAATCCATACTTGTACATTGTAATAATTGCTATAAAAGAAAATATTAGAGATTTATCCATTTTATATATTTACACATAATATAGCTTGATTAATCCCCTAAAATGTATGTCCATTCCCCAGTTCTAAAAGCTTCACTGAGTATATTTTTAAATAGAAGTATTTCCCAGTTCATATCACCAGGTCATACCTTCTTCTAAGACATAAGCAAACTGTGTTAGCAAATTGAGGCCTAAGAGTTCTTCAGGATAAAGAGATAAGCTTCTTTTTATTAGTGTTTCCTAAACTGCTTAAAACTTAAAACATAAAATGTTACAGTTTATCAACATAATTAGTCTTCTAAATCACACATTTAGGAAAGGCTCCAACAAAGATCCTCCAACAAGATTCTTTAGCTTGATAGTCAGGCTCTTTATCTAACTTTTCAGCTATTTTATCTCATGCTTTCAAGTCTATGTTCTATCTTACACCATTATTCAGTTCAGTCTCTCAGTCATGTCCAACTCTTTGCAACCCCATGGACTGCAGCACACCATGCTTCCACGTCCATCACCAACTGTCGGTGCTTATCAAACTCATGTCCATTGAGTCGCCGATTCCATCCAACCATCTCATCCTGTGTCATCTCCTTCTCCTCTCCCTTCAATCTTTCCCAGCATCAGGGTCTTTTCCAAGGAGTCAGTTCTTAATGTCAGGTGGCCAAAGTATTGGAGTTTCAGCTTCAGCATCAGTCCTTCCAATGAATATTCAGGACTGATTTACTTTAGGATGGACTGGTTGGATCTCCTTGCAGTCCAAGGGACTCTCAAGAGTCTTCTCAAACACCACAGTTCAAAAGTGTTAATTCTTCAGTGCTCAGTTTCTTTATAGTCCAAATCTCACGTCCATACATGACCACTGGAAAAACCATAGTTTGAGTAGATGGATGTTTGTTAGCAAATTAATGTCTCTGCTTTTGAATATGCTATCTAGGTTGGTCATAACTTTCCTTCCAAGGAGCAAGCGTCTTTTAATTTCATGGCTGCAGTCACCAGCTGCAGTGATTTTGGAACCCCCTAAAATAAAGTCTCTCACTACTTCCATTGCTTCTCCATTTTCCATGAAGTGATGAGACCGGATGCCATAATCTTAGTTTTCTGAATGTTGAGTTTTAAGCCAATATTTTCAGTCTCCTCTTTCACTTTCAGCAAGAGGCTCTTTAGTTCTTCTTCACTTTCTGCCATAAGGGTGGTGTCATCTGCATATCTGAGGTTATTGATATTTCTCCTGGCAATCCTGATTCCAGCTTGTGCTTCCTCCAGCCCAGCATTTCACATGATGCACTCTGCATGTAAGTTAAATAAGCAGGGTTACAATATACAACCCTGACGTACTCTTTTCCCGATTCAGAACCAGTCTGTTGTTCCATGTCCAGTTCTAACTGTTGCTTCTTTACTGGCATACGGATTTCTCAGGAGGCAGGTCAGGTGGTCTGGTATTCCCATCTTTTTAAGAATTTCCCACAGTTTGTTGTGATCCACACAATCAAAGGCTTTGGCATAGTCAATAAAGCAGAAATAAATGTTTATGGTATTACCTAGAGTAGTAGGATTGATACACTGATCCATTTTCTTCTATGTCACTCTTGCCACTCTATGGTAATACCACTCTATCTTTATATTGAATAATTTTATCTTTGGTTATTATAATATGTTTGCAGGTCTTTCAACATCACAGTAGTTTATTTCTCCATCTGGTAACACACATTGCTTGTGCTCTGATAGAAAAAGGATCCTCAGATACTGAATTTGGATCACGTATGAAGCTCAAATTTTTCTTTTTAAAGTCTTCTCTAACTGTTCCAGACTATAAATAATGCTGCTTGCCTTGTCTTCCTCCTCCTCTTTACTATTATTATTCTCATCTTAGCACTAACTAAAGAATATCACCATAAGGATTACAGAATCAACCCTTAAAAAAATCTCAAGAGGAGATTTGTATTGAGTAGTGGCAGTTATGAGCTTATTCAAAAATCTCTCTTTGGAACTTCCCTGGTGGTTCAGTAGTTAAGAGCTGGGAACTAGTGTCCTGACCATGGAACTAGAACCAAATAAGTTAACAACAACCGGAACAAAACCCCCCAACATTCTCCATACTGTATCACATAGGTGAATAACAATATTTTAATAATTCTGTCCTTCCTCCATATATCCTTTCCTAGAATTTTTATCTACTGACTTACTTTATGTAAATATGACTATAGAGGAGAGTAGAAATCAAACTTTAGTTTTAGCTTAAAATAACCCAAGTTCCTGAAAAAGTTCTAATTCTGTAATAAAATGTTACAGTTCTGTTTCTTGAAGAACTTTGCTTTCAGGCAAATTTTCAACATTTGCTCTAACTATCCTGAACCATGTGAACCTGAGCCATGAGCAGTATGAAGTAATAAATTTCTAAGTATTAAGATATTCTCAAAGATTTAACTTTCAAAAGGTAGTAATCTAAAGTAATGAGTCTCTGGAATAACATTTGAAGCCTTGTTTATATAGAGATACAGACTAAGAAAATGGAAGAGAAATAGTCAGATATATGCAATTCAATTAACAGTTATCTTAGGTTTGGTTACAACCTTAGTCTAATTACTTATCTCATCCTTGAGTGAATTACTTAGATGATAGTCTTATACCTTGATATCTCAAGATATTTTTATTATATGGTATAAGATAATTATTTATGTTCCTGATGACTGAGTAATTATGAAAAAGATCAATTAGTCAGCATGATTTATTGAGAAGCCAGAGATACATATAGTACATTTAGAAGTAGTTTAATCAAATATTTTATTTAATAAAAATTGGGGAACATGATGCTTAATATTTATTTTTGTAAAAATTTCACCTTATGTGAAATACTTTATTCTGTACCTTCTTCCAAAGATTTGTGTAGGAGCTTCAGAGGGAGCCAGTAAGAAACCATTTTCCATGCAGTTGTCTCAGCTAAGGAATCTCTTGCCTTTTGTGAAGTGGCACAACATCAATATGGTGCCCTTCACAAGACATGATGAAACACCCATCTTTTCAATCTGATATAAACAACTTTGAGAAAGCATTTGAAAATGGTATTTCATGCTGCTTTATATTCATTCTTTAATCACAAGTATAGATAACTTCTAATATTAACTCTGTTTATTAATATTTTAATTAATGCTCATGATGGTGGTACTTGTGCCTTTAGGATAGTTAGAGCAAATGTTGAAAATTTGAACTAAATAAACAGGGCTTCTGATAATAATCTTTTAATCAATTAAGTTTCTTTGGATTTAAATTTAGGCAGTTACTTTATAATTGGAAAGATTTTAGGAGACTCATGAAACATGTAAGCCTGCTTGAGGTCACCCTTGGGCTGAAAGAAATGTTAAAATAAAATTAATTTAAAAAGCTTTCTGCAAGGAAGTTAATGGCATGTGAGAATGCACTCATAGATTTAATAACTGCTAAATGACAAGCTTATGGAAGCTTAATATGGAAGAATCAGAGGCTCATTTTAAAACTGAAATATTTTGTTATGATTCTGAATTATTTTCATTGTTAGTTTCTGATATGAGATTAAAAGAATAATTTCAAACAAGAATTTAAAACATCCTGAGTATTTAAATACTTATCTTTATTCATTTTATAAGTAATAAATATTATATATGAAATCTTTTGGTTTATATTCTTACTGAATTTAATAATTTAGGAGACGACAAAAGGCAACAGGTGTTGAGAGAATTAAGACAATAAAATCAGGAGCAAAGTTTTGGAAATAGAATTGAAAGAAGCCTAAAGAAGACAGGTGAGATCTCTGAATGAATAGAGCATGCTGAACTAATACAGTCCTGCTGGTAGATAGAATAAACTTCAAAAGAACCACATGTTACCAGAGTAATCACTATTAAAATTCAAATCTGAACATGTGTAAAACTCTTTTCAGTCTTCCTGCTACCTCACCATGAATTCTGTATTTGCAAGCTGGGTGTATAATCCTCTGCCAAGACTTCAGTCTCCTCCTGGACCACACTCATACCTTATCTTACATGTCTTCTTGTCTTTGCCTTTCCTGATCTTCTCATGAACCATCTTAC
The DNA here is from genome assembly GCF_029378745.1 of Bos indicus. Classification (NCBI taxonomy): domain Eukaryota; kingdom Metazoa; phylum Chordata; class Mammalia; order Artiodactyla; family Bovidae; genus Bos; species Bos indicus. The sequence goes on from NC_091762.1 coordinate 75,715,137, forward strand.
CTGCTTATCTCTCCTCGTTACCCTTCCTTATCCTTTTTCAACTAAATTCAAGGATTATCCTTGTAGAAAACTGTTCCTCTACTATCCCTATTACAGGTGAATTGTATCTTCCCCAAATTCATGTGTTGAAGTTTAACAATTAGTGCCTCAGAATGTGAACCCTTTGAAAACAGAGCTGCTGCAGTATAATTAGTTAAGATGAAGTCTGGCCATTGTAGGATAGGGCCCTACTCCAGTATGACTAGTATTCTTAGAAGAACAATGCATGTGAAGAAAGAGACATGTAAGGAGGGAAAATGTAGAGAGACATGGAGAAGATGTCCATCTATAAGCCAAGGAGAGAGTCCTGGAACAGGTCTCTCATAGACCTCAGAAGGAACCTTTAGTAGTCCTACTCTCCAGCATTATGAGACAATGAATTCCTGCTTGGTGGGCCACCTAATTTGTGATCTTTGTTATAGCAGCCTTAGCAAACTAATAGAACCTCTTTCTTCAGCTTTCAAGCAAAAGTTAAGTATCTCTTCTTCAGTATCTATAAAACCCAGGATCCAATTTGGCAAAGACTTATTAAAATTGTTTCCTTGTGAATCTCTTGAGGTAGTATTAATTAGACCATGAACTCTCCTTCTGTTTGTTCTCTTAATCTAAGGCAGACATGCAATGTCAAATTCTCTTTTGTACAGATTAATGAATAGAGGGAAAGAAGGAAATTTTGTTTGGCCTTAGATTCACCAACTTGCTTGAAAAGTGAAAGCTGCTCCATCATGTCCGACTCTTTGCAACCCCATGAACTATATGGACCATGGAATTCTCCAGGCCAGAATACTGGAGTGGGTAGCCTTCTAGATTGCCTTCTCCAGGGGATCTTCCCAACCCAGAGATTGAACCCAGGTCTCCTACTTTGCAGGCAGATTCTTTACCAGCTGAGCTACCAGGGGAGCCTTGAAGATTTAAAATTGCAATTTCAGATGCAGGTAAAAAAGTATAAATTACATATTCTGAAGAACAATATGTGTGATATTACAGAATGAATAAAATAAATAGTCAACCCCTTTCTTTCTCAGAAATAAACATCCTGGAAAATAAACGACTCTCAATGTCTTTAATCCAGCTTCCCAGGTGGTGCTAGTGGTAAAGAATCTGTCTGCCAATGCAGGAGAAACAAGAGATGCGGATTGGATCCCTGGGTCAGGAAGATCCCTTGGAGAAGAGAATGGCAACGCACTCCAGTATTCTTGCCTGTAAAATCCCATGGACAGAGAAGCATGGCAGGCTATAGTACATGGGGCTACAGAGTTGGACATGACTGAGCAAATGAGTAAATGTCTTTAATCATCACACATGGGGAATACAATAAATTACTCGAATCTAACAATTTAACCGACTCATGGACATGTGTTTGGGTAAACTCTGGGAGTTGGTGATGGATAGGGAGGCCTGGTGTGCTGTGGTTCATGGGGTCGCAAAGAGTCGGACACGACTGAGCGACTGAACTGAACTGAACTGAACAATTTAACCCAAAGAGTTAAAGATTTCAGAAATGTCTTGAAAAGTTGATATGATGATATATGTAAATGATGGGTATATCTTGTTTAGAAGAAGCGGTTCTAAAAGAAAAAAAGAGACTGCTCTATGTCAGTATGGATATTTTAAGTGGATAGTTGGAGCAAACTGAAGAACATTTCAGAGAAGATAAAAATAGAAATTATATTACCTTAGAAAATATACTATTAACCTTCAGATTATGTGAAATATATATGAATGATGCTTTTCTAATGAATTATCACAGCTGGCACCAAGAGAAAAATAGGAGTTATGATAGAAAAGCTATTGAGATATTTTGGACACATAATTCTGCTCAATCAAAATTCTTCTACTTAAAAGTCTTTCTTATTTTCTTCAGAACATAAAAGCAATGTCTATATCTTATACAAAATTTGGAAAATATAGAAAAGTATAATAGAAAAATAAAACTCACCATATTTCTATCATCCAGAAATAAAGTACTACTAACATAGAGGAGTATTTTCTATCATTCATTTAAGGTTGCAATTCTGAATACACACATACAGACAAATACATAAGCACACACATATAACATACATATATATTACTAAGATTAAGTACATTGCTTTGTGTCATGCTTTTTCACTTAGCATTATACTATAAATATTTTCTCACATCATAAAACATTCCTAAAAGTATACTATTTGAAGACTGTGAAATGTTGTTGTGAGTAGGTCTACCAATTTATTTGACCAATCTTCTTATCCTAGAAATTTATATAGTTTGCTATTTTCCCAAATTATAACTAATACCTTGATAAACAACCTCAAATATAAGTTCTTCTGCATTTACTAGGTGAAATGAATCTGAACACTTTTATTATTTTTGATAAATACTGCCTAATTGTTCAATTATGTGTGCCAATTGATACTGTCCAGAGTATTACACCTGGATATCCATTTCCTTGCACCATTGCCAGTAGATGTCATCAGTTTATTCACAACCTTTGTCAGTTTGAGAGATAGTGTTTAATTTGAAGTGCTTCTAATCTCTTCCTTTATTTGTTCTTCCTTTGCTTATAAAATCAGTTTGCTGAATGTACTTGACTCAATAATTATAGATTGTTATTGTTCAACATGCTCAGTCGTGTCTGACTCTTTTTGACTATATGGATTGAAGCATGCAAGGCTTCCCTGTCCTTCACTATCTCCTGGAGTTTGCACAAACTCATCTCCATTGAGTCTTTGATACCATCCAACCATCTTGCCATCTGTTGCCCCTTCTCTGCCTGCCTTCAATCTTTCCCAGGATAAGGGTCCTCAGTTCAGTGCAGTTCAGTTGCTCAGTCATGTCCAACTCTTTGCGACCCCATGGACTGCAGCACGCCACACTTTCCTGTCCATCACCAACTCCTGGAGCCTACTCAAACTCATGTCCATCAAGACGCTGATTCCATCCAACCATCTCACCCTCTGTCATCCCCTTCTTCTCCCGCCTTCAATCTTTCCCAGCATCAGGGCCTTTTACAATAAGTCAGTTCTTCTCATCAAGTGGCCAAAGTATTGGAGTTTCAGCTTCAGTATCAGTCCTTCCAAAAATATTCAGGACTGATCTCCTTTAGGATGGACTGGTTGGATCTCCTTGCAATCCAAGGGACTCTCAAGTCTTCTCCAACACCACAGTTCAAAAACATCAATTCTTTGGCGCTCAGCTTTCTTTATAGTCCAAATCTCACATCCATACATGATTACTGGAAAAACCATAGCTTTGACTAGATGGACATTTGTTGGCAAATTAACATCTCTGCTTTTTAATATGCTCTCTAGGTTGGTCATAGCTTTTCATCCACGGATCAAGCATCTTTTAATTTCATGGCTGTAGTCACCAGCTGCAGGAACTTTGCAGCCCCCTAAAATAAAGTCTCTCACTGTTTCCATTATTTCCCCATATATTTGCCATGATGTGATGGGACCAGATGCCATGATCTTAGTTTTCTTTTTTTTTTTTTAATTTATTTTATTTTTAAACTTTAAAATATTGTATTAGTTTTGCCAAATATTGAAATGAATCCACCACAGGTATACTTGTGTTCCCTATCCTGAACCCTCCTCCCTCCTCCCTCCCCATACCATCCCTCTGGGTCGTCCCAGTGCACCAGCCCCAAGCATCCAGTATCGTGCATCGAACCTGGACTGGCGACTCATTTCATACATGATATTATACATGTTTCAATGCTATTCTCCCAAATCTCCCCACCCTCTCCCTCTCCCACACAGTCCATAAGACTGATCTATACATGTGTCTCTTTTGCTGTCTCGTACACAGGGTTATTGTTACCATCTTTCTAAATTCCATATCTATGCGTTAGTATACTGTATTGGTGTTTTTCTTTCTGGCTTACTTCACTCTGTATAATAGGCTCCAGTTTCATCCACCTCATTAGAACTGATTCAAATGTATTCTTTTTAATGGCTGAGTAATACTCCATTGTGTATATGTACCACAGCTTTTTTATCCATTCATCTGCTGATGGACATCTAGGTTGCTTCCATGTCCTGGCTATTATAAACAGTGCTGTGATGAACATTGGGGTACACCTGAGTTTTAAGCTAGCTTTTTCACTCTTCTCTTTCACCTTCATCAAGAGGCTCTTTAGTTCTTCTTCATTTTCTGCTATAAGGTTTTTCTCATCTGCATATCTGAGGTTATTGATATTTCTCCTGGCAATCTTGATTCCAGTTTGGGCTTCTTCCAGACCAGCATTTTGCATGATGTTCTCTGCATATAAGTTAAATAAGTAGGGTAACAGTATACAGCCTTGACATATTCCTTTCCCGATTGGGAACCAGTCTTTTGTTCCATGTGCAGTTCTAACTGTTGCTTCTTGACCTCAATACAAATTTCTCAGGAGGCAGGTCAGGTGGTCTGGTATTCCCATCTCTTTCAGAATTTTACACAGTTTGTTGTGATCCACACAGTCAAAGGCTTTGGTGGAGCTAATGAAGTAGATGTTTTTCTGGAACTCTCTTGCTTTTTCCATGATCCAAGGGATGTTGGTAACTTGATCTCTGGTTGCTCTGCCTTTTCTACAACCAGCATGAACATCTAGAAGTTCACGGTTCATGTACTATTGAAGCCTGGCTTGGAGAATTTTGAGTGTTACTTTGCTGGCATGTGAGATGAGTGCAACTGAGCAGTAGTTTGAAAATTCTTTGGCATTGGAATGAAAAGTGACTTTTTCCAGTCCTTTGGCCACTGCTGAATTTTCCAAATTTCCTAGCATACTGAGTGCAGCACTTTAACAGCATCATCTTTAGGATGTGAAATAGCTCAGCTGGAATTACATCACCTGCACTAGCCTTGTTCATAATGATGCTTCCTAAGGCCTTGTTGACTTTGCATTCCAGGATATCTGGCTCCAGGTGAGTGATCACATGATCGTAGTTATCTTGGTTAGGAAGATCTTTTTTGTATCATTCTTCTCCGTATTGTTGCCACCTCTTTTTAATATCTTCTACTTCTTTTATTTTTTTTAAATTTTATTTTATTTTTAAACTTTACAATATTGTATTAGTTTTGCCAAATATTGAAATGAATCCACCACCGGTATACCCGCGTTCCCCATCCTGAACCCTCCTCCCTCCTCCCTCCCCTACCCTCCCTCTGGGTCATCCCAGTGCACCAGCCCCAAGCATCCAGTACCGTGCATCGAACCTGGACTGGCGACTCGTTTCATACATGATATTATACATGTTTCAATGCTATTCTCCCAAATCTCCCCACCCTCTCCCTCTCCCACACAGTCCATAAGACTGATCTATACATCGGTGTCTCTTTTGCTGTCTCGTACACAGGGTTATTGTTACCATCTTTCTAAATTCCATATATATGCGTTAGTATACTGTATTGGTGTTTTTCTTTCTGGCTTACTTCACTCTGTATGATAGGTTCCAGTTTCATCCATCTCATTAGAACTGATTCAAATGTATTCTTTTTAATGGCTGAATAATACTCCGTTGTGTATATGTACCACAGCTTTTTTATCCATTCATCTGCTGATGGACATCTAGGTTGCTTCCATGTCCTGGCTATTATAAACAGTGCTGCAATGAACATTGGGGTACATGTGTCTCTTTCCCTTCTGGTTTCCTCAGTGTGTATGCCCAGCAGTGGGATTGCTGGATCATAAGGCAGTTCTATTTCCAGTTTTTTAAGGAATCTCTACACTGTTCTCCATAGTGGCTGTACTAGTTTGCATTCCCACCAACAGTGTAAGAGAGTTCCCTTTTCTCCACACCCTCTCCAGCATTTCTGTCTTTATTGTGTCCATCTTTGCATGAAATGTTGCTTTGGTATCTCTAATTTTCTTGAAGAGATCTCTAGTCTTTCCCATTCTATTGTTTTCCTCTATTTCTTTCAACTGATCATTGAGGACAGCTTTCTTATCTCTCCTTGCTATTCTTTGGAACTCTGCATTCAAGTGGGAATATCTTTCCTTTTCTCCTTTGCCCTTAGCTTCTCTTCTTTTCTCAGCTATTTGTAAGGCCTCCTCAGACAGCCATTTTGCCTTTTCACATTTCTTTTTCTTGGGGATGGTCTTGATCCCTGTCTCCTATACAATGTCACAAACCTCCTTCCATACTTCTTCAGGCACTCCATCTATCAGATCTAATCCCTTGAATCTGTTTGTCACTTCCACTATATAATCATAAGGGATTTGATTTAGGTCATACATGAATGGTCTTGTGGTTTTCCCCACTTTCTTCAATTTAAGTCTGAATTTGGCAGTAAGGAGTTCATAACCTGAGCTACTGTCAGCTTCCCATCTTGTTTTTATGGACTGTATAGAGCTTCTCCATCTTTGGCTGCAAAGAATATAGTAAGTCTGATTTCGGTATTGACCATCTGGTGATGTCCATGTGTCAAGTCTTCTCTTGTGTTGTTGGAAGAGGGTGTTTGCTATGACCAGTGTATTCTCTTGACAAAACTCTGTTAAACTTTGCCCTGCTTTATTTTGTACTCCAAGGCCAAATTTTCCTGTTACTCCAGGTGTTTCTTGACTTCCTACTTTTTCATCCCAGTCCCCTACAATGAAAGGGACATCTTTTTGAGTGTTAGTTCTAGAAGTCTTATAGGTCCTCATAGAACCATTCATCTTCAACTTCTTCAGCATTACTGGTTGGGGCATAAATTTGGATTACTGTGATACTGAATGGTTTGCCACTGAATATATATAGTGGATATAATGGTCATGAGTTAAATTCACCCATTCCAGTACATTTTAGTTCACTGATTCCTAAAATGCTGATGTTCACTCTTGCCATCTCCTGTTTGACCACTTTCAATTTGCCTTGAGTTGTGGACCTAACATTCCAGATTCCTATGCAATATTCCTCTTTACAGCATTGGACTTTACTTCCATCACCAGTCACAGCCACAACTGAATGTTGTTTTTGCTTTGCCTCCACCTTTTCATTCTTTCTGGGTTTATTTCTTCACTGCTGTCCAGTAGCATATTGGGCACCTACCAACCTAGAGAGTTCATCTTTCATGTCCTATCTTTTTGCCTTTTCATACTGTTCATGGAGTTCTCAAGGCAAAAATACTGAAGTGGCTTGCCATTCCCTTCTCCAGTGGACCACGTTTTGTCAGAACTCTCCACCATGCCCGTTTGTCTTTGGTGGCCAGCCCTACATGGCATGGCTCATAGTTTCATTGAGTTAGACAAGGCTGTGGTCCATGTGATCAGTTTTATTAGTTTTCTGTGATTGTGGTTTTCATTCTGATAAAGATAAAAAGCTTATAGAAGCTTCCTGATGGAAGAGACTGACTGAGGGGGAGAGTGGGTCTTGTTCTGATGTGCGGGGCCATGATCAGTAAATCTTTAATCCAATTTTCTGTTGATTGGCAGGGCTGTGTTCCTCCCTGTTGTTTGACCTGAGGCCTAATTATGATGGAGGTAATGAAGATAATGGTGACCTCCTTGAAAGGGTCCCTTGCAGGTACTGCCACACTCAGTGCCCCCAACCATGCAGCAGGTCACCACTAACCTACACCTCTGCCTGAGACTCCTGGACACTCACAGGCAAGTCTGGGTCAGTCTCTTGTGGCATACTTCTCCTTTCTCCTGGGTCCTGGTGCACACAAGGTTTTGTTTGTGCCCTCCAAGAGTCTGTTTCCCCATTCCTGTGCAAGTTCTGGCAGCTCTATGGTGGGGTTAAAGGTGACCTCCTCCAAGAAGGCGTATGCCATACCCAGGTCTGCTGCACCCAAAGCCCCTGCCCCTGTGGCAGGCGACTGCTGACCCATACCTCCGCAGGAGACACTCAAACACTCAAAGGCAGGTTTGGCTCAGTCTCTGTGGGGCCTCCTGGTGTGCACAAGGTTTTGTTTGAGCCGTCCAAGTGTCTCTGGCAGGTATGGGATTTGATTCTAGGTCAGGGAACTAGCTCTTCACATTAGGTGGCCAAGTATAGGAGCTTCAGCTTCAACATCAGTTTACAATGAATATTCAGGATTAATATTCCTTTAGGATTGACTGGTTTGATCTCCTTGCTGTCCAAGGGACTTTTAAGAGTCTTCTCCAGCATTATAAAAAGAAAACTCTTTATTTTTTTATCAGTCATTGCTTTTAAATATCATCTTTGGGAATACTTTTCTCTCCTCCTGGACAAAAACTTTTGTCAATCCCATACCTTTCTAAATTTTCAGTTCTAAGAGGAGTCTCATTTAGATACTTAGACTTTTTCTTGGGTAAAATTCTAATATAGTGTGTGAATAATCCAAATATTTTTGGAAATTTTCTATTGGCCATGGACCCATTTTATGCAGATGGGTCCATTATAAGAAAACCAGGTAGTGATTATATAAAGGGTACATCTTTATATGTGAAAATTTAATAGAACTTAATGTTTCACTTGGTTGTGTGTTTACATGAATAAAATGAGGAAAATATTTCTAAGATTTTGTTCTCCTTTGTCACTAACAGACTTTTTCAAATGGAAATGCCTCGATGGCTCTTCTGTTAACTGACCTTGAAATCTAAATATTCTAAGCCTTAGGTCAAGGATATTTATTTTTCTTACTGACACAGGATGTCACAGACCAAATAATTCTTTTACTAATATAAATTTAATATTTTACTTTGTTTGCAAAGCTAGTTAGAGCTCAGTCCACCTCTAACAATTATAGTGAGATTAACATATGAATGCTGTCAGAACAAATCTTCTTTCTAATTCACATTTTCTAGATGTTCATACAACAAAACAAGGTACAGAAATGAACATCAATGGAAACAAAATGCACCTGGTTTCTCATTAAGTAGCAACAACTGTCTTCCTAGATTGGGTCTGAA